>NW_026099328.1:0-715412 GCF_024542735.1 Bombus huntii | reverse complement strand
TGATAGAGATAGACACAGCACCAAGCCTGCAGCTTATAATACAACAATTTGCACCAGTTTCTCAATTTTCCCCAATTATATTCAATGTTTACAATAATTATCTTTCATATAAAATTGTTACCTTTATCCAGTGCATACCACCTCTCTCCCCCTCTTTAAAAATATGACCTTTTTCAACTTAATGTCTCCCAAAAACGGATTTAGCAGAAAGTATACGACATATATAACGATCCAATTAGAAACTACCAGAGCATGTGTATTTTAAGCGGATCTTTAAACGTCGATTAAACGCGTTCTCTATCCAATCCTGGCTGAAACATAATTACTCGCACCCCCAGTAACCCACCTCTAAGTCATTCCAATCAACGTACCATGCAAACACGAATCCAACGCGTTCCAGGAATACAAACAACTGCCTGTAGCTGTTTAGCTGTACGCGACGAGTATAATTATTTCGGGTACTCCTCAGTACAAAACAGACACCCAAACGACATTATTTCAACACAAAAATATTTAAAACAATAGTTATAAAAGCATGATACTTAATACCGCGCTTGACATCAGGTATAATAAAAATAAATTTCTTCAAAAAATTTCAAGTTAAATCTTAAGCTTGTGTAATTATATCAAACTTGTTCAATTGACAATGAGCAATTTCCATCGTGTTTTGACAACTGACTCATCGCTGATGTATTTCCTCGGATCGAAAAAGGAATGTGCATAATTTTGTCCTCCGTCAACACTCAAAATATTATCTGCATGCTATACTCAGGGATTCAATTTTATATTACGTTGCCTCATGTTCCATCACTGCTTTCCTACTATCAGTCACTTGAACGGTAATATAAAACCAGTCTTTTATTTCCTATACTATTCCGCATAACATTTATCAGGAACAATACATTTTATTTGTTAATCTAACTAGATGCGAAGTTCCTCATTTGTCCTAATATCAATCAATGAATAAGTGAATTGAAATCTGTGAAAATAATGTAAAATCGGAAAATAAGGATAGAAATCTTTTCCCGATTACTTACAATTTATTAATATTAAATTGAATATACAAATATAAATTGGACAGGAAACGATATTTATTTAACGGAAACTAAATGCAATACTCGTATCTATATCAAATAACTTTACAGTTATTTGACCACTCTCGTCACACGAATCTAACACACACACACACTCTCTCTCTCTCTAACAACTCTATCAATTCTCACGACTCTACTCTTCGACGACTCGATACCTCTAACGACTCTACTCTTCGACGACTCAATTAGCTCTGATTCTCGCAACACGCACACTTTTCGACTCGCCTTGCGTAGCGAAACCGTCCTTCTTCTAACGTTGTCTATTGTTTCCCTCATACCTATGTAAGAACTACCAACTACGTGCCTTTATTCACGTAGGCACTCTTGCATGTAAACGAAGTACAGAAACACGACGTACACGGTTTCTCTATTTTCAACTGATTTCTAATTCGAATTACTTTACGATATTACAATAAGTATCTAGTAATACGACTTCCGAACCTACGTAATTATTGCAATGATTGTTAAATTTCAAAGCAATTTCCTATCCATGTTAAACATATTACGTATATGTGCGTGTCTATTATTTCGATTAGTTGCTCTACTTGCGGTAGTTCGCCATTCTGGACCATCTAGACTCAACAAAGATGCATTCAATTTACTCCATACCTCAAAAAGCTCTGTAGCGGCATAAGAGTTAGAATTTGCTTCAAACCATGTTGTTGTTTTGCTTCGGAATATCGAGAGGAATTGTAAGGAATTATAAACTCCGGGGAAAACAATGGTGCCGCTACGTGTAACCGTAAAACAAGACGAATTTGTATCTTTTGACCTTCTTCTGACGATTATGACTAAACGAACGTGATCGCAAAACGATTCAGTATAAACTGTGACTAAACGTCTGTATAGATATCGTTTCGCGACAAGATCTGTTTTAAATACACTAACGAGTACACATATTGGTAGTCTCATTATTCGATCCCCTACAGCTCTTATTAAGGAAGATAGAGGCCTGTGACATTATTCAGCTTGGCCAACATTGAACAGGGCATATTGATAAGCCAGAGTAACTAACATACAACCTTTTTTTTTTTTTTTTTTTTTTTTACGTGGAGAAATCCTCATGGACACTCCGCTGTTGCAGTAATTGCGTAACAGCAGAGTAGTGTCGGACTCTTACCGACTAAAACTCCACGATGACCACCCGACGCGTATGACAGAGGTGCTCCAGGATTCTCTTATGAATTAACTTCAGTTGCACCCCTTCACGCGTTCTCTAGTTCTAGCCAGTCCTAATATTTCCTGACTATTGAATTGGCGTTAGGGGGGGCCATTACCCCTAGCGCTGTCTCTCCTTATTGATATTCACCGGAGGCTTGTCTTGTGTGCTTCGACAACTCCCATACAACCTGGTGGTACAAGCTATGAAAAAACTTTCCCAGGACATGAGAAAACACATTTGCCCAGATAACGTACGAAAGGTATTAGAGCCCACCAAATAAGATTTGCTACAATTAGCTGTAGTTCGTCACAATAAGCCTATGAGTATCGCGCGTCAGACGATTTTCGAATTAGTTGATGCTTGGATGTTCAAGATACGGAAGTGTGGAGAGATGAGACGTTTATGTACAACTTGATCATGGTGCAACCCATTCGTCAGCCAGAAAACTTCATGCACGATTTTCTAAAAAGAAACACATTTCCCCCCTTCCTTATGCCGTACCAATCCTCTCTCGTCGCTCCTTATCTCATACACAGACAGGCCAAATAATGTTGCCGATGACGGCCAACAGCCTGGGTACATGTAGGGGTCTCTTGCCTGCGACAGAATTTTGTTATGTGTAGTATGCGGGGCAGAAAAGCACTTTTGCCATTAATATGAACTAGAAGAATTGCAGAAAAATTGTAAACATTTTCCAAATTTTATTAATTTCATTTCATTTCTTAAAGTCTACAAAACTGTTAATCAACATTAAGCAAATATACAAAATCTTGACGTACAGAATTGTGGAGCGAATATTAGAAACGATACTACTAATCTACAAGCTAAAATGTACTATACAAATTTTCTTTAAAATATAAGACATGCAAAGTATATATTTCTGAAATTAAAAAATATCGGATCAAACACTCTTCGAACATACTCGAACGCTCATTATTACGTATATTACCAAACCAATGCATACAATATAATATATAAACTAAGCCAACGAAAGGCGCAGAGACTGGAGAACATGGGGTCCCGAGCGTGCAGTACGCTTCAGCATCGTTGCGAACACCAACTCCCTCCGCTTGTCCCAATGCCATCTCGAACGGTGAGACTGCAACCAGAAAATATCCATATATACATCAAGATAGTAATGCAATTTCTATTCTTGCAGCACCGACGTAATACGCGGTGCTCCGTAATCGCTCGAGATTCCATATAGTTGTTGAAATTTCTACGCATTTGGTAGATAAAACGTTGCGAGAAATCCTCTTGTCACAGTTAGGTCTTCCAAACCTGATCGCTTGCATTTTTCCCGCTACTTCAGCGTTGCAACGTTATTTTTATTTCTGCCAACTTAGACACGACATCGTCTGAACTGCCCAATTCAGGACACGATGGCTCCTCCCGGGATTCTGTTTGAGACGATCCCGGATTTTCCGTGTCCTCACCATTGTAGAGCTCATAATTTGTATAATTTACCTTCTTCTTCAAGCATTGTTTTTTTAAATTTCTGCCATTTTGAAGCTGCTGATAATCGCCGGATGCGTAAATCATTTTTAGCTTTGGAAAGAGCGCACGTCAGCATTGCTTCAATCCGTAAATCGCGTCTGCGCTTTCGGCGACACTTTGATCTTTTGCGGCGAACTTCGTCAATCCAAGTTAGTAACCGTTCAGTTTCTGGCTTGTCGGCGTTAGTTTTCGAAAGTCCCTTCTTTGTCCTCGCCATGCTTTCTCAATTATTTCACCTAATTATTGAGTAAGTAAAAAGTATACAACCTGTATCCGGCTCCTGTTTGTTGTAGAACAATACAGAAGAGATTCACACAACTGCAACACAAAGGATTTGAAACCACCGAGCAAAACACCCTCCTCACAGCACAGTCGTAAGATGACTAAGGGAAGTCTACGCTGCGCGTCTGAAGTCCGCTGTCTATACCCCCTCCTCTGTCTTTATGACGTAGTCTTACGCGCGAAAATGGAAACTAGTTCCGTGTAAAATCTTACGTTGGCCTTACATTCTCAGAAATTTGAAAATTCTTTAATCCAATTAATTTTTAAATATATGTGCGACAATTTTAATGCTAAATTTTATATATTTTGTACATTATATTAAAATTCTTCATTTACAGGAAATAATCAATAGCGTATGAAGGTGTACTGCACGTATTATTTGGCACGTACATTAATGTTGATGCAAGAATAATTATTCCAATGATTTTAGGTTACACACATAATAGATAAAGTAGGCTGTAGACTATGAAATTCGTATGAAATAAGCAGAGAATAGTAACTAAATAAATGTATATGTATATCGAACATAAATCTTGTAAAAATAATATATTAAATTACATTCAAATCAAATATATAAACAAGATCTGTTGACTTTTAATTATTTTTTTGAAGCACTAGTATCAAATAAAATTGCGTCATATAAAAATGTCATCCCGAAACACAGTTTAACGTGATACAATTGTATTACTTTAATTTAAGCAGAAAATATCTAATCATATTTAACAATTTTGAAAAACATACCTCTACTAAACTATCATTATCTTTTCCTATACCATCGGCAAGGCCCCTGAACAGCAAGCAGTTCAGCGGTTGTTAAATACCTAGCCAATTGTTCTCGAACTACATTTACTTCTCCCTGATACATAAAATCAACCAATGCAGCCTAATCATCGAATTTTACATTATTATTATATATTATAACAGGATGCTGACATGGATTTTCGTAAAGTAGAATAAGTATCATTTACAAAATATATGTTAACAGTAACAAATTATTAAATTCTTAATTTCACTTTACCTTAAATAAATCTCTAAAATATGTACTACATGCAGATAATAGCAGTTTGTCTGCTCTTATTCCTTTTTCCTTCGCAGCTTAAATTTACATCAACGAGATCTTCTTCGGTTCTCAGCGTATCAAAAGCACAAGTAATATGTTTTAAGTAATTATTCCACCTAAGAGAAAACTGTTTAATCCGTAAAACAATTATATTAAATTTGCAATTTTCAATCTGAAAAACATTTGACTTCAATGAGTATATTTTGATTTTTACCTGCCGGAAAACTGATGGAACAAAAATTTGTTACAACTATCATGTACTTATGTAATTAAAACAAGACAAAGTTTTTATAAATATAAAAATTGTCATAAATATTTTGACGCAACGCATTTGAACACTTTATGACTCATTGTATTAACACCACATTATTTCTTTTTTTGCGAGTATAATAAAAGCAATAATATTTAAACAATACATACTTGTTTAGATGCCCTTCGCAATATGACTTTCCCATAGAGCAGGTGGCTTATTACAAAATTCACGTCATAAATGTAATTTTCTTCAACTTCCAAAGCAAAAGTTATAAGTGTCCACCCAGGAATACCCAACATTTTGAAACACTTAAATAATACAAATTTCATATTTGGGTATTACATATTTCTAACAATTGAACACTACCATGCTTACCATGCTTTCATTAGCATGCTTAAAATGACTTTATATTGAAATTATTTGTATGGTATGCCCATTTCCTTATCACCCTTTATTTTTCTTTCTCCTTCTGCAGAAGAGTTAAGACTATTTGTATCCTTCCCTATATTTGTCTATTATACATCCTACATACTTTCGCAAATAACAAAAAATAGCAAGGTCAGATATAGCTTCAATGTATACGGTCATCACAATGAAATGTGAATTACCTTCGGCAGATCTAAAATATTAAACGTGAAACGATGATCTTAATTTGGAATAGATTATAGATACACAATCTGTTCGTTTTTTTCCTTTCTTAGCAATGATCTGTTCCATTGTCAAACAAGTATTTCACTCCGTAGCCGGATGAAATGCAAATTTATATCGTATTATGCTTATCATTATACTGCAAGTACTTTGAATCACTGAAATTGCAGAACCATTTCCTGTTATTGAATGCAAAACATACAGCACGAACACGTTTTCCATTATCAAAAAACGCCATACAAATGTCTCATCCATTGTATTAAAGTGATAAGAGATAGACACAGCACCAAGCCTGCAGCTTATAATACAACAATTTGCACCAGTTTCTCAATTTTCCCCAATTATATTCAATGTTTACAATAATTATCCTTCATATAAAATTGTTACCTTTATCCAGTGCATACCACCTCTCTCCCCTCTTTAAAAATATGACCTTTTTCAACTTAATGTCTCCCAAAAACGGATTTAGCAGAAAGTATACGACATATATAACGATCCAATTAGAAACTACCAGAGCATGTGTATTTTAAGCGGATCTTTAAACGTCGATTAAACGCGTTCTCTATCCAATCCTGGCTGAAACATAATTACTCGCACCCCCAGTAACCCACCTCTAAGTCATTCCAATCAACGTACCATGCAAACACGAATCCAACGCGTTCCAGGAATACAAACAACTGCCTGTAGCTGTTTAGCTGTACGCGACGAGTATAATTATTTCGGGTACTCCTCCAGTACAAAACAGACACCCAAACGACATTATTTCAACACAAAAATATTTAAAACAATAGTTATAAAAGCATGATACTTAATACCGCGCTTGACATCAGGTATAATAAAAATAAATTTCTTCAAAAAAATTTCAAGTTAAATCTTAAGCTTGTGTAATTATATCAAACTTGTTCAATTGACAATGAGCAATTTCCATCGTGTTTTGACAACTGACTCATCGCTGATGTATTTCCTCGGAATCGAAAAAGGAATGTGCATAATTTTGTCCTCCGTCAACACTCAAAATATTATCTGCATGCTATACTCAGGGATTCAATTTTATATTACGTTGCCTCATGTTCCATCACTGCTTTCCTACTATCAGTCACTTGAACGGTAATATAAACCAGTCTTTTATTTCCTATACTATTCCGCATACCATTTATCAGGAACAATACATTTTATTTGTTAATCTAACTAGATGCGAAGTTCCTCATTTGTCCTAATATCAATCAATGAATAAGTGAATTGAAATCTGTGAAAATAATGTAAAATCGGAAAATAAGGATAGAAATCTTTTCCCGATTACTTACAATTTATTAATATTAAATTGAATATACAAATATAAATTGGACAGGAAACGATATTTATTTAACGGAAACTAAATGCAATACTCGTATCTATATCAAATAACTTTACAGTTATTTGACCACTCTCGTCACAACGAATCTAACACACACACACTCTCTCTCTCTCTCTAACAACTCTATCAATTCTCACGACTCTACTCTTCGACGACTCGATACCTCTAACGACTCTACTCTTCGACGACTCAATTAGCTCTGATTCTCGCAACACGCACACTTTTCGACTCGCCTTGCGTAGCGAAACCGTCCTTCTTCTAACGTTGTCTATTGTTTCCCTCATACCTATGTAAGAACTACCAACTACGTGCCTTTATTCACGTAGGCACTCTTGCATGTAAACGAAGTACAGAAACACGACGTACACGGTTTCTCTATTTTCAACTGATTTCTAATTCGAATTACTTTACGATATTACAATAAGTATCTAGTAATACGACTTCCGAACCTACGTAATTATTGCAATGATTGTTAAATTTCAAAGCAATTTCCTATCCATGTTAAACATATTACGTATATGTGCGTGTCTATTATTTCGATTAGTTGCTCTACTTGCGGTAGTTCGCCATTCTGGACCATCTAGACTCAACAAAGATGCATTCAATTTACTCCATACCTCAAAAAGCTCTGTAGCGGCATAAGAGTTAGAATTTGCTTCAAACCATGTTGTTGTTTTGCTTCGGAATATCGAGAGGAATTGTAAGGAATTATAAACTCCGGGGAAAACAATGGTGCCGCTACGTGTAACCGTAAAACAAGACGAATTTGTATCTTTTGACCTTCTTCTGACGATTATGACTAAACGAACGTGATCGCAAACGATTCAGTATAAACTGTGACTAAACGTCTGTATAGATATCGTTTCGCGTCAAAATCTGTTTTAAATACACTAACGAGTACACATATTGGTAGTCTCATTATTCGATCCCCTACAGCTCTTATTAAGGAAGATAGAGGCCTGTGACATTATTCAGCTTGGCCAACATTGAACAGGGCATATTGATAAGCCAGAGTAACTAACATACAACCTTTTTTTTTTTTTTTTTTTTTTTTTTACGTGGAGAAATCCTCATGGACACTCCGCTGTTGCAGTAATTGCGTAACAGCAGAGTAGTGTCGGACTCTTACCGACTAAAACTCCACGATGACCACCCGACGCGTATGACAGAGGTGCTCCAGGATTCTCTTATGAATTAACTTCAGTTGCACCCCCTTCACGCGTTCTCTAGTTCTAGCCAGTCCTAATATTTCCTGACTATTGAATTGGCGTTAGGGGGGGCCATTACCCCTAGCGCTGTCTCTCCTTATTGATATTCACCGGAGGCTTGTCTTGTGTGCTTCGACAACTCCCATACAACCTGGTGGTACAAGCTATGAAAAAACTTTCCCGGACATGAGAAAACACATTTGCCCAGATAACGTACGAAAGGTATTAGAGCCCACCAAATAAGATTTGCTACAATTAGCTGTAGTTCGTCACAATAAGCCTATGAGTATCGCGCGTCAGACGATTTTCGAATTAGTTGATGCTTGGATGTTCAAGATACGGAAGTGTGGAGAGATGAGACGTTTATGTACAACTTGATCATGGTGCAACCCATTCGTCAGCCAGAAAACTTCATGCACGATTTTCTAAAAAGAAACACATTTCCCCCCTTCCTTATGCCGTACCAATCCTCTCTCGTCGCTCCTTATCTCATACACAGACAGGCCAAATAATGTTGCCGATGACGGCCAACAGCCTGGGTACATGTACGGGTCTCTTGCCTGCGACAGAATTTTGTTATGTGTAGTATGCGGGGCAGAAAAGCACTTTTGCCATTAATATGAACTAGAAGATTGCAGAAAAATTGTAAACATTTTCCAAATTTTATTAATTTCATTTCATTTCTTAAAGTCTACAAAACTGTTAATCAACATTAAGCAAATATACAAAATCTTGACGTACAGAATAATGGAGCGAATATTAGAAACGATACTACTAAATCTACAAGCTAAAATGTACTATACAAATTTTCTTTAAAATATAAGACATGCAAAGTATATATTTCTGAAATTAAAAAATATCGGATCAAACACTCTTCGAACATACTTCGAACGCTCATTATTACGTATATTACCAAACCAATGCATACAATATAATATATAAACTAAGCCAACGAAAGGCGCAGAGACTGGAGAACATGGGGTCCCCGAGCGTGCAGTACGCTTCAGCATCGTTGCGAACACCAACTCCCTCCGCTTGTCCCAATGCCATCTCGAACGGTGAGACTGCAACCAGAAAATATCCATATATACATCAAGATAGTAATGCAATTTCTATTCTTGCAGCACCGACGTAATACGCGGTGCTCCGTAATCGCTCGAGATTCCATATAGTTGTTGAAATTTCTACGCATTTGGTAGATAAAACGTTGCGAGAAATCCTCTTGTCACAGTTAGGTCTTCCAAACCTGATCGCTTGCATTTTTCCCGCTACTTCAGCGTTGCAACGTTATTTTTATTTCTGCCAACTTAGACACGACATCGTCTGAACTGCCCAATTCAGGACACGATGGCTCCTCCCGGGGATTCTGTTGAGACGATCCCGGATTTTCCGTGTCCTCACCATTGTAGAGCTCATAATTTGTATAATTTACCTTCTTCTTCAAGCATTGTTTTTTAAATTTCTGCCATTTTGAAGCTGCTGATAATCGCCGGATGCGTAAATCATTTTTAGCTTTGGAAAGAGCGCACGTCAGCATTGCTTCAATCCGTAAATCGCGTCTGCGCTTTCGGCGACACTTTGATCTTTTGCGGCGAACTTCGTCAATCCAAGTTAGTAACCGTTCAGTTTCTGGCTTGTCGGCGTTAGTTTTCGAAAGTCCCTTCTTTGTCCTCGCCATGCTTTCTCAATTATTTCACCTAATTATTGAGTAAGTAAAAAGTATACCAACCTGTATCCGGCTCCTGTTTGTTGTAGAACAATACAGAAGAGATTCACACAACTGCACACAAAGGATTTGAAACCACCGAGCAAAACACCCTCCTCACAGCACAGTCGTAAGATGACTAAGGGAAGTCTACGCTGCGCGTCTGAAGTCCGCTGTCTATACCCCCTCCTCTGTCTTTATGACGTAGTCTTACGCGCGAAAATGGAAACTAGTTCCGTGTAAAATCTTACGTTGGCCTTACATTCTCAGAAATTTTGAAAAATTCTTTAATCCAATTAATTTTTAAATATATGTGCGACAATTTTAATGCTAAATTTTATATATTTTGTACATTATATTAAAATTCTTCATTTACAGGAAATAATCAATAGCGTATGAAGGTGTACTGCACGTATTATTTGGCACGTACATTAATGTTGATGCAAGAATAATTATTCCAATGATTTTAGGTTACACACATAATAGATAAAGTAGGCTGTAGACTATGAAATTCGTATGAAATAAGCAGAGAATAGTAACTAAATAAATGTATATGTATATCGAACATAAATCTTGTAAAAATAATATATTAAATTACATTCAAATCAAATATATAAACAAGATCTGTTGACTTTTAATTATTTTTTTGAAGCACTAGTATCAAATAAAATTGCGTCATATAAAAATGTCATCCCGAAACACAGTTTAACGTGATACAATTGTATTACTTTAATTTAAGCAGAAAATATCTAATCATATTTAACAATTTTGAAAAACATACCTCTACTAAACTATCATTATCTTTTCCTATACCATCGGCAAGGCCCTGAACAGCAAGCAGTTCAGCGGTTGTTAAATAACTAGCCAATTGTTCTCGAACTACATTTACTTCTCCCTGATACATAAAATCAACCAATGCAGCCTAATCATCGAATTTTACATTATTATTATATATTATAACAGGATGCTGACATGGATTTTCGTAAAATAGAATAAGTATCATTTACAAAATATATGTTAACAGTAACAAATTATTAAATTCTTAATTTCACTTTACCTTAAATAAATCTCTAAAATATGTACTACATGCAGATAATAGCAGTTTGTCTGCTCTTATTCCTTTTTCCTTCGCAGCTTAAATTTACATCAACGAGATCTTCTTCGGTTCTCAGCGTATCAAAAGCACAAGTAATATGTTTTAAGTAATTATTCCACCTAAGAGAAAACTGTTTAATCCGTAAAACAATTATATTAAATTTGCAATTTTCAATCTGAAAAACATTTGACTTCAATGAGTATATTTTGATTTTTACCTGCCGGAAAACTGATGGAACAAAAATTTGTTACAACTATCATGTACTTATGTAATTAAAACAAGACAAAGTTTTTATAAATATAAAAATTGTCATAAATATTTTGACGCAACGCATTTGAACACTTTATGACTCAATGTATTAACACCACATTATTTCTTTTTTTGCGAGTATAATAAAAGCAATAATATTTAAACAATACATACTTGTTTAGATGCCCTTCGCAATATGACTTTCCCATAGAGCAGGTGGCTTATTACAAAATTCACGTCATAAATGTAATTTTCTTCAACTTCCAAAGCAAAAGTTATAAGTGTCCACCCAGGAATACCCAACATTTTGAAACACTTAAATAATACAAATTTCATATTTGGGTATTACATATTTCTAACAATTGAACACTACCATGCTTACCATGCTTTCATTAGCATGCTTAAAATGACTTTATATTGAAATTATTTGTATGGTATGCCCATTTCCTTATCACCCTTTATTTTTCTTTCTCCTTCTGCAGAAGAGTTAAGACTATTTGTATCCTCCCTATATTTGTCTATTATACATCCTACATACTTTCGCAAATAACAAAAAATAGCAAGGTCAGATATAGCTTCAATGTATACGGTCATCACAATGAAATGTGAATTACCTTCGGCAGATCTAAAATATTAAACGTGAAACGATGATCTTAATTTGGAATAGATTATAGATACACAATCTGTTCGTTTTTTCCTTTCTTAGCAATGATCTGTTCCATTGTCAAACAAGTATTTCACTCCGTAGCCGGATGAAATGCAAATTTATATCGTATTATGCTTATCATTATACTGCAAGTACTTTGAATCACTGAAATTGCAGAACCATTTCCTGTTATTGAATGCAAAACATACAGCACGAACACGTTTTCCATTATCAAAAAACGCCATACAAATGTCTCATCCATTGTATTAAAGTGATAAGAGATAGACACAGCACCAAGCCTGCAGCTTATAATACAACAATTTGCACCAGTTTCTCAATTTTCCCCAATTATATTCAATGTTTACAATAATTATCCTTCATATAAAATTGTTACCTTTATCCAGTGCATACCACCTCTCTCCCCCTCTTTAAAAATATGACCTTTTTCAACTTAATGTCTCCCAAAAACGGATTTAGCAGAAAGTATACGACATATATAACGATCCAATTAGAAACTACCAGAGCATGTGTATTTTAAGCGGATCTTTAAACGTCGATTAAACGCGTTCTCTATCCAATCCTGGCTGAAACATAATTACTCGCACCCCCAGTAACCCACCTCTAAGTCATTCCAATCAACGTACCATGCAAACACGAATCCAACGCGTTCCAGGAATACAAACAACTGCCTGTAGCTGTTTAGCTGTACGCGACGAGTATAATTATTTCGGGTACTCCTCCAGTACAAAACAGACACCCAAACGACATTATTTCAACACAAAAATATTTAAAACAATAGTTATAAAAGCATGATACTTAATACCGCGCTTGACATCAGGTATAATAAAAATAAATTTCTTCAAAAAAATTTCAAGTTAAATCTTAAGCTTGTGTAATTATATCAAACTTGTTCAATTGACAATGAGCAATTTCCATCGTGTTTTGACAACTGACTCATCGCTGATGTATTTCCTCGGAATCGAAAAAGGAATGTGCATAATTTTGTCCTCCGTCAACACTCAAAATATTATCTGCATGCTATACTCAGGGATTCAATTTTATATTACGTTGCCTCATGTTCCATCACTGCTTTCCTACTATCAGTCACTTGAACGGTAATATAAACCAGTCTTTTATTTCCTATACTATTCCGCATACCATTTATCAGGAACAATACATTTTATTTGTTAATCTAACTAGATGCGAAGTTCCTCATTTGTCCTAATATCAATCAATGAATAAGTGAATTGAAATCTGTGAAAATAATGTAAAATCGGAAAATAAGGATAGAAATCTTTTCCCGATTACTTACAATTTATTAATATTAAATTGAATATACAAATATAAATTGGACAGGAAACGATATTTATTTAACGGAAACTAAATGCAATACTCGTATCTATATCAAATAACTTTACAGTTATTTGACCACTCTCGTCACAACGAATCTAACACACACACACACTCTCTCTCTCTCTAACAACTCTATCAATTCTCACGACTCTACTCTTCGACGACTCGATACCTCTAACGACTCTACTCTTCGACGACTCAATTAGCTCTGATTCTCGCAACACGCACACTTTTCGACTCGCCTTGCGTAGCGAAACCGTCCTTCTTCTAACGTTGTCTATTGTTTCCCTCATACCTATGTAAGAACTACCAACTACGTGCCTTTATTCACGTAGGCACTCTTGCATGTAAACGAAGTACAGAAACACGACGTACACGGTTTCTCTATTTTCAACTGATTTCTAATTCGAATTACTTTACGATATTACAATAAGTATCTAGTAATACGACTTCCGAACCTACGTAATTATTGCAATGATTGTTAAATTTCAAAGCAATTTCCTATCCATGTTAAACATATTACGTATATGTGCGTGTCTATTATTTCGATTAGTTGCTCTACTTGCGGTAGTTCGCCATTCTGGACCATCTAGACTCAACAAAGATGCATTCAATTTACTCCATACCTCAAAAAGCTCTGTAGCGGCATAAGAGTTAGAATTTGCTTCAAACCATGTTGTTGTTTTGCTTCGGAATATCGAGAGGAATTGTAAGGAATTATAAACTCCGGGGAAAACAATGGTGCCGCTACGTGTAACCGTAAAACAAGACGAATTTGTATCTTTTGACCTTCTTCTGACGATTATGACTAAACGAACGTGATCGCAAACGATTCAGTATAAACTGTGACTAAACGTCTGTATAGATATCGTTTCGCGACAAGATCTGTTTTAAATACACTAACGAGTACACATATTGGTAGTCTCATTATTCGATCCCCTACAGCTCTTATTAAGGAAGATAGAGGCCTGTGACATTATTCAGCTTGGCCAACATTGAACAGGGCATATTGATAAGCCAGAGTAACTAACATACAACCTTTTTTTTTTTTTTTTTTTTTACGTGGAGAAATCCTCATGGACACTCCGCTGTTGCAGTAATTGCGTAACAGCAGAGTAGTGTCGGACTCTTACCGACTAAAACTCCACGATGACCACCCGACGCGTATGACAGAGGTGCTCCAGGATTCTCTTATGAATTAACTTCAGTTGCACCCCCTTCACGCGTTCTCTAGTTCTAGCCAGTCCTAATATTTCCTGACTATTGAATTGGCGTTAGGGGGGGCCATTACCCCTAGCGCTGTCTCTCCTTATTGATATTCACCGGAGGCTTGTCTTGTGTGCTTCGACAACTCCCATACAACCTGGTGGTACAAGCTATGAAAAAACTTTCCCGGACATGAGAAAACACATTTGCCCAGATAACGTACGAAAGGTATTAGAGCCCACCAAATAAGATTTGCTACAATTAGCTGTAGTTCGTCACAATAAGCCTATGAGTATCGCGCGTCAGACGATTTTCGAATTAGTTGATGCTTGGATGTTCAAGATACGGAAGTGTGGAGAGATGAGACGTTTATGTACAACTTGATCATGGTGCAACCCATTCGTCAGCCAGAAAACTTCATGCACGATTTTCTAAAAAGAAACACATTTCCCCCCTTCCTTATGCCGTACCAATCCTCTCTCGTCGCTCCTTATCTCATACACAGACAGGCCAAATAATGTTGCCGATGACGGCCAACAGCCTGGGTACATGTACGGGTCTCTTGCCTGCGACAGAATTTTGTTATGTGTAGTATGCGGGGCAGAAAAGCACTTTTGCCATTAATATGAACTAGAAGATTGCAGAAAAATTGTAAACATTTTCCAAATTTTATTAATTTCATTTCATTTCTTAAAGTCTACAAAACTGTTAATCAACATTAAGCAAATATACAAAATCTTGACGTACAGAATAATGGAGCGAATATTAGAAACGATACTACTAAATCTACAAGCTAAAATGTACTATACAAATTTTCTTTAAAATATAAGACATGCAAAGTATATATTTCTGAAATTAAAAAATATCGGATCAAACACTCTTCGAACATACTTCGAACGCTCATTATTACGTATATTACCAAACCAATGCATACAATATAATATATAAACTAAGCCAACGAAAGGCGCAGAGACTGGAGAACATGGGGTCCCCGAGCGTGCAGTACGCTTCAGCATCGTTGCGAACACCAACTCCCTCCGCTTGTCCCAATGCCATCTCGAACGGTGAGACTGCAACCAGAAAATATCCATATATACATCAAGATAGTAATGCAATTTCTATTCTTGCAGCACCGACGTAATACGCGGTGCTCCGTAATCGCTCGAGATTCCATATAGTTGTTGAAATTTCTACGCATTTGGTAGATAAAACGTTGCGAGAAATCCTCTTGTCACAGTTAGGTCTTCCAAACCTGATCGCTTGCATTTTTCCCGCTACTTCAGCGTTGCAACGTTATTTTTATTTCTGCCAACTTAGACACGACATCGTCTGAACTGCCCAATTCAGGACACGATGGCTCCTCCCGGGGATTCTGTTGAGACGATCCCGGATTTTCCGTGTCCTCACCATTGTAGAGCTCATAATTTGTATAATTTACCTTCTTCTTCAAGCATTGTTTTTTAAATTTCTGCCATTTTGAAGCTGCTGATAATCGCCGGATGCGTAAATCATTTTTAGCTTTGGAAAGAGCGCACGTCAGCATTGCTTCAATCCGTAAATCGCGTCTGCGCTTTCGGCGACACTTTGATCTTTTGCGGCGAACTTCGTCAATCCAAGTTAGTAACCGTTCAGTTTCTGGCTTGTCGGCGTTAGTTTTCGAAAGTCCCTTCTTTGTCCTCGCCATGCTTTCTCAATTATTTCACCTAATTATTGAGTAAGTAAAAAGTATACCAACCTGTATCCGGCTCCTGTTTGTTGTAGAACAATACAGAAGAGATTCACACAACTGCACACAAAGGATTTGAAACCACCGAGCAAAACACCCTCCTCACAGCACAGTCGTAAGATGACTAAGGGAAGTCTACGCTGCGCGTCTGAAGTCCGCTGTCTATACCCCCTCCTCTGTCTTTATGACGTAGTCTTACGCGCGAAAATGGAAACTAGTTCCGTGTAAAATCTTACGTTGGCCTTACATTCTCAGAAATTTTGAAAAATTCTTTAATCCAATTAATTTTTAAATATATGTGCGACAATTTTAATGCTAAATTTTATATATTTTGTACATTATATTAAAATTCTTCATTTACAGGAAATAATCAATAGCGTATGAAGGTGTACTGCACGTATTATTTGGCACGTACATTAATGTTGATGCAAGAATAATTATTCCAATGATTTTAGGTTACACACATAATAGATAAAGTAGGCTGTAGACTATGAAATTCGTATGAAATAAGCAGAGAATAGTAACTAAATAAATGTATATGTATATCGAACATAAATCTTGTAAAAATAATATATTAAATTACATTCAAATCAAATATATAAACAAGATCTGTTGACTTTTAATTATTTTTTTGAAGCACTAGTATCAAATAAAATTGCGTCATATAAAAATGTCATCCCGAAACACAGTTTAACGTGATACAATTGTATTACTTTAATTTAAGCAGAAAATATCTAATCATATTTAACAATTTTGAAAAACATACCTCTACTAAACTATCATTATCTTTTCCTATACCATCGGCAAGGCCCTGAACAGCAAGCAGTTCAGCGGTTGTTAAATAACTAGCCAATTGTTCTCGAACTACATTTACTTCTCCCTGATACATAAAATCAACCAATGCAGCCTAATCATCGAATTTTACATTATTATTATATATTATAACAGGATGCTGACATGGATTTTCGTAAAGTAGAATAAGTATCATTTACAAAATATATGTTAACAGTAACAAATTATTAAATTCTTAATTTCACTTTACCTTAAATAAATCTCTAAAATATGTACTACATGCAGATAATAGCAGTTTGTCTGCTCTTATTCCTTTTTCCTTCGCAGCTTAAATTTACATCAACGAGATCTTCTTCGGTTCTCAGCGTATCAAAAGCACAAGTAATATGTTTTAAGTAATTATTCCACCTAAGAGAAAACTGTTTAATCCGTAAAACAATTATATTAAATTTGCAATTTTCAATCTGAAAAACATTTGACTTCAATGAGTATATTTTGATTTTTACCTGCCGGAAAACTGATGGAACAAAAATTTGTTACAACTATCATGTACTTATGTAATTAAAACAAGACAAAGCTTTTATAAATATAAAAATTGTCATAAATATTTTGACGCAACGCATTTGAACATTTTATGACTCATTGTATTAACACCACATTATTTCTTTTTTTGCGAGTATAATAAAAGCAATAATATTTAAACAATACATACTTGTTTAGATGCCTTTCGCAATACGACTTTCCCATAGAGCAGGTGGCTTATTACAAAATTCACGTCATAAATGTAATTTTCTTCAACTTCCAAAGCAAAAGTTATAAGTGTCCACCCAGGAATACCCAACATTTTGAAACACTTAAATAATACAAATTTCATATTTGGGTATTACATATTTCTAACAATTGAACACTACCATGCTTACCATGCTTTCATTAGCATGCTTAAAATGACTTTATATTGAAATTATTTGTATGGTATGCCCATTTCCTTATCACCCTTTATTTTTCTTTCTCCTTCTGCAGAAGAGTTAAGACTATTTGTATCCTCCCTATATTTGTCTATTATACATCCTACATACTTTCGCAAATAACAAAAAATAGCAAGGTCAGATATAGCTTCAATGTATACGGTCATCACAATGAAATGTGAATTACCTTCGGCAGATCTAAAATATTAAACGTGAAACGATGATCTTAATTTGGAATAGATTATAGATACACAATCTGTTCGTTTTTTCCTTTCTTAGCAATGATCTGTTCCATTGTCAAACAAGTATTTCACTCCGTAGCCGGATGAAATGCAAATTTATATCGTATTATGCTTATCATTATACTGCAAGTACTTTGAATCACTGAAATTGCAGAACCATTTCCTGTTATTGAATGCAAAACATACAGCACGAACACGTTTTCCATTATCAAAAAACGCCATACAAATGTCTCATCCATTGTATTAAAGTGATAAGAGATAGACACAGCACCAAGCCTGCAGCTTATAATACAACAATTTGCACCAGTTTCTCAATTTTCCCCAATTATATTCAATGTTTACAATAATTATCTTTCATATAAAATTGTTACCTTTATCCAGTGCATACCACCTCTCTCCCCCTCTTTAAAAATATGACCTTTTTCAACTTAATGTCTCCCAAAAACGGATTTAGCAGAAAGTATACGACATATATAACGATCCAATTAGAAACTACCAGAGCATGTGTATTTTAAGCGGATCTTTAAACGTCGATTAAACGCGTTCTCTATCCAATCCTGGCTGAAACATAATTACTCGCACCCCCAGTAACCCACCTCTAAGTCATTCCAATCAACGTACCATGCAAACACGAATCCAACGCGTTCCAGGAATACAAACAACTGCCTGTAGCTGTTTAGCTGTACGCGACGAGTATAATTATTTCGGGTACTCCTCCAGTACAAAACAGACACCCAAACGACATTATTTCAACACAAAAATATTTAAAACAATAGTTATAAAAGCATGATACTTAATACCGCGCTTGACATCAGGTATAATAAAAATAAATTTCTTCAAAAAAATTTCAAGTTAAATCTTAAGCTTGTGTAATTATATCAAACTTGTTCAATTGACAATGAGCAATTTCCATCGTGTTTTGACAACTGACTCATCGCTGATGTATTTCCTCGGAATCGAAAAAGGAATGTGCATAATTTTGTCCTCCGTCAACACTCAAAATATTATCTGCATGCTATACTCAGGGATTCAATTTTATATTACGTTGCCTCATGTTCCATCACTGCTTTCCTACTATCAGTCACTTGAACGGTAATATAAACCAGTCTTTTATTTCCTATACTATTCCGCATACCATTTATCAGGAACAATACATTTTATTTGTTAATCTAACTAGATGCGAAGTTCCTCATTTGTCCTAATATCAATCAATGAATAAGTGAATTGAAATCTGTGAAAATAATGTAAAATCGGAAAATAAGGATAGAAATCTTTTCCCGATTACTTACAATTTATTAATATTAAATTGAATATACAAATATAAATTGGACAGGAAACGATATTTATTTAACGGAAACTAAATGCAATACTCGTATCTATATCAAATAACTTTACAGTTATTTGACCACTCTCGTCACAACGAATCTAACACACACACACTCTCTCTCTCTCTCTAACAACTCTATCAATTCTCACGACTCTACTCTTCGACGACTCGATACCTCTAACGACTCTACTCTTCGACGACTCAATTAGCTCTGATTCTCGCAACACGCACACTTTTCGACTCGCCTTGCGTAGCGAAACCGTCCTTCTTCTAACGTTGTCTATTGTTTCCCTCATACCTATGTAAGAACTACCAACTACGTGCCTTTATTCACGTAGGCACTCTTGCATGTAAACGAAGTACAGAAACACGACGTACACGGTTTCTCTATTTTCAACTGATTTCTAATTCGAATTACTTTACGATATTACAATAAGTATCTAGTAATACGACTTCCGAACCTACGTAATTATTGCAATGATTGTTAAATTTCAAAGCAATTTCCTATCCATGTTAAACATATTACGTATATGTGCGTGTCTATTATTTCGATTAGTTGCTCTACTTGCGGTAGTTCGCCATTCTGGACCATCTAGACTCAACAAAGATGCATTCAATTGACTCCATACCTCAAAAAGCTCTGTAGCGGCATAAGAGTTAGAATTTGCTTCAAACCATGTTGTTGTTTTGCTTCGGAATATCGAGAGGAATTGTAAGGAATTATAAACTCCGGGGAAAACAATGGTGCCGCTACGTGTAACCGTAAAACAAGACGAATTTGTATCTTTTGACCTTCTTCTGACGATTATGACTAAACGAACGTGATCGCAAACGATTCAGTATAAACTGTGACTAAACGTCTGTATAGATATCGTTTCGCGACAAGATCTGTTTTAAATACACTAACGAGTACACATATTGGTAGTCTCATTATTCGATCCCCTACAGCTCTTATTAAGGAAGATAGAGGCCTGTGACATTATTCAGCTTGGCCAACATTGAACAGGGCATATTGATAAGCCAGAGTAACTAACATACAACCTTTTTTTTTTTTTTTTTTTTTTTACGTGGAGAAATCCTCATGGACACTCCGCTGTTGCAGTAATTGCGTAACAGCAGAGTAGTGTCGGACTCTTACCGACTAAAACTCCACGATGACCACCCGACGCGTATGACAGAGGTGCTCCAGGATTCTCTTATGAATTAACTTCAGTTGCACCCCCTTCACGCGTTCTCTAGTTCTAGCCAGTCCTAATATTTCCTGACTATTGAATTGGCGTTAGGGGGGGCCATTACCCCTAGCGCTGTCTCTCCTTATTGATATTCACCGGAGGCTTGTCTTGTGTGCTTCGACAACTCCCATACAACCTGGTGGTACAAGCTATGAAAAAACTTTCCCGGACATGAGAAAACACATTTGCCCAGATAACGTACGAAAGGTATTAGAGCCCACCAAATAAGATTTGCTACAATTAGCTGTAGTTCGTCACAATAAGCCTATGAGTATCGCGCGTCAGACGATTTTCGAATTAGTTGATGCTTGGATGTTCAAGATACGGAAGTGTGGAGAGATGAGACGTTTATGTACAACTTGATCATGGTGCAACCCATTCGTCAGCCAGAAAACTTCATGCACGATTTTCTAAAAAGAAACACATTTCCCCCCTTCCTTATGCCGTACCAATCCTCTCTCGTCGCTCCTTATCTCATACACAGACAGGCCAAATAATGTTGCCGATGACGGCCAACAGCCTGGGTACATGTACGGGTCTCTTGCCTGCGACAGAATTTTGTTATGTGTAGTATGCGGGGCAGAAAAGCACTTTTGCCATTAATATGAACTAGAAGATTGCAGAAAAATTGTAAACATTTTCCAAATTTTATTAATTTCATTTCATTTCTTAAAGTCTACAAAACTGTTAATCAACATTAAGCAAATATACAAAATCTTGACGTACAGAATAATGGAGCGAATATTAGAAACGATACTACTAAATCTACAAGCTAAAATGTACTATACAAATTTTCTTTAAAATATAAGACATGCAAAGTATATATTTCTGAAATTAAAAAATATCGGATCAAACACTCTTCGAACATACTTCGAACGCTCATTATTACGTATATTACCAAACCAATGCATACAATATAATATATAAACTAAGCCAACGAAAGGCGCAGAGACTGGAGAACATGGGGTCCCCGAGCGTGCAGTACGCTTCAGCATCGTTGCGAACACCAACTCCCTCCGCTTGTCCCAATGCCATCTCGAACGGTGAGACTGCAACCAGAAAATATCCATATATACATCAAGATAGTAATGCAATTTCTATTCTTGCAGCACCGACGTAATACGCGGTGCTCCGTAATCGCTCGAGATTCCATATAGTTGTTGAAATTTCTACGCATTTGGTAGATAAAACGTTGCGAGAAATCCTCTTGTCACAGTTAGGTCTTTCAAACCTGATCGCTTGCATTTTTCCCGCTACTTCAGCGTTGCAACGTTATTTTTATTTCTGCCAACTTAGACACGACATCGTCTGAACTGCCCAATTCAGGACACGATGGCTCCTCCCGGGGATTCTGTTGAGACGATCCCGGATTTTCCGTGTCCTCACCATTGTAGAGCTCATAATTTGTATAATTTACCTTCTTCTTCAAGCATTGTTTTTTAAATTTCTGCCATTTTGAAGCTGCTGATAATCGCCGGATGCGTAAATCATTTTTAGCTTTGGAAAGAGCGCACGTCAGCATTGCTTCAATCCGTAAATCGCGTCTGCGCTTTCGGCGACACTTTGATCTTTTGCGGCGAACTTCGTCAATCCAAGTTAGTAACCGTTCAGTTTCTGGCTTGTCGGCGTTAGTTTTCGAAAGTCCCTTCTTTGTCCTCGCCATGCTTTCTCAATTATTTCACCTAATTATTGAGTAAGTAAAAAGTATACCAACCTGTATCCGGCTCCTGTTTGTTGTAGAACAATACAGAAGAGATTCACACAACTGCACACAAAGGATTTGAAACCACCGAGCAAAACACCCTCCTCACAGCACAGTCGTAAGATGACTAAGGGAAGTCTACGCTGCGCGTCTGAAGTCCGCTGTCTATACCCCCTCCTCTGTCTTTATGACGTAGTCTTACGCGCGAAAATGGAAACTAGTTCCGTGTAAAATCTTACGTTGGCCTTACATTCTCAGAAATTTTGAAAAATTCTTTAATCCAATTAATTTTTAAATATATGTGCGACAATTTTAATGCTAAATTTTATATATTTTGTACATTATATTAAAATTCTTCATTTACAGGAAATAATCAATAGCGTATGAAGGTGTACTGCACGTATTATTTGGCACGTACATTAATGTTGATGCAAGAATAATTATTCCAATGATTTTAGGTTACACACATAATAGATAAAGTAGGCTGTAGACTATGAAATTCGTATGAAATAAGCAGAGAATAGTAACTAAATAAATGTATATGTATATCGAACATAAATCTTGTAAAAATAATATATTAAATTACATTCAAATCAAATATATAAACAAGATCTGTTGACTTTTAATTATTTTTTTGAAGCACTAGTATCAAATAAAATTGCGTCATATAAAAATGTCATCCCGAAACACAGTTTAACGTGATACAATTGTATTACTTTAATTTAAGCAGAAAATATCTAATCATATTTAACAATTTTGAAAAACATACCTCTACTAAACTATCATTATCTTTTCCTATACCATCGGCAAGGCCCTGAACAGCAAGCAGTTCAGCGGTTGTTAAATAACTAGCCAATTGTTCTCGAACTACATTTACTTCTCCCTGATACATAAAATCAACCAATGCAGCCTAATCATCGAATTTTACATTATTATTATATATTATAACAGGATGCTGACATGGATTTTCGTAAAGTAGAATAAGTATCATTTACAAAATATATGTTAACAGTAACAAATTATTAAATTCTTAATTTCACTTTACCTTAAATAAATCTCTAAAATATGTACTACATGCAGATAATAGCAGTTTGTCTGCTCTTATTCCTTTTTCCTTCGCAGCTTAAATTTACATCAACGAGATCTTCTTCGGTTCTCAGCGTATCAAAAGCACAAGTAATATGTTTTAAGTAATTATTCCACCTAAGAGAAAACTGTTTAATCCGTAAAACAATTATATTAAATTTGCAATTTTCAATCTGAAAAACATTTGACTTCAATGAGTATATTTTGATTTTTACCTGCCGGAAAACTGATGGAACAAAAATTTGTTACAACTATCATGTACTTATGTAATTAAAACAAGACAAAGCTTTTATAAATATAAAAATTGTCATAAATATTTTGACGCAACGCATTTGAACATTTTATGACTCATTGTATTAACACCACATTATTTCTTTTTTTGCGAGTATAATAAAAGCAATAATATTTAAACAATACATACTTGTTTAGATGCCTTTCGCAATACGACTTTCCCATAGAGCAGGTGGCTTATTACAAAATTCACGTCATAAATGTAATTTTCTTCAACTTCCAAAGCAAAAGTTATAAGTGTCCACCCAGGAATACCCAACATTTTGAAACACTTAAATAATACAAATTTCATATTTGGGTATTACATATTTCTAACAATTGAACACTACCATGCTTAC
Source organism: Bombus huntii (assembly GCF_024542735.1). NCBI lineage: Eukaryota > Metazoa > Arthropoda > Insecta > Hymenoptera > Apidae > Bombus > Bombus huntii. The sequence continues at coordinate 690,898 of NW_026099328.1, read as the reverse complement.
CATGCTTTCATTAGCATGCTTAAAATGACTTTATATTGAAATTATTTGTATGGTATGCCCATTTCCTTATCACCCTTTATTTTTCTTTCTCCTTCTGCAGAAGAGTTAAGACTATTTGTATCCTCCCTATATTTGTCTATTATACATCCTACATACTTTCGCAAATAACAAAAAATAGCAAGGTCAGATATAGCTTCAATGTATACGGTCATCACAATGAAATGTGAATTACCTTCGGCAGATCTAAAATATTAAACGTGAAACGATGATCTTAATTTGGAATAGATTATAGATACACAATCTGTTCGTTTTTTCCTTTCTTAGCAATGATCTGTTCCATTGTCAAACAAGTATTTCACTCCGTAGCCGGATGAAATGCAAATTTATATCGTATTATGCTTATCATTATACTGCAAGTACTTTGAATCACTGAAATTGCAGAACCATTTCCTGTTATTGAATGCAAAACATACAGCACGAACACGTTTTCCATTATCAAAAAACGCCATACAAATGTCTCATCCATTGTATTAAAGTGATAAGAGATAGACACAGCACCAAGCCTGCAGCTTATAATACAACAATTTGCACCAGTTTCTCAATTTTCCCCAATTATATTCAATGTTTACAATAATTATCCTTCATATAAAATTGTTACCTTTATCCAGTGCATACCACCTCTCTCCCCCTCTTTAAAAATATGACCTTTTTCAACTTAATGTCTCCCAAAAACGGATTTAGCAGAAAGTATACGACATATATAACGATCCAATTAGAAACTACCAGAGCATGTGTATTTTAAGCGGATCTTTAAACGTCGATTAAACGCGTTCTCTATCCAATCCTGGCTGAAACATAATTACTCGCACCCCCAGTAACCCACCTCTAAGTCATTCTAATCAACGTACCATGCAAACACGAATCCAACGCGTTCCAGGAATACAAACAACTGCCTGTAGCTGTTTAGCTGTACGCGACGAGTATAATTATTTCGGGTACTCCTCCAGTACAAAACAGACACCCAAACGACATTATTTCAACACAAAAATATTTAAAACAATAGTTATAAAAGCATGATACTTAATACCGCGCTTGACATCAGGTATAAAAAAAATAAATTTCTTCAAAAAAATTTCAAGTTAAATCTTAAGCTTGTGTAATTATATCAAACTTGTTCAATTGACAATGAGCAATTTCCATCGTGTTTTGACAACTGACTCATCGCTGATGTATTTCCTCGGAATCGAAAAAGGAATGTGCATAATTTTGTCCTCCGTCAACACTCAAAATATTATCTGCATGCTATACTCAGGGATTCAATTTTATATTACGTTGCCTCATGTTCCATCACTGCTTTCCTACTATCAGTCACTTGAACGGTAATATAAACCAGTCTTTTATTTCCTATACTATTCCGCATACCATTTATCAGGAACAATACATTTTATTTGTTAATCTAACTAGATGCGAAGTTCCTCATTTGTCCTAATATCAATCAATGAATAAGTGAATTGAAATCTGTGAAAATAATGTAAAATCGGAAAATAAGGATAGAAATCTTTTCCCGATTACTTACAATTTATTAATATTAAATTGAATATACAAATATAAATTGGACAGGAAACGATATTTATTTAACGGAAACTAAATGCAATACTCGTATCTATATCAAATAACTTTACAGTTATTTGACCACTCTCGTCACAACGAATCTAACACACACACACTCTCTCTCTCTCTCTAACAACTCTATCAATTCTCACGACTCTACTCTTCGACGACTCGATACCTCTAACGACTCTACTCTTCGACGACTCAATTAGCTCTGATTCTCGCAACACGCACACTTTTCGACTCGCCTTGCGTAGCGAAACCGTCCTTCTTCTAACGTTGTCTATTGTTTCCCTCATACCTATGTAAGAACTACCAACTACGTGCCTTTATTCACGTAGGCACTCTTGCATGTAAACGAAGTACAGAAACACGACGTACACGGTTTCTCTATTTTCAACTGATTTCTAATTCGAATTACTTTACGATATTACAATAAGTATCTAGTAATACGACTTCCGAACCTACGTAATTATTGCAATGATTGTTAAATTTCAAAGCAATTTCCTATCCATGTTAAACATATTACGTATATGTGCGTGTCTATTATTTCGATTAGTTGCTCTACTTGCGGTAGTTCGCCATTCTGGACCATCTAGACTCAACAAAGATGCATTCAATTTACTCCATACCTCAAAAAGCTCTGTAGCGGCATAAGAGTTAGAATTTGCTTCAAACCATGTTGTTGTTTTGCTTCGGAATATCGAGAGGAATTGTAAGGAATTATAAACTCCGGGGAAAACAATGGTGCCGCTACGTGTAACCGTAAAACAAGACGAATTTGTATCTTTTGACCTTCTTCTGACGATTATGACTAAACGAACGTGATCGCAAACGATTCAGTATAAACTGTGACTAAACGTCTGTATAGATATCGTTTCGCGTCAAAATCTGTTTTAAATACACTAACGAGTACACATATTGGTAGTCTCATTATTCGATCCCCTACAGCTCTTATTAAGGAAGATAGAGGCCTGTGACATTATTCAGCTTGGCCAACATTGAACAGGGCATATTGATAAGCCAGAGTAACTAACATACAACCTTTTTTTTTTTTTTTTTTTTTTTTTACGTGGAGAAATCCTCATGGACACTCCGCTGTTGCAGTAATTGCGTAACAGCAGAGTAGTGTCGGACTCTTACCGACTAAAACTCCACGATGACCACCCGACGCGTATGACAGAGGTGCTCCAGGATTCTCTTATGAATTAACTTCAGTTGCACCCCCTTCACGCGTTCTCTAGTTCTAGCCAGTCCTAATATTTCCTGACTATTGAATTGGCGTTAGGGGGGGCCATTACCCCTAGCGCTGTCTCTCCTTATTGATATTCACCGGAGGCTTGTCTTGTGTGCTTCGACAACTCCCATACAACCTGGTGGTACAAGCTATGAAAAAACTTTCCCGGACATGAGAAAACACATTTGCCCAGATAACGTACGAAAGGTATTAGAGCCCACCAAATAAGATTTGCTACAATTAGCTGTAGTTCGTCACAATAAGCCTATGAGTATCGCGCGTCAGACGATTTTCGAATTAGTTGATGCTTGGATGTTCAAGATACGGAAGTGTGGAGTGATGAGACGTTTATGTACAACTTGATCATGGTGCAACCCATTCGTCAGCCAGAAAACTTCATGCACGATTTTCTAAAAAGAAACACATTTCCCCCCTTCCTTATGCCGTACCAATCCTCTCTCGTCGCTCCTTATCTCATACACAGACAGGCCAAATAATGTTGCCGATGACGGCCAACAGCCTGGGTACATGTACGGGTCTCTTGCCTGCGACAGAATTTTGTTATGTGTAGTATGCGGGGCAGAAAAGCACTTTTGCCATTAATATGAACTAGAAGATTGCAGAAAAATTGTAAACATTTTCCAAATTTTATTAATTTCATTTCATTTCTTAAAGTCTACAAAACTGTTAATCAACATTAAGCAAATATACAAAATCTTGACGTACAGAATAATGGAGCGAATATTAGAAACGATACTACTAAATCTACAAGCTAAAATGTACTATACAAATTTTCTTTAAAATATAAGACATGCAAAGTATATATTTCTGAAATTAAAAAATATCGGATCAAACACTCTTCGAACATACTTCGAACGCTCATTATTACGTATATTACCAAACCAATGCATACAATATAATATATAAACTAAGCCAACGAAAGGCGCAGAGACTGGAGAACATGGGGTCCCCGAGCGTGCAGTACGCTTCAGCATCGTTGCGAACACCAACTCCCTCCGCTTGTCCCAATGCCATCTCGAACGGTGAGACTGCAACCAGAAAATATCCATATATACATCAAGATAGTAATGCAATTTCTATTCTTGCAGCACCGACGTAATACGCGGTGCTCCGTAATCGCTCGAGATTCCATATAGTTGTTGAAATTTCTACGCATTTGGTAGATAAAACGTTGCGAGAAATCCTCTTGTCACAGTTAGGTCTTCCAAACCTGATCGCTTGCATTTTTCCCGCTACTTCAGCGTTGCAACGTTATTTTTATTTCTGCCAACTTAGACACGACATCGTCTGAACTGCCCAATTCAGGACACGATGGCTCCTCCCGGGGATTCTGTTGAGACGATCCCGGATTTTCCGTGTCCTCACCATTGTAGAGCTCATAATTTGTATAATTTACCTTCTTCTTCAAGCATTGTTTTTTAAATTTCTGCCATTTTGAAGCTGCTGATAATCGCCGGATGCGTAAATCATTTTTAGCTTTGGAAAGAGCGCACGTCAGCATTGCTTCAATCCGTAAATCGCGTCTGCGCTTTCGGCGACACTTTGATCTTTTGCGGCGAACTTCGTCAATCCAAGTTAGTAACCGTTCAGTTTCTGGCTTGTCGGCGTTAGTTTTCGAAAGTCCCTTCTTTGTCCTCGCCATGCTTTCTCAATTATTTCACCTAATTATTGAGTAAGTAAAAAGTATACCAACCTGTATCCGGCTCCTGTTTGTTGTAGAACAATACAGAAGAGATTCACACAACTGCACACAAAGGATTTGAAACCACCGAGCAAAACACCCTCCTCACAGCACAGTCGTAAGATGACTAAGGGAAGTCTACGCTGCGCGTCTGAAGTCCGCTGTCTATACCCCCTCCTCTGTCTTTATGACGTAGTCTTACGCGCGAAAATGGAAACTAGTTCCGTGTAAAATCTTACGTTGGCCTTACATTCTCAGAAATTTTGAAAAATTCTTTAATCCAATTAATTTTTAAATATATGTGCGACAATTTTAATGCTAAATTTTATATATTTTGTACATTATATTAAAATTCTTCATTTACAGGAAATAATCAATAGCGTATGAAGGTGTACTGCACGTATTATTTGGCACGTACATTAATGTTGATGCAAGAATAATTATTCCAATGATTTTAGGTTACACACATAATAGATAAAGTAGGCTGTAGACTATGAAATTCGTATGAAATAAGCAGAGAATAGTAACTAAATAAATGTATATGTATATCGAACATAAATCTTGTAAAAATAATATATTAAATTACATTCAAATCAAATATATAAACAAGATCTGTTGACTTTTAATTATTTTTTTGAAGCACTAGTATCAAATAAAATTGCGTCATATAAAAATGTCATCCCGAAACACAGTTTAACGTGATACAATTGTATTACTTTAATTTAAGCAGAAAATATCTAATCATATTTAACAATTTTGAAAAACATACCTCTACTAAACTATCATTATCTTTTCCTATACCATCGGCAAGGCCCTGAACAGCAAGCAGTTCAGCGGTTGTTAAATAACTAGCCAATTGTTCTCGAACTACATTTACTTCTCCCTGATACATAAAATCAACCAATGCAGCCTAATCATCGAATTTTACATTATTATTATATATTATAACAGGATGCTGACATGGATTTTCGTAAAATAGAATAAGTATCATTTACAAAATATATGTTAACAGTAACAAATTATTAAATTCTTAATTTCACTTTACCTTAAATAAATCTCTAAAATATGTACTACATGCAGATAATAGCAGTTTGTCTGCTCTTATTCCTTTTTCCTTCGCAGCTTAAATTTACATCAACGAGATCTTCTTCGGTTCTCAGCGTATCAAAAGCACAAGTAATATGTTTTAAGTAATTATTCCACCTAAGAGAAAACTGTTTAATCCGTAAAACAATTATATTAAATTTGCAATTTTCAATCTGAAAAACATTTGACTTCAATGAGTATATTTTGATTTTTACCTGCCGGAAAACTGATGGAACAAAAATTTGTTACAACTATCATGTACTTATGTAATTAAAACAAGACAAAGCTTTTATAAATATAAAAATTGTCATAAATATTTTGACGCAACGCATTTGAACATTTTATGACTCATTGTATTAACACCACATTATTTCTTTTTTTGCGAGTATAATAAAAGCAATAATATTTAAACAATACATACTTGTTTAGATGCCTTTCGCAATATGACTTTCCCATAGAGCAGGTGGCTTATTACAAAATTCACGTCATAAATGTAATTTTCTTCAACTTCCAAAGCAAAAGTTATAAGTGTCCACCCAGGAATACCCAACATTTTGAAACACTTAAATAATACAAATTTCATATTTGGGTATTACATATTTCTAACAATTGAACACTACCATGCTTACCATGCTTTCATTAGCATGCTTAAAATGACTTTATATTGAAATTATTTGTATGGTATGCCCATTTCCTTATCACCCTTTATTTTTCTTTCTCCTTCTGCAGAAGAGTTAAGACTATTTGTATCCTCCCTATATTTGTCTATTATACATCCTACATACTTTCGCAAATAACAAAAAATAGCAAGGTCAGATATAGCTTCAATGTATACGGTCATCACAATGAAATGTGAATTACCTTCGGCAGATCTAAAATATTAAACGTGAAACGATGATCTTAATTTGGAATAGATTATAGATACACAATCTGTTCGTTTTTTCCTTTCTTAGCAATGATCTGTTCCATTGTCAAACAAGTATTTCACTCCGTAGCCGGATGAAATGCAAATTTATATCGTATTATGCTTATCATTATACTGCAAGTACTTTGAATCACTGAAATTGCAGAACCATTTCCTGTTATTGAATGCAAAACATACAGCACGAACACGTTTTCCATTATCAAAAAACGCCATACAAATGTCTCATCCATTGTATTAAAGTGATAAGAGATAGACACAGCACCAAGCCTGCAGCTTATAATACAACAATTTGCACCAGTTTCTCAATTTTCCCCAATTATATTCAATGTTTACAATAATTATCCTTCATATAAAATTGTTACCCTTATCCAGTGCATACCACCTCTCTCCCCCTCTTTAAAAATATGACCTTTTTCAACTTAATGTCTCCCAAAAACGGATTTAGCAGAAAGTATACGACATATATAACGATCCAATTAGAAACTACCAGAGCATGTGTATTTTAAGCGGATCTTTAAACGTCGATTAAACGCGTTCTCTATCCAATCCTGGCTGAAACATAATTACTCGCACCCCCAGTAACCCACCTCTAAGTCATTCCAATCAACGTACCATGCAAACACGAATCCAACGCGTTACAGGAATACAAACAACTGCCTGTAGCTGTTTAGCTGTACGCGACGAGTATAATTATTTCGGGTACTCCTCCAGTACAAAACAGACACCCAAACGACATTATTTCAACACAAAAATATTTAAAACAATAGTTATAAAAGCATGATACTTAATACCGCGCTTGACATCAGGTATAATAAAAATAAATTTCTTCAAAAAAATTTCAAGTTAAATCTTAAGCTTGTGTAATTATATCAAACTTGTTCAATTGACAATGAGCAATTTCCATCGTGTTTTGACAACTGACTCATCGCTGATGTATTTCCTCGGAATCGAAAAAGGAATGTGCATAATTTTGTCCTCCGTCAACACTCAAAATATTATCTGCATGCTATACTCAGGGATTCAATTTTATATTACGTTGCCTCATGTTCCATCACTGCTTTCCTACTATCAGTCACTTGAACGGTAATATAAACCAGTCTTTTATTTCCTATACTATTCCGCATACCATTTATCAGGAACAATACATTTTATTTGTTAATCTAACTAGATGCGAAGTTCCTCATTTGTCCTAATATCAATCAATGAATAAGTGAATTGAAATCTGTGAAAATAATGTAAAATCGGAAAATAAGGATAGAAATCTTTTCCCGATTACTTACAATTTATTAATATTAAATTGAATATACAAATATAAATTGGACAGGAAACGATATTTATTTAACGGAAACTAAATGCAATACTCGTATCTATATCAAATAACTTTACAGTTATTTGACCACTCTCGTCACAACGAATCTAACACACACACACTCTCTCTCTCTCTCTAACAACTCTATCAATTCTCACGACTCTACTCTTCGACGACTCGATACCTCTAACGACTCTACTCTTCGACGACTCAATTAGCTCTGATTCTCGCAACACGCACACTTTTCGACTCGCCTTGCGTAGCGAAACCGTCCTTCTTCTAACGTTGTCTATTGTTTCCCTCATACCTATGTAAGAACTACCAACTACGTGCCTTTATTCACGTAGGCACTCTTGCATGTAAACGAAGTACAGAAACACGACGTACACGGTTTCTCTATTTTCAACTGATTTCTAATTCGAATTACTTTACGATATTACAATAAGTATCTAGTAATACGACTTCCGAACCTACGTAATTATTGCAATGATTGTTAAATTTCAAAGCAATTTCCTATCCATGTTAAACATATTACGTATATGTGCGTGTCTATTATTTCGATTAGTTGCTCTACTTGCGGTAGTTCGCCATTCTGGACCATCTAGACTCAACAAAGATGCATTCAATTTACTCCATACCTCAAAAAGCTCTGTAGCGGCATAAGAGTTAGAATTTGCTTCAAACCATGTTGTTGTTTTGCTTCGGAATATCGAGAGGAATTGTAAGGAATTATAAACTCCGGGGAAAACAATGGTGCCGCTACGTGTAACCGTAAAACAAGACGAATTTGTATCTTTTGACCTTCTTCTGACGATTATGACTAAACGAACGTGATCGCAAACGATTCAGTATAAACTGTGACTAAACGTCTGTATAGATATCGTTTCGCGACAAGATCTGTTTTAAATACACTAACGAGTACACATATTGGTAGTCTCATTATTCGATCCCCTACAGCTCTTATTAAGGAAGATAGAGGCCTGTGACATTATTCAGCTTGGCCAACATTGAACAGGGCATATTGATAAGCCAGAGTAACTAACATACAACCTTTTTTTTTTTTTTTTTTTTTTTACGTGGAGAAATCCTCATGGACACTCCGCTGTTGCAGTAATTGCGTAACAGCAGAGTAGTGTCGGACTCTTACCGACTAAAACTCCACGATGACCACCCGACGCGTATGACAGAGGTGCTCCAGGATTCTCTTATGAATTAACTTCAGTTGCACCCCCTTCACGCGTTCTCTAGTTCTAGCCAGTCCTAATATTTCCTGACTATTGAATTGGCGTTAGGGGGGGCCATTACCCCTAGCGCTGTCTCTCCTTATTGATATTCACCGGAGGCTTGTCTTGTGTGCTTCGACAACTCCCATACAACCTGGTGGTACAAGCTATGAAAAAACTTTCCCGGACATGAGAAAACACATTTGCCCAGATAACGTACGAAAGGTATTAGAGCCCACCAAATAAGATTTGCTACAATTAGCTGTAGTTCGTCACAATAAGCCTATGAGTATCGCGCGTCAGACGATTTTCGAATTAGTTGATGCTTGGATGTTCAAGATACGGAAGTGTGGAGAGATGAGACGTTTATGTACAACTTGATCATGGTGCAACCCATTCGTCAGCCAGAAAACTTCATGCACGATTTTCTAAAAAGAAACACATTTCCCCCCTTCCTTATGCCGTACCAATCCTCTCTCGTCGCTCCTTATCTCATACACAGACAGGCCAAATAATGTTGCCGATGACGGCCAACAGCCTGGGTACATGTACGGGTCTCTTGCCTGCGACAGAATTTTGTTATGTGTAGTATGCGGGGCAGAAAAGCACTTTTGCCATTAATATGAACTAGAAGATTGCAGAAAAATTGTAAACATTTTCCAAATTTTATTAATTTCATTTCATTTCTTAAAGTCTACAAAACTGTTAATCAACATTAAGCAAATATACAAAATCTTGACGTACAGAATAGTGGAGCGAATATTAGAAACGATACTACTAAATCTACAAGCTAAAATGTACTATACAAATTTTCTTTAAAATATAAGACATGCAAAGTATATATTTCTGAAATTAAAAAATATCGGATCAAACACTCTTCGAACATACTTCGAACGCTCATTATTACGTATATTACCAAACCAATGCATACAATATAATATATAAACTAAGCCAACGAAAGGCGCAGAGACTGGAGAACATGGGGTCCCCGAGCGTGCAGTACGCTTCAGCATCGTTGCGAACACCAACTCCCTCCGCTTGTCCCAATGCCATCTCGAACGGTGAGACTGCAACCAGAAAATATCCATATATACATCAAGATAGTAATGCAATTTCTATTCTTGCAGCACCGACGTAATACGCGGTGCTCCGTAATCGCTCGAGATTCCATATAGTTGTTGAAATTTCTACGCATTTGGTAGATAAAACGTTGCGAGAAATCCTCTTGTCACAGTTAGGTCTTCCAAACCTGATCGCTTGCATTTTTCCCGCTACTTCAGCGTTGCAACGTTACTTTTATTTCTGCCAACTTAGACACGACATCGTCTGAACTGCCCAATTCAGGACACGATGGCTCCTCCCGGGGATTCTGTTGAGACGATCCCGGATTTTCCGTGTCCTCACCATTGTAGAGCTCATAATTTGTATAATTTACCTTCTTCTTCAAGCATTGTTTTTTAAATTTCTGCCATTTTGAAGCTGCTGATAATCGCCGGATGCGTAAATCATTTTTAGCTTTGGAAAGAGCGCACGTCAGCATTGCTTCAATCCGTAAATCGCGTCTGCGCTTTCGGCGACACTTTGATCTTTTGCGGCGAACTTCGTCAATCCAAGTTAGTAACCGTTCAGTTTCTGGCTTGTCGGCGTTAGTTTTCGAAAGTCCCTTCTTTGTCCTCGCCATGCTTTCTCAATTATTTCACCTAATTATTGAGTAAGTAAAAAGTATACCAACCTGTATCCGGCTCCTGTTTGTTGTAGAACAATACAGAAGAGATTCACACAACTGCACACAAAGGATTTGAAACCACCGAGCAAAACACCCTCCTCACAGCACAGTCGTAAGATGACTAAGGGAAGTCTACGCTGCGCGTCTGAAGTCCGCTGTCTATACCCCCTCCTCTGTCTTTATGACGTAGTCTTACGCGCGAAAATGGAAACTAGTTCCGTGTAAAATCTTACGTTGGCCTTACATTCTCAGAAATTTTGAAAAATTCTTTAATCCAATTAATTTTTAAATATATGTGCGACAATTTTAATGCTAAATTTTATATATTTTGTACATTATATTAAAATTCTTCATTTACAGGAAATAATCAATAGCGTATGAAGGTGTACTGCACGTATTATTTGGCACGTACATTAATGTTGATGCAAGAATAATTATTCCAATGATTTTAGGTTACACACATAATAGATAAAGTAGGCTGTAGACTATGAAATTCGTATGAAATAAGCAGAGAATAGTAACTAAATAAATGTATATGTATATCGAACATAAATCTTGTAAAAATAATATATTAAATTACATTCAAATCAAATATATAAACAAGATCTGTTGACTTTTAATTATTTTTTTGAAGCACTAGTATCAAATAAAATTGCGTCATATAAAAATGTCATCCCGAAACACAGTTTAACGTGATACAATTGTATTACTTTAATTTAAGCAGAAAATATCTAATCATATTTAACAATTTTGAAAAACATACCTCTACTAAACTATCATTATCTTTTCCTATACCATCGGCAAGGCCCTGAACAGCAAGCAGTTCAGCGGTTGTTAAATAACTAGCCAATTGTTCTCGAACTACATTTACTTCTCCCTGATACATAAAATCAACCAATGCAGCCTAATCATCGAATTTTACATTATTATTATATATTATAACAGGATGCTGACATGGATTTTCGTAAAATAGAATAAGTATCATTTACAAAATATATGTTAACAGTAACAAATTATTAAATTCTTAATTTCACTTTACCTTAAATAAATCTCTAAAATATGTACTACATGCAGATAATAGCAGTTTGTCTGCTCTTATTCCTTTTTCCTTCGCAGCTTAAATTTACATCAACGAGATCTTCTTCGGTTCTCAGCGTATCAAAAGCACAAGTAATATGTTTTAAGTAATTATTCCACCTAAGAGAAAACTGTTTAATCCGTAAAACAATTATATTAAATTTGCAATTTTCAATCTGAAAAACATTTGACTTCAATGAGTATATTTTGATTTTTACCTGCCGGAAAACTGATGGAACAAAAATTTGTTACAACTATCATGTACTTATGTAATTAAAACAAGACAAAGCTTTTATAAATATAAAAATTGTCATAAATATTTTGACGCAACGCATTTGAACATTTTATGACTCATTGTATTAACACCACATTATTTCTTTTTTTGCGAGTATAATAAAAGCAATAATATTTAAACAATACATACTTGTTTAGATGCCTTTCGCAATATGACTTTCCCATAGAGCAGGTGGCTTATTACAAAATTCACGTCATAAATGTAATTTTCTTCAACTTCCAAAGCAAAAGTTATAAGTGTCCACCCAGGAATACCCAACATTTTGAAACACTTAAATAATACAAATTTCATATTTGGGTATTACATATTTCTAACAATTGAACACTACCATGCTTACCATGCTTTCATTAGCATGCTTAAAATGACTTTATATTGAAATTATTTGTATGGTATGCCCATTTCCTTATCACCCTTTATTTTTCTTTCTCCTTCTGCAGAAGAGTTAAGACTATTTGTATCCTCCCTATATTTGTCTATTATACATCCTACATACTTTCGCAAATAACAAAAAATAGCAAGGTCAGATATAGCTTCAATGTATACGGTCATCACAATGAAATGTGAATTACCTTCGGCAGATCTAAAATATTAAACGTGAAACGATGATCTTAATTTGGAATAGATTATAGATACACAATCTGTTCGTTTTTTCCTTTCTTAGCAATGATCTGTTCCATTGTCAAACAAGTATTTCACTCCGTAGCCGGATGAAATGCAAATTTATATCGTATTATGCTTATCATTATACTGCAAGTACTTTGAATCACTGAAATTGCAGAACCATTTCCTGTTATTGAATGCAAAACATACAGCACGAACACGTTTTCCATTATCAAAAAACGCCATACAAATGTCTCATCCATTGTATTAAAGTGATAAGAGATAGACACAGCACCAAGCCTGCAGCTTATAATACAACAATTTGCACCAGTTTCTCAATTTTCCCCAATTATATTCAATGTTTACAATAATTATCCTTCATATAAAATTGTTACCTTTATCCAGTGCATACCACCTCTCTCCCCCTCTTTAAAAATATGACCTTTTTCAACTTAATGTCTCCCAAAAACGGATTTAGCAGAAAGTATACGACATATATAACGATCCAATTAGAAACTACCAGAGCATGTGTATTTTAAGCGGATCTTTAAACGTCGATTAAACGCGTTCTCTATCCAATCCTGGCTGAAACATAATTACTCGCACCCCCAGTAACCCACCTCTAAGTCATTCCAATCAACGTACCATGCAAACACGAATCCAACGCGTTCCAGGAATACAAACAACTGCCTGTAGCTGTTTAGCTGTACGCGACGAGTATAATTATTTCGGGTACTCCTCCAGTACAAAACAGACACCCAAACGACATTATCTCAACACAAAAATATTTAAAACAATAGTTATAAAAGCATGATACTTAATACCGCGCTTGACATCAGGTATAATAAAAATAAATTTCTTCAAAAAAATTTCAAGTTAAATCTTAAGCTTGTGTAATTATATCAAACTTGTTCAATTGACAATGAGCAATTTCCATCGTGTTTTGACAACTGACTCATCGCTGATGTATTTCCTCGGAATCGAAAAAGGAATGTGCATAATTTTGTCCTCCGTCAACACTCAAAATATTATCTGCATGCTATACTCAGGGATTCAATTTTATATTACGTTGCCTCATGTTCCATCACTGCTTTCCTACTATCAGTCACTTGAACGGTAATATAAACCAGTCTTTTATTTCCTATACTATTCCGCATACCATTTATCAGGAACAATACATTTTATTTGTTAATCTAACTAGATGCGAAGTTCCTCATTTGTCCTAATATCAATCAATGAATAAGTGAATTGAAATCTGTGAAAATAATGTAAAATCGGAAAATAAGGATAGAAATCTTTTCCCGATTACTTACAATTTATTAATATTAAAATGAATATACAAATATAAATTGGACAGGATACGATATTTATTTAACGGAAACTAAATGCAATACCCGTATCTATATCAAATAACTTTACAGTTATTTGACCACTCTCGTCACAACGAATCTAACACACACACACTCTCTCTCTCTCTAACAACTCTATCAATTCTCACGACTCTACTCTTCGACGACTCGATACCTCTAACGACTCTACTCTTCGACGACTCAATTAGCTCTGATTCTCGCAACACGCACACTTTTCGACTCGCCTTGCGTAGCGAAACCGTCCTTCTTCTAACGTTGTCTATTGTTTCCCTCATACCTATGTAAGAACTACCAACTACGTGCCTTTATTCACGTAGGCACTCTTGCATGTAAACGAAGTACAGAAACACGACGTACACGGTTTCTCTATTTTCAACTGATTTCTAATTCGAATTACTTTACGATATTACAATAAGTATCTAGTAATACGACTTCCGAACCTACGTAATTATTGCAATGATTGTTAAATTTCAAAGCAATTTCCTATCCATGTTAAACATATTACGTATATGTGCGTGTCTATTATTTCGATTAGTTGCTCTACTTGCGGTAGTTCGCCATTCTGGACCATCTAGACTCAACAAAGATGCATTCAATTTACTCCATACCTCAAAAAGCTCTGTAGCGGCATAAGAGTTAGAATTTGCTTCAAACCATGTTGTTGTTTTGCTTCGGAATATCGAGAGGAATTGTAAGGAATTATAAACTCCGGGGAAAACAATGGTGCCGCTACGTGTAACCGTAAAACAAGACGAATTTGTATCTTTTGACCTTCTTCTGACGATTATGACTAAACGAACGTGATCGCAAACGATTCAGTATAAACTGTGACTAAACGTCTGTATAGATATCGTTTCGCGTCAAAATCTGTTTTAAATACACTAACGAGTACACATATTGGTAGTCTCATTATTCGATCCCCTACAGCTCTTATTAAGGAAGATAGAGGCCTGTGACATTATTCAGCTTGGCCAACATTGAACAGGGCATATTGATAAGCCAGAGTAACTAACATACAACCTTTTTTTTTTTTTTTTTTTTTTTTACGTGGAGAAATCCTCATGGACACTCCGCTGTTGCAGTAATTGCGTAACAGCAGAGTAGTGTCGGACTCTTACCGACTAAAACTCCACGATGACCACCCGACGCGTATGACAGAGGTGCTCCAGGATTCTCTTATGAATTAACTTCAGTTGCACCCCCTTCACGCGTTCTCTAGTTCTAGCCAGTCCTAATATTTCCTGACTATTGAATTGGCGTTAGGGGGGGCCATTACCCCTAGCGCTGTCTCTCCTTATTGATATTCACCGGAGGCTTGTCTTGTGTGCTTCGACAACTCCCATACAACCTGGTGGTACAAGCTATGAAAAAACTTTCCCGGACATGAGAAAACACATTTGCCCAGATAACGTACGAAAGGTATTAGAGCCCACCAAATAAGATTTGCTACAATTAGCTGTAGTTCGTCACAATAAGCCTATGAGTATCGCGCGTCAGACGATTTTCGAATTAGTTGATGCTTGGATGTTCAAGATACGGAAGTGTGGAGTGATGAGACGTTTATGTACAACTTGATCATGGTGCAACCCATTCGTCAGCCAGAAAACTTCATGCACGATTTTCTAAAAAGAAACACATTTCCCCCCTTCCTTATGCCGTACCAATCCTCTCTCGTCGCTCCTTATCTCATACACAGACAGGCCAAATAATGTTGCCGATGACGGCCAACAGCCTGGGTACATGTACGGGTCTCTTGCCTGCGACAGAATTTTGTTATGTGTAGTATGCGGGGCAGAAAAGCACTTTTGCCATTAATATGAACTAGAAGATTGCAGAAAAATTGTAAACATTTTCCAAATTTTATTAATTTCATTTCATTTCTTAAAGTCTACAAAACTGTTAATCAACATTAAGCAAATATACAAAATCTTGACGTACAGAATAGTGGAGCGAATATTAGAAACGATACTACTAAATCTACAAGCTAAAATGTACTATACAAATTTTCTTTAAAATATAAGACATGCAAAGTATATATTTCTGAAATTAAAAAATATCGGATCAAACACTCTTCGAACATACTTCGAACGCTCATTATTACGTATATTACCAAACCAATGCATACAATATAATATATAAACTAAGCCAACGAAAGGCGCAGAGACTGGAGAACATGGGGTCCCCGAGCGTGCAGTACGCTTCAGCATCGTTGCGAACACCAACTCCCTCCGCTTGTCCCAATGCCATCTCGAACGGTGAGACTGCAACCAGAAAATATCCATATATACATCAAGATAGTAATGCAATTTCTATTCTTGCAGCACCGACGTAATACGCGGTGCTCCGTAATCGCTCGAGATTCCATATAGTTGTTGAAATTTCTACGCATTTGGTAGATAAAACGTTGCGAGAAATCCTCTTGTCACAGTTAGGTCTTCCAAACCTGATCGCTTGCATTTTTCCCGCTACTTCAGCGTTGCAACGTTATTTTTATTTCTGCCAACTTAGACACGACATCGTCTGAACTGCCCAATTCAGGACACGATGGCTCCTCCCGGGGATTCTGTTGAGACGATCCCGGATTTTCCGTGTCCTCACCATTGTAGAGCTCATAATTTGTATAATTTACCTTCTTCTTCAAGCATTGTTTTTTAAATTTCTGCCATTTTGAAGCTGCTGATAATCGCCGGATGCGTAAATCATTTTTAGCTTTGGAAAGAGCGCACGTCAGCATTGCTTCAATCCGTAAATCGCGTCTGCGCTTTCGGCGACACTTTGATCTTTTGCGGCGAACTTCGTCAATCCAAGTTAGTAACCGTTCAGTTTCTGGCTTGTCGGCGTTAGTTTTCGAAAGTCCCTTCTTTGTCCTCGCCATGCTTTCTCAATTATTTCACCTAATTATTGAGTAAGTAAAAAGTATACCAACCTGTATCCGGCTCCTGTTTGTTGTAGAACAATACAGAAGAGATTCACACAACTGCACACAAAGGATTTGAAACCACCGAGCAAAACACCCTCCTCACAGCACAGTCGTAAGATGACTAAGGGAAGTCTACGCTGCGCGTCTGAAGTCCGCTGTCTATACCCCCTCCTCTGTCTTTATGACGTAGTCTTACGCGCGAAAATGGAAACTAGTTCCGTGTAAAATCTTACGTTGGCCTTACATTCTCAGAAATTTTGAAAAATTCTTTAATCCAATTAATTTTTAAATATATGTGCGACAATTTTAATGCTAAATTTTATATATTTTGTACATTATATTAAAATTCTTCATTTACAGGAAATAATCAATAGCGTATGAAGGTGTACTGCACGTATTATTTGGCACGTACATTAATGTTGATGCAAGAATAATTATTCCAATGATTTTAGGTTACACACATAATAGATAAAGTAGGCTGTAGACTATGAAATTCGTATGAAATAAGCAGAGAATAGTAACTAAATAAATGTATATGTATATCGAACATAAATCTTGTAAAAATAATATATTAAATTACATTCAAATCAAATATATAAACAAGATCTGTTGACTTTTAATTATTTTTTTGAAGCACTAGTATCAAATAAAATTGCGTCATATAAAAATGTCATCCCGAAACACAGTTTAACGTGATACAATTGTATTACTTTAATTTAAGCAGAAAATATCTAATCATATTTAACAATTTTGAAAAACATACCTCTACTAAACTATCATTATCTTTTCCTATACCATCGGCAAGGCCCTGAACAGCAAGCAGTTCAGCGGTTGTTAAATAACTAGCCAATTGTTCTCGAACTACATTTACTTCTCCCTGATACATAAAATCAACCAATGCAGCCTAATCATCGAATTTTACATTATTATTATATATTATAACAGGATGCTGACATGGATTTTCGTAAAATAGAATAAGTATCATTTACAAAATATATGTTAACAGTAACAAATTATTAAATTCTTAATTTCACTTTACCTTAAATAAATCTCTAAAATATGTACTACATGCAGATAATAGCAGTTTGTCTGCTCTTATTCCTTTTTCCTTCGCAGCTTAAATTTACATCAACGAGATCTTCTTCGGTTCTCAGCGTATCAAAAGCACAAGTAATATGTTTTAAGTAATTATTCCACCTAAGAGAAAACTGTTTAATCCGTAAAACAATTATATTAAATTTGCAATTTTCAATCTGAAAAACATTTGACTTCAATGAGTATATTTTGATTTTTACCTGCCGGAAAACTGATGGAACAAAAATTTGTTACAACTATCATGTACTTATGTAATTAAAACAAGACAAAGCTTTTATAAATATAAAAATTGTCATAAATATTTTGACGCAACGCATTTGAACATTTTATGACTCATTGTATTAACACCACATTATTTCTTTTTTTGCGAGTATAATAAAAGCAATAATATTTAAACAATACATACTTGTTTAGATGCCTTTCGCAATATGACTTTCCCATAGAGCAGGTGGCTTATTACAAAATTCACGTCATAAATGTAATTTTCTTCAACTTCCAAAGCAAAAGTTATAAGTGTCCACCCAGGAATACCCAACATTTTGAAACACTTAAATAATACAAATTTCATATTTGGGTATTACATATTTCTAACAATTGAACACTACCATGCTTACCATGCTTTCATTAGCATGCTTAAAATGACTTTATATTGAAATTATTTGTATGGTATGCCCATTTCCTTATCACCCTTTATTTTTCTTTCTCCTTCTGCAGAAGAGTTAAGACTATTTGTATCCTCCCTATATTTGTCTATTATACATCCTACATACTTTCGCAAATAACAAAAAATAGCAAGGTCAGATATAGCTTCAATGTATACGGTCATCACAATGAAATGTGAATTACCTTCGGCAGATCTAAAATATTAAACGTGAAACGATGATCTTAATTTGGAATAGATTATAGATACACAATCTGTTCGTTTTTTCCTTTCTTAGCAATGATCTGTTCCATTGTCAAACAAGTATTTCACTCCGTAGCCGGATGAAATGCAAATTTATATCGTATTATGCTTATCATTATACTGCAAGTACTTTGAATCACTGAAATTGCAGAACCATTTCCTGTTATTGAATGCAAAACATACAGCACGAACACGTTTTCCATTATCAAAAAACGCCATACAAATGTCTCATCCGTTGTATTAAAGTGATAAGAGATAGACACAGCACCAAGCCTGCAGCTTATAATACAACAATTTGCACCAGTTTCTCAATTTTCCCCAATTATATTCAATGTTTACAATAATTATCCTTCATATAAAATTGTTACCTTTATCCAGTGCATACCACCTCTCTCCCCCTCTTTAAAAATATGACCTTTTTCAACTTAATGTCTCCCAAAAACGGATTTAGCAGAAAGTATACGACATATATAACGATCCAATTAGAAACTACCAGAGCATGTGTATTTTAAGCGGATCTTTAAACGTCGATTAAACGCGTTCTCTATCCAATCCTGGCTGAAACATAATTACTCGCACCCCCAGTAACCCACCTCTAAGTCATTCCAATCAACGTACCATGCAAACACGAATCCAACGCGTTACAGGAATACAAACAACTGCCTGTAGCTGTTTAGCTGTACGCGACGAGTATAATTATTTCGGGTACTCCTCCAGTACAAAACAGACACCCAAACGACATTATTTCAACACAAAAATATTTAAAACAATAGTTATAAAAGCATGATACTTAATACCGCGCTTGACATCAGGTATAATAAAAATAAATTTCTTCAAAAAAATTTCAAGTTAAATCTTAAGCTTGTGTAATTATATCAAACTTGTTCAATTGACAATGAGCAATTTCCATCGTGTTTTGACAACTGACTCATCGCTGATGTATTTCCTCGGAATCGAAAAAGGAATGTGCATAATTTTGTCCTCCGTCAACACTCAAAATATTATCTGCATGCTATACTCAGGGATTCAATTTTATATTACGTTGCCTCATGTTCCATCACTGCTTTCCTACTATCAGTCACTTGAACGGTAATATAAACCAGTCTTTTATTTCCTATACTATTCCGCATACCATTTATCAGGAACAATACATTTTATTTGTTAATCTAACTAGATGCGAAGTTCCTCATTTGTCCTAATATCAATCAATGAATAAGTGAATTGAAATCTGTGAAAATAATGTAAAATCGGAAAATAAGGATAGAAATCTTTTCCCGATTACTTACAATTTATTAATATTAAATTGAATATACAAATATAAATTGGACAGGAAACGATATTTATTTAACGGAAACTAAATGCAATACTCGTATCTATATCAAATAACTTTACAGTTATTTGACCACTCTCGTCACAACGAATCTAACACACATACACTCTCTCTCTCTCTAACAACTCTATCAATTCTCACGACTCTACTCTTCGACGACTCGATACCTCTAACGACTCCACTCTTCGACGACTCAATTAGCTCTGATTCTCGCAACACGCACACTTTTCGACTCGCCTTGCGTAGCGAAACCGTCCTTCTTCTAACGTTGTCTATTGTTTCCCTCATACCTATGTAAGAACTACCAACTACGTGCCTTTATTCACGTAGGCACTCTTGCATGTAAACGAAGTACAGAAACACGACGTACACGGTTTCTCTATTTTCAACTGATTTCTAATTCGAATTACTTTACGATATTACAATAAGTATCTAGTAATACGACTTCCGAACCTACGTAATTATTGCAATGATTGTTAAATTTCAAAGCAATTTCCTATCCATGTTAAACATATTACGTATATGTGCGTGTCTATTATTTCGATTAGTTGCTCTACTTGCGGTAGTTCGCCATTCTGGACCATCTAGACTCAACAAAGATGCATTCAATTTACTCCATACCTCAAAAAGCTCTGTAGCGGCATAAGAGTTAGAATTTGCTTCAAACCATGTTGTTGTTTTGCTTCGGAATATCGAGAGGAATTGTAAGGAATTATAAACTCCGGGGAAAACAATGGCGCCGCTACGTGTAACCGTAAAACAAGACGAATTTGTATCTTTTGACCCTCTTCTGACGATTATGACTAAACGAACGTGATCGCAAACGATTCAGTATAAACTGTGACTAAACGTCTGTATAGATATCGTTTCGCGACAAGATCTGTTTTAAATACACTAACGAGTACACATATTGGTAGTCTCATTATTCGATCCCCTACAGCTCTTATTAAGGAAGATAGAGGCCTGTGACATTATTCAGCTTGGCCAACATTGAACAGGGCATATTGATAAGCCAGAGTAACTAACATACAACCTTTTTTTTTTTTTTTTTTTTTTTTACGTGGAGAAATCCTCATGGACACTCCGCTGTTGCAGTAATTGCGTAACAGCAGAGTAGTGTCGGACTCTTACCGACTAAAACTCCACGATGACCACCCGACGCGTATGACAGAGGTGCTCCAGGATTCTCTTATGAATTAACTTCAGTTGCACCCCCTTCACGCGTTCTCTAGTTCTAGCCAGTCCTAATATTTCCTGACTATTGAATTGGCGTTAGGGGGGGCCATTACCCCTAGCGCTGTCTCTCCTTATTGATATTCACCGGAGGCTTGTCTTGTGTGCTTCGACAACTCCCATACAACCTGGTGGTACAAGCTATGAAAAAACTTTCCCGGACATGAGAAAACACATTTGCCCAGATAACGTACGAAAGGTATTAGAGCCCACCAAATAAGATTTGCTACAATTAGCTGTAGTTCGTCACAATAAGCCTATGAGTATCGCGCGTCAGACGATTTTCGAATTAGTTGATGCTTGGATGTTCAAGATACGGAAGTGTGGAGAGATGAGACGTTTATGTACAACTTGATCATGGTGCAACCCATTCGTCAGCCAGAAAACTTCATGCACGATTTTCTAAAAAGAAACACATTTCCCCCCTTCCTTATGCCGTACCAATCCTCTCTCGTCGCTCCTTATCTCATACACAGACAGGCCAAATAATGTTGCCGATGACGGCCAACAGCCTGGGTACATGTACGGGTCTCTTGCCTGCGACAGAATTTTGTTATGTGTAGTATGCGGGGCAGAAAAGCACTTTTGCCATTAATATGAACTAGAAGATTGCAGAAAAATTGTAAACATTTTCCAAATTTTATTAATTTCATTTCATTTCTTAAAGTCTACAAAACTGTTAATCAACATTAAGCAAATATACAAAATCTTGACGTACAGAATAATGGAGCGAATATTAGAAACGATACTACTAAATCTACAAGCTAAAATGTACTATACAAATTTTCTTTAAAATATAAGACATGCAAAGTATATATTTCTGAAATTAAAAAATATCGGATCAAACACTCTTCGAACATACTTCGAACGCTCATTATTACGTATATTACCAAACCAATGCATACAATATAATATATAAACTAAGCCAACGAAAGGCGCAGAGACTGGAGAACATGGGGTCCCCGAGCGTGCAGTACGCTTCAGCATCGTTGCGAACACCAACTCCCTCCGCTTGTCCCAATGCCATCTCGAACGGTGAGACTGCAACCAGAAAATATCCATATATACATCAAGATAGTAATGCAATTTCTATTCTTGCAGCACCGACGTAATACGCGGTGCTCCGTAATCGCTCGAGATTCCATATAGTTGTTGAAATTTCTACGCATTTGGTAGATAAAACGTTGCGAGAAATCCTCTTGTCACAGTTAGGTCTTCCAAACCTGATCGCTTGCATTTTTCCCGCTACTTCAGCGTTGCAACGTTACTTTTATTTCTGCCAACTTAGACACGACATCGTCTGAACTGCCCAATTCAGGACACGATGGCTCCTCCCGGGGATTCTGTTGAGACGATCCCGGATTTTCCGTGTCCTCACCATTGTAGAGCTCATAATTTGTATAATTTACCTTCTTCTTCAAGCATTGTTTTTTAAATTTCTGCCATTTTGAAGCTGCTGATAATCGCCGGATGCGTAAATCATTTTTAGCTTTGGAAAGAGCGCACGTCAGCATTGCTTCAATCCGTAAATCGCGTCTGCGCTTTCGGCGACACTTTGATCTTTTGCGGCGAACTTCGTCAATCCAAGTTAGTAACCGTTCAGTTTCTGGCTTGTCGGCGTTAGTTTTCGAAAGTCCCTTCTTTGTCCTCGCCATGCTTTCTCAATTATTTCACCTAATTATTGAGTAAGTAAAAAGTATACCAACCTGTATCCGGCTCCTGTTTGTTGTAGAACAATACAGAAGAGATTCACACAACTGCACACAAAGGATTTGAAACCACCGAGCAAAACACCCTCCTCACAGCACAGTCGTAAGATGACTAAGGGAAGTCTACGCTGCGCGTCTGAAGTCCGCTGTCTATACCCCCTCCTCTGTCTTTATGACGTAGTCTTACGCGCGAAAATGGAAACTAGTTCCGTGTAAAATCTTACGTTGGCCTTACATTCTCAGAAATTTTGAAAAATTCTTTAATCCAATTAATTTTTAAATATATGTGCGACAATTTTAATGCTAAATTTTATATATTTTGTACATTATATTAAAATTCTTCATTTACAGGAAATAATCAATAGCGTATGAAGGTGTACTGCACGTATTATTTGGCACGTACATTAATGTTGATGCAAGAATAATTATTCCAATGATTTTAGGTTACACACATAATAGATAAAGTAGGCTGTAGACTATGAAATTCGTATGAAATAAGCAGAGAATAGTAACTAAATAAATGTATATGTATATCGAACATAAATCTTGTAAAAATAATATATTAAATTACATTCAAATCAAATATATAAACAAGATCTGTTGACTTTTAATTATTTTTTTGAAGCACTAGTATCAAATAAAATTGCGTCATATAAAAATGTCATCCCGAAACACAGTTTAACGTGATACAATTGTATTACTTTAATTTAAGCAGAAAATATCTAATCATATTTAACAATTTTGAAAAACATACCTCTACTAAACTATCATTATCTTTTCCTATACCATCGGCAAGGCCCTGAACAGCAAGCAGTTCAGCGGTTGTTAAATAACTAGCCAATTGTTCTCGAACTACATTTACTTCTCCCTGATACATAAAATCAACCAATGCAGCCTAATCATCGAATTTTACATTATTATTATATATTATAACAGGATGCTGACATGGATTTTCGTAAAATAGAATAAGTATCATTTACAAAATATATGTTAACAGTAACAAATTATTAAATTCTTAATTTCACTTTACCTTAAATAAATCTCTAAAATATGTACTACATGCAGATAATAGCAGTTTGTCTGCTCTTATTCCTTTTTCCTTCGCAGCTTAAATTTACATCAACGAGATCTTCTTCGGTTCTCAGCGTATCAAAAGCACAAGTAATATGTTTTAAGTAATTATTCCACCTAAGAGAAAACTGTTTAATCCGTAAAACAATTATATTAAATTTGCAATTTTCAATCTGAAAAACATTTGACTTCAATGAGTATATTTTGATTTTTACCTGCCGGAAAACTGATGGAACAAAAATTTGTTACAACTATCATGTACTTATGTAATTAAAACAAGACAAAGCTTTTATAAATATAAAAATTGTCATAAATATTTTGACGCAACGCATTTGAACATTTTATGACTCATTGTATTAACACCACATTATTTCTTTTTTTGCGAGTATAATAAAAGCAATAATATTTAAACAATACATACTTGTTTAGATGCCTTTCGCAATATGACTTTCCCATAGAGCAGGTGGCTTATTACAAAATTCACGTCATAAATGTAATTTTCTTCAACTTCCAAAGCAAAAGTTATAAGTGTCCACCCAGGAATACCCAACATTTTGAAACACTTAAATAATACAAATTTCATATTTGGGTATTACATATTTCTAACAATTGAACACTACCATGCTTACCATGCTTTCATTAGCATGCTTAAAATGACTTTATATTGAAATTATTTGTATGGTATGCCCATTTCCTTATCACCCTTTATTTTTCTTTCTCCTTCTGCAGAAGAGTTAAGACTATTTGTATCCTCCCTATATTTGTCTATTATACATCCTACATACTTTCGCAAATAACAAAAAATAGCAAGGTCAGATATAGCTTCAATGTATACGGTCATCACAATGAAATGTGAATTACCTTCGGCAGATCTAAAATATTAAACGTGAAACGATGAACTTAATTTGGAATAGATTATAGATACACAATCTGTTCGTTTTTTCCTTTCTTAGCAATGATCTGTTCCATTGTCAAACAAGTATTTCACTCCGTAGCCGGATGAAATGCAAATTTATATCGTATTATGCTTATCATTATACTGCAAGTACTTTGAATCACTGAAATTGCAGAACCATTTCCTGTTATTGAATGCAAAACATACAGCACGAACACGTTTTCCATTATCAAAAAACGCCATACAAATGTCTCATCCATTGTATTAAAGTGATAAGAGATAGACACAGCACCAAGCCTGCAGCTTATAATACAACAATTTGCACCAGTTTCTCAATTTTCCCCAATTATATTCAATGTTTACAATAATTATCCTTCATATAAAATTGTTACCTTTATCCAGTGCATACCACCTCTCTCCCCCTCTTTAAAAATATGACCTTTTTCAACTTAATGTCTCCCAAAAACGGATTTAGCAGAAAGTATACGACATATATAACGATCCAATTAGAAACTACCAGAGCATGTGTATTTTAAGCGGATCTTTAAACGTCGATTAAACGCGTTCTCTATCCAATCCTGGCTGAAACATAATTACTCGCACCCCCAGTAACCCACCTCTAAGTCATTCCAATCAACGTACCATGCAAACACGAATCCAACGCGTTCCAGGAATACAAACAACTGCCTGTAGCTGTTTAGCTGTACGCGACGAGTATAATTATTTCGGGTACTCCTCCAGTACAAAACAGACACCCAAACGACATTATTTCAACACAAAAATATTTAAAACAATAGTTATAAAAGCATGATACTTAATACCGCGCTTGACATCAGGTATAATAAAAATAAATTTCTTCAAAAAAATTTCAAGTTAAATCTTAAGCTTGTGTAATTATATCAAACTTGTTCAATTGACAATGAGCAATTTCCATCGTGTTTTGACAACTGACTCATCGCTGATGTATTTCCTCGGAATCGAAAAAGGAATGTGCATAATTTTGTCCTCCGTCAACACTCAAAATATTATCTGCATGCTATACTCAGGGATTCAATTTTATATTACGTTGCCTCATGTTCCATCACTGCTTTCCTACTATCAGTCACTTGAACGGTAATATAAACCAGTCTTTTATTTCCTATACTATTCCGCATACCATTTATCAGGAACAATACATTTTATTTGTTAATCTAACTAGATGCGAAGTTCCTCATTTGTCCTAATATCAATCAATGAATAAGTGAATTGAAATCTGTGAAAATAATGTAAAATCGGAAAATAAGGATAGAAATCTTTTCCCGATTACTTACAATTTATTAATATTAAATTGAATATACAAATATAAATTGGACAGGAAACGATATTTATTTAACGGAAACTAAATGCAATACTCGTATCTATATCAAATAACTTTACAGTTATTTGACCACTCTCGTCACAACGAATCTAACACACACACACTCTCTCTCTCTCTCTAACAACTCTATCAATTCTCACGACTCTACTCTTCGACGACTCGATACCTCTAACGACTCTACTCTTCGACGACTCAATTAGCTCTGATTCTCGCAACACGCACACTTTTCGACTCGCCTTGCGTAGCGAAACCGTCCTTCTTCTAACGTTGTCTATTGTTTCCCTCATACCTATGTAAGAACTACCAACTACGTGCCTTTATTCACGTAGGCACTCTTGCATGTAAACGAAGTACAGAAACACGACGTACACGGTTTCTCTATTTTCAACTGATTTCTAATTCGAATTACTTTACGATATTACAATAAGTATCTAGTAATACGACTTCCGAACCTACGTAATTATTGCAATGATTGTTAAATTTCAAAGCAATTTCCTATCCATGTTAAACATATTACGTATATGTGCGTGTCTATTATTTCGATTAGTTGCTCTACTTGCGGTAGTTCGCCATTCTGGACCATCTAGACTCAACAAAGATGCATTCAATTTACTCCATACCTCAAAAAGCTCTGTAGCGGCATAAGAGTTAGAATTTGCTTCAAACCATGTTGTTGTTTTGCTTCGGAATATCGAGAGGAATTGTAAGGAATTATAAACTCCGGGGAAAACAATGGCGCCGCTACGTGTAACCGTAAAACAAGACGAATTTGTATCTTTTGACCTTCTTCTGACGATTATGACTAAACGAACGTGATCGCAAACGATTCAGTATAAACTGTGACTAAACGTCTGTATAGATATCGTTTCGCGACAAGATCTGTTTTAAATACACTAACGAGTACATATATTGGTAGTCTCATTATTCGATCCCCTACAGCTCTTATTAAGGAAGATAGAGGCCTGTGACATTATTCAGCTTGGCCAACATTGAACAGGGCATATTGATAAGCCAGAGTAACTAACATACAACCTTTTTTTTTTTTTTTTTTTTTTACGTGGAGAAATCCTCATGGACACTCCGCTGTTGCAGTAATTGCGTAACAGCAGAGTAGTGTCGGACTCTTACCGACTAAAACTCCACGATGACCACCCGACGCGTATGACAGAGGTGCTCCAGGATTCTCTTATGAATTAACTTCAGTTGCACCCCCTTCACGCGTTCTCTAGTTCTAGCCAGTCCTAATATTTCCTGACTATTGAATTGGCGTTAGGGGGGGCCATTACCCCTAGCGCTGTCTCTCCTTATTGATATTCACCGGAGGCTTGTCTTGTGTGCTTCGACAACTCCCATACAACCTGGTGGTACAAGCTATGAAAAAACTTTCCCGGACATGAGAAAACACATTTGCCCAGGTAACGTACGAAAGGTATTAGAGCCCACCAAATAAGATTTGCTACAATTAGCTGTAGTTCGTCACAATAAGCCTATGAGTATCGCGCGTCAGACGATTTTCGAATTAGTTGATGCTTGGATGTTCAAGATACGGAAGTGTGGAGAGATGAGACGTTTATGTACAACTTGATCATGGTGCAACCCATTCGTCAGCCAGAAAACTTCATGCACGATTTTCTAAAAAGAAACACATTTCCCCCCTTCCTTATGCCGTACCAATCCTCTCTCGTCGCTCCTTATCTCATACACAGACAGGCCAAATAATGTTGCCGATGACGGCCAACAGCCTGGGTACATGTACGGGTCTCTTGCCTGCGACAGAATTTTGTTATGTGTAGTATGCGGGGCAGAAAATCACTTTTGCCATTAATATGAACTAGAAGATTGCAGAAAAATTGTAAACATTTTCCAAATTTTATTAATTTCATTTCATTTCTTAAAGTCTACAAAACTGTTAATCAATATTAAGCAAATATACAAAATCTTGACGTACAGAATAGTGGAGCGAATATTAGAAACGATACTACTAAATCTACAAGCTAAAATGTACTATACAAATTTTCTTTAAAATATAAGACATGCAAAGTATATATTTCTGAAATTAAAAAATATCGGATCAAACACTCTTCGAACATACTTCGAACGCTCATTATTACGTATATTACCAAACCAATGCATACAATATAATATATAAACTAAGCCAACGAAAGGCGCAGAGACTGGAGAACATGGGGTCCCCGAGCGTGCAGTACGCTTCAGCATCGTTGCGAACACCAACTCCCTCCGCTTGTCCCAATGCCATCTCGAACGGTGAGACTGCAACCAGAAAATATCCATATATACATCAAGATAGTAATGCAATTTCTATTCTTGCAGCACCGACGTAATACGCGGTGCTCCGTAATCGCTCGAGATTCCATATAGTTGTTGAAATTTCTACGCATTTGGTAGATAAAACGTTGCGAGAAATCCTCTTGTCACAGTTAGGTCTTCCAAACCTGATCGCTTGCATTTTTCCCGCTACTTCAGCGTTGCAACGTTACTTTTATTTCTGCCAACTTAGACACGACATCGTCTGAACTGCCCAATTCAGGACACGATGGCTCCTCCCGGGGATTCTGTTGAGACGATCCCGGATTTTCCGTGTCCTCACCATTGTAGAGCTCATAATTTGTATAATTTACCTTCTTCTTCAAGCATTGTTTTTTAAATTTCTGCCATTTTGAAGCTGCTGATAATCGCCGGATGCGTAAATCATTTTTAGCTTTGGAAAGAGCGCACGTCAGCATTGCTTCAATCCGTAAATCGCGTCTGCGCTTTCGGCGACACTTTGATCTTTTGCGGCGAACTTCGTCAATCCAAGTTAGTAACCGTTCAGTTTCTGGCTTGTCGGCGTTAGTTTTCGAAAGTCCCTTCTTTGTCCTCGCCATGCTTTCTCAATTATTTCACCTAATTATTGAGTAAGTAAAAAGTATACCAACCTGTATCCGGCTCCTGTTTGTTGTAGAACAATACAGAAGAGATTCACACAACTGCACACAAAGGATTTGAAACCACCGAGCAAAACACCCTCCTCACAGCACAGTCGTAAGATGACTAAGGGAAGTCTACGCTGCGCGTCTGAAGTCCGCTGTCTATACCCCCTCCTCTGTCTTTATGACGTAGTCTTACGCGCGAAAATGGAAACTAGTTCCGTGTAAAATCTTACGTTGGCCTTACATTCTCAGAAATTTTGAAAAATTCTTTAATCCAATTAATTTTTAAATATATGTGCGACAATTTTAATGCTAAATTTTATATATTTTGTACATTATATTAAAATTCTTCATTTACAGGAAATAATCAATAGCGTATGAAGGTGTACTGCACGTATTATTTGGCACGTACATTAATGTTGATGCAAGAATAATTATTCCAATGATTTTAGGTTACACACATAATAGATAAAGTAGGCTGTAGACTATGAAATTCGTATGAAATAAGCAGAGAATAGTAACTAAATAAATGTATATGTATATCGAACATAAATCTTGTAAAAATAATATATTAAATTACATTCAAATCAAATATATAAACAAGATCTGTTGACTTTTAATTATTTTTTTGAAGCACTAGTATCAAATAAAATTGCGTCATATAAAAATGTCATCCCGAAACACAGTTTAACGTGATACAATTGTATTACTTTAATTTAAGCAGAAAATATCTAATCATATTTAACAATTTTGAAAAACACACCTCTACTAAACTATCATTATCTTTTCCTATACCATCGGCAAGGCCCTGAACAGCAAGCAGTTCAGCGGTTGTTAAATAACTAGCCAATTGTTCTCGAACTACATTTACTTCTCCCTGATACATAAAATCAACCAATGCAGCCTAATCATCGAATTTTACATTATTATTATATATTATAACAGGATGCTGACATGGATTTTCGTAAAATAGAATAAGTATCATTTACAAAATATATGTTAACAGTAACAAATTATTAAATTCTTAATTTCACTTTACCTTAAATAAATCTCTAAAATATGTACTACATGCAGATAATAGCAGTTTGTCTGCTCTTATTCCTTTTTCCTTCGCAGCTTAAATTTACATCAACGAGATCTTCTTCGGTTCTCAGCGTATCAAAAGCACAAGTAATATGTTTTAAGTAATTATTCCACCTAAGAGAAAACTGTTTAATCCGTAAAACAATTATATTAAATTTGCAATTTTCAATCTGAAAAACATTTGACTTCAATGAGTATATTTTGATTTTTACCTGCCGGAAAACTGATGGAACAAAAATTTGTTACAACTATCATGTACTTATGTAATTAAAACAAGACAAAGCTTTTATAAATATAAAAATTGTCATAAATATTTTGACGCAACGCATTTGAACATTTTATGACTCATTGTATTAACACCACATTATTTCTTTTTTTGCGAGTATAATAAAAGCAATAATATTTAAACAATACATACTTGTTTAGATGCCTTTCGCAATATGACTTTCCCATAGAGCAGGTGGCTTATTACAAAATTCACGTCATAAATGTAATTTTCTTCAACTTCCAAAGCAAAAGTTATAAGTGTCCACCCAGGAATACCCAACATTTTGAAACACTTAAATAATACAAATTTCATATTTGGGTATTACATATTTCTAACAATTGAACACTACCATGCTTACCATGCTTTCATTAGCATGCTTAAAATGACTTTATATTGAAATTATTTGTATGGTATGCCCATTTCCTTATCACCCTTTATTTTTCTTTCTCCTTCTGCAGAAGAGTTAAGACTATTTGTATCCTCCCTATATTTGTCTATTATACATCCTACATACTTTCGCAAATAACAAAAAATAGCAAGGTCAGATATAGCTTCAATGTATACGGTCATCACAATGAAATGTGAATTACCTTCGGCAGATCTAAAATATTAAACGTGAAACGATGATCTTAATTTGGAATAGATTATAGATACACAATCTGTTCGTTTTTTCCTTTCTTAGCAATGATCTGTTCCATTGTCAAACAAGTATTTCACTCCGTAGCCGGATGAAATGCAAATTTATATCGTATTATGCTTATCATTATACTGCAAGTACTTTGAATCACTGAAATTGCAGAACCATTTCCTGTTATTGAATGCAAAACATACAGCACGAACACGTTTTCCATTATCAAAAAACGCCATACAAATGTCTCATCCATTGTATTAAAGTGATAAGAGATAGACACAGCACCAAGCCTGCAGCTTATAATACAACAATTTGCACCAGTTTCTCAATTTTCCCCAATTATATTCAATGTTTACAATAATTATCCTTCATATAAAATTGTTACCTTTATCCAGTGCATACCACCTCTCTCCCCCTCTTTAAAAATATGACCTTTTTCAACTTAATGTCTCCCAAAAACGGATTTAGCAGAAAGTATACGACATATATAACGATCCAATTAGAAACTACCAGAGCATGTGTATTTTAAGCGGATCTTTAAACGTCGATTAAACGCGTTCTCTATCCAATCCTGGCTGAAACATAATTACTCGCACCCCCAGTAACCCACCTCTAAGTCATTCCAATCAACGTACCATGCAAACACGAATCCAACGCGTTCCAGGAATACAAACAACTGCCTGTAGCTGTTTAGCTGTACGCGACGAGTATAATTATTTCGGGTACTCCTCCAGTACAAAACAGACACCCAAACGACATTATTTCAACACAAAAATATTTAAAACAATAGTTATAAAAGCATGATACTTAATACCGCGCTTGACATCAGGTATAATAAAAATAAATTTCTTCAAAAAAATTTCAAGTTAAATCTTAAGCTTGTGTAATTATATCAAACTTGTTCAATTGACAATGAGCAATTTCCATCGTGTTTTGACAACTGACTCATCGCTGATGTATTTCCTCGGAATCGAAAAAGGAATGTGCATAATTTTGTCCTCCGTCAACACTCAAAATATTATCTGCATGCTATACTCAGGGATTCAATTTTATATTACGTTGCCTCATGTTCCATCACTGCTTTCCTACTATCAGTCACTTGAACGGTAATATAAACCAGTCTTTTATTTCCTATACTATTCCGCATAACATTTATCAGGAACAATACATTTTATTTGTTAATCTAACTAGATGCGAAGTTCCTCATTTGTCCTAATATCAATCAATGAATAAGTGAATTGAAATCTGTGAAAATAATGTAAAATCGGAAAATAAGGATAGAAATCTTTTCCCGATTACTTACAATTTATTAATATTAAATTGAATATACAAATATAAATTGGACAGGAAACGATATTTATTTAACGGAAACTAAATGCAATACTCGTATCTATATCAAATAACTTTACAGTTATTTGACCACTCTCGTCACAACGAATCTAACACACACACACACTCTCTCTCTCTCTAACAACTCTATCAATTCTCACGACTCTACTCTTCGACGACTCGATACCTCTAACGACTCTACTCTTCGACGACTCAATTAGCTCTGATTCTCGCAACACGCACACTTTTCGACTCGCCTTGCGTAGCGAAACCGTCCTTCTTCTAACGTTGTCTATTGTTTCCCTCATACCTAAGTAAGAACTACCAACTACGTGCCTTTAATCACGTAGGCACTCTTGCATGTAAACGAAGTACAGAAACACGACGTACACGGTTTCTCCATTTTCAACTGATTTCTAATTCGAATTACTTTACGATATTACAATAAGTATCTAGTAATACGACTTCCGAACCTACGTAATTATTGCAATGATTGTTAAATTTCAAAGCAATTTCCTATCCATGTTAAACATATTACGTATATGTGCGTGTCTATTATTTCGATTAGTTGCTCTACTTGCGGTAGTTCGCCATTCTGGACCATCTAGACTCAACAAAGATGCATTCAATATACTCCATACCTCAAAAAGCTCTGTAGCGGCATAAGAGTTAGAATTTGCTTCAAACCATGTTGTTGTTTTGCTTCGGAATATCGAGAGGAATTGTAAGGAATTATAAACTCCGGGGAAAACAATGGTGCCGCTACGTGTAACCGTAAAACAAGACGAATTTGTATCTTTTGACCTTCTTCTGACGATTATGACTAAACGAACGTGATCGCAAACGATTCAGTATAAACTGTGACTAAACGTCTGTATAGATATCGTTTCGCGACAAGATCTGTTTTAAATACACTAACGAGTACACATATTGGTAGTCTCATTATTCGATCCCCTACAGCTCTTATTAAGGAAGATAGAGGCCTGTGACATTATTCAGCTTGGCCAACATTGAACAGGGCATATTGATAAGCCAGAGTAACTAACATACAACCTTTTTTTTTTTTTTTTTTTTTTTACGTGGAGAAATCCTCATGGACACTCCGCTGTTGCAGTAATTGCGTAACAGCAGAGTAGTGTCGGACTCTTACCGACTAAAACTCCACGATGACCACCCGACGCGTATGACAGAGGTGCTCCAGGATTCTCTTATGAATTAACTTCAGTTGCACCCCCTTCACGCGTTCTCTAGTTCTAGCCAGTCCTAATATTTCCTGACTATTGAATTGGCGTTAGGGGGGGCCATTACCCCTAGCGCTGTCTCTCCTTATTGATATTCACCGGAGGCTTGTCTTGTGTGCTTCGACAACTCCCATACAACCTGGTGGTACAAGCTATGAAAAAACTTTCCCGGACATGAGAAAACACATTTGCCCAGATAACGTACGAAAGGTATTAGAGCCCACCAAATAAGATTTGCTACAATTAGCTGTAGTTCGTCACAATAAGCCTATGAGTATCGCGCGTCAGACGATTTTCGAATTAGTTGATGCTTGGATGTTCAAGATACGGAAGTGCAGAGAGATGAGACGTTTATGTACAACTTGATCATGGTGCAACCCATTCGTCAGCCAGAAAACTTCATGCACGATTTTCTAAAAAGAAACACATTTCCCCCCTTCCTTATGCCGTACCAATCCTCTCTCGTCGCTCCTTATCTCATACACAGACAGGCCAAATAATGTTGCCGATGACGGCCAACAGCCTGGGTACATGTACGGGTCTCTTGCCTGCGACAGAATTTTGTTATGTGTAGTATACGGGGCAGAAAAGCACTTTTGCCATTAATATGAACTAGAAGATTGCAGAAAAATTGTAAACATTTTCCAAATTTTATTAATTTCATTTCATTTCTTAAAGTCTACAAAACTGTTAATCAACATTAAGCAAATATACAAAATCTTGACGTACAGAATAATGGAGCGAATATTAGAAACGATACTACTAAATCTACAAGCTAAAATGTACTATACAAATTTTCTTTAAAATATAAGACATGCAAAGTATATATTTCTGAAATTAAAAAATATCGGATCAAACACTCTTCGAACATACTTCGAACGCTCATTATTACGTATATTACCAAACCAGTGCATACAATATAATATATAAACTAAGCCAACGAAAGGCGCAGAGACTGGAGAACATGGGGTCCCCGAGCGTGCAGTACGCTTCAGCATCGTTGCGAACACCAACTCCCTCCGCTTGTCCCAATGCCATCTCGAACGGTGAGACTGCAACCAGAAAATATCCATATATACATCAAGATAGTAATGCAATTTCTATTCTTGCAGCACCGACGTAATACGCGGTGCTCCGTAATCGCTCGAGATTCCATATAGTTGTTGAAATTTCTACGCATTTGGTAGATAAAACGTTGCGAGAAATCCTCTTGTCACAGTTAGGTCTTCCAAACCTGATCGCTTGCATTTTTCCCGCTACTTCAGCGTTGCAACGTTACTTTTATTTCTGCCAACTTAGACACGACATCGTCTGAACTGCCCAATTCAGGACACGATGGCTCCTCCCGGGGATTCTGTTGAGACGATCCCGGATTTTCCGTGTCCTCACCATTGTAGAGCTCATAATTTGTATAATTTACCTTCTTCTTCAAGCATTGTTTTTTAAATTTCTGCCATTTTGAAGCTGCTGATAATCGCCGGATGCGTAAATCATTTTTAGCTTTGGAAAGAGCGCACGTCAGCATTGCTTCAATCCGTAAATCGCGTCTGCGCTTTCGGCGACACTTTGATCTTTTGCGGCGAACTTCGTCAATCCAAGTTAGTAACCGTTCAGTTTCTGGCTTGTCGGCGTTAGTTTTCGAAAGTCCCTTCTTTGTCCTCGCCATGCTTTCTCAATTATTTCACCTAATTATTGAGTAAGTAAAAAGTATACCAACCTGTATCCGGCTCCTGTTTGTTGTAGAACAATACAGAAGAGATTCACACAACTGCACACAAAGGATTTGAAACCACCGAGCAAAACACCCTCCTCACAGCACAGTCGTAAGATGACTAAGGGAAGTCTACGCTGCGCGTCTGAAGTCCGCTGTCTATACCCCCTCCTCTGTCTTTATGACGTAGTCTTACGCGCGAAAATGGAAACTAGTTCCGTGTAAAATCTTACGTTGGCCTTACATTCTCAGAAATTTTGAAAAATTCTTTAATCCAATTAATTTTTAAATATATGTGCGACAATTTTAATGCTAAATTTTATATATTTTGTACATTATATTAAAATTCTTCATTTACAGGAAATAATCAATAGCGTATGAAGGTGTACTGCACGTATTATTTGGCACGTACATTAATGTTGATGCAAGAATAATTATTCCAATGATTTTAGGTTACACACATAATAGATAAAGTAGGCTGTAGACTATGAAATTCGTATGAAATAAGCAGAGAATAGTAACTAAATAAATGTATATGTATATCGAACATAAATCTTGTAAAAATAATATATTAAATTACATTCAAATCAAATATATAAACAAGATCTGTTGACTTTTAATTATTTTTTTGAAGCACTAGTATCAAATAAAATTGCGTCATATAAAAATGTCATCCCGAAACACAGTTTAACGTGATACAATTGTATTACTTTAATTTAAGCAGAAAATATCTAATCATATTTAACAATTTTGAAAAACATACCTCTACTAAACTATCATTATCTTTTCCTATACCATCGGCAAGGCCCTGAACAGCAAGCAGTTCAGCGGTTGTTAAATAACTAGCCAATTGTTCTCGAACTACATTTACTTCTCCCTGATACATAAAATCAACCAATGCAGCCTAATCATCGAATTTTACATTATTATTATATATTATAACAGGATGCTGACATGGATTTTCGTAAAATAGAATAAGTATCATTTACAAAATATATGTTAACAGTAACAAATTATTAAATTCTTAATTTCACTTTACCTTAAATAAATCTCTAAAATATGTACTACATGCAGATAATAGCAGTTTGTCTGCTCTTATTCCTTTTTCCTTCGCAGCTTAAATTTACATCAACGAGATCTTCTTCGGTTCTCAGCGTATCAAAAGCACAAGTAATATGTTTTAAGTAATTATTCCACCTAAGAGAAAACTGTTTAATCCGTAAAACAATTATATTAAATTTGCAATTTTCAATCTGAAAAACATTTGACTTCAATGAGTATATTTTGATTTTTACCTGCCGGAAAACTGATGGAACAAAAATTTGTTACAACTATCATGTACTTATGTAATTAAAACAAGACAAAGCTTTTATAAATATAAAAATTGTCATAAATATTTTGACGCAACGCATTTGAACATTTTATGACTCATTGTATTAACACCACATTATTTCTTTTTTTGCGAGTATAATAAAAGCAATAATATTTAAACAATACATACTTGTTTAGATGCCTTTCGCAATATGACTTTCCCATAGAGCAGGTGGCTTATTACAAAATTCACGTCATAAATGTAATTTTCTTCAACTTCCAAAGCAAAAGTTATAAGTGTCCACCCAGGAATACCCAACATTTTGAAACACTTAAATAATACAAATTTCATATTTGGGTATTACATATTTCTAACAATTGAACACTACCATGCTTACCATGCTTTCATTAGCATGCTTAAAATGACTTTATATTGAAATTATTTGTATGGTATGCCCATTTCCTTATCACCCTTTATTTTTCTTTCTCCTTCTGCAGAAGAGTTAAGACTATTTGTATCCTCCCTATATTTGTCTATTATACATCCTACATACTTTCGCAAATAACAAAAAATAGCAAGGTCAGATATAGCTTCAATGTATACGGTCATCACAATGAAATGTGAATTACCTTCGGCAGATCTAAAATATTAAACGTGAAACGATGATCTTAATTTGGAATAGATTATAGATACACAATCTGTTCGTTTTTTCCTTTCTTAGCAATGATCTGTTCCATTGTCAAACAAGTATTTCACTCCGTAGCCGGATGAAATGCAAATTTATATCGTATTATGCTTATCATTATACTGCAAGTACTTTGAATCACTGAAATTGCAGAACCATTTCCTGTTATTGAATGCAAAACATACAGCACGAACACGTTTTCCATTATCAAAAAACGCCATACAAATGTCTCATCCATTGTATTAAAGTGATAAGAGATAGACACAGCACCAAGCCTGCAGCTTATAATACAACAATTTGCACCAGTTTCTCAATTTTCCCCAATTATATTCAATGTTTACAATAATTATCCTTCATATAAAATTGTTACCTTTATCCAATGCATACCACCTCTCTCCCCCTCTTTAAAAATATGACCTTTTTCAACTTAATGTCTCCCAAAAACGGATTTAGCAGAAAGTATACGACATATATAACGATCCAATTAGAAACTACCAGAGCATGTGTATTTTAAGCGGATCTTTAAACGTCGATTAAACGCGTTCTCTATCCAATCCTGGCTGAAACATAATTACTCGCACCCCCAGTAACCCACCTCTAAGTCATTCCAATCAACGTACCATGCAAACACGAATCCAACGCGTTCCAGGAATACAAACAACTGCCTGTAGCTGTCTAGCTGTACGCGACGAGTATAATTATTTCGGGTACTCCTCCAGTACAAAACAGACACCCAAACGACATTATTTCAACACAAAAATATTTAAAACAATAGTTATAAAAGCATGATACTTAATACCGCGCTTGACATCAGGTATAATAAAAATAAATTTCTTCAAAAAAATTTCAAGTTAAATCTTAAGCTTGTGTAATTATATCAAACTTGTTCAATTGACAATGAGCAATTTCCATCGTGTTTTGACAACTGACTCATCGCTGATGTATTTCCTCGGAATCGAAAAAGGAATGTGCATAATTTTGTCCTCCGTCAACACTCAAAATATTATCTGCATGCTATACTCAGGGATTCAATTTTATATTACGTTGCCTCATGTTCCATCACTGCTTTCCTACTATCAGTCACTTGAACGGTAATATAAACCAGTCTTTTATTTCCTATACTATTCCGCATACCATTTATCAGGAACAATACATTTTATTTGTTAATCTAACTAGATGCGAAGTTCCTCATTTGTCCTAATATCAATCAATGAATAAGTGAATTGAAATCTGTGAAAATAATGTAAAATCGGAAAATAAGGATAGAAATCTTTTCCCGATTACTTACAATTTATTAATATTAAATTGAATATACAAATATAAATTGGACAGGAAACGATATTTATTTAACGGAAACTAAATGCAATACTCGTATCTATATCAAATAACTTTACAGTTATTTGACCACTCTCGTCACAACGAATCTAACACACACACACTCTCTCTCTCTCTCTGACAACTCTATCAATTCTCACGACTCTACTCTTCGACGACTCGATACCTCTAACGACTCTACTCTTCGACGACTCAATTAGCTCTGATTCTCGCAACACGCACACTTTTCGACTCGCCTTGCGTAGCGAAACCGTCCTTCTTCTAACGTTGTCTATTGTTTCCCTCATACCTATGTAAGAACTACCAACTACGTGCCTTTATTCACGTAGGCACTCTTGCATGTAAACGAAGTACAGAAACACGACGTACACGGTTTCTCCATTTTCAACTGATTTCTAATTCGAATTACTTTACGATATTACAATAAGTATCTAGTAATACGACTTCCGAACCTACGTAATTATTGCAATGATTGTTAAATTTCAAAGCAATTTCCTATCCATGTTAAACATATTACGTATATGTGCGTGTCTATTATTTCGATTAGTTGCTCTACTTGCGGTAGTTCGCCATTCTGGACCATCTAGACTCAACAAAGATGCATTCAATTTACTCCATACCTCAAAAAGCTCTGTAGCGGCATAAGAGTTAGAATTTGCTTCAAACCATGTTGTTGTTTTGCTTCGGAATATCGAGAGGAATTGTAAGGAATTATAAACTCCGGGGAAAACAATGGTGCCGCTACGTGTAACCGTAAAACAAGACGAATTTGTATCTTTTGACCTTCTTCTGACGATTATGACTAAACGAACGTGATCGCAAACGATTCAGTATAAACTGTGACTAAACGTCTGTATAGATATCGTTTCGCGACAAGATCTGTTTTAAATACACTAACGAGTACACATATTGGTAGTCTCATTATTCGATCCCCTACAGCTCTTATTAAGGAAGATAGAGGCCTGTGACATTATTCAGCTTGGCCAACATTGAACAGGGCATATTGAAAAGCCAGAGTAACTAACATACAACCTTTTTTTTTTTTTTTTTTTTTTTTACGTGGAGAAATCCTCATGGACACTCCGCTGTTGCAGTAATTGCGTAACAGCAGAGTAGTGTCGGACTCTTACCGACTAAAACTCCACGATGACCACCCGACGCGTATGACAGAGGTGCTCCAGGATTCTCTTATGAATTAACTTCAGTTGCACCCCCTTCACGCGTTCTCTAGTTCTAGCCAGTCCTAATATTTCCTGACTATTGAATTGGCGTTAGGGGGGGCCATTACCCCTAGCGCTGTCTCTCCTTATTGATATTCACCGGAGGCTTGTCTTGTGTGCTTCGACAACTCCCATACAACCTGGTGGTACAAGCTATGAAAAAACTTTCCCGGACATGAGAAAACACATTTGCCCAGATAACGTACGAAAGGTATTAGAGCCCACCAAATAAGATTTGCTACAATTAGCTGTAGTTCGTCACAATAAGCCTATGAGTATCGCGCGTCAGACGATTTTCGAATTAGTTGATGCTTGGATGTTCAAGATACGGAAGTGTGGAGAGATGAGACGTTTATGTACAACTTGATCATGGTGCAACCCATTCGTCAGCCAGAAAACTTCATGCACGATTTTCTAAAAAGAAACACATTTCCCCCCTTCCTTATGCCGTACCAATCCTCTCTCGTCGCTCCTTATCTCATACACAGACAGGCCAAATAATGTTGCCGATGACGGCCAACAGCCTGGGTACATGTACGGGTCTCTTGCCTGCGACAGAATTTTGTTATGTGTAGTATGCGGGGCAGAAAAGCACTTTTGCCATTAATATGAACTAGAAGATTGCAGAAAAATTGTAAACATTTTCCAAATTTTATTAATTTCATTTCATTTCTTAAAGTCTACAAAACTGTTAATCAACATTAAGCAAATATACAAAATCTTGACGTACAGAATAGTGGAGCGAATATTAGAAACGATACTACTAAATCTACAAGCTAAAATGTACTATACAAATTTTCTTTAAAATATAAGACATGCAAAGTATATATTTCTGAAATTAAAAAATATCGGATCAAACACTCTTCGAACATACTTCGAACGCTCATTATTACGTATATTACCAAACCAATGCATACAATATAATATATAAACTAAGCCAACGAAAGGCGCAGAGACTGGAGAACATGGGGTCCCCGAGCGTGCAGTACGCTTCAGCATCGTTGCGAACACCAACTCCCTCCGCTTGTCCCAATGCCATCTCGAACGGTGAGACTGCAAACAGAAAATATCCATATATACATCAAGATAGTAATGCAATTTCTATTCTTGCAGCACCGACGTAATACGCGGTGCTCCGTAATCGCTCGAGATTCCATATAGTTGTTGAAATTTCTACGCATTTGGTAGATAAAACGTTGCGAGAAATCCTCTTGTCACAGTTAGGTCTTCCAAACCTGATCGCTTGCATTTTTCCCGCTACTTCAGCGTTGCAACGTTATTTTTATTTCTGCCAACTTAGACACGACATCGTCTGAACTGCCCAATTCAGGACACGATGGCTCCTCCCGGGGATTCTGTTGAGACGATCCCGGATTTTCCGTGTCCTCACCATTGTAGAGCTCATAATTTGTATAATTTACCTTCTTCTTCAAGCATTGTTTTTTAAATTTCTGCCATTTTGAAGCTGCTGATAATCGCCGGATGCGTAAATCATTTTTAGCTTTGGAAAGAGCGCACGTCAGCATTGCTTCAATCCGTAAATCGCGTCTGCGCTTTCGGCGACACTTTGATCTTTTGCGGCGAACTTCGTCAATCCAAGTTAGTAACCGTTCAGTTTCTGGCTTGTCGGCGTTAGTTTTCGAAAGTCCCTTCTTTGTCCTCGCCATGCTTTCTCAATTATTTCACCTAATTATTGAGTAAGTAAAAAGTATACCAACCTGTATCCGGCTCCTGTTTGTTGTAGAACAATACAGAAGAGATTCACACAACTGCACACAAAGGATTTGAAACCACCGAGCAAAACACCCTCCTCACAGCACAGTCGTAAGATGACTAAGGGAAGTCTACGCTGCGCGTCTGAAGTCCGCTGTCTATACCCCCTCCTCTGTCTTTATGACGTAGTCTTACGCGCGAAAATGGAAACTAGTTCCGTGTAAAATCTTACGTTGGCCTTACATTCTCAGAAATTTTGAAAAATTCTTTAATCCAATTAATTTTTAAATATATGTGCGACAATTTTAATGCTAAATTTTATATATTTTGTACATTATATTAAAATTCTTCATTTACAGGAAATAATCAATAGCGTATGAAGGTGTACTGCACGTATTATTTGGCACGTACATTAATGTTGATGCAAGAATAATTATTCCAATGATTTTAGGTTACACACATAATAGATAAAGTAGGCTGTAGACTATGAAATTCGTATGAAATAAGCAGAGAATAGTAACTAAATAAATGTATATGTATATCGAACATAAATCTTGTAAAAATAATATATTAAATTACATTCAAATCAAATATATAAACAAGATCTGTTGACTTTTAATTATTTTTTTGAAGCACTAGTATCAAATAAAATTGCGTCATATAAAAATGTCATCCCGAAACACAGTTTAACGTGATACAATTGTATTACTTTAATTTAAGCAGAAAATATCTAATCATATTTAACAATTTTGAAAAACATACCTCTACTAAACTATCATTATCTTTTCCTATACCATCGGCAAGGCCCTGAACAGCAAGCAGTTCAGCGGTTGTTAAATAACTAGCCAATTGTTCTCGAACTACATTTACTTCTCCCTGATACATAAAATCAACCAATGCAGCCTAATCATCGAATTTTACATTATTATTATATATTATAACAGGATGCTGACATGGATTTTCGTAAAATAGAATAAGTATCATTTACAAAATATATGTTAACAGTAACAAATTATTAAATTCTTAATTTCACTTTACCTTAAATAAATCTCTAAAATATGTACTACATGCAGATAATAGCAGTTTGTCTGCTCTTATTCCTTTTTCCTTCGCAGCTTAAATTTACATCAACGAGATCTTCTTCGGTTCTCAGCGTATCAAAAGCACAAGTAATATGTTTTAAGTAATTATTCCACCTAAGAGAAAACTGTTTAATCCGTAAAACAATTATATTAAATTTGCAATTTTCAATCTGAAAAACATTTGACTTCAATGAGTATATTTTGATTTTTACCTGCCGGAAAACTGATGGAACAAAAATTTGTTACAACTATCATGTACTTATGTAATTAAAACAAGACAAAGCTTTTATAAATATAAAAATTGTCATAAATATTTTGACGCAACGCATTTGAACATTTTATGACTCATTGTATTAACACCACATTATTTCTTTTTTTGCGAGTATAATAAAAGCAATAATATTTAAACAATACATACTTGTTTAGATGCCTTTCGCAATATGACTTTCCCATAGAGCAGGTGGCTTATTACAAAATTCACGTCATAAATGTAATTTTCTTCAACTTCCAAAGCAAAAGTTATAAGTGTCCACCCAGGAATACCCAACATTTTGAAACACTTAAATAATACAAATTTCATATTTGGGTATTACATATTTCTAACAATTGAACACTACCATGCTTACCATGCTTTCATTAGCATGCTTAAAATGACTTTATATTGAAATTATTTGTATGGTATGCCCATTTCCTTATCACCCTTTATTTTTCTTTCTCCTTCTGCAGAAGAGTTAAGACTATTTGTATCCTCCCTATATTTGTCTATTATACATCCTACATACTTTCGCAAATAACAAAAAATAGCAAGGTCAGATATAGCTTCAATGTATACGGTCATCACAATGAAATGTGAATTACCTTCGGCAGATCTAAAATATTAAACGTGAAACGATGATCTTAATTTGGAATAGATTATAGATACACAATCTGTTCGTTTTTTCCTTTCTTAGCAATGATCTGTTCCATTGTCAAACAAGTATTTCACTCCGTAGCCGGATGAAATGCAAATTTATATCGTATTATGCTTATCATTATACTGCAAGTACTTTGAATCACTGAAATTGCAGAACCATTTCCTGTTATTGAATGCAAAACATACAGCACGAACACGTTTTCCATTATCAAAAAACGCCATACAAATGTCTCATCCATTGTATTAAAGTGATAAGAGATAGACACAGCACCAAGCCTGCAGCTTATAATACAACAATTTGCACCAGTTTCTCAATTTTCCCCAATTATATTCAATGTTTACAATAATTATCCTTCATATAAAATTGTTACCTTTATCCAGTGCATACCACCTCTCTCCCCCTCTTTAAAAATATGACCTTTTTCAACTTAATGTCTCCCAAAAACGGATTTAGCAGAAAGTATACGACATATATAACGATCCAATTAGAAACTACCAGAGCATGTGTATTTTAAGCGGATCTTTAAACGTCGATTAAACGCGTTCTCTATCCAATCCTGGCTGAAACATAATTACTCGCACCCCCAGTAACCCACCTCTAAGTCATTCCAATCAACGTACCATGCAAACACGAATCCAACGCGTTCCAGGAATACAAACAACTGCCTGTAGCTGTTTAGCTGTACGCGACGAGTATAATTATTTCGGGTACTCCTCCAGTACAAAACAGACACCCAAACGACATTATTTCAACACAAAAATATTTAAAACAATAGTTAT
Source organism: Bombus huntii (assembly GCF_024542735.1). Classification (NCBI taxonomy): domain Eukaryota; kingdom Metazoa; phylum Arthropoda; class Insecta; order Hymenoptera; family Apidae; genus Bombus; species Bombus huntii. The sequence continues at coordinate 645,990 of NW_026099328.1, read as the reverse complement.
AAAAGCATGATACTTAATACCGCGCTTGACATCAGGTATAATAAAAATAAATTTCTTCAAAAAAATTTCAAGTTAAATCTTAAGCTTGTGTAATTATATCAAACTTGTTCAATTGACAATGAGCAATTTCCATCGTGTTTTGACAACTGACTCATCGCTGATGTATTTCCTCGGAATCGAAAAAGGAATGTGCATAATTTTGTCCTCCGTCAACACTCAAAATATTATCTGCATGCTATACTCAGGGATTCAATTTTATATTACGTTGCCTCATGTTCCATCACTGCTTTCCTACTATCAGTCACTTGAACGGTAATATAAACCAGTCTTTTATTTCCTATACTATTCCGCATACCATTTATCAGGAACAATACATTTTATTTGTTAATCTAACTAGATGCGAAGTTCCTCATTTGTCCTAATATCAATCAATGAATAAGTGAATTGAAATCTGTGAAAATAATGTAAAATCGGAAAATAAGGATAGAAATCTTTTCCCGATTACTTACAATTTATTAATATTAAATTGAATATACAAATATAAATTGGACAGGAAACGATATTTATTTAACGGAAACTAAATGCAATACTCGTATCTATATCAAATAACTTTACAGTTATTTGACCACTCTCGTCACAACGAATCTAACACACACACACTCTCTCTCTCTCTGACAACTCTATCAATTCTCACGACTCTACTCTTCGACGACTCGATACCTCTAACGACTCTACTCTTCGACGACTCAATTAGCTCTGATTCTCGCAACACGCACACTTTTCGACTCGCCTTGCGTAGCGAAACCGTCCTTCTTCTAACGTTGTCTATTGTTTCCCTCATACCTATGTAAGAACTACCAACTACGTGCCTTTATTCACGTAGGCACTCTTGCATGTAAACGAAGTACAGAAACACGACGTACACGGTTTCTCTATTTTCAACTGATTTCTAATTCGAATTACTTTACGATATTACAATAAGTATCTAGTAATACGACTTCCGAACCTACGTAATTATTGCAATGATTGTTAAATTTCAAAGCAATTTCCTATCCATGTTAAACATATTACGTATATGTGCGTGTCTATTATTTCGATTAGTTGCTCTACTTGCGGTAGTTCGCCATTCTGGACCATCTAGACTCAACAAAGATGCATTCAATTTACTCCATACCTCAAAAAGCTCTGTAGCGGCATAAGAGTTAGAATTTGCTTCAAACCATGTTGTTGTTTTGCTTCGGAATATCGAGAGGAATTGTAAGGAATTATAAACTCCGGGGAAAACAATGGTGCCGCTACGTGTAACCGTAAAACAAGACGAATTTGTATCTTTTGACCTTCTTCTGACGATTATGACTAAACGAACGTGATCGCAAACGATTCAGTATAAACTGTGACTAAACGTCTGTATAGATATCGTTTCGCGACAAGATCTGTTTTAAATACACTAACGAGTACACATATTGGTAGTCTCATTATTCGATCCCCTACAGCTCTTATTAAGGAAGATAGAGGCCTGTGACATTATTCAGCTTGGCCAACATTGAACAGGGCATATTGATAAGCCAGAGTAACTAACATACAACCTTTTTTTTTTTTTTTTTTTTTTTACGTGGAGAAATCCTCATGGACACTCCGCTGTTGCAGTAATTGCGTAACAGCAGAGTAGTGTCGGACTCTTACCGACTAAAACTCCACGATGACCACCCGACGCGTATGACAGAGGTGCTCCAGGATTCTCTTATGACTTAACTTCAGTTGCACCCCCTTCACGCGTTCTCTAGTTCTAGCCAGTCCTAATATTTCCTGACTATTGAATTGGCGTTAGGGGGGGCCATTACCCCTAGCGCTGTCTCTCCTTATTGATATTCACCGGAGGCTTGTCTTGTGTGCTTCGACAACTCCCATACAACCTGGTGGTACAAGCTATGAAAAAACTTTCCCGGACATGAGAAAACACATTTGCCCAGATAACGTACGAAAGGTATTAGAGCCCACCAAATAAGATTTGCTACAATTAGCTGTAGTTCGTCACAATAAGCCTATGAGTATCGCGCGTCAGACGATTTTCGAATTAGTTGATGCTTGGATGTTCAAGATACGGAAGTGTGGAGAGATGAGACGTTTATGTACAACTTGATCATGGTGCAACCCATTCGTCAGCCAGAAAACTTCATGCACGATTTTCTAAAAAGAAACACATTTCCCCCCTTCCTTATGCCGTACCAATCCTCTCTCGTCGCTCCTTATCTCATACACAGACAGGCCAAATAATGTTGCCGATGACGGCCAACAGCCTGGGTACATGTACGGGTCTCTTGCCTGCGACAGAATTTTGTTATGTGTAGTATGCGGGGCAGAAAAGCACTTTTGCCATTAATATGAACTAGAAGATTGCAGAAAAATTGTAAACATTTTCCAAATTTTATTAATTTCATTTCATTTCTTAAAGTCTACAAAACTGTTAATCAACATTAAGCAAATATACAAAATCTTGACGTACAGAATAATGGAGCGAATATTAGAAACGATACTACTAAATCTACAAGCTAAAATGTACTATACAAATTTTCTTTAAAATATAAGACATGCAAAGTATATATTTCTGAAATTAAAAAATATCGGATCAAACACTCTTCGAACATACTTCGAACGCTCATTATTACGTATATTACCAAACCAATGCATACAATATAATATATAAACTAAGCCAACGAAAGGCGCAGAGACTGGAGAACATGGGGTCCCCGAGCGTGCAGTACGCTTCAGCATCGTTGCGAACACCAACTCCCTCCGCTTGTCCCAATGCCATCTCGAACGGTGAGACTGCAACCAGAAAATATCCATATATACATCAAGATAGTAATGCAATTTCTATTCTTGCAGCACCGACGTAATACGCGGTGCTCCGTAATCGCTCGAGATTCCATATAGTTGTTGAAATTTCTACGCATTTGGTAGATAAAACGTTGCGAGAAATCCTCTTGTCACAGTTAGGTCTTCCAAACCTGATCGCTTGCATTTTTCCCGCTACTTCAGCGTTGCAACGTTATTTTTATTTCTGCCAACTTAGACACGACATCGTCTGAACTGCCCAATTCAGGACACGATGGCTCCTCCCGGGGATTCTGTTGAGACGATCCCGGATTTTCCGTGTCCTCACCATTGTAGAGCTCATAATTTGTATAATTTACCTTCTTCTTCAAGCATTGTTTTTTAAATTTCTGCCATTTTGAAGCTGCTGATAATCGCCGGATGCGTAAATCATTTTTAGCTTTGGAAAGAGCGCACGTCAGCATTGCTTCAATCCGTAAATCGCGTCTGCGCTTTCGGCGACACTTTGATCTTTTGCGGCGAACTTCGTCAATCCAAGTTAGTAACCGTTCAGTTTCTGGCTTGTCGGCGTTAGTTTTCGAAAGTCCCTTCTTTGTCCTCGCCATGCTTTCTCAATTATTTCACCTAATTATTGAGTAAGTAAAAAGTATACCAACCTGTATCCGGCTCCTGTTTGTTGTAGAACAATACAGAAGAGATTCACACAACTGCACACAAAGGATTTGAAACCACCGAGCAAAACACCCTCCTCACAGCACAGTCGTAAGATGACTAAGGGAAGTCTACGCTGCGCGTCTGAAGTCCGCTGTCTATACCCCCTCCTCTGTCTTTATGACGTAGTCTTACGCGCGAAAATGGAAACTAGTTCCGTGTAAAATCTTACGTTGGCCTTACATTCTCAGAAATTTTGAAAAATTCTTTAATCCAATTAATTTTTAAATATATGTGCGACAATTTTAATGCTAAATTTTATATATTTTGTACATTATATTAAAATTCTTCATTTACAGGAAATAATCAATAGCGTATGAAGGTGTACTGCACGTATTATTTGGCACGTACATTAATGTTGATGCAAGAATAATTATTCCAATGATTTTAGGTTACACACATAATAGATAAAGTAGGCTGTAGACTATGAAATTCGTATGAAATAAGCAGAGAATAGTAACTAAATAAATGTATATGTATATCGAACATAAATCTTGTAAAAATAATATATTAAATTACATTCAAATCAAATATATAAACAAGATCTGTTGACTTTTAATTATTTTTTTGAAGCACTAGTATCAAATAAAATTGCGTCATATAAAAATGTCATCCCGAAACACAGTTTAACGTGATACAATTGTATTACTTTAATTTAAGCAGAAAATATCTAATCATATTTAACAATTTTGAAAAACATACCTCTACTAAACTATCATTATCTTTTCCTATACCATCGGCAAGGCCCTGAACAGCAAGCAGTTCAGCGGTTGTTAAATAACTAGCCAATTGTTCTCGAACTACATTTACTTCTCCCTGATACATAAAATCAACCAATGCAGCCTAATCATCGAATTTTACATTATTATTATATATTATAACAGGATGCTGACATGGATTTTCGTAAAATAGAATAAGTATCATTTACAAAATATATGTTAACAGTAACAAATTATTAAATTCTTAATTTCACTTTACCTTAAATAAATCTCTAAAATATGTACTACATGCAGATAATAGCAGTTTGTCTGCTCTTATTCCTTTTTCCTTCGCAGCTTAAATTTACATCAACGAGATCTTCTTCGGTTCTCAGCGTATCAAAAGCACAAGTAATATGTTTTAAGTAATTATTCCACCTAAGAGAAAACTGTTTAATCCGTAAAACAATTATATTAAATTTGCAATTTTCAATCTGAAAAACATTTGACTTCAATGAGTATATTTTGATTTTTACCTGCCGGAAAACTGATGGAACAAAAATTTGTTACAACTATCATGTACTTATGTAATTAAAACAAGACAAAGCTTTTATAAATATAAAAATTGTCATAAATATTTTGACGCAACGCATTTGAACATTTTATGACTCATTGTATTAACACCACATTATTTCTTTTTTTGCGAGTATAATAAAAGCAATAATATTTAAACAATACATACTTGTTTAGATGCCTTTCGCAATATGACTTTCCCATAGAGCAGGTGGCTTATTACAAAATTCACGTCATAAATGTAATTTTCTTCAACTTCCAAAGCAAAAGTTATAAGTGTCCACCCAGGAATACCCAACATTTTGAAACACTTAAATAATACAAATTTCATATTTGGGTATTACATATTTCTAACAATTGAACACTACCATGCTTACCATGCTTTCATTAGCATGCTTAAAATGACTTTATATTGAAATTATTTGTATGGTATGCCCATTTCCTTATCACCCTTTATTTTTCTTTCTCCTTCTGCAGAAGAGTTAAGACTATTTGTATCCTCCCTATATTTGTCTATTATACATCCTACATACTTTCGCAAATAACAAAAAATAGCAAGGTCAGATATAGCTTCAATGTATACGGTCATCACAATGAAATGTGAATTACCTTCGGCAGATCTAAAATATTAAACGTGAAACGATGATCTTAATTTGGAATAGATTATAGATACACAATCTGTTCGTTTTTTCCTTTCTTAGCAATGATCTGTTCCATTGTCAAACAAGTATTTCACTCCGTAGCCGGATGAAATGCAAATTTATATCGTATTATGCTTATCATTATACTGCAAGTACTTTGAATCACTGAAATTGCAGAACCATTTCCTGTTATTGAATGCAAAACATACAGCACGAACACGTTTTCCATTATCAAAAAACGCCATACAAATATCTCATCCATTGTATTAAAGTGATAAGAGATAGACACAGCACCAAGCCTGCAGCTTATAATACAACAATTTGCACCAGTTTCTCAATTTTCCCCAATTATATTCAATGTTTACAATAATTATCCTTCATATAAAATTGTTACCTTTATCCAATGCATACCACCTCTCTCCCCCTCTTTAAAAATATGACCTTTTTCAACTTAATGTCTCCCAAAAACGGATTTAGCAGAAAGTATACGACATATATAACGATCCAATTAGAAACTACCAGAGCATGTGTATTTTAAGCGGATCTTTAAACGTCGATTAAACGCGTTCTCTATCCAATCCTGGCTGAAACATAATTACTCGCACCCCCAGTAACCCACCTCTAAGTCATTCCAATCAACGTACCATGCAAACACGAATCCAACGCGTTCCAGGAATACAAACAACTGCCTGTAGCTGTCTAGCTGTACGCGACGAGTATAATTATTTCGGGTACTCCTCCAGTACAAAACAGACACCCAAACGACATTATTTCAACACAAAAATATTTAAAACAATAGTTATAAAAGCATGATACTTAATACCGCGCTTGACATCAGGTATAATAAAAATAAATTTCTTCAAAAAAATTTCAAGTTAAATCTTAAGCTTGTGTAATTATATCAAACTTGTTCAATTGACAATGAGCAATTTCCATCGTGTTTTGACAACTGACTCATCGCTGATGTATTTCCTCGGAATCGAAAAAGGAATGTGCATAATTTTGTCCTCCGTCAACACTCAAAATATTATCTGCATGCTATACTCAGGGATTCAATTTTATATTACGTTGCCTCATGTTCCATCACTGCTTTCCTACTATCAGTCACTTGAACGGTAATATAAACCAGTCTTTTATTTCCTATACTATTCCGCATACCATTTATCAGGAACAATACATTTTATTTGTTAATCTAACTAGATGCGAAGTTCCTCATTTGTCCTAATATCAATCAATGAATAAGTGAATTGAAATCTGTGAAAATAATGTAAAATCGGAAAATAAGGATAGAAATCTTTTCCCGATTACTTACAATTTATTAATATTAAATTGAATATACAAATATAAATTGGACAGGAAACGATATTTATTTAACGGAAACTAAATGCAATACTCGCATCTATATCAAATAACTTTACAGTTATTTGACCACTCTCGTCACAACGAATCTAACACACACACACTCTCTCTCTCTCTGACAACTCTATCAATTCTCACGACTCTACTCTTCGACGACTCGATACCTCTAACGACTCTACTCTTCGACGACTCAATTAGCTCTGATTCTCGCAACACGCACACTTTTCGACTCGCCTTGCGTAGCGAAACCGTCCTTCTTCTAACGTTGTCTATTGTTTCCCTCATACCTATGTAAGAACTACCAACTACGTGCCTTTATTCACGTAGGCACTCTTGCATGTAAACGAAGTACAGAAACGCGACGTACACGGTTTCTCTATTTTCAACTGATTTCTAATTCGAATTACTTTACGATATTACAATAAGTATCTAGTAATACGACTTCCGAACCTACGTAATTATTGCAATGATTGTTAAATTTCAAAGCAATTTCCTATCCATGTTAAACATATTACGTATATGTGCGTGTCTATTATTTCGATTAGTTGCTCTACTTGCGGTAGTTCGCCATTCTGGACCATCTAGACTCAACAAAGATGCATTCAATTTACTCCATACCTCAAAAAGCTCTGTAGCGGCATAAGAGTTAGAATTTGCTTCAAACCATGTTGTTGTTTTGCTTCGGAATATCGAGAGGAATTGTAAGGAATTATAAACTCCGGGGAAAACAATGGTGCCGCTACGTGTAACCGTAAAACAAGACGAATTTGTATCTTTTGACCTTCTTCTGACGATTATGACTAAACGAACGTGATCGCAAACGATTCAGTATAAACTGTGACTAAACGTCTGTATAGATATCGTTTCGCGACAAGATCTGTTTTAAATACACTAACGAGTACACATATTGGTAGTCTCATTATTCGATTCCCTACAGCTCTTATTAAGGAAGATAGAGGCCTGTGACATTATTCAGCTTGGCCAACATTGAACAGGGCATATTGATAAGCCAGAGTAACTAACATACAACCTTTTTTTTTTTTTTTTTTTTTTTACGTGGAGAAATCCTCATGGACACTCCGCTGTTGCAGTAATTGCGTAACAGCAGAGTAGTGTCGGACTCTTACCGACTAAAACTCCACGATGACCACCCGACGCGTATGACAGAGGTGCTCCAGGATTCTCTTATGAATTAACTTCAGTTGCACCCCCTTCACGCGTTCTCTAGTTCTAGCCAGTCCTAATATTTCCTGACTATTGAATTGGCGTTAGGGGGGGCCATTACCCCTAGCGCTGTCTCTCCTTATTGATATTCACCGGAGGCTTGTCTTGTGTGCTTCGACAACTCCCATACAACCTGGTGGTACAAGCTATGAAAAAACTTTCCCGGACATGAGAAAACACATTTGCCCAGATAACGTACGAAAGGTATTAGAGCCCACCAAATAAGATTTGCTACAATTAGCTGTAGTTCGTCACAATAAGCCTATGAGTATCGCGCGTCAGACGATTTTCGAATTAGTTGATGCTTGGATGTTCAAGATACGGAAGTGTGGAGAGATGAGACGTTTATGTACAACTTGATCATGGTGCAACCCATTCGTCAGCCAGAAAACTTCATGCACGATTTTCTAAAAAGAAACACATTTCCCCCCTTCCTTATGCCGTACCAATCCTCTCTCGTCGCTCCTTATCTCATACACAGACAGGCCAAATAATGTTGCCGATGACGGCCAACAGCCTGGGTACATGTACGGGTCTCTTGCCTGCGACAGAATTTTGTTATGTGTACTATGCGGGGCAGAAAAGCACTTTTGCCATTAATATGAACTAGAAGATTGCAGAAAAATTGTAAACATTTTCCAAATTTTATTAATTTCATTTCATTTCTTAAAGTCTACAAAACTGTTAATCAACATTAAGCAAATATACAAAATCTTGACGTACAGAATAGTGGAGCGAATATTAGAAACGATACTACTAAATCTACAAGCTAAAATGTACTATACAAATTTTCTTTAAAATATAAGACATGCAAAGTATATATTTCTGAAATTAAAAAATATCGGATCAAACACTCTTCGAACATACTTCGAACGCTCATTATTACGTATATTACCAAACCAATGCATACAATATAATATATAAACTAAGCCAACGAAAGGCGCAGAGACTGGAGAACATGGGGTCCCCGAGCGTGCAGTACGCTTCAGCATCGTTGCGAACACCAACTCCCTCCGCTTGTCCCAATGCCATCTCGAACGGTGAGACTGCAACCAGAAAATATCCATATATACATCAAGATAGTAATGCAATTTCTATTCTTGCAGCACCGACGTAATACGCGGTGCTCCGTAATCGCTCGAGATTCCATATAGTTGTTGAAATTTCTACGCATTTGGTAGATAAAACGTTGCGAGAAATCCTCTTGTCACAGTTAGGTCTTCCAAACCTGATCGCTTGCATTTTTCCCGCTACTTCAGCGTTGCAACGTTATTTTTATTTCTGCCAACTTAGACACGACATCGTCTGAACTGCCCAATTCAGGACACGATGGCTCCTCCCGGGGATTCTGTTGAGACGATCCCGGATTTTCCGTGTCCTCACCATTGTAGAGCTCATAATTTGTATAATTTACCTTCTTCTTCAAGCATTGTTTTTTAAATTTCTGCCATTTTGAAGCTGCTGATAATCGCCGGATGCGTAAATCATTTTTAGCTTTGGAAAGAGCGCACGTCAGCATTGCTTCAATCCGTAAATCGCGTCTGCGCTTTCGGCGACACTTTGATCTTTTGCGGCGAACTTCGTCAATCCAAGTTAGTAACCGTTCAGTTTCTGGCTTGTCGGCGTTAGTTTTCGAAAGTCCCTTCTTTGTCCTCGCCATGCTTTCTCAATTATTTCACCTAATTATTGAGTAAGTAAAAAGTATACCAACCTGTATCCGGCTCCTGTTTGTTGTAGAACAATACAGAAGAGATTCACACAACTGCACACAAAGGATTTGAAACCACCGAGCAAAACACCCTCCTCACAGCACAGTCGTAAGATGACTAAGGGAAGTCTACGCTGCGCGTCTGAAGTCCGCTGTCTATACCCCCTCCTCTGTCTTTATGACGTAGTCTTACGCGCGAAAATGGAAACTAGTTCCGTGTAAAATCTTACGTTGGCCTTACATTCTCAGAAATTTTGAAAAATTCTTTAATCCAATTAATTTTTAAATATATGTGCGACAATTTTAATGCTAAATTTTATATATTTTGTACATTATATTAAAATTCTTCATTTACAGGAAATAATCAATAGCGTATGAAGGTGTACTGCACGTATTATTTGGCACGTACATTAATGTTGATGCAAGAATAATTATTCCAATGATTTTAGGTTACACACATAATAGATAAAGTAGGCTGTAGACTATGAAATTCGTATGAAATAAGCAGAGAATAGTAACTAAATAAATGTATATGTATATCGAACATAAATCTTGTAAAAATAATATATTAAATTACATTCAAATCAAATATATAAACAAGATCTGTTGACTTTTAATTATTTTTTTGAAGCACTAGTATCAAATAAAATTGCGTCATATAAAAATGTCATCCCGAAACACAGTTTAACGTGATACAATTGTATTACTTTAATTTAAGCAGAAAATATCTAATCATATTTAACAATTTTGAAAAACATACCTCTACTAAACTATCATTATCTTTTCCTATACCATCGGCAAGGCCCTGAACAGCAAGCAGTTCAGCGGTTGTTAAATAACTAGCCAATTGTTCTCGAACTACATTTACTTCTCCCTGATACATAAAATCAACCAATGCAGCCTAATCATCGAATTTTACATTATTATTATATATTATAACAGGATGCTGACATGGATTTTCGTAAAATAGAATAAGTATCATTTACAAAATATATGTTAACAGTAACAAATTATTAAATTCTTAATTTCACTTTACCTTAAATAAATCTCTAAAATATGTACTACATGCAGATAATAGCAGTTTGTCTGCTCTTATTCCTTTTTCCTTCGCAGCTTAAATTTACATCAACGAGATCTTCTTCGGTTCTCAGCGTATCAAAAGCACAAGTAATATGTTTTAAGTAATTATTCCACCTAAGAGAAAACTGTTTAATCCGTAAAACAATTATATTAAATTTGCAATTTTCAATCTGAAAAACATTTGACTTCAATGAGTATATTTTGATTTTTACCTGCCGGAAAACTGATGGAACAAAAATTTGTTACAACTATCATGTACTTATGTAATTAAAACAAGACAAAGCTTTTATAAATATAAAAATTGTCATAAATATTTTGACGCAACGCATTTGAACATTTTATGACTCATTGTATTAACACCACATTATTTCTTTTTTTGCGAGTATAATAAAAGCAATAATATTTAAACAATACATACTTGTTTAGATGCCTTTCGCAATATGACTTTCCCATAGAGCAGGTGGCTTATTACAAAATTCACGTCATAAATGTAATTTTCTTCAACTTCCAAAGCAAAAGTTATAAGTGTCCACCCAGGAATACCCAACATTTTGAAACACTTAAATAATACAAATTTCATATTTGGGTATTACATATTTCTAACAATTGAACACTACCATGCTTACCATGCTTTCATTAGCATGCTTAAAATGACTTTATATTGAAATTATTTGTATGGTATGCCCATTTCCTTATCACCCTTTATTTTTCTTTCTCCTTCTGCAGAAGAGTTAAGACTATTTGTATCCTCCCTATATTTGTCTATTATACATCCTACATACTTTCGCAAATAACAAAAAATAGCAAGGTCAGATATAGCTTCAATGTATACGGTCATCACAATGAAATGTGAATTACCTTCGGCAGATCTAAAATATTAAACGTGAAACGATGATCTTAATTTGGAATAGATTATAGATACACAATCTGTTCGTTTTTTCCTTTCTTAGCAATGATCTGTTCCATTGTCAAACAAGTATTTCACTCCGTAGCCGGATGAAATGCAAATTTATATCGTATTATGCTTATCATTATACTGCAAGTACTTTGAATCACTGAAATTGCAGAACCATTTCCTGTTATTGAATGCAAAACATACAGCACGAACACGTTTTCCATTATCAAAAAACGCCATACAAATGTCTCATCCATTGTATTAAAGTGATAAGAGATAGACACAGCACCAAGCCTGCAGCTTATAATACAACAATTTGCACCAGTTTCTCAATTTTCCCCAATTATATTCAATGTTTACAATAATTATCCTTCATATAAAATTGTTACCTTTATCCAATGCATACCACCTCTCTCCCCCTCTTTAAAAATATGACCTTTTTCAACTTAATGTCTCCCAAAAACGGATTTAGCAGAAAGTATACGACATATATAACGATCCAATTAGAAACTACCAGAGCATGTGTATTTTAAGCGGATCTTTAAACGTCGATTAAACGCGTTCTCTATCCAATCCTGGCTGAAACATAATTACTCGCACCCCCAGTAACCCACCTCTAAGTCATTCCAATCAACGTACCATGCAAACACGAATCCAACGCGTTCCAGGAATACAAACAACTGCCTGTAGCTGTCTAGCTGTACGCGACGAGTATAATTATTTCGGGTACTCCTCCAGTACAAAACAGACACCCAAACGACATTATTTCAACACAAAAATATTTAAAACAATAGTTATAAAAGCATGATACTTAATACCGCGCTTGACATCAGGTATAATAAAAATAAATTTCTTCAAAAAAATTTCAAGTTAAATCTTAAGCTTGTGTAATTATATCAAACTTGTTCAATTGACAATGAGCAATTTCCATCGTGTTTTGACAACTGACTCATCGCTGATGTATTTCCTCGGAATCGAAAAAGGAATGTGCATAATTTTGTCCTCCGTCAACACTCAAAATATTATCTGCATGCTATACTCAGGGATTCAATTTTATATTACGTTGCCTCATGTTCCATCACTGCTTTCCTACTATCAGTCACTTGAACGGTAATATAAACCAGTCTTTTATTTCCTATACTATTCCGCATACCATTTATCAGGAACAATACATTTTATTTGTTAATCTAACTAGATGCGAAGTTCCTCATTTGTCCTAATATCAATCAATGAATAAGTGAATTGAAATCTGTGAAAATAATGTAAAATCGGAAAATAAGGATAGAAATCTTTTCCCGATTACTTACAATTTATTAATATTAAATTGAATATACAAATATAAATTGGACAGGAAACGATATTTATTTAACGGAAACTAAATGCAATACTCGCATCTATATCAAATAACTTTACAGTTATTTGACCACTCTCGTCACAACGAATCTAACACACACACACTCTCTCTCTCTCTGACAACTCTATCAATTCTCACGACTCTACTCTTCGACGACTCGATACCTCTAACGACTCTACTCTTCGACGACTCAATTAGCTCTGATTCTCGCAACACGCACACTTTTCGACTCGCCTTGCGTAGCGAAACCGTCCTTCTTCTAACGTTGTCTATTGTTTCCCTCATACCTATGTAAGAACTACCAACTACGTGCCTTTATTCACGTAGGCACTCTTGCATGTAAACGAAGTACAGAAACGCGACGTACACGGTTTCTCTATTTTCAACTGATTTCTAATTCGAATTACTTTACGATATTACAATAAGTATCTAGTAATACGACTTCCGAACCTACGTAATTATTGCAATGATTGTTAAATTTCAAAGCAATTTCCTATCCATGTTAAACATATTACGTATATGTGCGTGTCTATTATTTCGATTAGTTGCTCTACTTGCGGTAGTTCGCCATTCTGGACCATCTAGACTCAACAAAGATGCATTCAATTTACTCCATACCTCAAAAAGCTCTGTAGCGGCATAAGAGTTAGAATTTGCTTCAAACCATGTTGTTGTTTTGCTTCGGAATATCGAGAGGAATTGTAAGGAATTATAAACTCCGGGGAAAACAATGGTGCCGCTACGTGTAACCGTAAAACAAGACGAATTTGTATCTTTTGACCTTCTTCTGACGATTATGACTAAACGAACGTGATCGCAAACGATTCAGTATAAACTGTGACTAAACGTCTGTATAGATATCGTTTCGCGACAAGATCTGTTTTAAATACACTAACGAGTACACATATTGGTAGTCTCATTATTCGATCCCCTACAGCTCTTATTAAGGAAGATAGAGGCCTGTGACATTATTCAGCTTGGCCAACATTGAACAGGGCATATTGATAAGCCAGAGTAACTAACATACAACCTTTTTTTTTTTTTTTTTTTTTTTACGTGGAGAAATCCTCATGGACACTCCGCTGTTGCAGTAATTGCGTAACAGCAGAGTAGTGTCGGACTCTTACCGACTAAAACTCCACGATGACCACCCGACGCGTATGACAGAGGTGCTCCAGGATTCTCTTATGAATTAACTTCAGTTGCACCCCCTTCACGCGTTCTCTAGTTCTAGCCAGTCCTAATATTTCCTGACTATTGAATTGGCGTTAGGGGGGGCCATTACCCCTAGCGCTGTCTCTCCTTATTGATATTCACCGGAGGCTTGTCTTGTGTGCTTCGACAACTCCCATACAACCTGGTGGTACAAGCTATGAAAAAACTTTCCCGGACATGAGAAAACACATTTGCCCAGATAACGTACGAAAGGTATTAGAGCCCACCAAATAAGATTTGCTACAATTAGCTGTAGTTCGTCACAATAAGCCTATGAGTATCGCGCGTCAGACGATTTTCGAATTAGTTGATGCTTGGATGTTCAAGATACGGAAGTGTGGAGAGATGAGACGTTTATGTACAACTTGATCATGGTGCAACCCATTCGTCAGCCAGAAAACTTCATGCACGATTTTCTAAAAAGAAACACATTTCCCCCCTTCCTTATGCCGTACCAATCCTCTCTCGTCGCTCCTTATCTCATACACAGACAGGCCAAATAATGTTGCCGATGACGGCCAACAGCCTGGGTACATGTACGGGTCTCTTGCCTGCGACAGAATTTTGTTATGTGTAGTATGCGGGGCAGAAAAGCACTTTTGCCATTAATATGAACTAGAAGATTGCAGAAAAATTGTAAACATTTTCCAAATTTTATTAATTTCATTTCATTTCTTAAAGTCTACAAAACTGTTAATCAACATTAAGCAAATATACAAAATCTTGACGTACAGAATAATGGAGCGAATATTAGAAACGATACTACTAAATCTACAAGCTAAAATGTACTATACAAATTTTCTTTAAAATATAAGACATGCAAAGTATATATTTCTGAAATTAAAAAATATCGGATCAAACACTCTTCGAACATACTTCGAACGCTCATTATTACGTATATTACCAAACCAATGCATACAATATAATATATAAACTAAGCCAACGAAAGGCGCAGAGACTGGAGAACATGGGGTCCCCGAGCGTGCAGTACGCTTCAGCATCGTTGCGAACACCAACTCCCTCCGCTTGTCCCAATGCCATCTCGAACGGTGAGACTGCAACCAGAAAATATCCATATATACATCAAGATAGTAATGCAATTTCTATTCTTGCAGCACCGACGTAATACGCGGTGCTCCGTAATCGCTCGAGATTCCATATAGTTGTTGAAATTTCTACGCATTTGGTAGATAAAACGTTGCGAGAAATCCTCTTGTCACAGTTAGGTCTTCCAAACCTGATCGCTTGCATTTTTCCCGCTACTTCAGCGTTGCAACGTTATTTTTATTTCTGCCAACTTAGACACGACATCGTCTGAACTGCCCAATTCAGGACACGATGGCTCCTCCCGGGGATTCTGATGAGACGATCCCGGATTTTCCGTGTCCTCACCATTGTAGAGCTCATAATTTGTATAATTTACCTTCTTCTTCAAGCATTGTTTTTTAAATTTCTGCCATTTTGAAGCTGCTGATAATCGCCGGATGCGTAAATCATTTTTAGCTTTGGAAAGAGCGCACGTCAGCATTGCTTCAATCCGTAAATCGCGTCTGCGCTTTCGGCGACACTTTGATCTTTTGCGGCGAACTTCGTCAATCCAAGTTAGTAACCGTTCAGTTTCTGGCTTGTCGGCGTTAGTTTTCGAAAGTCCCTTCTTTGTCCTCGCCATGCTTTCTCAATTATTTCACCTAATTATTGAGTAAGTAAAAAGTATACCAACCTGTATCCGGCTCCTGTTTGTTGTAGAACAATACAGAAGAGATTCACACAACTGCACACAAAGGATTTGAAACCACCGAGCAAAACACCCTCCTCACAGCACAGTCGTAAGATGACTAAGGGAAGTCTACGCTGCGCGTCTGAAGTCCGCTGTCTATACCCCCTCCTCTGTCTTTATGACGTAGTCTTACGCGCGAAAATGGAAACTAGTTCCGTGTAAAATCTTACGTTGGCCTTACATTCTCAGAAATTTTGAAAAATTCTTTAATCCAATTAATTTTTAAATATATGTGCGACAATTTTAATGCTAAATTTTATATATTTTGTACATTATATTAAAATTCTTCATTTACAGGAAATAATCAATAGCGTATGAAGGTGTACTGCACGTATTATTTGGCACGTACATTAATGTTGATGCAAGAATAATTATTCCAATGATTTTAGGTTACACACATAATAGATAAAGTAGGCTGTAGACTATGAAATTCGTATGAAATAAGCAGAGAATAGTAACTAAATAAATGTATATGTATATCGAACATAAATCTTGTAAAAATAATATATTAAATTACATTCAAATCAAATATATAAACAAGATCTGTTGACTTTTAATTATTTTTTTGAAGCACTAGTATCAAATAAAATTGCGTCATATAAAAATGTCATCCCGAAACACAGTTTAACGTGATACAATTGTATTACTTTAATTTAAGCAGAAAATATCTAATCATATTTAACAATTTTGAAAAACATACCTCTACTAAACTATCATTATCTTTTCCTATACCATCGGCAAGGCCCTGAACAGCAAGCAGTTCAGCGGTTGTTAAATAACTAGCCAATTGTTCTCGAACTACATTTACTTCTCCCTGATACATAAAATCAACCAATGCAGCCTAATCATCGAATTTTACATTATTATTATATATTATAACAGGATGCTGACATGGATTTTCGTAAAATAGAATAAGTATCATTTACAAAATATATGTTAACAGTAACAAATTATTAAATTCTTAATTTCACTTTACCTTAAATAAATCTCTAAAATATGTACTACATGCAGATAATAGCAGTTTGTCTGCTCTTATTCCTTTTTCCTTCGCAGCTTAAATTTACATCAACGAGATCTTCTTCGGTTCTCAGCGTATCAAAAGCACAAGTAATATGTTTTAAGTAATTATTCCACCTAAGAGAAAACTGTTTAATCCGTAAAACAATTATATTAAATTTGCAATTTTCAATCTGAAAAACATTTGACTTCAATGAGTATATTTTGATTTTTACCTGCCGGAAAACTGATGGAACAAAAATTTGTTACAACTATCATGTACTTATGTAATTAAAACAAGACAAAGCTTTTATAAATATAAAAATTGTCATAAATATTTTGACGCAACGCATTTGAACATTTTATGACTCATTGTATTAACACCACATTATTTCTTTTTTTGCGAGTATAATAAAAGCAATAATATTTAAACAATACATACTTGTTTAGATGCCTTTCGCAATATGACTTTCCCATAGAGCAGGTGGCTTATTACAAAATTCACGTCATAAATGTAATTTTCTTCAACTTCCAAAGCAAAAGTTATAAGTGTCCACCCAGGAATACCCAACATTTTGAAACACTTAAATAATACAAATTTCATATTTGGGTATTACATATTTCTAACAATTGAACACTACCATGCTTACCATGCTTTCATTAGCATGCTTAAAATGACTTTATATTGAAATTATTTGTATGGTATGCCCATTTCCTTATCACCCTTTATTTTTCTTTCTCCTTCTGCAGAAGAGTTAAGACTATTTGTATCCTCCCTATATTTGTCTATTATACATCCTACATACTTTCGCAAATAACAAAAAATAGCAAGGTCAGATATAGCTTCAATGTATACGGTCATCACAATGAAATGTGAATTACCTTCGGCAGATCTAAAATATTAAACGTGAAACGATGATCTTAATTTGGAATAGATTATAGATACACAATCTGTTCGTTTTTTCCTTTCTTAGCAATGATCTGTTCCATTGTCAAACAAGTATTTCACTCCGTAGCCGGATGAAATGCAAATTTATATCGTATTATGCTTATCATTATACTGCAAGTACTTTGAATCACTGAAATTGCAGAACCATTTCCTGTTATTGAATGCAAAACATACAGCACGAACACGTTTTCCATTATCAAAAAACGCCATACAAATGTCTCATCCATTGTATTAAAGTGATAAGAGATAGACACAGCACCAAGCCTGCAGCTTATAATACAACAATTTGCACCAGTTTCTCAATTTTCCCCAATTATATTCAATGTTTACAATAATTATCCTTCATATAAAATTGTTACCTTTATCCAATGCATACCACCTCTCTCCCCCTCTTTAAAAATATGACCTTTTTCAACTTAATGTCTCCCAAAAACGGATTTAGCAGAAAGTATACGACATATATAACGATCCAATTAGAAACTACCAGAGCATGTGTATTTTAAGCGGATCTTTAAACGTCGATTAAACGCGTTCTCTATCCAATCCTGGCTGAAACATAATTACTCGCACCCCCAGTAACCCACCTCTAAGTCATTCCAATCAACGTACCATGCAAACACGAATCCAACGCGTTCCAGGAATACAAACAACTGCCTGTAGCTGTCTAGCTGTACGCGACGAGTATAATTATTTCGGGTACTCCTCCAGTACAAAACAGACACCCAAACGACATTATTTCAACACAAAAATATTTAAAACAATAGTTATAAAAGCATGATACTTAATACCGCGCTTGACATCAGGTATAATAAAAATAAATTTCTTCAAAAAAATTTCAAGTTAAATCTTAAGCTTGTGTAATTATATCAAACTTGTTCAATTGACAATGAGCAATTTCCATCGTGTTTTGACAACTGACTCATCGCTGATGTATTTCCTCGGAATCGAAAAAGGAATGTGCATAATTTTGTCCTCCGTCAACACTCAAAATATTATCTGCATGCTATACTCAGGGATTCAATTTTATATTACGTTGCCTCATGTTCCATCACTGCTTTCCTACTATCAGTCACTTGAACGGTAATATAAACCAGTCTTTTATTTCCTATACTATTCCGCATACCATTTATCAGGAACAATACATTTTATTTGTTAATCTAACTAGATGCGAAGTTCCTCATTTGTCCTAATATCAATCAATGAATAAGTGAATTGAAATCTGTGAAAATAATGTAAAATCGGAAAATAAGGATAGAAATCTTTTCCCGATTACTTACAATTTATTAATATTAAATTGAATATACAAATATAAATTGGACAGGAAACGACATTTATTTAACGGAAACTAAATGCAATACTCGTATCTATATCAAATAACTTTACAGTTATTTGACCACTCTCGTCACAACGAATCTAACACACACACACTCTCTCTCTCTCTAACAACTCTATCAATTCTCACGACTCTACTCTTCGACGACTCGATACCTCTAACGACTCTACTCTTCGACGACTCAATTAGCTCTGATTCTCGCAACACGCACACTTTTCGACTCGCCTTGCGTAGCGAAACCGTCCTTCTTCTAACGTTGTCTATTGTTTCCCTCATACCTATGTAAGAACTACCAACTACGTGCCTTTATTCACGTAGGCACTCTTGCATGTAAACGAAGTACAGAAACACGACGTACACGGTTTCTCTATTTTCAACTGATTTCTAATTCGAATTACTTTATGATATTACAATAAGTATCTAGTAATACGACTTCCGAACCTACGTAATTATTGCAATGATTGTTAAATTTCAAAGCAATTTCCTATCCATGTTAAACATATTACGTATATGTGCGTGTCTATTATTTCGATTAGTTGCTCTACTTGCGGTAGTTCGCCATTCTGGACCATCTAGACTCAACAAAGATGCATTCAATTTACTCCATACCTCAAAAAGCTCTGTAGCGGCATAAGAGTTAGAATTTGCTTCAAACCATGTTGTTGTTTTGCTTCGGAATATCGAGAGGAATTGTAAGGAATTATAAACTCCGGGGAAAACAATGGTGCCGCTACGTGTAACCGTAAAACAAGACGAATTTGTATCTTTTGACCTTCTTCTGACGATTATGACTAAACGAACGTGATCGCAAACGATTCAGTATAAACTGTGACTAAACGTCTGTATAGATATCGTTTCGCGTCAAAATCTGTTTTAAATACACTAACGAGTACACATATTGGTAGTCTCATTATTCGATCCCCTACAGCTCTTATTAAGGAAGATAGAGGCCTGTGACATTATTCAGCTTGGCCAACATTGAACAGGGCATATTGATAAGCCAGAGTAACTAACATACAACCTTTTTTTTTTTTTTTTTTTTTTTTTACGTGGAGAAATCCTCATGGACACTCCGCTGTTGCAGTAATTGCGTAACAGCAGAGTAGTGTCGGACTCTTACCGACTAAAACTCCACGATGACCACCCGACGCGTATGACAGAGGTGCTCCAGGATTCTCTTATGAATTAACTTCAGTTGCACCCCCTTCACGCGTTCTCTAGTTCTAGCCAGTCCTAATATTTCCTGACTATTGAATTGGCGTTAGGGGGGGCCATTACCCCTAGCGCTGTCTCTCCTTATTGATATTCACCGGAGGCTTGTCTTGTGTGCTTCGACAACTCCCATACAACCTGGTGGTACAAGCTATGAAAAAACTTTCCCGGACATGAGAAAACACATTTGCCCAGATAACGTACGAAAGGTATTAGAGCCCACCAAATAAGATTTGCTACAATTAGCTGTAGTTCGTCACAATAAGCCTATGAGTATCGCGCGTCAGACGATTTTCGAATTAGTTGATGCTTGGATGTTCAAGATACGGAAGTGTGGAGAGATGAGACGTTTATGTACAACTTGATCATGGTGCAACCCATTCGTCAGCCAGAAAACTTCATGCACGATTTTCTAAAAAGAAACACATTTCCCCCCTTCCTTATGCCGTACCAATCCTCTCTCGTCGCTCCTTATCTCATACACAGACAGGCCAAATAATGTTGCCGATGACGGCCAACAGCCTGGGTACATGTACGGGTCTCTTGCCTGCGACAGAATTTTGTTATGTGTAGTATGCGGGGCAGAAAAGCACTTTTGCCATTAATATGAACTAGAAGATTGCAGAAAAATTGTAAACATTTTCCAAATTTTATTAATTTCATTTCATTTCTTAAAGTCTACAAAACTGTTAATCAACATTAAGCAAATATACAAAATCTTGACGTACAGAATAGTGGAGCGAATATTAGAAACGATACTACTAAATCTACAAGCTAAAATGTACTATACAAATTTTCTTTAAAATATAAGACATGCAAAGTATATATTTCTGAAATTAAAAAATATCGGATCAAACACTCTTCGAACATACTTCGAACGCTCATTATTACGTATATTACCAAACCAATGCATACAATATAATATATAAACTAAGCCAACGAAAGGCGCAGAGACTGGAGAACATGGGGTCCCCGAGCGTGCAGTACGCTTCAGCATCGTTGCGAACACCAACTCCCTCCGCTTGTCCCAATGCCATCTCGAACGGTGAGACTGCAAACAGAAAATATCCATATATACATCAAGATAGTAATGCAATTTCTATTCTTGCAGCACCGACGTAATACGCGGTGCTCCGTAATCGCTCGAGATTCCATATAGTTGTTGAAATTTCTACGCATGTGGTAGATAAAACGTTGCGAGAAATCCTCTTGTCACAGTTAGGTCTTCCAAACCTGATCGCTTGCATTTTTCCCGCTACTTCAGCGTTGCAACGTTATTTTTATTTCTGCCAACTTAGACACGACATCGTCTGAACTGCCCAATTCAGGACACGATGGCTCCTCCCGGGGATTCTGTTGAGACGATCCCGGATTTTCCGTGTCCTCACCATTGTAGAGCTCATAATTTGTATAATTTACCTTCTTCTTCAAGCATTGTTTTTTAAATTTCTGCCATTTTGAAGCTGCTGATAATCGCCGGATGCGTAAATCATTTTTAGCTTTGGAAAGAGCGCACGTCAGCATTGCTTCAATCCGTAAATCGCGTCTGCGCTTTCGGCGACACTTTGATCTTTTGCGGCGAACTTCGTCAATCCAAGTTAGTAACCGTTCAGTTTCTGGCTTGTCGGCGTTAGTTTTCGAAAGTCCCTTCTTTGTCCTCGCCATGCTTTCTCAATTATTTCACCTAATTATTGAGTAAGTAAAAAGTATACCAACCTGTATCCGGCTCCTGTTTGTTGTAGAACAATACAGAAGAGATTCACACAACTGCACACAAAGGATTTGAAACCACCGAGCAAAACACCCTCCTCACAGCACAGTTGTAAGATGACTAAGGGAAGTCTACGCTGCGCGTCTGAAGTCCGCTGTCTATACCCCCTCCTCTGTCTTTATGACGTAGTCTTACGCGCGAAAATGGAAACTAGTTCCGTGTAAAATCTTACGTTGGCCTTACATTCTCAGAAATTTTGAAAAATTCTTTAATCCAATTAATTTTTAAATATATGTGCGACAATTTTAATGCTAAATTTTATATATTTTGTACATTATATTAAAATTCTTCATTTACAGGAAATAATCAATAGCGTATGAAGGTGTACTGCACGTATTATTTGGCACGTACATTAATGTTGATGCAAGAATAATTATTCCAATGATTTTAGGTTACACACATAATAGATAAAGTAGGCTGTAGACTATGAAATTCGTATGAAATAAGCAGAGAATAGTAACTAAATAAATGTATATGTATATCGAACATAAATCTTGTAAAAATAATATATTAAATTACATTCAAATCAAATATATAAACAAGATCTGTTGACTTTTAATTATTTTTTTGAAGCACTAGTATCAAATAAAATTGCGTCATATAAAAATGTCATCCCGAAACACAGTTTAACGTGATACAATTGTATTACTTTAATTTAAGCAGAAAATATCTAATCATATTTAACAATTTTGAAAAACATACCTCTACTAAACTATCATTATCTTTTCCTATACCATCGGCAAGGCCCTGAACAGCAAGCAGTTCAGCGGTTGTTAAATAACTAGCCAATTGTTCTCGAACTACATTTACTTCTCCCTGATACATAAAATCAACCAATGCAGCCTAATCATCGAATTTTACATTATTATTATATATTATAACAGGATGCTGACATGGATTTTCGTAAAATAGAATAAGTATCATTTACAAAATATATGTTAACAGTAACAAATTATTAAATTCTTAATTTCACTTTACCTTAAATAAATCTCTAAAATATGTACTACATGCAGATAATAGCAGTTTGTCTGCTCTTATTCCTTTTTCCTTCGCAGCTTAAATTTACATCAACGAGATCTTCTTCGGTTCTCAGCGTATCAAAAGCACAAGTAATATGTTTTAAGTAATTATTCCACCTAAGAGAAAACTGTTTAATCCGTAAAACAATTATATTAAATTTGCAATTTTCAATCTGAAAAACATTTGACTTCAATGAGTATATTTTGATTTTTACCTGCCGGAAAACTGATGGAACAAAAATTTGTTACAACTATCATGTACTTATGTAATTAAAACAAGACAAAGCTTTTATAAATATAAAAATTGTCATAAATATTTTGACGCAACGCATTTGAACATTTTATGACTCATTGTATTAACACCACATTATTTCTTTTTTTGCGAGTATAATAAAAGCAATAATATTTAAACAATACATACTTGTTTAGATGCCTTTCGCAATATGACTTTCCCATAGAGCAGGTGGCTTATTACAAAATTCACGTCATAAATGTAATTTTCTTCAACTTCCAAAGCAAAAGTTATAAGTGTCCACCCAGGAATACCCAACATTTTGAAACACTTAAATAATACAAATTTCATATTTGGGTATTACATATTTCTAACAATTGAACACTACCATGCTTACCATGCTTTCATTAGCATGCTTAAAATGACTTTATATTGAAATTATTTGTATGGTATGCCCATTTCCTTATCACCCTTTATTTTTCTTCCTCCTTCTGCAGAAGAGTTAAGACTATTTGTATCCTCCCTATATTTGTCTATTATACATCCTACATACTTTCGCAAATAACAAAAAATAGCAAGGTCAGATATAGCTTCAATGTATACGGTCATCACAATGAAATGTGAATTACCTTCGGCAGATCTAAAATATTAAACGTGAAACGATGATCTTAATTTGGAATAGATTATAGATACACAATCTGTTCGTTTTTTCCTTTCTTAGCAATGATCTGTTCCATTGTCAAACAAGTATTTCACTCCGTAGCCGGATGAAATGCAAATTTATATCGTATTATGCTTATCATTATACTGCAAGTACTTTGAATCACTGAAATTGCAGAACCATTTCCTGTTATTGAATGCAAAACATACAGCACGAACACGTTTTCCATTATCAAAAAACGCCATACAAATATCTCATCCATTGTATTAAAGTGATAAGAGATAGACACAGCACCAAGCCTGCAGCTTATAATACAACAATTTGCACCAGTTTCTCAATTTTCCCCAATTATATTCAATGTTTACAATAATTATCCTTCATATAAAATTGTTACCTTTATCCAATGCATACCACCTCTCTCCCCCTCTTTAAAAATATGACCTTTTTCAACTTAATGTCTCCCAAAAACGGATTTAGCAGAAAGTATACGACATATATAACGATCCAATTAGAAACTACCAGAGCATGTGTATTTTAAGCGGATCTTTAAACGTCGATTAAACGCGTTCTCTATCCAATCCTGGCTGAAACATAATTACTCGCACCCCCAGTAACCCACCTCTAAGTCATTCCAATCAACGTACCATGCAAACACGAATCCAACGCGTTCCAGGAATACAAACAACTGCCTGTAGCTGTTTAGCTGTACGCGACGAGTATAATTATTTCGGGTACTCCTCCAGTACAAAACAGACACCCAAACGACATTATTTCAACACAAAAATATTTAAAACAATAGTTATAAAAGCATGATACTTAATACCGCGCTTGACATCAGGTATAATAAAAATAAATTTCTTCAAAAAAATTTCAAGTTAAATCTTAAGCTTGTGTAATTATATCAAACTTGTTCAATTGACAATGAGCAATTTCCATCGTGTTTTGACAACTGACTCATCGCTGATGTATTTCCTCGGAATCGAAAAAGGAATGTGCATAATTTTGTCCTCCGTCAACACTCAAAATATTATCTGCATGCTATACTCAGGGATTCAATTTTATATTACGTTGCCTCATGTTCCATCACTGCTTTCCTACTATCAGTCACTTGAACGGTAATATAAACCAGTCTTTTATTTCCTATACTATTCCGCATAACATTTATCAGGAACAATACATTTTATTTGTTAATCTAACTAGATGCGAAGTTCCTCATTTGTCCTAATATCAATCAATGAATAAGTGAATTGAAATCTGTGAAAATAATGTAAAATCGGAAAATAAGGATAGAAATCTTTTCCCGATTACTTACAATTTATTAATATTAAATTGAATATACAAATATAAATTGGACAGGAAACGATATTTATTTAACGGAAACTAAATGCAATACTCGTATCTATATCAAATAACTTTACAGTTATTTGACCACTCTCGTCACAACGAATCTAACACACACACACTCTCTCTCTCTCTAACAACTCTATCAATTCTCACGACTCTACTCTTCGACGACTCGATACCTCTAACGACTCTACTCTTCGACGACTCAATTAGCTCTGATTCTCGCAACACGCACACTTTTCGACTCGCCTTGCGTAGCGAAACCGTCCTTCTTCTAACGTTGTCTATTGTTTCCCTCATACCTATGTAAGAACTACCAACTACGTGCCTTTATTCACGTAGGCACTCTTGCATGTAAACGAAGTACAGAAACACGACGTACACGGTTTCTCTATTTTCAACTGATTTCTAATTCGAATTACTTTACGATATTACAATAAGTATCTAGTAATACGACTTCCGAACCTACGTAATTATTGCAATGATTGTTAAATTTCAAAGCAATTTCCTATCCATGTTAAACATATTACGTATATGTGCGTGTCTATTATTTCGATTAGTTGCTCTACTTGCGGTAGTTCGCCATTCTGGACCATCTAGACTCAACAAAGATGCATTCAATTTACTCCATACCTCAAAAAGCTCTGTAGCGGCATAAGAGTTAGAATTTGCTTCAAACCATGTTGTTGTTTTGCTTCGGAATATCGAGAGGAATTGTAAGGAATTATAAACTCCGGGGAAAACAATGGTGCCGCTACGTGTAACCGTAAAACAAGACGAATTTGTATCTTTTGACCTTCTTCTGACGATTATGACTAAACGAACGTGATCGCAAACGATTCAGTATAAACTGTGACTAAACGTCTGTATAGATATCGTTTCGCGACAAGATCTGTTTTAAATACACTAACGAGTACACATATTGGTAGTCTCATTATTCGATCCCCTACAGCTCTTATTAAGGAAGATAGAGGCCTGTGACATTATTCAGCTTGGCCAACATTGAACAGGGCATATTGATAAGCCAGAGTAACTAACATACAACCTTTTTTTTTTTTTTTTTTTTTTACGTGGAGAAATCCTCATGGACACTCCGCTGTTGCAGTAATTGCGTAACAGCAGAGTAGTGTCGGACTCTTACCGACTAAAACTCCACGATGACCACCCGACGCGTATGACAGAGGTGCTCCAGGATTCTCTTATGAATTAACTTCAGTTGCACCCCCTTCACGCGTTCTCTAGTTCTAGCCAGTCCTAATATTTCCTGACTATTGAATTGGCGTTAGGGGGGGCCATTACCCCTAGCGCTGTCTCTCCTTATTGATATTCACCGGAGGCTTGTCTTGTGTGCTTCGACAACTCCCATACAACCTGGTGGTACAAGCTATGAAAAAACTTTCCCGGACATGAGAAAACACATTTGCCCAGATAACGTACGAAAGGTATTAGAGCCCACCAAATAAGATTTGCTACAATTAGCTGTAGTTCGTCACAATAAGCCTATGAGTATCGCGCGTCAGACGATTTTCGAATTAGTTGATGCTTGGATGTTCAAGATACGGAAGTGTGGAGAGATGAGACGTTTATGTACAACTTGATCATGGTGCAACCCATTCGTCAGCCAGAAAACTTCATGCACGATTTTCTAAAAAGAAACACATTTCCCCCCTTCCTTATGCCGTACCAATCCTCTCTCGTCGCTCCTTATCTCATACACAGACAGGCCAAATAATGTTGCCGATGACGGCCAACAGCCTGGGTACATGTACGGGTCTCTTGCCTGCGACAGAATTTGGTTATGTGTAGTATGCGGGGCAGAAAAGCACTTTTGCCATTAATATGAACTAGAAGATTGCAGAAAAATTGTAAACATTTTCCAAATTTTATTAATTTCATTTCATTTCTTAAAGTCTACAAAACTGTTAATCAACATTAAGCAAATATACAAAATCTTGACGTACAGAATAGTGGAGCGAATATTAGAAACGATACTACTAAATCTACAAGCTAAAATGTACTATACAAATTTTCTTTAAAATATAAGACATGCAAAGTATATATTTCTGAAATTAAAAAATATCGGATCAAACACTCTTCGAACATACTTCGAACGCTCATTATTACGTATATTACCAAACCAATGCATACAATATAATATATAAACTAAGCCAACGAAAGGCGCAGAGACTGGAGAACATGGGGTCCCCGAGCGTGCAGTACGCTTCAGCATCGTTGCGAACACCAACTCCCTCCGCTTGTCCCAATGCCATCTCGAACGGTGAGACTGCAACCAGAAAATATCCATATATACATCAAGATAGTAATGCAATTTCTATTCTTGCAGCACCGACGTAATACGCGGTGCTCCGTAATCGCTCGAGATTCCATATAGTTGTTGAAATTTCTACGCATTTGGTAGATAAAACGTTGCGAGAAATCCTCTTGTCACAGTTAGGTCTTCCAAACCTGATCGCTTGCATTTTTCCCGCTACTTCAGCGTTGCAACGTTATTTTTATTTCTGCCAACTTAGACACGACATCGTCTGAACTGCCCAATTCAGGACACGATGGCTCCTCCCGGGGATTCTGTTGAGACGATCCCGGATTTTCCGTGTCCTCACCATTGTAGAGCTCATAATTTGTATAATTTACCTTCTTCTTCAAGCATTGTTTTTTAAATTTCTGCCATTTTGAAGCTGCTGATAATCGCCGGATGCGTAAATCATTTTTAGCTTTGGAAAGAGCGCACGTCAGCATTGCTTCAATCCGTAAATCGCGTCTGCGCTTTCGGCGACACTTTGATCTTTTGCGGCGAACTTCGTCAATCCAAGTTAGTAACCGTTCAGTTTCTGGCTTGTCGGCGTTAGTTTTCGAAAGTCCCTTCTTTGTCCTCGCCATGCTTTCTCAATTATTTCACCTAATTATTGAGTAAGTAAAAAGTATACCAACCTGTATCCGGCTCCTGTTTGTTGTAGAACAATACAGAAGAGATTCACACAACTGCACACAAAGGATTTGAAACCACCGAGCAAAACACCCTCCTCACAGCACAGTCGTAAGATGACTAAGGGAAGTCTACGCTGCGCGTCTGAAGTCCGCTGTCTATACCCCCTCCTCTGTCTTTATGACGTAGTCTTACGCGCGAAAATGGAAACTAGTTCCGTGTAAAATCTTACGTTGGCCTTACATTCTCAGAAATTTTGAAAAATTCTTTAATCCAATTAATTTTTAGATATATGTGCGACAATTTTAATGCTAAATTTTATATATTTTGTACATTATATTAAAATTCTTCATTTACAGGAAATAATCAATAGCGTATGAAGGTGTACTGCACGTATTATTTGGCACGTACATTAATGTTGATGCAAGAATAATTATTCCAATGATTTTAGGTTACACACATAATAGATAAAGTAGGCTGTAGACTATGAAATTCGTATGAAATAAGCAGAGAATAGTAACTAAATAAATGTATATGTATATCGAACATAAATCTTGTAAAAATAATATATTAAATTACATTCAAATCAAATATATAAACAAGATCTGTTGACTTTTAATTATTTTTTTGAAGCACTAGTATCAAATAAAATTGCGTCATATAAAAATGTCATCCCGAAACACAGTTTAACGTGATACAATTGTATTACTTTAATTTAAGCAGAAAATATCTAATCATATTTAACAATTTTGAAAAACATACCTCTACTAAACTATCATTATCTTTTCCTATACCATCGGCAAGGCCCTGAACAGCAAGCAGTTCAGCGGTTGTTAAATAACTAGCCAATTGTTCTCGAACTACATTTACTTCTCCCTGATACATAAAATCAACCAATGCAGCCTAATCATCGAATTTTACATTATTATTATATATTATAACAGGATGCTGACATGGATTTTCGTAAAATAGAATAAGTATCATTTACAAAATATATGTTAACAGTAACAAATTATTAAATTCTTAATTTCACTTTACCTTAAATAAATCTCTAAAATATGTACTACATGCAGATAATAGCAGTTTGTCTGCTCTTATTCCTTTTTCCTTCGCAGCTTAAATTTACATCAACGAGATCTTCTTCGGTTCTCAGCGTATCAAAAGCACAAGTAATATGTTTTAAGTAATTATTCCACCTAAGAGAAAACTGTTTAATCCGTAAAACAATTATATTAAATTTGCAATTTTCAATCTGAAAAACATTTGACTTCAATGAGTATATTTTGATTTTTACCTGCCGGAAAACTGATGGAACAAAAATTTGTTACAACTATCATGTACTTATGTAATTAAAACAAGACAAAGCTTTTATAAATATAAAAATTGTCATAAATATTTTGACGCAACGCATTTGAACATTTTATGACTCATTGTATTAACACCACATTATTTCTTTTTTTGCGAGTATAATAAAAGCAATAATATTTAAACAATACATACTTGTTTAGATGCCTTTCGCAATATGACTTTCCCATAGAGCAGGTGGCTTATTACAAAATTCACGTCATAAATGTAATTTTCTTCAACTTCCAAAGCAAAAGTTATAAGTGTCCACCCAGGAATACCCAACATTTTGAAACACTTAAATAATACAAATTTCATATTTGGGTATTACATATTTCTAACAATTGAACACTACCATGCTTACCATGCTTTCATTAGCATGCTTAAAATGACTTTATATTGAAATTATTTGTATGGTATGCCCATTTCCTTATCACCCTTTATTTTTCTTTCTCCTTCTGCAGAAGAGTTAAGACTATTTGTATCCTCCCTATATTTGTCTATTATACATCCTACATACTTTCGCAAATAACAAAAAATAGCAAGGTCAGATATAGCTTCAATGTATACGGTCATCACAATGAAATGTGAATTACCTTCGGCAGATCTAAAATATTAAACGTGAAACGATGATCTTAATTTGGAATAGATTATAGATACACAATCTGTTCGTTTTTTCCTTTCTTAGCAATGATCTGTTCCATTGTCAAACAAGTATTTCACTCCGTAGCCGGATGAAATGCAAATTTATATCGTATTATGCTTATCATTATACTGCAAGTACTTTGAATCACTGAAATTGCAGAACCATTTCCTGTTATTGAATGCAAAACATACAGCACGAACACGTTTTCCATTATCAAAAAACGCCATACAAATGTCTCATCCATTGTATTAAAGTGATAAGAGATAGACACAGCACCAAGCCTGCAGCTTATAATACAACAATTTGCACCAGTTTCTCAATTTTCCCCAATTATATTCAATGTTTACAATAATTATCCTTCATATAAAATTGTTACCTTTATCCAATGCATACCACCTCTCTCCCCCTCTTTAAAAATATGACCTTTTTCAACTTAATGTCTCCCAAAAACGGATTTAGCAGAAAGTATACGACATATATAACGATCCAATTAGAAACTACCAGAGCATGTGTATTTTAAGCGGATCTTTAAACGTCGATTAAACGCGTTCTCTATCCAATCCTGGCTGAAACATAATTACTCGCACCCCCAGTAACCCACCTCTAAGTCATTCCAATCAACGTACCATGCAAACACGAATCCAACGCGTTCCAGGAATACAAACAACTGCCTGTAGCTGTCTAGCTGTACGCGACGAGTATAATTATTTCGGGTACTCCTCCAGTACAAAACAGACACCCAAACGACATTATTTCAACACAAAAATATTTAAAACAATAGTTATAAAAGCATGATACTTAATACCGCGCTTGACATCAGGTATAATAAAAATAAATTTCTTCAAAAAAATTTCAAGTTAAATCTTAAGCTTGTGTAATTATATCAAACTTGTTCAATTGACAATGAGCAATTTCCATCGTGTTTTGACAACTGACTCATCGCTGATGTATTTCCTCGGAATCGAAAAAGGAATGTGCATAATTTTGTCCTCCGTCAACACTCAAAATATTATCTGCATGCTATACTCAGGGATTCAATTTTATATTACGTTGCCTCATGTTCCATCACTGCTTTCCTACTATCAGTCACTTGAACGGTAATATAAACCAGTCTTTTATTTCCTATACTATTCCGCATACCATTTATCAGGAACAATACATTTTATTTGTTAATCTAACTAGATGCGAAGTTCCTCATTTGTCCTAATATCAATCAATGAATAAGTGAATTGAAATCTGTGAAAATAATGTAAAATCGGAAAATAAGGATAGAAATCTTTTCCCGATTACTTACAATTTATTAATATTAAATTGAATATACAAATATAAATTGGACAGGAAACGATATTTATTTAACGGAAACTAAATGCAATACTCGTATCTATATCAAATAACTTTACAGTTATTTGACCACTCTCGTCACAACGAATCTAACACACACACACTCTCTCTCTCTCTCTGACAACTCTATCAATTCTCACGACTCTACTCTTCGACGACTCGATACCTCTAACGACTCTACTCTTCGACGACTCAATTAGCTCTGATTCTCGCAACACGCACACTTTTCGACTCGCCTTGCGTAGCGAAACCGTCCTTCTTCTAACGTTGTCTATTGTTTCCCTCATACCTATGTAAGAACTACCAACTACGTGCCTTTATTCACGTAGGCACTCTTGCATGTAAACGAAGTACAGAAACACGACGTACACGGTTTCTCCATTTTCAACTGATTTCTAATTCGAATTACTTTACGATATTACAATAAGTATCTAGTAATACGACTTCCGAACCTACGTAATTATTGCAATGATTGTTAAATTTCAAAGCAATTTCCTATCCATGTTAAACATATTACGTATATGTGCGTGTCTATTATTTCGATTAGTTGCTCTACTTGCGGTAGTTCGCCATTCTGGACCATCTAGACTCAACAAAGATGCATTCAATTTACTCCATACCTCAAAAAGCTCTGTAGCGGCATAAGAGTTAGAATTTGCTTCAAACCATGTTGTTGTTTTGCTTCGGAATATCGAGAGGAATTGTAAGGAATTATAAACTCCGGGGAAAACAATGGTGCCGCTACGTGTAACCGTAAAACAAGACGAATTTGTATCTTTTGACCTTCTTCTGACGATTATGACTAAACGAACGTGATCGCAAACGATTCAGTATAAACTGTGACTAAACGTCTGTATAGATATCGTTTCGCGACAAGATCTGTTTTAAATACACTAACGAGTACACATATTGGTAGTCTCATTATTCGATCCCCTACAGCTCTTATTAAGGAAGATAGAGGCCTGTGACATTATTCAGCTTGGCCAACATTGAACAGGGCATATTGAAAAGCCAGAGTAACTAACATACAACCTTTTTTTTTTTTTTTTTTTTTTTTACGTGGAGAAATCCTCATGGACACTCCGCTGTTGCAGTAATTGCGTAACAGCAGAGTAGTGTCGGACTCTTACCGACTAAAACTCCACGATGACCACCCGACGCGTATGACAGAGGTGCTCCAGGATTCTCTTATGAATTAACTTCAGTTGCACCCCCTTCACGCGTTCTCTAGTTCTAGCCAGTCCTAATATTTCCTGACTATTGAATTGGCGTTAGGGGGGGCCATTACCCCTAGCGCTGTCTCTCCTTATTGATATTCACCGGAGGCTTGTCTTGTGTGCTTCGACAACTCCCATACAACCTGGTGGTACAAGCTATGAAAAAACTTTCCCGGACATGAGAAAACACATTTGCCCAGATAACGTACGAAAGGTATTAGAGCCCACCAAATAAGATTTGCTACAATTAGCTGTAGTTCGTCACAATAAGCCTATGAGTATCGCGCGTCAGACGATTTTCGAATTAGTTGATGCTTGGATGTTCAAGATACGGAAGTGTGGAGAGATGAGACGTTTATGTACAACTTGATCATGGTGCAACCCATTCGTCAGCCAGAAAACTTCATGCACGATTTTCTAAAAAGAAACACATTTCCCCCCTTCCTTATGCCGTACCAATCCTCTCTCGTCGCTCCTTATCTCATACACAGACAGGCCAAATAATGTTGCCGATGACGGCCAACAGCCTGGGTACATGTACGGGTCTCTTGCCTGCGACAGAATTTTGTTATGTGTAGTATGCGGGGCAGAAAAGCACTTTTGCCATTAATATGAACTAGAAGATTGCAGAAAAATTGTAAACATTTTCCAAATTTTATTAATTTCATTTCATTTCTTAAAGTCTACAAAACTGTTAATCAACATTAAGCAAATATACAAAATCTTGACGTACAGAATAGTGGAGCGAATATTAGAAACGATACTACTAAATCTACAAGCTAAAATGTACTATACAAATTTTCTTTAAAATATAAGACATGCAAAGTATATATTTCTGAAATTAAAAAATATCGGATCAAACACTCTTCGAACATACTTCGAACGCTCATTATTACGTATATTACCAAACCAATGCATACAATATAATATATAAACTAAGCCAACGAAAGGCGCAGAGACTGGAGAACATGGGGTCCCCGAGCGTGCAGTACGCTTCAGCATCGTTGCGAACACCAACTCCCTCCGCTTGTCCCAATGCCATCTCGAACGGTGAGACTGCAAACAGAAAATATCCATATATACATCAAGATAGTAATGCAATTTCTATTCTTGCAGCACCGACGTAATACGCGGTGCTCCGTAATCGCTCGAGATTCCATATAGTTGTTGAAATTTCTACGCATTTGGTAGATAAAACGTTGCGAGAAATCCTCTTGTCACAGTTAGGTCTTCCAAACCTGATCGCTTGCATTTTTCCCGCTACTTCAGCGTTGCAACGTTATTTTTATTTCTGCCAACTTAGACACGACATCGTCTGAACTGCCCAATTCAGGACACGATGGCTCCTCCCGGGGATTCTGTTGAGACGATCCCGGATTTTCCGTGTCCTCACCATTGTAGAGCTCATAATTTGTATAATTTACCTTCTTCTTCAAGCATTGTTTTTTAAATTTCTGCCATTTTGAAGCTGCTGATAATCGCCGGATGCGTAAATCATTTTTAGCTTTGGAAAGAGCGCACGTCAGCATTGCTTCAATCCGTAAATCGCGTCTGCGCTTTCGGCGACACTTTGATCTTTTGCGGCGAACTTCGTCAATCCAAGTTAGTAACCGTTCAGTTTCTGGCTTGTCGGCGTTAGTTTTCGAAAGTCCCTTCTTTGTCCTCGCCATGCTTTCTCAATTATTTCACCTAATTATTGAGTAAGTAAAAAGTATACCAACCTGTATCCGGCTCCTGTTTGTTGTAGAACAATACAGAAGAGATTCACACAACTGCACACAAAGGATTTGAAACCACCGAGCAAAACACCCTCCTCACAGCACAGTCGTAAGATGACTAAGGGAAGTCTACGCTGCGCGTCTGAAGTCCGCTGTCTATACCCCCTCCTCTGTCTTTATGACGTAGTCTTACGCGCGAAAATGGAAACTAGTTCCGTGTAAAATCTTACGTTGGCCTTACATTCTCAGAAATTTTGAAAAATTCTTTAATCCAATTAATTTTTAGATATATGTGCGACAATTTTAATGCTAAATTTTATATATTTTGTACATTATATTAAAATTCTTCATTTACAGGAAATAATCAATAGCGTATGAAGGTGTACTGCACGTATTATTTGGCACGTACATTAATGTTGATGCAAGAATAATTATTCCAATGATTTTAGGTTACACACATAATAGATAAAGTAGGCTGTAGACTATGAAATTCGTATGAAATAAGCAGAGAATAGTAACTAAATAAATGTATATGTATATCGAACATAAATCTTGTAAAAATAATATATTAAATTACATTCAAATCAAATATATAAACAAGATCTGTTGACTTTTAATTATTTTTTTGAAGCACTAGTATCAAATAAAATTGCGTCATATAAAAATGTCATCCCGAAACACAGTTTAACGTGATACAATTGTATTACTTTAATTTAAGCAGAAAATATCTAATCATATTTAACAATTTTGAAAAACATACCTCTACTAAACTATCATTATCTTTTCCTATACCATCGGCAAGGCCCTGAACAGCAAGCAGTTCAGCGGTTGTTAAATAACTAGCCAATTGTTCTCGAACTACATTTACTTCTCCCTGATACATAAAATCAACCAATGCAGCCTAATCATCGAATTTTACATTATTATTATATATTATAACAGGATGCTGACATGGATTTTCGTAAAATAGAATAAGTATCATTTACAAAATATATGTTAACAGTAACAAATTATTAAATTCTTAATTTCACTTTACCTTAAATAAATCTCTAAAATATGTACTACATGCAGATAATAGCAGTTTGTCTGCTCTTATTCCTTTTTCCTTCGCAGCTTAAATTTACATCAACGAGATCTTCTTCGGTTCTCAGCGTATCAAAAGCACAAGTAATATGTTTTAAGTAATTATTCCACCTAAGAGAAAACTGTTTAATCCGTAAAACAATTATATTAAATTTGCAATTTTCAATCTGAAAAACATTTGACTTCAATGAGTATATTTTGATTTTTACCTGCCGGAAAACTGATGGAACAAAAATTTGTTACAACTATCATGTACTTATGTAATTAAAACAAGACAAAGCTTTTATAAATATAAAAATTGTCATAAATATTTTGACGCAACGCATTTGAACATTTTATGACTCATTGTATTAACACCACATTATTTCTTTTTTTGCGAGTATAATAAAAGCAATAATATTTAAACAATACATACTTGTTTAGATGCCTTTCGCAATATGACTTTCCCATAGAGCAGGTGGCTTATTACAAAATTCACGTCATAAATGTAATTTTCTTCAACTTCCAAAGCAAAAGTTATAAGTGTCCACCCAGGAATACCCAACATTTTGAAACACTTAAATAATACAAATTTCATATTTGGGTATTACATATTTCTAACAATTGAACACTACCATGCTTACCATGCTTTCATTAGCATGCTTAAAATGACTTTATATTGAAATTATTTGTATGGTATGCCCATTTCCTTATCACCCTTTATTTTTCTTTCTCCTTCTGCAGAAGAGTTAAGACTATTTGTATCCTCCCTATATTTGTCTATTATACATCCTACATACTTTCGCAAATAACAAAAAATAGCAAGGTCAGATATAGCTTCAATGTATACGGTCATCACAATGAAATGTGAATTACCTTCGGCAGATCTAAAATATTAAACGTGAAACGATGATCTTAATTTGGAATAGATTATAGATACACAATCTGTTCGTTTTTTCCTTTCTTAGCAATGATCTGTTCCATTGTCAAACAAGTATTTCACTCCGTAGCCGGATGAAATGCAAATTTATATCGTATTATGCTTATCATTATACTGCAAGTACTTTGAATCACTGAAATTGCAGAACCATTTCCTGTTATTGAATGCAAAACATACAGCACGAACACGTTTTCCATTATCAAAAAACGCCATACAAATGTCTCATCCATTGTATTAAAGTGATAAGAGATAGACACAGCACCAAGCCTGCAGCTTATAATACAACAATTTGCACCAGTTTCTCAATTTTCCCCAATTATATTCAATGTTTACAATAATTATCCTTCATATAAAATTGTTACCTTTATCCAGTGCATACCACCTCTCTCCCCCTCTTTAAAAATATGACCTTTTTCAACTTAATGTCTCCCAAAAACGGATTTAGCAGAAAGTATACGACATATATAACGATCCAATTAGAAACTACCAGAGCATGTGTATTTTAAGCGGATCTTTAAACGTCGATTAAACGCGTTCTCTATCCAATCCTGGCTGAAACATAATTACTCGCACCCCCAGTAACCCACCTCTAAGTCATTCCAATCAACGTACCATGCAAACACGAATCCAACGCGTTCCAGGAATACAAACAACTGCCTGTAGCTGTTTAGCTGTACGCGACGAGTATAATTATTTCGGGTACTCCTCCAGTACAAAACAGACACCCAAACGACATTATTTCAACACAAAAATATTTAAAACAATAGTTATAAAAGCATGATACTTAATACCGCGCTTGACATCAGGTATAATAAAAATAAATTTCTTCAAAAAAATTTCAAGTTAAATCTTAAGCTTGTGTAATTATATCAAACTTGTTCAATTGACAATGAGCAATTTCCATCGTGTTTTGACAACTGACTCATCGCTGATGTATTTCCTCGGAATCGAAAAAGGAATGTGCATAATTTTGTCCTCCGTCAACACTCAAAATATTATCTGCATGCTATACTCAGGGATTCAATTTTATATTACGTTGCCTCATGTTCCATCACTGCTTTCCTACTATCAGTCACTTGAACGGTAATATAAACCAGTCTTTTATTTCCTATACTATTCCGCATACCATTTATCAGGAACAATACATTTTATTTGTTAATCTAACTAGATGCGAAGTTCCTCATTTGTCCTAATATCAATCAATGAATAAGTGAATTGAAATCTGTGAAAATAATGTAAAATCGGAAAATAAGGATAGAAATCTTTTCCCGATTACTTACAATTTATTAATATTAAATTGAATATACAAATATAAATTGGACAGGAAACGATATTTATTTAACGGAAACTAAATGCAATACTCGTATCTATATCAAATAACTTTACAGTTATTTGACCACTCTCGTCACAACGAATCTAACACACACAAACTCTCTCTCTCTCTAACAACTCTATCAATTCTCACGACTCTGCTCTTCGACGACTCGATACCTCTAACGACTCTACTCTTCGACGACTCAATTAGCTCTGATTCTCGCAACACGCACACTTTTCGACTCGCCTTGCGTAGCGAAACCGTCCTTCTTCTAACGTTGTCTATTGTTTCCCTCATACCTATGTAAGAACTACCAACTACGTGCCTTTATTCACGTAGGCACTCTTGCATGTAAACGAAGTACAGAAACACGACGTACACGGTTTCTCTATTTTCAACTGATTTCTAATTCGAATTACTTTACGATATTACAATAAGTATCTAGTAATACGACTTCCGAACCTACGTAATTATTGCAATGATTGTTAAATTTCAAAGCAATTTCCTATCCATGTTAAACATATTACGTATATGTGCGTGTCTATTATTTCGATTAGTTGCTCTACTTGCGGTAGTTCGCCATTCTGGACCATCTAGACTCAACAAAGATGCATTCAATTTACTCCATACCTCAAAAAGCTCTGTAGCGGCATAAGAGTTAGAATTTGCTTCAAACCATGTTGTTGTTTTGCTTCGGAATATCGAGAGGAATTGTAAGGAATTATAAACTCCGGGGAAAACAATGGCGCCGCTACGTGTAACCGTAAAACAAGACGAATTTGTATCTTTTGACCTTCTTCTGACGATTATGACTAAACGAACGTGATCGCAAACGATTCAGTATAAACTGTGACTAAACGTCTGTATAGATATCGTTTCGCGACAAGATCTGTTTTAAATACACTAACGAGTACACATATTGGTAGTCTCATTATTCGATCCCCTACAGCTCTTATTAAGGAAGATAGAGGCCTGTGACATTATTCAGCTTGGCCAACATTGAACAGGGCATATTGATAAGCCAGAGTAACTAACATACAACCTTTTTTTTTTTTTTTTTTTTTTTTTTTTACGTGGAGAAATCCTCATGGACACTCCGCTGTTGCAGTAATTGCGTAACAGCAGAGTAGTGTCGGACTCTTACCGACTAAAACTCCACGATGACCACCCGACGCGTATGACAGAGGTGCTCCAGGATTCTCTTATGAATTAACTTCAGTTGCACCCCCTTCACGCGTTCTCTAGTTCTAGCCAGTCCTAATATTTCCTGACTATTGAATTGGCGTTAGGGGGGGCCATTACCCCTAGCGCTGTCTCTCCTTATTGATATTCACCGGAGGCTTGTCTTGTGTGCTTCGACAACTCCCATACAACCTGGTGGTACAAGCTATGAAAAAACTTTCCCGGACATGAGAAAACACATTTGCCCAGATAACGTACGAAAGGTATTAGAGCCCACCAAATAAGATTTGCTACAATTAGCTGTAGTTCGTCACAATACGCCTATGAGTATCGCGCGTCAGACGATTTTCGAATTAGTTGATGCTTGGATGTTCAAGATACGGAAGTGTAGAGAGATGAGACGTTTATGTACAACTTGATCATGGTGCAACCCATTCGTCAGCCAGAAAACTTCATGCACGATTTTCTAAAAAGAAACACATTTCCCCCCTTCCTTATGCCGTACCAATCCTCTCTCGTCGCTCCTTATCTCATACACAGACAGGCCAAATAATGTTGCCGATGACGGCCAACAGCCTGGGTACATGTACGGGTCTCTTGCCTGCGACAGAATTTTGTTATGTGTAGTATGCGGGGCAGAAAAGCACTTTTGCCATTAATATGAACTAGAAGATTGCAGAAAAATTGTAAACATTTTCCAAATTTTATTAATTTCATTTCATTTCTTAAAGTCTACAAAACTGTTAATCAACATTAAGCAAATATACAAAATCTTGACGTACAGAATAATGGAGCGAATATTAGAAACGATACTACTAAATCTACAAGCTAAAATGTACTATACAAATTTTCTTTAAAATATAAGACATGCAAAGTATATATTTCTGAAGTTAAAAAATATCGGATCAAACACTCTTCGAACATACTTCGAACGCTCATTATTACGTATATTACCAAACCAATGCATACAATATAATATATAAACTAAGCCAACGAAAGGCGCAGAGACTGGAGAACATGGGGTCCCCGAGCGTGCAGTACGCTTCAGCATCGTTGCGAACACCAACTCCCTCCGCTTGTCCCAATGCCATCTCGAACGGTGAGACTGCAACCAGAAAATATCCATATATACATCAAGATAGTAATGCAATTTCTATTCTTGCAGCACCGACGTAATACGCGGTGCTCCGTAATCGCTCGAGATTCCATATAGTTGTTGAAATTTCTACGCATTTGGTAGATAAAACGTTGCGAGAAATCCTCTTGTCACAGTTAGGTCTTCCAAACCTGATCGCTTGCATTTTTCCCGCTACTTCAGCGTTGCAACGTTATTTTTATTTCTGCCAACTTAGACACGACATCGTCTGAACTGCCCAATTCAGGACACGATGGCTCCTCCCGGGGATTCTGTTGAGACGATCCCGGATTTTCCGTGTCCTCACCATTGTAGAGCTCATAATTTGTATAATTTACCTTCTTCTTCAAGCATTGTTTTTTAAATTTCTGCCATTTTGAAGCTGCTGATAATCGCCGGATGCGTAAATCATTTTTAGCTTTGGAAAGAGCGCACGTCAGCATTGCTTCAATCCGTAAATCGCGTCTGCGCTTTCGGCGACACTTTGATCTTTTGCGGCGAACTTCGTCAATCCAAGTTAGTAACCGTTCAGTTTCTGGCTTGTCGGCGTTAGTTTTCGAAAGTCCCTTCTTTGTCCTCGCCATGCTTTCTCAATTATTTCACCTAATTATTGAGTAAGTAAAAAGTATACCAACCTGTATCCGGCTCCTGTTTGTTGTAGAACAATACAGAAGAGATTCACACAACTGCACACAAAGGATTTGAAACCACCGAGCAAAACACCCTCCTCACAGCACAGTCGTAAGATGACTAAGGGAAGTCTACGCTGCGCGTCTGAAGTACGCTGTCTATACCCCCTCCTCTGTCTTTATGACGTAGTCTTACGCGCGAAAATGGAAACTAGTTCCGTGTAAAATCTTACGTTGGCCTTACATTCTCAGA
Source organism: Bombus huntii (assembly GCF_024542735.1). Lineage (NCBI taxonomy): Eukaryota > Metazoa > Arthropoda > Insecta > Hymenoptera > Apidae > Bombus > Bombus huntii. Next base: position 604,677 of record NW_026099328.1, on the reverse strand, counting down.
AATTTTGAAAAATTCTTTAATCCAATTAATTTTTAAATATATGTGCGACAATTTTAATGCTAAATTTTATATATTTTGTACATTATATTAAAATTCTTCATTTACAGGAAATAATCAATAGCGTATGAAGGTGTACTGCACGTATTATTTGGCACGTACATTAATGTTGATGCAAGAATAATTATTCCAATGATTTTAGGTTACACACATAATAGATAAAGTAGGCTGTAGACTATGAAATTCGTATGAAATAAGCAGAGAATAGTAACTAAATAAATGTATATGTATATCGAACATAAATCTTGTAAAAATAATATATTAAATTACATTCAAATCAAATATATAAACAAGATCTGTTGACTTTTAATTATTTTTTTGAAGCACTAGTATCAAATAAAATTGCGTCATATAAAAATGTCATCCCGAAACACAGTTTAACGTGATACAATTGTATTACTTTAATTTAAGCAGAAAATATCTAATCATATTTAACAATTTTGAAAAACATACCTCTACTAAACTATCATTATCTTTTCCTATACCATCGGCAAGGCCCTGAACAGCAAGCAGTTCAGCGGTTGTTAAATAACTAGCCAATTGTTCTCGAACTACATTTACTTCTCCCTGATACATAAAATCAACCAATGCAGCCTAATCATCGAATTTTACATTATTATTATATATTATAACAGGATGCTGACATGGATTTTCGTAAAATAGAATAAGTATCATTTACAAAATATATGTTAACAGTAACAAATTATTAAATTCTTAATTTCACTTTACCTTAAATAAATCTCTAAAATATGTACTACATGCAGATAATAGCAGTTTGTCTGCTCTTATTCCTTTTTCCTTCGCAGCTTAAATTTACATCAACGAGATCTTCTTCGGTTCTCAGCGTATCAAAAGCACAAGTAATATGTTTTAAGTAATTATTCCACCTAAGAGAAAACTGTTTAATCCGTAAAACAATTATATTAAATTTGCAATTTTCAATCTGAAAAACATTTGACTTCAATGAGTATATTTTGATTTTTACCTGCCGGAAAACTGATGGAACAAAAATTTGTTACAACTATCATGTACTTATGTAATTAAAACAAGACAAAGCTTTTATAAATATAAAAATTGTCATAAATATTTTGACGCAACGCATTTGAACATTTTATGACTCATTGTATTAACACCACATTATTTCTTTTTTTGCGAGTATAATAAAAGCAATAATATTTAAACAATACATACTTGTTTAGATGCCTTTCGCAATACGACTTTCCCATAGAGCAGGTGGCTTATTACAAAATTCACGTCATAAATGTAATTTTCTTCAACTTCCAAAGCAAAAGTTATAAGTGTCCACCCAGGAATACCCAACATTTTGAAACACTTAAATAATACAAATTTCATATTTGGGTATTACATATTTCTAACAATTGAACACTACCATGCTTACCATGCTTTCATTAGCATGCTTAAAATGACTTTATATTGAAATTATTTGTATGGTATGCCCATTTCCTTATCACCCTTTATTTTTCTTTCTCCTTCTGCAGAAGAGTTAAGACTATTTGTATCCTCCCTATATTTGTCTATTATACATCCTACATACTTTCGCAAATAACAAAAAATAGCAAGGTCAGATATAGCTTCAATGTATACGGTCATCACAATGAAATGTGAATTACCTTCGGCAGATCTAAAATATTAAACGTGAAACGATGATCTTAATTTGGAATAGATTATAGATACACAATCTGTTCGTTTTTTCCTTTCTTAGCAATGATCTGTTCCATTGTCAAACAAGTATTTCACTCCGTAGCCGGATGAAATGCAAATTTATATCGTATTATGCTTATCATTATACTGCAAGTACTTTGAATCACTGAAATTGCAGAACCATTTCCTGTTATTGAATGCAAAACATACAGCACGAACACGTTTTCCATTATCAAAAAACGCCATACAAATGTCTCATCCATTGTATTAAAGTGATAAGAGATAGACACAGCACCAAGCCTGCAGCTTATAATACAACAATTTGCACCAGTTTCTCAATTTTCCCCAATTATATTCAATGTTTACAATAATCATCCTTTGTTGCGACCGTTCGCGGTGAGACGCGTTCGCTAGGATAACGCGTCAGAGAGAGGCGTAAATTCTCGCTACGATTATGTTAATCGACGCCGCGAAATAGTCGTCCCCCTGTTTTGGTTAAGATAACAGAGGTGGTTTAATGAATGTAACACTGTATTGACAGGTTAACGTAGAATAATATATTTTACAATAATATGATGAATATATTACAGAAATTATACTCGACTTTGCGATCTCTCTAGATTAATTCGTTTGCTCGTCAGATTTGTCGAAGTGTCACGTTTGACTCGTCAGAAGGAACTGATCGCCCTTCGATTATTCCTTTGCCTCATTTGGAAGACGACCCCCACTATGCACGAGTCACGCCACCGCTCGCGCCTATGATCACGTATGCCTCTTCTTGTTTGATAATCGTAACGGTCAAAAATCGACGTTTCTAGAGCTCGCTGCTTGGCGACAACTATGCTCTCGTCGATACATTGTATATGATCCGGCGGGCAGATAAGATGGTCTGCCTGCGACGTTGTAGAACCGCGAGCGACGGTTAGAAAATATAGCCTCTGGTGAGCCTCGTGGCGTAACATACTCCCCCCGTTGAGAGGGTACCGATCAAGTAATATAGTATGATGTTGTGAGGATCTCTGGTCAGACTTCGGTGCTGTTGATTGTTTCGGAGTCATCTGGAGTCGTTATGCTCGGTAGTGGTACCATCCGCTTGATGCTCCGATCCAGGGTGCTCGTTGCTGTTCGAACGGTAGCCGTCCGTATGATGCCGTCTGCGCCTGGATGGACCTTGATGATTTTGCCCAATGGCCATTGCATTGGGGGAACGTTGTCTTCTCGGAGAATGACGATGGTGCCCTCTCGTATGAAGTGACGGCCCTTGCTCCATTTGTTTCGGATGTCTAGCTCATTCAGGTACACTCGTTGCCAGCGGCGCCAGAAATGTTGTTTGACCTTTTGAATATGTTGCCAGCTGGAGAGACGATTGGATGGAGTGTCCCTGAAATCTCGTTCTCGAAAACTTGTTAAAGAATATCCGATGAGAAAGTGACCGGGAGTGAGGACAAGATGATCGTTTGGATCAGATGATACTTTTTTTTTTTGTACGTGGAGAAATCCTCATGGACACTCCGCTGCTGCACTAATCGCGTAACAGCAGAGTAGTGTCGGACTCCTACCGCCTAAAACTCCACGATGACCATCTTATGCGCGTGACAGAGGTGCTCCAGGAATCTCTTATGAATTAACTTCAGTTGCATTCCCTTCTCGCGTTCTCCTGTTCGAGCCGGCTATTGAGTAGGCGTTAGGGTGAGGTTGTTGCCCCTAGTGATGTCACTTCTTCTGGTCGTAGTCCGTTGGGGTGGTGGCGGGGTGGCTCTGGGTCGTCTGACTGCCTTCCGTCTCCATCGTCTTATCCTGCAGGGGTGAGAGTTTTTCTTCCTCTCCCTTTCCGCTCGCTCCTTCGCGAGCATAACTCGCTCGCAGAAGAGGCGGACGGCCTCGTATTCCTGTGACCCTCTCAACATCGCTTCCACAATCGCTGAGGGGATCAACGTTTCTCCTATGGCGTGCCGCCAGGGTGTAGCGGGGCAGCTCCCACGCCGGACAGAGCTCCAGGGTGTGCTGCGCTGTGTCCCTGTCCTCTCCGCAGTCGTGGCAGATGTCTGTCGTCTCTCGCCTTATTCTCTTCAGGAACTCGCCGAACACGCCGTGTCCGGAGAGTACTTGTGTCATCCTGAATGTGAGTGGGAGGCCGTGGCGGCTCCTCCATGCCCCCCAGTTTGGTAGGACCGCATCCGCGCCTCGGTGTTCGCTTCTCCCGTTGATCAGTTGGGATCGCCACAGGTTCCATGTGTCCTCCTCGGCGGTTCCTGTGTCGTTTGGAGCCGCCTGCTCGGTGGGGTCTTCTCCCGGGTGCCATTCTCTCCGGCGGGTGTATCTCTTTTTGAGCGCCAGCGCCCGCAGCTCCCCCGGGGGGGACGCGGCTAGGGTGGACGCCGACGCGTGCGACACCGTCCGGTATCCCCTAATGATTCTGATGGCGGTCATTCAGTGTAGCCTTCTCAGGAGCAGAATGCTGCGACGGCTTGCCATCAGGTCGTCCGCCCATACTGGGGCCCCGTACATCACTCGTGACCGAACGACGCCCTCGTAAAGTCGGCGCACCGCGTCTCCGGCCCCGCCGATGTTCGGTAGTAGGCCGCACAGGGCATTGGCAGCCGCTGACACCTTCGGGATCAGTGAGTCGAAGTGCGGCTCGAACGTCCACTGGCTGTCGATGGTGAGTCCCAGATACTTCATCTGTGATCCCACCCGGACGGTTTTACCTGCCATGTTTATGCATAGGCCGGGCGGTGGTGTCCCTCGCCTCTTCCTGTCAAAGATCCAGGTGGCCTCCGACTTCGCAGGGGAGACTCTCAGGCCCAGTTCGTTCACGGCACGGGTCGCACAGGCCGTTGCGATTCCGCCAATGCGCAGCGTCTCGTGCCAGCCACGACCCTCGACCAGGATTAGGGTGTCGTCCGCATAGCATACAATGGCCGCGCCTGGGGGTAGCGGGCATCGTAGTACCTCGTCGTACGCAACGTTCCATAGTATGGGGCCCAGCACCGAGCCCTGCGGGACGCCACGCTCAACGGATCGCTTTTCCTCTCCTTCCTTACTGGTCTAACACACCCGCCTGTCGTCGAGGTAGGCTCGGATCAATCGGACGAGGTAGCTGGGAACCTCGAAGTGCTCCAGGGCCGTCACTATCCTGTCCCATGGCACGGTGTTGAACGCGTTGACGATGTCCAGGGAAACCGCCAGCGCCACGCCTTTCCGGGAGACCATGTCCTCCGCAATCGCTCGTACGCGTCTGACCGCGTCAATCGTCGAGCGCCCCTTCCGGAAGCCGTACTGGCTTTCGTGCAAACCTGGCACTTGGCCCGCTATGTGTCGTTCCAAGCGGGCGGCGACTACCCTCTCGAGTAGTTTGCCGACCTCGTCCAGTAGGCATATCGGCCGGTACGCTGACGGCGAGGTCGTCGGTCGGCCCTCTTTATGGAGCAGGACCAGCCTCGCCGTCCGCCACGCCCGGGGGTAGACTCCCTCCCTCAGGCATCTTGTGAAGAGGTGCCGGAGTCTGGGGGCCATGACCCCCATCACTTCCCCCCAGATCCGGCCAGGGATTCCGTCCGGGCCCGGTGCCACGTTGCGGACGGTCATTCTTCTGGTTGCCTCCCATATCTCCTCCTCCGTGACTTCCCAGTCGTCCCTCCATTCCAGCGGTCGTGTCGTTTACCGTGGCCGTTCCGCCGCTCTGTTCTCTTGTGGGGGAAAGAGCGTTCCGGTGATCCGCGTCAGCAGCGCAGGTTCCATTTCCGCCGTTGTCAGGGTGCCCTTCGCGCGTAGTTTCTGTGTCACTGTATGCCCTCCCCCATGGGTCCGACTCGACTGTTTCGACCAGTTCGGACCAGGCACAGTCCTTCGCTTTTTTAATTTCCCTTTGTAGCGAGCACCGTAGCGCGCGGTACGTCCGGTAGCGCAAGGAGACTTCTTCTTCGTCGCGTCGTCGCCAGCGGCAGGCCCTTAGGTACTGTCTTCGGGCCCGGACACATCTCGTCCTCAGTTCCGCGATGTCGGGGTTCCACCAGTAAACTGCTCTGCTTCGCACCGTGCCCGGTGTGGCCCGTGGCATGGATGCGTCGCAGATTGCTGTCATGGCTTGTCGCAGGTTCTCGGCCTCCTCTTCCACGTCTGCTTCGGTCGTCGTTGTCGAGGCCTCCCAGCTCCAAGCTGTTGCTATAGCCGCCGCCCGGAGTAGATCTTCATTCCTCTCCTTTATTTTCCATCTAGGCGGTAAGCGCGCGTGTCTCCCCCTCGGCGGGCCGCGCCCGTCGTTTGTCGCCGGCATTCCAGGTCCAGGTGCGTCCACCTCCATCAATATGTAGAGGTGGTCCGACAGCGTCTCGACCCCTTCGGCCACTCTCCAGCCTGAGATCCGCCTGAATGCCTCGGGGGAGGCCCATGTTATGTCAACAATGGAGCTCCCTCTGCACGTCACGCAGGTACTGGTCGAGCCCCTGTTCACTAACAGAAGTCCAAGTCCCGCGGCCCAGTTTGATAGCGTGCGGCCGCGCGTTGGCCCTGGCGTTCCCCCATTCCGTGGAGTGCGCGTTGAAGTCTCCCAGGACGAGCACTTGTCGTGGGAGTCGTCGCCTGACGCAGTCGCCAACTCCGTCTAGGAATTCTTCGAACGCTGCCCGTCCGCTGTTAGGTGACACGTACACCCCCACCACCATCATCCCTGCCCACTCGACCGCGGCGTATCCGTTGCCGCGTTCCATCAGGGCTCCGTGGACGAACGCCCCGGGCGTTGATGTCCAGGTGAGCAACCGGCAACCATTCCGTCCTCCTTTAACTCCTCCTTGTCCAAGCCGGACGTCCCGTATCCACACCCGTTTTGCGCTCACAGGCACTAGTCCTCCACTCTGGTTACCTCCCTTGCCCAGGCTCTCCAGTTTTCCGGAGATTTCGATTACGCACGCAGCTCCGTCCTCTCTACGTCTGCCTCCCATGTATCCCCACCCTGTGTTGTAATGGATCAGATGATACTGGAGTCAGCGGACGGGAGTTGAGGATAGACTCGATTTCAATGATAAGTGTATTTAAATTTTCGAATGTCAAGAGCTCGTTACCTGCGACACGCCTGAAATGTCGTTTGAAGGATTTCACTGCAGCTTCCCATAGCCCTCCGAAGTGAGGTGAGTTGGGAGGAATGAAGAGCCATTCGATCCGTCGGTCGACTAAAAAGGACTGAACCTTTACCTTATGATCGTCGGATTGCAGGAGATTTCGGAGCTCTCGTAATTCATTGTTGGCGCCAACGAAGATGGTACCGTTGTCGGAGTAAATTGTCACACAGAATTCTCGGTGAGCGATGAATCTTCGCAGAGCAGCAATGAAGGCCTCGCTAGTGAGGTCGCTGACCAGCTCGATGTGGACTGCTTTGACTTCAAGACATATAAAGATTGCTACATATACCTTAATTTTGCGTCGGTTGCGATCCTTTCGTTCTTTGATGTAAAACGGTCCGCAATAATCTATTCCGACGTTGGTAAACGGTCGAGATTCCGTTATCCGTGAGGCTGGGAGGTCGCCCAATACGTAATCCACTGGAGGTGGATTAGCTCGGCAGCAACGGACGAACATCTTCAGCGTGCTCCAAACGTGACTACGGCCGTCGATAGGCCAATAAGATCTTCTTAAGGCGTATAAGGTAGCTTGAGTTCCGGAGTGGAGATTGATGAGGTGTTCATGCTCGATTATGAGTGCTGTGACTGAGGATTTGGGTACAATGATTGGGTGTTTCTGACTGAACGGCATTGGTGAGTGACTGAGTCGGCCTCCGACTCGCAACATCCCGTCTTTGTCCAGAAATGGATTGAGTCGTTGCAGCTTCCCCTTCACTGCAGAATTTCGATCTGTTCGGAGAGTGCGGATTTCATCTGAAAAATAACAGAATTGTAACAGTTTGACCAATTTGTTATGCGCATTGGTTAAATCATGTGTGGTTAGAGGTCTCCCTCGATCCTGTTTTTGTCTCCATCGGAGGCAACGAGCGGTAATTCTAATCAGCTTGGGCCAAGAAGAAAATCTCTCCAGTAGACTGTGGTCAGCAGGAGTCACGGCCAGACATGTTGCTTTCTTCTCCTCTGGTATTTCAGTTAATGGTACTGGGTTCCACGTCGGCCAGTATCTTTCTGGTTGTTGGAGCCATTCCGGACCATGTTGCCAAATGGTTGGTCGCAGGAAATCTTCGGGTGATTGGCCTCGAGATATGAGATCTGCAGGGTTATCGGCAGTGGGAATGTGACGCCAATCTGAGGTGTGAGTCTTCTGCTGAATTTCTGTCACACGATCAGCGACAAAGGTTTTCAGCGTATGGGGTGATGTATTGATCCAATGAAGTACGATTGTAGAATCCGTCCAGTAAACAGTCCGAGAAATGTTGCTTGATAAAGCTTGAAGGACTGTGGTGGCCAATGATGCGAGAAGAAGTGCTCCACTCAGTTCCAGCCTTGGAATGGTTTGTGATTTCAGTGGAGCCACCTTTGATTTTGCAGTGAGGAGTCGTGTCCAGACATGACCATCCGGAGTGATGGTGCGAAGGTAAACGCATGCCCCATAAGCCCTTTCGCTAGCGTCACAGAACCCGTGTAATTTAATTTCCGCTGCAGCCTTGATTATCGTTTTACGTGGAAACTTCACGTTATTCAATAATGGCAGCTGTGCATAATATTTGCTCCATTCCGTGTGCACGTCAGCCGGTAGAGATTCGTCCCAATCAATTTTTAAAGTCCAGAGTCGTTGGAGCAGCATCTTAGCACGAACGATCACTGGTGCCAATAATCCAGGGGGGTCGTAGATCTTGGCGATTTCGGAGCTGATTGTTCTCTTCGTGATTCGAGAGGCGGTAGAATTAATTTTTACGGAATATAGGATCGAATCGTCAAAGGAATTCCAAACCACACCCAGAGTTTTGAAGGTTTGCGATTCGCCTAGTAGCAGCTTGTCGTTTATGTCCTGCTCGAAAAGTCCTCGTAGCAGTTCCCGGTCGTTCGATGCCCATTTTCGAATGTTTAAGCCGGCCAGTTCCGTGAGCTCCGTTCTCAATGATCGTGCCTCGACCTTTCTATCAACTCCTGTGAGAACATCGTCGACGTAGAAGTCTCGCTGTAAGACCGTCGCCGCTCGTGGGTACCGATGTCCCTCGTCGTCCGCCAGTTGTTTGAGGCACCGAATGGCTAGATAAGGGGCCGCTGACAGCCCGAATGTCACTGTATTAAGTTGATAGGTGTCAACTTCTCCATCAGAATTACGCCACAAAATTTGTTGAAATTTTCGATCCTCTGGACGCACAAGAAATTGTCGATACATCTTTTCGACATCGAATGTAATGACGCATTGATGAGAACGAAATCTTAGAAGGATGAAGAATAAGTCATCTTGTAGTTTCGGTCCCGTATGAAGTACGTCGTTTAATGAAACTCCGGTGGTGGTTGGTGCAGATCCGTCAAACACAACTCGGAGTTTTGTAGTTTGGCTGGACTCTTTGATCACGCCGTGATGTGGCAGAAAATATCCGTCGTCCGTGCAGTTGTCCGTGGTAATCTTCGTCATGTGTCCTAATTCCACATATTCTTGTATCACGGCGCGATAGTCGGCTTCGAATCGTTTGTCTCGTTGGAATCGACGACAGAGGAAAATGAGTCGCTTCATCGCCATTGTCTTAGAGGATCCAAGCGAAGGAATTGTTTCGTTGAATGGGAGAGCGACCATGTATCGCCCTTCGTTGGTGCGTTGATCGTGATTTCGAAAGTGTTCTTCGCACTGTCGTTCCGCTTCCGAAATGTGTGCAGTGGGCGGTCCTTCGTCGATTTCCCAAACACGGGCGGGGTCCGCCTGTAAAGCCGTCGTGAAGGCGTGAAATGCGAGTGCTGATGATTGCGAGGTTGGGCTCCCCCCGATGACCCATCCGAATCGCGTTTTTTGCAGACGCAAGTCGGGCCCGTTTGCTTGACTGATGTCAAGTTGGCCGACACAGAGTGATGCTAGCGTTGGTCCGGCGCTCAACAATATTTCGATCGGCGCAGGCCTATGGAATCTTGGATCGGCTAGTTGGAGATTCCTCGGTATATGTATTATTGAGCGATCTACGGGTTGATCTGGGACCCAAGGCGATATTGTCGGTATGATTAGGAACGTCAAGGTGCGTTCGTATGTGCCGTCGATGGAGATGATCGTGGCCGTGATGTAACGTTTCGAGGTTGTCGATAACGTGTTGAGTGTTCCGATTGGGACCTAACGTTTCCGTTGGTTAAGTTTTAGCGAATCAGCGAGTTTTTCGGTGATAAAGTTCATGCTAGAGCCGGTGTCTAGCAGAGCTCTACAACGGAATGGTTGAACTTTATTGTTCAATATGTTGACCTGCGCTGTGACTAACAAATCGTGCTGCAGTGGTTCAGAAGGAAGCGAGGTCAATGAGTCCGTTTTCTGTGGTTCGGTCCCTAACAAGGTCGTTTGATGACGTCATTGTTTTCCTTGTCGTCTAGGACTGGACGATATATTTGATCCCGATGCCGTCGTTCGCGATAACCGAGATTCACGTTTCGGAGATGTTCGCGGAGACGATCGGGGAGACGATCGGGGAGACGTGGATGCGCGTCTCGAACGATGTGACGATCGCGGGGTCGGTGAACTAGGCGAAGATCGACCGTTGGATGATCGATCGCTCGATGATCGACCGCTCGATGATCGGCTTACACGTGGTCGTGATTTGCTATGACCATGGTCTTGATGTAGGTATGTATGGTGTCGCTGCCTGCAGATGCGACATGAACCGGCGGAGCAATGAGTAATAGCGTGTCCCTTACCTAAACAATTGGTACATAGAGACGCCCTCTTGGCGATTTCAAGGCGTTTTTTAGGCGACTTTGCTTTGAAGACATCACAATTCCATAATTCGTGTTGTCCTTGACAATTCGGACACACCAACGTATTATGTGTAGTTGTGAATGCGTAACTTCGCGGTGCGTTCGGTCGCTGACGTTTGTGTTGATCGGACTCTCTTTTTATCACGGTTGATGCTGAACTTGTCCTGTCGCCGTTCGTCCGTGTTTTCAGAAAGTCTACCAGATGCGTATATGACGGCATTTTCCTGTCCGGCAATGTGCGCTGCCATTTGCGAATGATGGCTGAGGGTAGCTTCGACGTGAATAATTTTATAAGAGCGACATTTGAGGTAACTGGTTCACCGAGTTTTTCTAGCGCTTGGAGGTTTACCTTGACCGTCTCAAGAAAATCATCTATCGCTTCGGGTGTCTCTTTGGTTATTTTCGGATAGTCAAAAATCAAGTCCCAGTGGCGCATGCAGACTTGACGGTGGCAGTCGCATTTTTCCATCAGAACGTCAATAGCGTTCGATTAATTTAACTCGGTGACATCTAACGATTGTATGCTTCGCGCGGCCTTTCCGGTCAAAGAGGATCGTAGGTAGTGGGACTTCTGCACGGGTGTAAGTCGCTCGCTTCGATCGATAGTGGATAAGAAGGAGTCGTAAAATGAATGCCAATTTTCGATGGTACCGTCGAAAGTAGGCAGGTGAATTTCAGGCAGTTTAATTGATGTCGGCTCGGCGATATTAGACTCGCAGCCTTGTGATTTCGACGACGATGCTGGTGTATCATCCATGAGAGTGTGTATTCGTATTACCAGATTGTAATATGTGTCGGTTACTTCGGAAACGCGCGCGTCGTCCATCTCGCCTAAATCTTCTAATTCCTCTTGTAACAATCGATATTGTTTCCACGTGTCGTCGAGTAGTGTCGTATAGGCCGTTAAATGGGCCTTATTCGGTTGTCTAGATTTTTCGTATTCATCGAGTCGTTTCGATAGAAAGGTAAATCGACCGATTTGAAAGCCTCGTCTCCGATGCAAGGAGGTAATTTTCTCTGTATTTTCCATTGGTATAGCAGATTGTGAGAAGAATGCAATGAACGAGCTTACCTTGCGGTTGCGAGTTTAAATGTTACTCGTCACCGTGTGTGTCTCGTTTAATGTGTAAGACGTGTTCTTACTGAAGTCGACCGTCTAGTTGTTGGCGTGAGGCTGCGTGGTTGCGTTCTTGCGTTTTCAAGAGGGTTATGCCTCTTCAAAACTGATGGTCCCTGGCGCTACTGACTTCGCTGGAGTGGTAACGCTTCTGCTGCTGTTTGTATTGGATTCACGTGGCACTGTATGGTAGTGGAGGTCACTGGCGTGCACTTTTCACTTGCCACTGTATCCGGCTCGAAGGACCAAATGTTACGACCGTTCGCGGAGAGACACGGTCGCTAGGAAAACGTTTCAGCGAGAGGCGTAAATTCTCGCTACGATTATGTTAATCGACGCCGCGAAATAGTCGTTTCCCTGTTTCGGTTAAGATAACAGAGGTGGTTTAATGAATGTAACACTGTATTAACAGGTTAACATAGAATAGTATATTTTACAATAATATGATGATTATGTTACAGAAATTTGACTCGACTTTGCGAACTCTCTAGATAAATTCGTTTACTCGTCAGATTTGTCGAAGAGTCACGTTTGACTCGTCAGAAGGAACTGATCGCCCTTCGATTATTCCTTTGTCTCATTTGGAAGACGGCCCCCACTATGCTCGGGTCAGGCCACCGCTCGCGCCTATGATCACGTATGCCTCTTCTTATGTGAAAATCGTAACGGTCAAAAATCGACGTTTCTAGAGCTCGCTGCTTGGCGACAACTATGCTCTCGTCGATACATTGTATATGATCCGGCGGGCAGATAAGATGGTCCGCCTGCGACGTTGTAGGACCACGAGCGAAGGTTAGAAAATACAGCCTGTGGTGAGCCTCGTGGCGTAACATCCTGCATATAAAATTGTTACCTTTATCCAATGCATACCACCTCTCTCCTCCTCTTTAAAAATATGACCTTTATGAACTTAATGTCTCCGAAAAACGTATTTAGCAGAAAGGATTCGACATCTATAACGATCCAATTAGAAACTACCAGAGCTTGTGTATCTTAAGCGGATCTTTAAACGCCGATTAAACGCGTTCTCTATCCAATCCTGGCTGAAACATAATTACTCGCACCCCCAGTAACCCACCTCTAAGTCATTCCAATCAACGTACCATGCAAACACGAATCCAACGCGTTCCAGGAATACAAACAACTGCCTGTAGCTGTTTAGCTGTACACGACGAGTATAATTATTTCGGGTACTCCTCCAGTACAAAACAGACACCCAAACGACATTATTTCAACACAAAAATATTTAAAACAATAGTTATAAAAGCATGATACTTAATACCGCGCTTGACATCAGGTATAATCAAAAATAAATTTCTTCAAAAAAATTTCAAGTTAAATCTTTAGCTTGTGTAATTGTATCAAACTTGCTCAATTAACAACGAGCAATTTCCATCGTGTTTTGACATCTGACTCATCGATGATGTTTTTCCTTGGAATTGAAAAAGGAATGTGCATAGTTTTGTCCTCCGTCCACACTCGAAATACTATCTACATGCTATACTCAGGGATTCAATTTTATATTACGTTGCCTCATGTTCCATTACTGCTTTCCTACTATCAGTCACTTGAACTGTAATATAAATCAGTCTTTTATTTCCAATACTATTCTGCATACCATTTATCAGGAACAATACATTTTATTTGTTAATTTAATAACATGCGAAGTTCCTCACTTGTCCTAACATCAATCAATGGATAAGTGAATTGAAATCTGTGAATATAAGTATCTAGTAATACAACTTCCGAACCGACGTAATTTGTTACGTCGCGTAACATTCTACTTAGCCCAGGCCACACACCGCGGGCAAGATGGCAACCAGATGTTTTCGGATACTCACTGCGTACGCTCAATAGTCTCAAGTACCTTCCATAAATCTCAGGAATTTCCTAGTCGAGGTCCTCCAAACTGAACAAACGTCTGTTTTCGAAGCATTTCTAAAGACCTTTGTCTACTACGGCTTGACAAGGGAAGTTTTTCTCACGTATGATGCAACATTCCTCCCACTAACCACTTTCTCTCGTGGGCGGTTAAGACCCTTCGTTTAACCAATTAACAACGAAGCCTATTCCCTCACTCTCCTAACTAAAATCGTCACCAACAAATCCGATGGCCCCGTGCGCTAGACACACCCATCCTTAGCTTTCCTCCGCCACAGAATCCTCTCCGAACCACACTGATTTTACATCCTTCGAACAGTCAACATCCTTTGACCGGGAATACACCCGTAGATCAGTCACTCACTCATCGCGTACATACACACCAGCGTAAGTGTCTTCTTTACAAGTTGTCAGAATAAACGGTGATATATAACTTACTATACTGTGTCATATTCATTTAACCACCTCTGTTATCTTAACCGAAACAGGGGGAACGACGATTTCGCGGCGTCGATTAACCGAATCGTTTTCCTCGCAACCGCGTCTCTCCGCGAAGGGTCGTAACATTTGGTCCTTCGAGCCAGATTCAGTGTCAAGTGAAAAGTGCACACCAGTGACACCCACTATCATACAGTGCCACGTGAATCCAACATAACCAGCAGCGGAAGCGATACCACCCCAGCGAGGTCAGTAACGTCAAGGGCCGTCACCCTTGAAGAGGTATAATTCGGTGGTTGAAACGCAACCACGCAGCCTCCTGCCGCAACTGGACAATCGTCAACAGAAGTAAGTTATAACCACTCCATTCTCAATTATATAACAAATAATGGCAACCGGAAACGAACTTGCCGCCTTGCGTCGACGCCGGGGCCAATATACCGGCCACTTTACACGCTTAAGAAAAAAACTGGACGTAATCGAACAATCCGGCTGTCCGCGAGAGGCCAAGTTTATCCAAATCAAAAATCGTCTGGAAATCTATGAGATGGAACTCCGCGTCATTTAAAACGAGATTGTGAGCATAGACGAGGAAGCGAGCGAGCGCGGCCTTGAAATAGCAGACGAGTACAAAAAATTAGTACTCCGAGTAAGCAATCAGTTAAACCACATACGACTAACTACGACGTCACAATCGACCAACGACGAATCAGCTCGCGAGACTGCTTCGCTTAAATTACCGGAGAATCATTTTCCGGGACATAATGCGATGACGCCACCTTCGCCATTGCCACAAGGGCCCACGGATAAAGTACCCACCATGGCGAATTCACAACCACCAGAATATAGCAGCAACACGTCTATCAGGATCCAGGGAAACAATAATAATCTAAACAGTAACGCTATTCAGACTCCGCCGACGGAGAAGATCGCATCGACTCGAACGCCGATCTCGTCGCGAGTCACGCGTAACTCATTGCATGACACCTGCAGCTCATCACCTACACGCGACTTGACGACAACCAAGTTCGCGTCCGCATTATCTCGACCGTTCTACCCAAGGACACTGTTAGGGAAGTGATACATTTACACTGTACATGAGAGTGTGTGTAAGGGTCAGAGGGCGTCCAGGTCTTAGTTGAGACAAAAGACTGCCGTTAGGAGATTCTGGATAGTCGGTTGGCGACATGCGTGCGTGCAAGACGTTCTTCAGAGTGTAATATAGATGTATAGCTGTTGTGTGTGAAATATAGTCAATTATTTGTATTTCCAAATCCTCGAATTTCCTTAACATGGTAGCAGAGCATGGTTACTAGTTTTGCAAGATATTTAGTGCGTGGTTAGGATCTTGCGAGTGAGTTTTCAGTAAAGAAAAAAAAACTTTCAGAGGAAAAATATACTTCGAGCACGTAGTAAGAAAAGAAAAAAAGGAAGAATCAATTAAAATGGAGAGATCGGAAATCATGATACCTATATTCGATGGTGAGGATTATGGAATGTGGAAGCAAAGAATCACGATGTTTCTCAAATATAAGGAATGCGAGGTTGTTACAACTAGAATGAAGAACGAAAGAGACGATGAAGACCGGGACAAAAAGGATTTGAAGGCGATAAATATAATTTGTAGTGCAATAAAGAACAGACAATTGGAGTATGTTAGGGAAGGAAAAACGGCGTATGATATAATAAAATGGTTCGATGAAATGTACTTGAAAGAATCGACGGCACTGCAGATAGTATGCAGAAGGAGATTGGAAAACATAAGACTGGAGAACTACAGTGATTCAGCATCATTCTTTAACGATTTCGAAAAATTAATAAACGAATTAAAAAGTGCGGGCGCACAAGTAAGTGAGAGGGAAAAGCTGAATTACATGCTGAATACGTTACCCGAAGAATACAGCTACATAGCGGACGTAATAGACGCATTGAAAGAAGAGAATCAAACGGTAGCGTATGTGAAAAATAAAATAGAAATAGCAGAGAAGAAAAATAAATCCAATCGAGGAGAAAGACAAACCAACG
This sequence comes from Bombus huntii, assembly GCF_024542735.1. Taxonomy (NCBI): domain Eukaryota; kingdom Metazoa; phylum Arthropoda; class Insecta; order Hymenoptera; family Apidae; genus Bombus; species Bombus huntii. The sequence goes on along the minus strand of NW_026099328.1, from coordinate 588,639 downwards.
CCTTTTCTGCAAAAAAGGAAGGATGCTTCAGATGTGGAAGATTAGGACACTTTGCGAGAGAGAGTGTCAAAATGGCGTCCAAGCGGGAAGCAGTAACGGCTATTGGCATGGGCCAACACGTGGTCGAAACAGAGAAAGAGGGAACAAAGGCAATACGAGCAGGGGACGTGGAAACTTTCATCGTCAATCAACAACCGGCACGGGCGAGCATGGAAACTCAAGAGCAGGCATATGGATAGCAACGGCGCACGCAGCAAACAGCAGTGAGACGAATGAAATAAGTAAGAACGAAATAGTGTGGCTATTAGATAGCGGTTGTACCGATCACATAATTAATGATATAAATTATTTTGATAAATCTATCGACCTAAGAGAACCGGTAAATATATATTTAGGCGATAATAGACCGATAAAAGCGTCAAAAGTTGGGAATGTTATAAGTTATTTTGAAGCATTCGGAAAACAAAATGAAATAAATATGAGGAAAGTATTTTACGCGAAAGAAATGTCCGCAAATTTGATTAGTTTAGGTAAACTAACAGACAATAAGAATACGGTTATTTCCAAAGGAAATATTGCGAAAGTAATAGATGAGGATAATAAACTTACAGCTGTAGCGTTCAAAGAGAATGGGACATATAGAATAAAAAGTATATTGAAAGGGAAGAAGCACTTAGTAAACAGCGCCGAACGTAGTGGTATGAGTAAAAAGGAAAGATGGCATAGGATGCTAGGACACGTAAATTTTAAATACTTAAAGATTTTGGGTAAAGAGCAGCTAGTGACTGGCATACCTAATGAATTTGAAATGGAACTTTTGAAATGTAGGGTGTGTATAGAAAGCAAAATGCATAACTTACCTTTCAAAAATAATCGAACTAAGGCTAGGGAAATAATGGAAATTATTCATACGGACGTGTGTGGTCCCTTTAAGACTGCGGCGGATTGGTGCCAACAGGACGCCGACAGATCCGAGGCATCAACGCGGTCGTAACACCTCCCGGGCGATTCGCGGGTACCAACCGCCAACACCAGAGGGCTACTACGACGACAACGAGTCTATCTGTCTCGCTAGCGATCGAATATAGGGTGTCACGATACAAATACCGCACCTAGCGAGAGACTCCCTCTGCGTCTAAGGCAGGGACTACCGGGCATAGCCTTACTGACGAGTCCACCGGTAGTCCCGGGACGAAACGCGAATTCTCTTTTCACCTGGCAGCAACTACTCCACTACAAGACTACCGGATTCAATGGAGAAAAATATTTTATTTCATCTATCGATGATTATAGTAAAATAGCTAGGATCTATTGTATAAAATCAAAAGATGAGGTCTTTGATTCTTTCGTACCGTTCGTAAATGAAGCCGAAAATTTAACGGGCAAGAGGTTAAAAATATTAAGATGCGATAATGGCAAAGAATATTTAAATAATCGAATTTATAAATTTGCTAGGGATAAAGGTATAAGAATAAATAATTGCCCAACATACGTACATGAATTAAACGGGACAGCGGAAAGGTATAATAGAACAGTGATGGACATGGCGCGTTGCTTGTTAGCGGAAGAGAAAGTACATAAAAGGTACTGGCCGGAAATAGCTTGTACAGCGGTATACTTGAAATATCGAATATTAGCGAATACTATAGAGAGAAAGACACCTTTTGAAATATTCTTCGGGAGAAAACCAAGTGTTAAAAATCTACATCTATATGGAAGTAAAGTTTTTGTAAGAAGGCCAGAACAAAAAAGAGTTTCCAAATGGGACAAGAAGGCAGATATGGGAATTTTATCAGGATATAGTGAAGTAGGATACAGAGTCTTATTAGGTGGGAAAATAACAATAGCTAGACATGTAGAGGTCATAGAGACAGACACTAAATGTATCGGTTTTGAGGAAAACTCATTAGAGGCAGATTAGAGAAATGATAGCGAAGATAACTATTCATTGGATGGTATGGATAAGGAAGAGTTAGAAGGTAGGGAAGATGAAAATGATAGTAGTACTGAAAGCTCAAACACTACTAGGAGATCTACACGTATTAAGAAAACTCCAGTAAGGTATCCAGACTATGGATAAGGAAATAGAATGTCTCTATAAGAATAAAACTTGGAAATTGGTAGAAAGGGTAAAAGGCAAAGAAGTATTAGATGTAAAATGGGTTTACACGAAAAAATCAGAGGACAGGTATAAGGCTAGATTAGTGGTAAGGGGATTTCAACAAAGAAACGTAGCCGATGACATATATTCTCCAGTGGCGAGTAATCAGACCTTTAAGATATTGCTATCATATTGTTGTCAAAATGGATTAATAATTGAGCAAATGGATGTAGAAACTGCCTTTTTAAATGGTGAAGTAACCTCGGAGGTATATGTAAATCAACCAAAGGGATATGCGGACGGAACGAATAGAGTTTGTAAATTATCGAAAGCGCTTTATGGGTTAAAAGAAAGTCCGAGGGACTGGTATGAGTGTTTTGATAAGTATGTGACGAGATTAGGTTTTAAGAAGAACAATATAGAGCTGTGCCTATATACTTATGGAGAGGGAGAAAATGTTGTTTATGTGTTAATATACGTAGACGATTTGTTGATTTGTAGTAAAAACAAAGGGAAGATACAAAGTGTAAAAAAAAAAGAAAAAAAATTATTAACTGATAAATTTGAAATGAAAGATTTAGGTGAAGTAAAAGAATATCTTGGAATAAATATAGAGTATGATTATTTAAAAAATGAAATGAGATTAAGCCAAAAGATATACATAGAATCATTAGCAAACAAATATAAATTACATAATAGCAAATTGTACTGTACACCTATGGAGACCAACTTAAAAATTGAAAAAGCTGAGATAAATAGAGAGGACATTGGATACAAGAATTTAATTGGCGCATTGTTGTATATTAGTGTAAATACCAGACCCGATAAAAGTTATAGTGTGAATTATCTGAGTAGATTTCAAGATTGTTGTAACGAGACACATTTTAAATATGCCTTGCGAATATTGAAATATTTGTACCGGACTAGAGATTTAGGGCTACATTATAATAGAAATGAAAAGTGCGAAACGATAGATTGTTATGTGGACGCTGATTGGGCAGGAGATCATATAGATAGGAAATCGACTTCTGGGTATGTAATTAGATTGTATGGAAATGTAATTGGATGGAAGTCTAAAAAACAAAGGTGTGTGACAAAAGCCTCGACGAATGCAGAGTATGTTGCTCTATCGGAAGCGGTGAGCGAAGTAATGACTATCAGAGAACTAATGAAAATCTTCGATGTAAATGTAGACGATAACCCTGTAAAAATCTATGAGGATGACTCTGGAGTAATGAGTATAGCAAAATACGGAACTTTTACAAAAAATTCTAAACACATTGAAGTTCATTACCATTACGTTCACGAGTACGTAAAGGAAAATAAGATAAACATGATAAAAGTAAGTACAGAAGAAAACACTGCGGATATTTTTACGAAGGCACTGTGTAGAGAGAAATTTGAAAGGTTTAGGTCATGGATGAATGTAAAATAAGAGAAATGTAAATAAAGCGATAAATGTTAAATATTTTGTTAATTGGACAAGTATGTAAATAAAATTAAGTGTACAGTATAAATGTAAGGAGGCGTGTTAGGGAAGTGATACATTTACACTGTACATGAGAGTGTGTGTGTAAGGGTTAGAGGGCGTCAAGGTCTTAGTGGAGACAAAAGACTGTTGCCAGATGTTAGAAGAATCTAGGATAGTCGGTTGGCGACAAGCGTGCGTGCAAGACGTTCTTCAGAGAGTAATATAGATGTATAACTGTGGTGTGTGAAATATAGTCAATAATTTGTATTCCCAAATCCTCGAATTTCCTTAACCCGTAGGAATATTTTTATCGGGTTATCGATGTAGCCGAGTTATTAAAAACGGATCGGACAGATGATATTCGTTTGCATATTCGAAACGTAATATCGAAACACATTTGGTCGTAAACAATAATACGCCTTCGTATAATATGTCCCATCTATTCACGTAATATGAGTACCATCGAGCTTTCTAATGGATTTGTGGTTCGATTACGATTCGATTCGGGATTTCGCGCGGTTAAAATGTGAAATTAGGGAACCACTGTCGCAACGATAGGATCTCCACTGGACGATGTAGTAATTGATCGGTTACGCGACCTCTGCTTCGTTCCAACCATTGCTTAGAGGAGCAGGCACGATCGTTTACGTCTCCCGGTGACATCGAGCCGCGTCGTAAATACGTACACGTAGCTCCTTTTTCGATTTCGACGATGAAACTAACCTGGCAACTAGAATCCGTTTCGATCGTTGTTAATGCCGTTGCGATTTTAACCGCTGCGAGTGAAAGGCCGCGTTTTCTCGCGAATTCTCGCGTCATCGCGTCCGTATTCGAAGAAGGGGAAGAGCGGATATTCGAAATTCGAAACGTTGGAGCGAGTTTCCGGCATGGTACGGCGGTCGTTGCAAATTGTTTCAACGTCGTCCATTGTGAAACTTTCCCCCGGTTCCACAGTTGCTGGTGCACGTACTCGGCTTAGCGCGCGGTTGCACTTACGTGCTAGGTGCGTGCTAAAGTATTTTCGAGTCTGCTGTAAACACACACCCGTAGACGTAGGAAACGCCAAGTCGTCCGTAGACCGTGTAAGAAGACCGGTCCCAACGCGGTTCTAAATACGGCTCCTTGCATTATTAATCCCCCAGAGGTGGTACCGTATACCGGGCTGTTATCGCGGTTACATCGTAATTCGCGACAACGTTGCACTCGGATACGCGAGCCAAGGTGCAATCTCGTCGTGCCATCTCTATCCCTGTCCGACGGGCGGAACTGTTCCGCACGCTTGTCACTTCCATGATCGCGCGCCTATTAATCTTTCAAGTGAAAACAGGGCGAAAGCTGCGAACAATTTGCTTCTTTTTTCTTCCTTTTCTCCTTAATTTCTTCGGATACCTGTTACGTTTTATATCCTTCGATTCTTCGACATCGAACGTCTCGATCGAATCGTGACGAAATATAGAAAATACCTAGAACTTGCAGCGATAGGTCGGACCTCGGAACCATTGCGCTGCTCCTTATCCTCGTAACTCTGTTCCATCGGACGTTTAAGGCATACAGTTCTAACGAGCTGTATACGTTGCTTACTTTCTCTTGCACGTTGAGTGCTTCCAGCGCTTCCATTGAAAGCGTATATAACGTTGGAGCGTTCGTTAGCAAGATGATAAATATTTAATAAATAAGTTGGAAATCGATATCGCACAGGCTTTCGAAACGGCTTTACGCGATGGTCGTTTACGTCTACGATCGTTTACACGATCCACGTTCGAACAACAAACACCGCAGCAACCCTGAAATCCGATTAATCTGGAGTAGGCAGGCACAGTTTCGTTTTTCACGCAGATTGCGAGCAATCGCGCTTTCGAACGAGCGTGTGAATCTGGGTATACTACTGCGGTAGCTCTCGTTATTAATTCACTCGGTCGTGCACAATTAGGTGAGCATTGTAGCTAGATGTCTCTTCTTCGGCGACACGGCTCATTTTGCGTAGTATCGTCGATTTGTCTAACTCGCAGGCAACGTACAATCGCGAGTTTATACCGGCGGCAAAGTTTCCTTCGTGCATGGAAAACTTGCCGCGCGAGAACTATCGTGTGGGGAATAAATTAAGCGAATTTCGGGTTGCAGCGGCGTTCGTGTAGTCGAGAATTATCTCGAGACGAAAACTTTCACGGATTAAAGCGTGTTAGAATTTAATCTTGGAATTAGGATTAATATTCTGTGGAAGACACAATGTTTATGTTGAAATAATACAATGTGATATTTATTAAACAATTATTTCGAGAGTTATAAATGTGCGTTCTGGAATGTAGACAGTTGGCTAGTTATTCACAGACTGGCTTAGTGACCATGGCCCTTGAAAAGGTTTAGATCCCCACTCTCTATGCAGTAATGAGTGTGACCTGTGTGGGTGTCTGTGTGGCGTCACATGTGCCACAGAACCTTCTAGTAGCTTCTCGACGTGCTCGTCTAGAATGTTCCATCCATATCCTCACGTTTCTTCCGGCGTCCTTTTGAAAAAGCATGCACGTGCTAACTGCCGTGGTGCATCTCACGAACGCACGCTGGTGGGGATGGCGCTGGGCAACGAATGGAAGAATCTGTACGATCAAACACTCTATCCGCATGCAACTGATATCGTTGTATTCCAACAAAGCGTAATAATTTAGACTGTGAAAAAGCGACTTTTGTTCCGCTCGTCCCTTTTTCTTCTCCATCGGAAGCGGAGATAATTTGCGGAGTATCGAGATATTCTTATTCTTATAAAGAGCGAGGAATTCGCGAGCGCGGTTATTAATAACGCGATATTTATCAGCCGGCGTAAATAAAGCTCGTAAATACAGACTGATAAGCCCTGGGGAAAGGAGCAGAAAGTTGTACGGTTGATCGACTTTTACGAGATTTCTTGGCGAAAGGAAATTGGGTCGGTCGTTAATTACACCTATTAGCGAGAAATAACATTACAAGAGGGTGGTCGGTAAGGGTGCCGCGAGCAAGTTTCTCAAGTTACGTATTCCTGGCGGCGAGTCTCGGTTTCTCGAAAGCGTAAAACTGTTAATTATTTATCTCTTGGGGGGAAAGGTGTCTGTTTTATGTAAACGGTACGTCTAAACCGATAAATTATATCTCGCAGCGGAACCGAGTTATCACCGGAATTTTATTAGCGCGATACGTACTTTAATTTTTGCCGTCTGCCTTTGCCTGTGTCTTTAATCTCGGAGACGACACGCGACAACACGACGCGTTATGCCGCGTCAAAGGATTTCGGCTTTAAAGCTTATCGGGGAGGACAGCGCTGCTCCAACTTTTCCTAGCTTCGGTTTACAGGAAGCTATAACGGAGTATCGAGAGACCAGCAGTGTTTTCTAAACTAGAAGACGCGACGCTCGGTGAGAAAAATGATCGCGAAGAACCGGTATATATTCTCCTAACCCCGAGTCTCCAGCGAATCTCTCCATCGGTATCGTGTGCGTTCACCGAGAAACTCGACAGCTTTAATTCGCATTCAGCTTTTTCAAGCATCATCGTGTGCCGGGCTTCGTACGTTGCCCCTTTTACCGGTGCACCGTGCGTCCGTATATTTTATTAAGCGGCAAACAAACGAAAAGAAAAAACAAAAAAAAAAAGAAAAAGAGTTCTTTCTAGGCTGAAAGTTCGTTGGGCGGTATATCTCCGTGTTCGCCGTGCCATCGGTCTTGCGCGCGCGAGAAATCGTCGAAATATTCGGGACACTGCTGAATGTCCTCGAAGCCAAGATAAATATACCACGGGCGTTATTGTCGGGAAAGTTGCGAAACGCGAGGGACGCGTAAATCGGACTAGATTAAAGTCGAAAGATCGTTGTTGCGAGCTGGAAGTAAGAGGGCAAGAAGTAAGACGAGATACCGAAGAGGAAAATGCATTAGAATCATTCGAGATTCTTGCAAACTAGGTGGCCGACTTGCGCGGCCTTCATGAATGCGTAATTCGTCAAAGATTCCGTGTTTTGTCGTGCACTCTTCGCGCTACCGTCTCCACTTTCCAAGTGAAAACGGATCTTCCATTCGACGGATACAATAGCGATATTAGCGCCGGCAACAAATATTTATTTATTTATTTATTTACTTTTACGGGATAAATCCTTGGATCGAAAGAAAGATTAGCTTGGAAGACAGAAAATAGGACGATAAGTACGTTCGAGTTGTGGTTAGGTTGGGTTACACGTACGTAAGAGAAGAGAAAAAGAAAATACATATGTAGATGGAGTAACGAGACAAGAGAAGAAAGTACAAAAGGACAAAGAACAGGATATAGTAATGTAAGATGGTCGGAAAAGATGCTCGAGAGAATGTCTCGAGTCTTAAGGATAGCATGGGTTGACCGAAGATATCGTTAGTCGACTAAGCTCATCGATATGCAGCTCGTACGTCTTGCGGACTGGTTTGCCAACTGCAAAGGAAACGGTCGATCCGGAGAAAATTCATCGAACAAAGTTCCGGTCGACCATACCGTGCTTGGAGACACGGTCGTCTCGGAATTTGACCAGAGATGGAAGACGAGAAGTCCCGTTTACTTTCATCCGAGAAGTTGGACTTCGCGTGGAACGATTCGAATACGCGTTTTGGGCAGGTGAAACAAAATCGTTGGAAGAAAACACGTTTAACGCGTAACGAAAGGAGATTCTTCGTTTTGCGATCGACGGCTCGCATATTTGTCGAGGGCCGATCGCTCCTAGATAGCGGGATAACGGAAAGGTGGAAGGTAGGCCAGAGTCGAAGGCAGTTTGCCGGTTATTTTCTCGGTTGGACCGATCGATCGCGAGAGCCCGCTCTTCGAACAAACGTCGACTGTAGAGAAAGGTGGGGAGGAGAGGGTTGTAAAGAGCAGCGACGGCGTCTCTTACTTTGCTTTTTTACTCTTCGAACGATCCTGGAATCGGCCTGCTCGGCCGGTGACGGACCACGAGGAATAATTATTATTCCGCGAGAGAGAGAAGGGAAAAAATGGGAGTCGTTTGTTCAAACGCGACGAGGGTATCTTTCTTCAAAGTGGTTTCGAAGATTGCACGGGCGGCAATGGAGAAAGAGAGAGAAGGAGGCGGCCGTAATAATCAAAAACATTCTTAAACGTCTTATCCCGGGACTAATCTCGAAATTTTTCTCTCCTGGATGTCGAGAAGGAAAAGAGATTTCTCCGGGCGGAAAGAAACGCCATCCGCTGGAACGACTGCCGATGTTGGTCGATCCGGATCTAGAAACGTCGGATCGAGGTGGATCTCGAGAAACGGCGAGTCGCTGTGCTCTGCTTTGGAAACTCGATGGCGGGGCCGAAGGCGGAGGCCAGCGAGACCAGATACACGAGGTTCGTCGTCGTGTTTGCAGCGCACGCGAATGAAAAAACACGATGGGAAGAGAGCAAAAGGTCGTGGGAACTGCAATATACACGCGTCCATTCATCCGGATGAAAAGGTTCGTTATAGGGGCAATTACTGTGGTGGTGTGGTGCGCTGACCTCTATCAACGGCCGCACCCCCGTTCTACTACACCTTACCCCGACGCGCCTTACTGTTCTCTGCATTTTAGATTAGTTTAATGTCGGCCGAAGCGAGCGAAAGCAGCCGCCCGTTGCTCGATAAGAGAATTAACCGATAGGGTAATAAGGAGGAGGCCACGCGAACCGTCGTTCCTCCCGACTCTTCCTTCCTTCCTTCCTTCCTTCCTTCCCTCCTACGTTCTCCACCTCCTCCTCCTTCTCCTCCTCTTCGTGATCCAGTCTCCGCCTTTCCCTTGCTTCGAACGCGCTTCGTCAACCCATCGGTAAAGTAAAACCATCATCTTGCGAGACGACCGATGCGCTTTCTCCGTTTTCGTTTGCTTCGCGCTTGCTGCCCGAACGAATGGACAAACAGCTGTTCGTCGATTACAGGAGGACAGATTTTCTGGTTAGTAATTCGGATATACATAATATCGAGCTGTGTCGCTCGATTCGGAATATACTCGCTGGCCGATGAAACTAATTAATATGATAATCATCGAAGCAAGGAATTATTATCACGGTGACCTATTAAATATCGCCATATATTACGCATTGAATATTGCGTTATTACGCTGAGCCGTAAAATAATCCTATCGTGGGGAGTAAATGTTAATAAATTCAATCGGTTAAACGAACGATGCGCATCCGACTGTCGTAGATGGTTGGTTTCGAAAGCATAAGAAGACGAAGACTAAAAATAAACGCGAACAAATGTGATCAACGAACGACGATATACGATTAAATTGGCTGGTTTTTAATGGTAGAACGGCGAGTTTCGCGACAAAGGATCGAACGATTCGGCTGGGATCGATAGTTTCGACGAGTTTCGCTTCGAGATACACGGTTACTCGTATTCGTTGACTAGTGGAAAATGAAACGAGAGAGAAGAGAAGAGAAGAGAAGAGAAGAGAAGAGAAGAGAAGAGAAGAGAAGAGAAGAGAAGAGAAGAGAAGAGAAGAGAAGAGAAGAGAAGAGAAGAGAAGAGAAGAGAAAAGAGGAAGAGCAGTGCGTGTTTTTTTCAAAACGGAAGAATCGATATTCCGTTTGGAACGGTTGGATCAGAGGGAAGAAAAGGACGCCGGCGACGGGGGAAGGGAGCGAACGCGTGACTGTGACAGCGCGCGTTGAAAATATACCTATCGACGTTGTCATCGATAATGCGTGGAATCGAAATTTCCAGGCGGACGAGTTGGTTCGGTGGCAGAAAAAGTAAAAAGTAGTTAAGGCTAACTATACAGCCGTGAATCCATCATATTAGCCATGGGACTAATCGGTTGTACAACGGGCCGCGCGGACGACAGAAACGCGCAATTTCGAATCAATCTCCGGGGATATCTGACAGGGGCCGGTCCTCGTTCGTTTTTCTCCGGCTGCAGTCAAATCGATAGCTCTATACGGCCAGAGCGAAACCGCGCCACGCCGGCCTGCGACAAACGCGAAACACCATTTCCGTGGAAAGCAACCGTGTAACCTACTTGCTTTCGAGTAACCGGAGCCCCGGGGTCACGCAGACGAAACGCCGGTCGTTACGACCGTTCGCGGAGAGACGCGGTCGCGAGGAAAACGCGTCAGCGAGAGGCGTAAATTCTCGCTACGATTCGGTGAATCGACGCCGCGAAGTAGTCGTTCCCCTGTTTCGGTTAGGATAACAGAGGTGGTTGAATGAATATGACACAGTAGTAAGTTATATTTCACCGTTTATTCCAACAACTTATAACGAGGATAGTTTCGCTGGTGCGTATGTACGAGATGAATGAGTGACTGATCTACGTGTGTGTATACCCGGTTAAAGGATGTTGACCGTTCGAAGGATGTAAACTCGGTACTGTCTTGGGAGACGATGCTGTGTCGGAGGAAAGCTAAGGATGGGTGTGTCTAGCGCACGGGACCATCGGATTTGTTGGTGCCGATGTTAGTTAAGAGAGTGAGGGAAATAGGCTTCGTTGTTAATTGGTTAAACGAAGGGTCTTAACCGCCCTCGAGAGAAAGTGGTTAGTAGGAGGAAAGTTGCAGCGTACGTGAGAAAAACTAACTTTCCCTAGTTAAGCCGTGGTAGACAATAGTCTTTGGAAATTCTTCGGAAACAGACGTTTGTTTGGTTTGAAGGACCTTTTCTAGGAAATCTATGAGATTTATGGAAGGTACTTGAAACTATGGAGGTTACGCTGCGAGTATCCGAAGACATCTGGTTGCCATATTGCCCGCGGTGTGTGGCCTGGGCTAGGTAGACTGTTACGCGACGTAACACCGGTTCTCCCTTAAACGCGATTAATGTATCGCTAGCTGGGAAAAAGGGAGAAAGAAAGAAGGAGAGGGGATAAGAACGAAGATAGAAAAGGGATTCGCATCTCGTGGAAATCGACACGGTTCGATCCACGTTTCAGCGAGCTTTCCGCCGTCGGAATCGACAATTGCCGGAGGAGGACCTTTTTGTCGAGCAAAATAAATAGACATTTTTCCCCTCCTTCGTTTTTCAGTATGTTTACCAACCCATTGTTCTATTCACCGTCGCTTCCGGCAACGTTCGATTTGGAAATGTTGACTCGGGAACATTCGATTTGGGTAACGTTCGATTCCGAAATGTTTTATTCGCTGACGATCGGTTCAGAAATGTTTGAGCCCGGAGATGGTGGATTCTCATACGTTCCATTCTCGGAACGTTCGATCCTCGGTAACACGGAGTTTAGCGATTCTCGAAACCCGGCAGAATCTTCGATTCGAAAGTGTTTGATAGACGTGCCCCGTATATCGTGCAAACACTCTTTTATACGAGTTTCGTGTATCTTTCTGCTCTCGGTTGTGCGACCAAAGTGCGCGATCGGTGTTTAGAACGAAACTTTCTTCGGGAAAAATCAGAACGTGCGTTACAATTCATTTACCAAGGAAATAAAGGCAAGGTCGATTTTGCACCGAGCTCGCCGTTTTCCGGGAACGTGCTGATATCCAAACGGACGGTTTGTATAAATTTCGGGGAAGGAGTAACCGGTTTACGATTTCGTCTGGCAGCAGCCTCTCGCGAATTATTCGCGTCGAAGATTCCGATGAACAGGGAAAGGGAAGGAAGGACGACAGAGGAAACGTATCGGTACAGGGCACCGAGTTAATTACATTAAAGATTCTGTACACAGATAAATTAGCTGCTTCTCCGTGCAGATAGTAATTATCGGGGTGATAAGTGGTAATAACAGTTTTACGCTAGTTTCAGCCTCTACCTGCTTCAGCTAACCGTTAACGAAGAAGACGCGGCAGTTAAAGCACTCGTTATCAAACAGCTTAACCCCGTAACTCCTTCGTGATTAAAAGCATCGCTATTAAGTGTCGTTATTCGTCGCGTTATTAGGGCGATACAGCTCGAACGTAATTAGCTCCTTGTGCAAATAATATCGGGTTGTCCGACAGTTTGCGCGGCGGATGTCGCGCAAGAAGAACGAAAACGACGAAAACGGGGAACAAAGGAAAGAATGAAGGCGGAGAGGGGCCGGAACAAAGCATGAGTCGGCTCAATGCGCGTACCTCGTTTTTCGGTTCTCTCGATAACCTCGAAAGCTCGTCGTTGTTCTTCGTAACGACGTCGTCGGCCGGCGATATTCCACGTCGTTAAAACAACCGGGACGAGTCAACACGGAGGCTTTCTTCCTTTTTTCTCTCCTGGAACGGATGCTCGAGAGGAAAAAAGTTTCCCGCCTCGTGCTCGGGCCACGAGCAAACGTTTTAACGCGATTGAAAAAGTTGAAACTCTAACGAGTGACTAGCAGCGATTAGCAGCAGTTTCCGAGTCGTATAGAAGGCGTGGTGTTTCGTTCGTTAAGTCACTGTTCACCTAGAAGCGTTTTCTATCGGTCGGTAATCGGAAAAGCTCGTCCCTCTGCTTCCGTTCCTCTCTCCATCGGCCGATTTACGCGACCCTAGTTTTATCGCTGTTTTATCGGTGGCCGTGCGTCGAAGCGTGCCTTTTTAAAAAGCTCGTACCACGGCAGTTTCTTCCGCTGCTCGTTTCTCGCTGGTCGCCACTGCGCGCGCACTTATAATTAACAATGTCACCGGTCGCGTCGAGTTGTCGCCGGTGCGGTTGTTAGCGAGAAGCTTTTAACGAAGCCGGACGAGGCGACGTACTTCTCTCGACTCCGTTTCTCCGCCAAAATACCAAGATCGATATCCGGTATCGGCGATGAAAACGCGCCGGTCCTTCGCCGCGCGATACGCAACGAAAGCAACCCGATCGCAGCGGGCTGATTTCACCGAGCCCGATGATTAAAAACGGGAGGGAATCGACGGTGCGAGATTTCCCGGCGAAGCTGCGGACGAGTACTGGATATTGAGATGAATTTAGCCGCGCGACGACGTCCTCCTTTCGGAAAATTTCAAGCGAATTTTCGCGGAAAAGTCGAGAAATTTGTAGAAACGTCGTACGATTCGTCGTATTTTATTAGCTCTATGGGCAACACGACAGACGTACGTACGTATCTCGAATTTCGTTTCCGCGAAATTTCACGGTGCCGGGAGAAATGATTCGCAAGGGCTCGGATCTTATCGTTGACGCGAGTCGATTTTCCAGGATCGTGAAGAAAGTATCTGATCAGCTGAGCGTATAACACGGTTTCTTAGATATGAATTTCTACGAGCGCAACCTAACCTCGACCTATTCCGATTTCAGATAAGATTTCCATCTTCGAGGAGACGCGAACCATGGAAAGAGAGGAGAAAAGTTGTAGGTATCGTTTCTGCCGCGTAGCGCCGGCACTTTCTTTGGAAAAAATTGCCGTTCGGCGAGCGTGTTTAACGTTAATCGCCGATCAACTTAGCCGTCGTCAATCGACCGAATCGAATAATTTCGAGGAATCTTCCACCGACTCTTATCGTCTTGGCCTGTTTCGCGTCTCCGTCGGCCGATTTTCTCGCACCGCGTTCTCCACCGCGGTTTTCTATCCGTATAATAGAATAGTATAGTAGAATAATACGTATAATATAATAGAATAGATACAACGATTATAACGCGTTGGATACCTGGATGTACCGATTGCCCCGGGGCGATCCTCCGTTTCTCCGGTTTTCGTTTCTTTCGTGCCAACCGAACCGAACAAAGGCGACGGATAGTTTCGCGGATAGTGGGCGTGCATCCATACGACGATAATTCTTCCTCATTTGTCGTCGTTTCTATAATTTCATCCGCTGCTGCCCCGTCCAGTAGAGACTGGCCTGACCCCGATTTTATTATATTATATCATCCGCCCTTTTCCTACGTTTCCTCTTTCATCCCCCTCTTACCACTTTCCACGCTTTTCCTCCATTCTTCGCCGTTCCAATTGTTCCGTCGTATCTCTACCTCTAGCCTGTTTCTCAGGCTGCCTTCCCCTGTTTCCTGCCCGCTTCCTTTTTCTCCTTCGCTTGTCACGCTTTCTCTTATTTAATCCAGCCTCTCCTCTCTTCTTCGCCGCGTTCTTTCTAGTTTTTCACCGAGGCCTGCCTCGCGCCTCCCGTCTGCCGCCTCCCGCTCCCTCCTCGTCGCTGTCCCTAATTCCCTTCTCAGCCGGTTAAACCCTCCTGCCCCGTCGTTCCAAGCTCCAGTCGATCCGTGTCTCCGTTCGATGCCGCCCCATTCCGATAATAACGCGCCAACCCGTCGCCGGAAATAAAGAGCACCTCGCGCTGATCCCTTTTGTTTCATCCCGAGCGATTCACCCCTCTCCTCGTTCGGTCGCCACCTCCCTTTATACCAGGCCGGTAAAAAATAATTGCAGAGCCGAAAGCGACGGAGATTCACGGCCCCCTTTTTCACCGCTGCGCCACGCCGCGCAACACCGCGCCATGTCGTGCCGCTACGAACCGCGTACCGTGTTCCCCTTTTGTCTTCGATTGCCGTCCGGTGACAGCGTTCTTCATCACGGCCTACCGTCGCACGCCCTTTCGTTACCGGGTTGTCGCCACCCCTTGGAAAATACACGACCCGCTGCAAACCCGTTGCTTCCGGACATCCTTTCGTGTAAGAATTCCACCGGTGAATGCCGCACAGAGGATTTAAGATAGAAGGGTTCTCTGGTTTGAGCGAGTGGAGCGAGTGATTAATGCGAGGCTGGATCTGACAAGCAGGGCGTGCAGGGGCAAGAACGCAGCAGACCGAGTATACGAGAACAGCGGATTGCTTCTGAACCGAGATCGAGCGACGGTCAGTCTTTGCCAGGGATATCGAGTAACCGTATTGATGCTGCCGACGATGACTTATAGCCGCTAATTTGCCGGAGTAGAAAATACGACGCGAAATTTCCAATTTGGAGGAAACGGTTGCCGCCACCTTGATTTTCGCTACCGTTTACAAGCTTCTAACGTTAGCACGTTATTTGCGATTCCATGGTAGACGATCCAATTATCTCGGCCAAGTTTTCTTCTTCCACTTTAATTACCACTTCTCAGGCCGTACAGTTGTATTTTCTTTGGCGAATCGGCTCTTACACGCGCTGCGCGAAATTAAACTTTACCGTTAAACTTGGCTTTCTTGTCGATAAAGTTCGATGGACATGGACGTATCGCGCATCGCGGCGATCGCCTTCCAAGCTCAGCGACCAAACGGAGAATCAAAGTCCCGCACCGTGTTTCGTTATTACGAACTTTCCGTTGAACACGCGCGCTTACAGCCCCCTTGCTTCCTTTTGCTGCGTTTCAGCCGCAGTTCCCAAGATATTACGACGTTAACTACGGTAATTAAAGTACGGTTCTACGTAGACCGTGATTAACAGCTGGCCGGTGTACCGAGTCACAGGCCGCCCCACGACACCCGACGTAAATAACAAAATTAACTTCTTCCCTTTCTTAATCGCCAGGCTCCGGACGAAAGCAACGATGACCGATCGTTCGTCGATCCTGCAAATTGTCCCTATAGCGGACTACGTTCGCCTATACCGGAATCGTCACGGCCCGCCATAAAGTTCACTTTGCCTTCAACGCTGTTACGTCCAAGGAATTGAGACGTTTGACATTGATCGGCGAGCAGCCAGCGCAATCAATCGGAATTTTTGCTCGGTCGTCGAGCTCGATCAGCGGCTCGCTTTCAACGCATATCCCAGCATGTTGTTTCGCGACGAAAACGCCACCTCGAGGGAGCGTTTGTGCAAAAAGAGCGGCTAAAAGGTGAGAACGCGACGGCGACAGTTTTATTCGCCCGTCACGACGTCACGACGGTACGACGTTACGACGTTAGGACGTTACGACGTCCGACCGAGCCGCGACGTAACTACCGCGAGACAGCAAGCCGCTTGGAAGGGATGTTTTTAAGGAGAAGAGGCAAGAAGAGAGAAAAAAGACAAAGGCGGTTATAAACGCAAAGAAAATACGAGTTCGCCGCGATGTTTCCGCGTTGATATTACGTTAGAGGCGGAACGCTGACATTCACGGTTGCGGAAGGAATCCATCCGTTAAACGATTTAGAAAGCAACTGGTTTTATTTCGGACAAAAAGATCCGACTCTTGCGCGACGTAGTTTAAAGCCGCCGTTTAATCTTGAGTCAGTTGCCCGACTTTCTGGTCAAGGGCTCTCACACGTATGCGTTCGTTGATGTTTCGCGAACGTTTATCGATAAAGTTAAAAAGTTAATTAAAGCGAAATACCGATGAAACACCTCGTTCGACGAGTTTCTCTCGATAAAGGAGTTGCAAGTCTGAACGTTATTGGAAATTGCGCGAGAAGGTTGGACGGTGGACGAGCTTGATAGTTGGACGAGGTGAGGGCGATCCGCTCCTCATCGCGGAAACTTCCAGCGAAACGTCGGACTTTATTCCTGACCTATCGAAACTTGGCGCGCAAAATTTACAAACTCGGCCGCGTTCGTCGTTGGTTGTCAGAACGTCCAACGATACGGGCATATTCTCGAAAGATTACACCTAATACGGGAGGATCGAAACAGAAAACTCGAACGAAGAATTGAAACGAAGGTGGCTAGACGGGTACATGCTCCGACCTTCTCCGTTTCGTATTCGCTGCACCGTGTACGATAGCTGTGATATACGGAACGCAGTGAAACTGGAACAGCTGAAAGAAAAATCGAAATTGCGAGTTGAGCGTTTTGCGGCGCAATAGAGCGAGATATATTTAACGGCGCTGATCAATTTACCCGGAAGATCGTTGCAAGCCTAAGAATAGCTCCGAGTTCTTCGAGGCAAGCCCATCGCGCAGAGTAATTAATTTTCTTAATCGACTAGCGAACAATAAATTAATCAACGTCGAAAAATCCAAAAATTTAACGTCGATCCAAGGATATTTTCGGCCAAGGCGTCGCAGGTTCCGTTCGCCAGAACGACGATCAAACGTGCTGCTAGACGGATTAACGGTGAATTACGCGAAGCAGCTTTTAATCGACGCTGCTCGAATATCAATTAAGGGCGGGAGTAGCCCGAGTGGCAAAACCGAGGTAATGCCGTATTTCGAAGAGATTGCTTCGCCCCGAGTGATTTAACGTCGTATAATCTGCTACGTGTTTCTTTTTTGCGTCGCTTCTTTCTATTCCTTTTTTTTTAACGGTACCTCGCGCACTTGTCGACGCGCTTGAGTTATTAACTCTCTTGTCCCCTTCCATCTCCTTCCTTTCTCCTTTTTTCTCTCTTTTTTTAATTTCTTTTTTATTTATTTAGATACCTTTTGTTTTTCAACCAATCTTTTTAAAGCGCTCGCGGAGGTGCTAAATATATCGTTTTATGCTTAATACATGCTCAACAAAGTGGATATAAAAGCGACGTTGAAACATTTTACTCTAAAGTTAGCCGTTACAAAGAAATCTGCGCAACGGCTCCCGCAGGACGTTACAAATTTCGAGGACCAGTTTTACAGCGTTACGAAATATACCGCAACAACATCGGCACGAAACCTCGCACAGTCTGAATTACCGTAGGAAAAAAGAAATTCCACTCGGCAGCAGGCATTCGCGAACGAGTGACGCAAAAATATGTCGGTTTCCACGAGGGGGGGGGGGAATGAAAAAGAAAAGGAAGAAACCGTGGAACACGGGGTGTCGCTGAACCGGACGATAATTTATGTATCCGTTCGCTAAACTTGCGGATGCTCGCTGATCGCGTCGAACGACAAAGGCTTAACGAAACCGTATTATTTCTGCGAGTCCGGCGCGGCGTGCCGATAAAAAGAACTAGCAAACGGTTACGAGCTCGACACCCGGAACGTCGCTTGGATCTGGCAGAAGACGGTACGATACGCGGAACATTGGACGGATAAAACGAACACCGTCGTTTATCGATAAACAGAGCCGCTGTCGTAACGCGTTCTGTCGTGACGCGCTCGAGCAAAGTGCTGGAAATTTGTCACGTCGTGCTCGAACGATCGTAGCTAAACTCGGACGAAACGTGGCGGCTTCCAGTTGTTCGTTGTTAGTCGTTTCCAATGGGATACGGCGGCCAAAGGTAAAATAAAAAGCTGTTAACGAGATCGTCTACGGCGATGAGAATCCATCGGCGATAGCCGCAATTCCGTCCGAGTAAACGGCAACCTACTCGCTACAAACCTAATCGTATCCTTGTGCTCGTGATTGGTATATCTTGCCACGTCGATAGACCGCCAGCGACAGGTGCTACGTATCGATCTTATTAGACAGGAGGAACAATGGCAAACAAATCACGATCGCGTCAATGTCTATACGTACAACGACGCAAACGGAAACGTTTGTCCCCCTGATCGTTCGTAGTTAGACCTGTCGGACCAGCGAAATCGAGCGTTCTCGATCGAGCGTTCGCCAGCACAACTTTTCGCTCCTCTTCTTACGCCTCCTACGAGCGTGCAGGTAATCTTATTCCGAAAATGTATATGGAGAGTCGTGAACGCGCGTTATAACATACAGGCTGGAACGAACGAGCGAAGAGACGGTATCGCGATACCGATATCTACTTGAAACGCAAGATAAAGGAACGAGGGAGCAGCTCCTCCCTTTCGGAGCTCGGTATTCGATCGATGACGATCGTTTCGACGTCCAACGGACTAAATACGTGTGACGACGAGAGCTGGAATTACCAATACGAAGGTAAGTAGGTGTCTGTTTTCTTTTGCCCGACGCGTCGAAATCAACGCGCGTGTGTTTTGCAAAGTTTGAGAACAACGACGCGTCGAACGTATTTCAGCGATTCGCAAACTGTAACCGTTTCCTCGATATTGTCCTATAGATCAGCTACTAACTAAATTGTTACGAATTTTCAGTTCGTTCCGTTCTCGTTCTCGTTCTCGTTCCGTTTTCACGCTCTTTTCGCGCACCAACGTATGAAACGGACAGAGATTCGATGGTTACACGCACGTCATCGTACTAGGAAACGTATCAAAGTCTCGCACAGAAGGATCAGTCTGGCGGAAGATCACACGGATGTCACAGGTAGCATATTCAAACATCATGCGGGACGTACGTCTCGCAGGCAATCTGTTTATGCGTTATTGTCCCGTCCTTGAACGGAATAATTTTCAAACAGCCGCGGGATATGTGCATCTGTTGCGATACGAGCGTTACAAATACCGCTGACACTTTCTCTCGCCAGCAATATCTCGCTCGGTAGAAACGCTTCGCCGCCTACGTTTGCTGACAACGATGCTGGAAAATCTCGATTCTTTGCCTCGACAACGTCTTACGATCGTCGCCGCTGTAAAAACGAGAAAACGTAAACGGAACGTGTAAACGAATAAACAGGCAAGTTCATCGAAGCAACACGAAAAACTTCTAAAAACTGCGAGAGCCGCGTTTCAAAGCATCAAACACCACCTGTAAATATTCAGCCATCGCGCAGACAGCTTTCAATCGAGTCGTCGTCGATCGGCCGCTTTTTTCTGGCGTTTGCCCGTGAACGCGAGTAACCGTGCCCTGTCGAATCTGTCGATACGCAGAGCGCCGAAAACAAGACGCGACGTTCGGCGGAACGTGCCCGAACGATCGTTCACCCTTAGCCGCGGAATCAACGCGAGAGAATGGACGAAAAGGTTCGATATTGCTGGAACGGCGCCCGTCACGCGGATCGAACGACGCGCCAACGACCGTGCGTTATAAACCGATCTCTCGAAAGCCGTTCTGTGCGTCGCGCGATCGTTTTAATACGTTGGAAGCTCGCTCTCGCGAGAATCACCGCCCATTCTAACTCGCGTCTCCGAACGTCGTGCAAAGCAAATACCTATCTGTTATCCAGCCACCGAAACCTTTCCTCTCTCTCGCCGACGTCACTCCTCTCCTGGTAAACTCGAGTGCATCCGTTTAACGACGGAACCTTTCCGCAACATTAATTCTCTTTTTCCTCGTTCCTTACGCGCTGATTCGCCGATCGAGTCTTCTATTCGCAGAGACAGCGTCGAGACGGTCACCACGGTTTTTACGTTGGTAAAACGCGGCAATACGTTTTACAAAGCCGCTTAAACGCACCGTGACTATTGGCTATTAACGTATCCTATTATCGCAACAATGCGAAACTTTTCGTATGCGTATTTTCGTATATGCGTATATCGGTCGAATATCGAGAAAAGGGCACTTTGGATTTTCACGCTTTTCCGATATATCGCTAAACGCTAAAGACGTTTTAAACAACTTTTTCCTGCGCATACGTACAACCGATGCGGCGTTTGGTCTTAGTGTTGCGGTTATGCGGGAAAGCCTTGGTTTTCGAAGCTCGATGTAGGTAGCAGTATCTAATATTAATCCGTTCACCGCCGTGGCATTTTTTATGTTTACACCGATAAGGGTAAGCCGTGAATATTGCTAAATACTATAACCCGACCCAGCTTGGAAACTCGGGCCGAGCTACGTGTAATATTTTCCCGTGTAATTCGTGATTGAAGGCCGAGCGCCGACCGTGCGTGTAGGACAAAACCGTTCGAAACGTCGAGCTTCGCAACGTATTTCGAAAGCATCGAGATCGAAGGTGGCCTCGTTTTTTCGAATATTTACCGACTCTCGAATCGTTGCGCTTCTTCTAGTATTCTCCGCATTCGTCGTCGAAAACGGCGATCAAACGAGCGATAGAAAATTTTAGATAAATTTCACGTCATTCTGTATTTTCCTTCGCAACTTGCCCTCGATTATCGATTATTTCTTATCGTAGAACAAATTATCCAGGAAAAATCTTACAACGTGCTATCGTCAGCGTGATTTCCTTCTGTGATTCGCTCGTGCCGGACAGCACCAGCCTCGTTCGAAAAGTTCGAGGGGCAGGGGGCGAGCGAGTCTATTTCCGTGCGCGGAGTTAACCAGCATCTGGAAGGAGTCGCGTAAACGTGTCTACGCCCGGAGAGGATGACGCTCGTTCGCGAAGAACATATACACGAGGGCCAAGAAAGCACGAGCGAGGGTTGTTGAGCGCGTTTTGCGTTCGACGCGCAGCCACCAGCGAACCAGTTAATTCTCCGCCGTTTCGCGTACAATCCCTAAATTACGAGCGAGACGAGACCGCTTTGTCGAATTCCTGGTACTTAAGTCGGACCCGGTGGTTTTCGCATTCGACACTCCGCGTTGGTTATTCGCAAATTTTTCGTCGCGGTATTTGATCGATTTGGCCGACTCGGAAGCGCGGAGAGGGCTCGAGGCTCCTTCGCTTGGTGCAATCAACAATTGCAATTTTGTTAACTGCTCCGCGGGCGATCAGAGACCACGAAAAGTATCCATCAGATGAAAGCAGATCAGAGGCGGAAGATCAAACGACAAGGAACGCGGGCATAATGACCTTAGGTCGTGTTTAGGTAACTCGTGTTTTGTTTTCATCGCCGAATCGTTTGCGATGAGGAAAAAGCCAGATCCTGGAACTTTTGAGTCGCTTACGAGCTTTGTGAATGATTCGTCGCAGTTGCGAGTAAATTTTTTTTTTATATTTTACGTGGAGGAAATCCGCACGGACGCCAGGCCGCTTCTGGGGAAAGCGGCGTGGTAGTGTCGGATTCCAACCGACTAAAACCTCCACGATAACCGTCCCGGCTGCGATCGAGAGAGGCCCGGGAACCGATGTGAGCGTTGCAACGGGGCCTCCCCCGCGCGCTTAATACCACGGCTGATGGAGCGGTGTGTGACCATTGTCACACCGCCTCGTCGCCGGAGCCACCGACCCAGGCAGCCCGATTCCCCTAACGGCCTAATTAAAAAATAATTGTAGGAATTATCAAAAAATATGGACTACGGGGCCCCAGGTGGATGTAAACCTGGAATCTGTAGCTGGACTACTACACTAAGGCAATGGCAGTACGGATATTCACAACACAACTGTTCTTCTGTATACACAACACAATTACTCTTCTTCACTACCACATTTTGATGACAGGTGACGATCGTTTCGTTGTTCGGGGTTAGTATCAATGTTGCTGTGTTACAAGTATTACGAATATCAGGAGGAAGAATTTTTTTTTCCTCTTTTCTTTTTTTTTTGTTTTTTCTATGTTGTTTTCATAGGTATTCTTTTTTTTACTTTTTTTATTTTATTTTTTATTTTATTTTTATTTTTCACATCTCGGGAGGTAATTTCTCGTAGAGAGACACCTAAGACGTAGAAGCTGCGTCGCCCAAGTACGGATTCTCACACACATCACATTTCACTTCTGATCCTGAACTCACTTATATCAAAATCCAGGAGGGAATGGATTCGAACCGCCAACCTATGTGTTTGCAGTCTGCTACAGTAACCACATAGCCACCGTCGTCCTGTACAAAGTATAGTTCCATAATTCTTATTTGAGGCTAAACATTCTGATCTCGCACTATTAGATATATATTATTCATTATTCTCCCTCCCCCACCCCCTCTCATCCCACCCCAACCCCGCCCCCTCCCTCTCATCCCACCTCTCCCCAAAGTTACACAGCACCCAAAAAGCAGGCTACCGAAGCGTCCTGTTTTGCGACAAAGTTTTCAGGACAGAAAAAAATAAAAAAAATTCATAAAAAAGCTCCGCTCCTCAGCGGCTTAAACCCAAAAATTGTATTATACACGAAAAATATAAAGCGCCGACGCATAATACAGCATGGCTACGCCGTACCGCCACGTATCAGTACCTTTGCCTAACATATCTGTTGGAATACGACGATATCAACCGCATGCAGATAAGGTAATTGATCGTACGGATTCTTCCCTTCGCTGCCCAGCGCCATCCCCACTAGCGTGCGTTCGTGAGATGCACCACGGCGGCTAGCACGTGCAGGCTCTTTCGAAAATTCGCCGGAAGAAGCGTCAGGATATGGATGGAACATTCTAGATGGGCACGTCGAGAAGCTACTAGAAGGTTCTGTGCCACATGTGACGCCACACAGACACCCACACAGGTCACAATCATTACTGCATAGAGAGTGGGGCTCTAAACCTTTTCAAGGGCCATGGGTCACTAAGCCAGTCAGTCTGTGAATAACTAGCCAACTGTCTACATTCCAGAACGCACATTTATAATCCTTGTAATAATTGTCTAATAAATATGTCGGGTTTACATTAGAATTAGGGTTAGGGGCGTGAAACGAATCCTCGTTTGGGTTACACGTTGTCGTTATGCAATAGAGAAGACATTGACTAGCGCAAATACGATTATTATAGAACCGGACAAGTAACCGTGGTAGTTAGGTACTCGAGAAACTAATGACAATGATCCTAGGTTCAATAACGAATCCGCGGTCGACGGGATGATAGATGAACGTACTCACAAAATCCAAGTCGGATGCGTAATATTCACTGGCCGTAAAGGGTTACTCCTTAATCGATGAGATCGCGAGCGAGAATGCCTTTCCCGTCCCGATGATGCCACAGAGGAAAACTATAACGGGGTGTGTCTAAGGATACGAGATCATCGGATTCGTCGAGAAAAGCCTTCGTTCAGAAAGTAAGGGAAATTGACGTTGCTGCTAATTGGTCAATCTCCATATCGGTGGTTAGAGAAGGATGCTAGCCGCCCTCGAGGGAAAGTTGCTAGTGGGAGACGCCGCTCGTTGAAAAATACGTCTCCCCTATCTTCCCGTAGTTGGGACAAAGGCTGTTTGTCTGTTTGAAGGACTTTAGTTAACTAAACCTTAAGATTTATAACGGGCCCTCGGGCTAGCCGAACATGTACTGCGGAGACGCATCGACATCTTAATACCACGGCTGATGGAGCGGTGTGTGACCATTGTTAGACCGCCTCGTCGCCATGCCAGGCAGCCCGGTTCCCCTACCGGACTGCTTGGCGGCCCCGAGGCGCTGAGCCGCCAAGCGCCCAAGGCCCGAACCCCACGGAGGGGGGGCCAGCACGCTTCGCCAACGCCACACGGAGGTCCCAGGCGTTCACCCATCCGAGTACTACCCGTGCCCGGCGCTGCTTAACTTTCGTGATTTGACGGGAACGAGTGCATTCAGCCCGGCCAGGGCGTTGGCGTTGCGAGTAAATGGCTCTTTACCAACGTTCTTCTTCCATCTTTCCGGATTCCAATCCTCCAGCATCGATCTCGTTTTCTTGGTCTACGACGTCGTTCGACGTATCATTAGCAGGATAATTAGTTTCCTCTTTTGACAAATTTTTATCTCTGTTGAGATGCGATTACATCTTTAGACACAACGTTAGGCAATATTCTGAGGGGACAAGAAGTTTTGGAGAGAATGGTAAAGAAAATTTGACTTATGACACATAAGAATTATTTATTTTATTATGTAAATAGACCGCGGTTTTTTACGCATTTGTGGAAAATTTGCACGTAATACGACGAAATATATATGCTTCCTTTAATATTTTTCTATAATACTTAATAGGTAATGCAATTGTCCACCCTTTTGTCTTTTATCGGGATTTTATTTTTTTAAATATATTGTAGGTCTAATTATAAAATATTATTGTAGGAATTATCAAAAAATATGGACTACGGGGCTCCAGGGGGATGTAAACCTGAAAGCGTAGGTTTTGTGCGTGTCTATGGAGAAAAAGGTTTCCCTCGCGCAACTATGATCGAGCATCCAAGCTCGAAGGATACAACGTAAAAGTGGAGAGGAAAAAGCATAATCCCGGCAGAAAGGAAAGATCCAAGTGCTTCTCGCTTGTTCTTAAATCCGCAGAGTAAATGGAACGGCAGTAAGAAAAGCAATGACCGAAAATGGAGCGTTCCACTGAATAATGCAACGTTAGACGGTGAATAAATACAGACGGATAAAGCCGTCGCAGCCTCGGTATCGCCAGCTTATTAACGATAAAATCAACGATGTCGCGATACTTTGTCGATGCGACGAACGCTCGTTCGAGACTTGGCTTCGCGATGAGAAACAGTTTTGGAGGAAACGCGTGTAGATAAGGGAGTGGCGATTCCGTCGAACCGGAATGCGAGGAAAAGAAGCGAACGATTCTGCGAAGCTGACGCAGCGCAAACTTTCCTCACGACGTTAACAAACAGAGAAACGGAAAAGTAATTTCTCCAATCTCGAGAATATTTATAAAACGCGGCAAACAGAGGTACATATCGCGTGTTTACGCTTTATAAATAGGAGGAAAACAGGAAGGATGAAAGAGGACAGGCGGAAAGGAGAGAGAGGCGGGGGGATTGGCGAGGAATATCAGGATAAATTTCCACGACAAACACCGAACGAGGCAGTCGAGTAAGCTGTTTCAAAAATATACGTACGGACAGCTCTGGTTTCCAGCTACTGTTCGCAATTCGTACGCTTTGGAAAGTTTGGGAAAGCCGACGGCGTACATGCACGCCGCTCGCTATTTTCTAACGCTCTCATAAACTTTCGATGCAGTCCAAATATTAACGTGGCAGGGCAAAAACAAGGAGAAAAACGCGTATTCGTATTCGTCGATGCTGCTCTTGGCGTCGATGAAACCCCCATTGCGATCGAAATAAACGGGCGAATTTTCACCGACCTATGAAACGCCCGACACCGCGTATTTGTTCCCGGCGAAAAATACGAGAAAACCTTTGGTAGGGTCAATTTTTTTAACCGTAATCGCTCACCGGATACGCAATGTTGCAAGTTTGTCGCGATGAAAAAATGCCAGGAAAAAAAGAAATTTCTCTACACGCGGCGTACAGCCCGATGACTCTTGACAACGCAACAAGTTCGGCGATTTGAAATTTCTATTCTTCGAAAGTGAAACAAACGTGGAAAAAGCGCGATTTTGAGTAAATTCCCGGCAATTTCATAATGTAAACGTTTCGATTTAATTTACATGTACTCGTATCGTCATCGATGTTTCGAGTTCGATCTTACGTGGCGCGGAACCTATTAACGCGATGCTTTTCAGAATGAAACGGAAAGAGTATCGGAAAGTTGCTGACGTTCTTGAACGCGTAGACCCGGTATTACCTGGGCACGATTCCAAACGCCGCGAGCTTTTATCTGCATTTTCAATTTACTTTTTCGTATTAAAAGTAACTGGCTGCTGCTAGTTTGTTTACATCTACATATAAACCGAACTGATCGAGGAAAAATTGCGTGGAAAAGAAAATCACGAAAAAAACCGAAAGACGTTGGAACCGTTGGTTCGTGGGAGCCTTCGTATTCGCGAAAGCCATATTTCGTAGAAATATTATTTTTATTCGCTCGTTTGAAAGAAAGCGACGAATCTCGTTGCGTGGGTGACGCTTGCGAAGCATACGAAAGGAGGGAAAAGAGAAGAAAGGAGGAAACACGGTACAAAACAGGGCAGAGCTGGCTGGTTAATTTGCTTGTAACGATGCTCGCTAGTTACAGCTGGTTGACGTTTCCCGGCTCGGTTGCCACGGACTAGAGCGGTCTCCTAGAAAATCGTCGACTCGCGAGGGTGGAGCGTCGCGCAACGGCTTAATTATCACGAGCACGAAATGAAAATTAGCCGACGACGATGCGTTCGTTCGTTTCCGGGTGAAACGTGGTGACACTTTGCACGGCGAAACTGTTTGAAAAGCAGACGGTACGCGGCAGCAGAGACATCCGTTAGTCGCGGTTGTATCGCGTGCGAATTATCGACGGGATCGGGATCGCTTTAAAAATGCCTGGCTCGTGTTCGATAAATCCAGCAAACAGGATTATTACAGCAACAGGAAGAGATTATAAGAGATACAAACTCTCCTCTCTTTGCAACTTTGTATTTCGGAAAAACGTTTCGAAACGAACGATCGAGTCACGTTCCGTTCCTCCCCGTACACGCTTTCGCCACCGGATCGGTAAGCAAGTTCAGTTTCAGTTTCGCTTTCGGTTTCGGTTTCGGTTTCCGGTAGAAAGTGGAACTCGCTGTTGAAACGTTATCCTCTTGACGTCTCTTTAAATGGTCGTGATTTTGCTCCGCTTTAACTCCTTTCGAACGACGGAAACCACGCTTGCAGAACCGACGTTAACTTTTCAGCGAACATGGTTACAACGTGTCTCGCGGTGTCGCCAGTCAGATGCGTTTCGAACGCATCGACGTCCACTAGAAAACTAGAAAACGATAATACCTCGTGCCCGAACTGTGAGAAACCAAGGATCGCGCGTCGCGCAAGAAGAATTACTGCTTTCGTTGGTCTATCGAAGAAACGATAAATAGTCCCTCGTAATTCCATCGTGCGAAACACGTGGTCGGCCTATCGAAAAATGGCCACGAAACAAATCGTGCACGAGTTGGAGCGATCCGCGACGGAAACGTCTTACTTAAAGTATCGTTGCCATTTGCTTCGAAGCGACAGGGACACGATACGGAAAGCCTTGGGGATCGAGTCGTTAACCAACAGACCGTATAGGTAGGAGAGTACCAGAAACCGCGAAGAAAGGACGACGAACCGCGACACGGTCGTCGTAGAATCGAAGCACTGCAGCCGTGTCGGCCCAACAGACGTAACAACGGTGACCACCGAGAGAAATAGGAAACGGGATAAAGGAAACCCCTGGGCTATGGTTTGACAGCCGACCCGTGAAACCTGCCGATATGCGCGCTGTATTAGAACCCCGTCGGTCGAATCCGTGTGTTGGCGAGACTTCAAAAAATCCTGACACCGAACGCATCGCAACTCCACTCGTAATCCGATGTAGCTACACGCTAGAAGGACGTTCGTGTGCACTGGGGACCGGATACGCGCAGCTTTACGACTCAGCTAACCCCGCTGCGTCTCCTCTCGTCCTGGTCCACACACACGCGTGGCCATGTTTTCCTCGTCTCCGAGGGACGCGCCGCTTTCACGGAATTACGATCCATCTTGTCCGAGTTAATTCTCTTTGCAGACAGACGTGGCACTCAGTAATCCGATGAATTCGTTTTAATCGGTCGACTTGTCGGAAATTGGCGGATTCTACGCGGAATGCACGGTCGAACAGGCGCCTCGCGTCGTGAAATTTTTACCCGTCCGACGTTTCGATTCGAACGACGATCCTGGAGAAACAGGTAGACGCGGTTAATTGCAGCTTCAGAACTGCGCTGGCTGAAACGAAAGGTAGATTTGGTGTATTCCGTGGAACGAACGAGCTGTTTCACTAACATCGGAACAAAGTAGAAACGAATCGGTACTTATCAAGGAGAAAACATTGTCCAGCGTGGGGAAAAGATTAAGGACCGATATCCCTCGATCCACGCTGGAGAGGGCCGAAGAAACAAGGCGAATTAGCGGGAGATCGGGAGAAGAAGGCAGAACGGGCGGAATAGAAAAGGAATGGATACGGCAAGCATCGGCCGTGCGATTTCGGTTTCGTATCACATAGCGTTATCCCCTCGTAAAGTTGGCCACTCGTGCCACTAGCAGAAACTGTATGGCGGGCTCCGAGAGGGTTTTAATCGCGCGACGGACGAACGTATCGGTGAAATTACTGGAGAGCCCCGTCGACGTGCCTTTCGGTCCTGTCTGCCCCACGGCTCGGCTGCCACGGATCTAACAGATTTACCGGATACAACGTGCCGGGTTACGAAACTTCGAAACTGGCTAAGTTAATTGCCGGTCGCTCCCCCGCACGTACTCGTCTATCAGGCGACTCCAACTAGTAACCAACGAGGAAACCGCTGATTTCAGGCGTAAATTCAGCTGAAAATCCGTAACGTGGAACGATGAAAGAGGCCGCACGGAAGAAAATAGCCTGGCGATCAAAAGGCTGGAACGTGCTTTCAGACCCGGACGCTTAGCTGCGCCGCCCCGCACCGAGATCCACTCTGACTTTCGCCCTTTGCTGCGAATATGACAGCCCGTTCGCGCTTTACCCTCGACGATCGACGCCGACCACGCTTCTGCCGCCTGTTATTTCCCAACCGTCCACCGTTTTGCTCCCCTTCTTTTTCATTTTCTTCTTTCCGCTCTTCTCCTTTTATCCTCTTTTCCCTTCTTCTCTCGCCGAAGCGCCGCGTTTGCTGTCGAGTTCGGCTACGATTGGCAAACACAAATCTTACGTGGACGCGCGATACGCGCGTTCCACGCATTTCAAATTTCACGACGTAACGTACTCGACGACTCAACGTAACGTGGAAAACGCGACAAGATGTTCGAATTTGGAATTATGCGAGCGCGCTGGGTCGATCGGCATGCCATCCGCCAAACGCGCGGCAAATAAATCTGTCGGTGTAATTTTAACGAGCCGCGATACCGCTCGAGGATTATACGGGTAATTTAAATTCCGCTCGCTCGATCGACGCGACCGATGGTAGAGCAAATCGGACGAACGGTTTGTAACACGAGACATTAATAAAGTTGGTGGAGCCGCGGAAAGCGGATGGAAATGGAAATTTTCCGATTTTAATATCGGTGAATGCATCGAGAAGAAAGATCAAAAGGTTGACTGTTGATTAATTTGAGCGGCACGCGAGCCACGAGCCCCGAGCCCCGAGCGTCGCGATGCTCGCGTGCGCCGAAGCTACTGCGATCGAGCGAGCGTCGTAACCTCGGTAAATAACCCGTCGTATAATATTACGTACACTGATCAACGATTCGGAAAGGGAGTATTCGCTAACCGGGGCATCGCCCCACCGTCGTGCGAAAATAAACTAATTAGCCTTTGGGGACGTCGAGGCATGCCCCTCGACGCCCCAGCGGATTTCAAGTCGTCGATTTTACAGCTAGCTGCTGTTACGTTCGAACCGTTTGTAAACCAGTGACGCGCAATTTGGGATAGCGATTGCGATCGAAATCCGACCCCTCTCGAGAATCCTACGGAAAGAGAATTTCTTTCGCAGTGGTTGGTCTGGCCGATCCAAGTTTCGGCGCGCGTTGTCGCGATGCCTAATCGCTGCGTTGCCGATCGTCGTTGCCATTCGAACGCGCGGCGAGCGAACAGCCGTGAGTTTGCTCTGTACACTCGAGGCCTGAACTTAAAGGCTTAAGGACCTGTTTGCCGTTGCAGCTCGGCAGAAACGAATCTTCGGCATTCGCCAGAGCTAAACCAGCGAATATTCGAGCGGCCTGCCTCGGAACGGTCGCTGAATTTCTGCTGAAAAATTAATCAACGCGGAACGTAAATCGCCAGTGATAAACACGTGAAAAACCATGCGCTGATGATGGGGGGGGAGGGAAGAACGGCAACGGCAACGTTGTTGCCAAACGAATGTAATGAACGGGCAAATACGCGTTTGTTTGCAAGTACCCTACGGCGAGCAAATAACGTTACGCGAAATACGCGGCCCAGTTTCATCCTGTGTCTTCCTTTTATACAAACGCGTGAAAAATTTCGCGGAAATTCGCACTGGCGACGCAGAATCGGTGCGCGGAAGAAATCTGGCCGACTCCTGTTAATAAATTTCTTTCTTACAAAATTTTCCCCGTGGTTCGCGCTATCCAGCCTCCCGTGTTTCCATCTCTTCGCCAGGAATTTGGCAACAGAGTTTGCGAAAAGTTACGGGCGCCGACTGGAGAGAACGGCGAGACCGGTTTTTCTAAAATAAAACGATCCTGCGAAATAGACGCGACGAGTGCCACGGTCAGTCTTGGAAACTCGAGTCTCCGCGAAAACTTCTTCCGCTTCCGGCTATACGTACAAGTATATCAACGCGCGCCTTGCAACGCGTCTCGTGCCGTTTTTCTCCTATTCTGCTTGCACGTTTCTCAAAGAGAATACCTAATACCAAGGTGGTCTTCGCTTTACGCGTCTGTGCGATTCCCGCGATGGAAAAAACGTCGCGCTGTTCAGCAAACCAGCGTCCACGCAACGACAATACGTATACGACGATGCATAAATCAACGAATGTTCGCGTATAGAAACTTGTAAAAAAAATCCACTGTCGAAAAATAGAAAAATTCGTACTCGTGCAAAGATCAGCGGGAAACGAAACGATTTTCGACTCGTCACCAAGCGTTATAGTCATAGGAATGTAACGAAACGGCGCGCAAACAACCGACGCGAAACCATCGTGACGTAAAAGCATTTCGCGACAGGGAGCGCGGGTCCGACCGTAGCGAAAAAACAGCAGCCAGCCCGCTGTCGTTTCACCCAATGGGGGTGTTGTATCGATATGTCGAGGCAGCGTCGCTGAAACCT
Organism: Bombus huntii; assembly: GCF_024542735.1. NCBI lineage: Eukaryota > Metazoa > Arthropoda > Insecta > Hymenoptera > Apidae > Bombus > Bombus huntii. Next base: position 557,210 of record NW_026099328.1, on the reverse strand, counting down.
GCTTGTGGCAGAGAGCCAACGATAAGGGCCGCCATCTATCGACCGTAAGAGCCTCCTTTTGTATTAACGACGCTGTTCCGACTGTAATTGAGAGCCTCTGTACTCCGGCCCAACGTCGCCAGGTTATTAAATCCCGGGATATAAATTAGTTAATATTATCCACGCGCCGCTAGCTCGCACTCTTTTCTTCGCCAGAGAAATGGATTTTCCGCTCAACTTAAATTGCTTAGCGATCGCCGGATGTGAAAGATTTATCGAGTCCGTCGATAAAGAGCTTTCGCGTACATCCGACCCGATTAACGTACCATCGACACGCGACAACTGCCAACGATTTACGACGGTTACGATGGTATTACCTTTTCTTCACGATACTTTTCTTTTTCTTTCTCTTCTTCCGCCGTATTTGAGTTGATCACTATGGTTGGTCGCTTTACGTCATCGTGTACGAGGGACACGCCGAATAAAGTTTGTGGAAAATCATTACTCCACGGATCCTTTTCATCGAGTGTTCCAAGATAGCCGTTAGTGGAATTTTCGACCGCGTTTAAGACCCTTCAACGAGCTGAAATCTGCTCGCCAACTTTACTCGGAATTCAATGCTTTTCAATTACAAAGATTTTCCGGTTAACCGTTCCTTAATTAAACATGTAACTATACCGAAACGTTTAAATTACCTTTTGAACCTGGTATACAGGTCAAAGCTACTCCAGTTTACTCTGCTTTTTTCAGATCGTCCCTTTCAATTTCGCTGCGCGGAACGTCGGGAAAGGAACTCGAATACGAACGACACGAATAATTTGATAGAAAATCATCGTCGAAGCGAATTCGAAGCAAATTCGAAGCAAATTCGAAGAAAATTCGGGCCGAACGAATTCTCGCCTCGATTCGAAGCCAATATGCTTGTCCTTAAATTGGCTGTCCTCCTCGGCAGGATACCTACGAAATCGCAAATACGAGACCGACGATTCGTAGGAAAATCTGTGTGACCGCCGGTAATAAAATCTCCTATAATCGACGTTGGCCTGCTTACGTCAATCTGCTCGTGGCAGGTGTCCGACGATACAGGCTCAACGCGACATCAACCTCTTCGTTATAATCCGTACAAGCTTGGTCTCGTGTAACGGAAACGTTAGTCGTGTAATAGATACTTTCGATGTCGGCGTCGAAATCATTTCCCAATATATTTCCTGCGAAATTGCTTCGTAATTTCGTAGTAACACACCGACTGGCTATGTGCCACGTCACCGACTCGCCTACACCTCGCTATCTCTCCCTTAACGACAATTTTATTGAACCGAGCGATCGACCCGGCTCGCCCGGTAAATACCTTCGCTCCTCTGGACACACCGACGATAATTGACCCAGTTCGATATCCTTGTAAACCGACGCCAGGCGTTTCTTGCCTCGTAAAGACGAATCTTTCGAACGGTGTCATTCGCGTTCAATTCGTTTTTCTAGCGAGGGGTCTCGAATCTTTAAACGACGAGAAACCTAATCACTTTCAGACAACTTTCGTTTAAAGACGAAAGAACGTAAAGAACTGGGTTCGGCCTTCTCCCATCTGCGTATCTTTCGGGGAGTCGATTGCGATGGTCATCTCCTTTGTCGGATACGATTCGAATTGGTCGAATAAGCTGGCAAGTGCTAGATCCGTCTCATCTCCTTCTTCCGTCGAATATTAGCGCCGCTACGAACGCATAAGCCGAAAAATCTTGCCACCGTATTACGCCGAAATATTCGACGATGTTCATTCGCAAGCGATAAAGCTTCGCTACTGTTCGCGATCGGCGCTGCTCTACTACGAAATATCAAATTTATCGCGTAGCCGCGTACACGGGAGAAGGAAAGAGATCGCAAGGGCGGTATTTACCCAATGCGAGAGACAGGCTACGAAAGACGAGCACGAGCGACTACAAAGTTCAATCGGGCTCGATGAAGCTTAACTTGCTCCGCGGAGAGCGGCCATTTGGAATTCGAGTGGCGTGTACGGTGTGCTCGGAGCGTTAACGAGTTCGATCGTCATCGTAAATAAGCAACCAGCGGTCCGAAAAATCTCGCCACGGTCAAGAAGACTTAAGAAGCCGTTCGCGGAAGATGGACGGCGCCACCCGCTACTTCTCGGCCGGAAATTACAGGTGACTTAGCGCGGTCTCTCTGCCCTCGCTTCTCTCGACAGACAGAGAGAAGAGGGCGCGGGCGCATCGTAAAATCCAAGCGAAGAGAAAGAAAGAGAGAGAGAGAGGCGTCGCTCGTCGAAAAACTCAGATGCGATCTTTCGCGAGTTCGTCGACAGTTTCTGCCTCGCTGTTACGTTTCTACCGCCCCCGCTGTATTTCGAAACGGAAGGGGGGCGCGATTCCGTCTGTCGGCTCTCTTCCTGCACGCTTCGTTGTGCACCGTCGCGCGTATCTAGACGCTGGAAACGAGAATTATGAAAATTTCGTGGAGCAGTTGCGCCAACTCTTCTCGTTTCTCGCCATTGAAATCGCAGGTGTCAGGTCGCGCGATCGATACAACCCCCGTTAAAGGATCGAAACGATGTTCGTTTGCGATTCTAGGCAAAATCGTTTCCTATTTAGCGTGAAAGTTCCAATTGTTTCTCTCGTCTAGTTAGCGCGCAAGCTTCTTCTCCTTTCCTTTCACTCGTTAGAAGCGAAATAGTTCAGAGATCCTCGCAGCGTTTCAAACATCCCGATGACTCTCTTCGTTCCATTGTCTTCGTCCAGTTGTCTTCGAAACGTTAATTTATTCGTTCGTTCTCCTCGTTGGCGTAAGCGCAAACGCGCTCGATCGGTTACCTCTATTTTCGTTCTTTTCTCTGGGTAGCGCGTCGAGCGAAAAGCGGGTGTGAGTGGCTTGACGGCTCGAGAGAGTGCGATCGAGGATTCCCGATGTTCTTCTCTGACGGATCGTCGATATACGTAGAACGCGACGAGGTCCAACTCGATTTCGCGTCGCGCGTTTCAGAGGATATCAGCCCTTTTCTCTCGCGATCCAGCAAGAAACGACGAGCCGAGCGAAGGAGGAGGAGTCAACCTCGACTGCGGTATCTGCGCCGACGACGCGATCCGAACGTAGCCATTGGAAGGTCGCTTTAAGCGTTAATTTGGCGATCTCGCGATCGATCGAGATCGGTGTCGGGATCGGCGTAATACGCGCGTACGATCCCATATTACGAGCGAAAGACGATTAAAAGACTTCGCGCTCGTAACCGTAACACTGTCCGGGCATGGTTGTCCTTGGGTTTACGACGCCTGTCGCTCGAGATCCCATTGTCTCGAATCGATTATCCAACACTTTGCACCTGCTCCGATTAGTGCAACGTCGAGGAACAAAACAATGCAAGAACGATGAAACATAGGATATACATTAAATGATAAGGGATCGGGGCTTTGGCGCTACTTTGGCGGGGCTACTTTGGCGGCTTAAAAGAGACGAATACGTGGAATACGTCGATCGATCTCTCGTATCGAGGATACGGACTGGCGAACGTAAGACGGATCAAGTTTCGAGCAACGTTTCGAAAGGGCGAATAAATTGGAATTAACGCGGCTCGCTATAGGGCGAGTATACGGAAACCACGGGCTGCGATAATGTAACCCGCGGGATAAAGGCTTCCGCGTACGACTCGACGTACAATTGCCCTTTACAGTGTTCGCAGTGGAAAACGATCTGCGCACAGATCGGGGTGCGGCTTAATGCCAATTCACGGACAAAGGGTGACCGCGGACGAAAAAGAGAGCCACGGGATTCTTGGAGCGAGCGAGTAAAGTGAGAACGGCCGGCTGCGCCGTTTCTTTCGACGTTGCTCTCTCGATTCGGAGATAACAGCGCTGTGTGCCGCCGGACGATTAATAACCGACTCGAGATCTAGATACGAATAAGTATAAAAAGGTTGGATCTTGGTTTCGTCGTTCTTACGACCATATAACGCTTCGTAGGACGTGACGATGTGAAACGAAGAATCCCTTCAGAATGGAAAATGCCGCGACACGGACCGACGCGAAGGCCGACTTTGATACAAAGCCGAAGGTACTTGACTCCAACGACGTCGAGTATCGCTCAAGGGAGATCGGTCATGAAGTAAGGGAAAGAGGAGCACTCGTACGATCCTCGTCCCCCGTGCGATTAAATATCGCAGGGGTGCGGTCGATGGAGATCGTAAGAAGATTCGCGATAAAGCGATCGAAGCAGGCTTACGCCTGTAATCTTTGGAGGTACGTTAATATCGCGACTAAACGTCGTAACCTACGAAATCCGGAGAAGAGGGTCGCAGTTATTAATCGGGCAGCGATAATCGCCGGCTCCACGATATCCAACGAATTCATCCGCCTCCTCGTCCGTCGATACTCCGTCGTTCTTCGATCGTCGTTCTTAATTGCGCGTCTCAGGGGGACGAGAGCAACGCGTATCGCCACCACGCGTCGATCGACGAGGTATCGATTCGCTTCCGCGACCAGCGTCAAAGGCCGGGCCGACGAAACAACGTTATGCCACGCGTCGAGATTCGCGTTGCTCGGCGTCTTTCTCCGTGGGTCACGAAGCCAAAAGGGAGGAAAAACACGAGGGATCCGTTAAAAGGCGTCGTTGTTCGATCAGCGTGTGTCCAACGATAAGCGAAGCGACGAGGACGCGACCTAACACCAACACGGGCAATTCCTTTTCCTCGGGTTTCTCGTTTTCTGGATGGACGATCCGGTCCGTAGTTTTTGATTCTCTACAGAGGAGTATACAAGTACTTGATTTGCAAAATGATTAGTTTAAAAGATATCTTAAATTTAACTTTTTTTTATTTTATTTTATTTTATTTCTTTTATTCCTTTTTTTATTTTATTTTACTTTTTATTCTATTTTTTTTATTATGTACCTTGCAATTCGTACAGCTGAACATTAAATTTAGTATTGTAGGACTTGTGTGAATGAGGAGGAAGGATAAGAGAGAGTTAACAAGTTTTTAAGCTTTCATTAGTTTTTATTCACCTACAGTCTTGACTAAGAATATACAATTCAGTACTAATATATATAGAAAAATACAAATATCCACATAAAACTGTACATACAATCATACATACGAAACCATACATACAAAACCAGACATACAAAACCAAACTTGACTAAGAATATACAATTCAGTAGTAATATATATAAAAAAAATACAAATATCCACATAAAACTGTACATACAACCATACATACAAAACCATACATACAAGAATTATTATACTTAGAAAAAAAGTGTCTGGCAATAGTAGCGATTATTCGGGATCGAGGTATCCCAACTCCAGCCAGTATGCTGCCATATCTCTTGCGGATTCTCCCGGCTCTCGGTCCAGCAGCAACCTTGCAGTTATTGCTTCTCCTGGAGAAGGATCGATGTTGACTAGGCTCCCTGTCCGTCTCAACATGGTGAATTGGGCCACTCGATGTCTCTTCCCTTGGATCGGTTGTTCTCGTACACCTGGCAGAACGATTTTTCTAGCCCACGGTGCCATTTTTGCCAAATTACGGGGCAGCAGCCGTATTGAATCGAGACATTGCTCGCTCTCTAACCCCCAATCGATTAGAAAGACGATGTAGCCAGTCATGGTCCTTTGTAAAAGGATGGCTCTTTCCCAAGCGCTAGATTCCTTAAAATCTACTAGCACGGCGACTAGCATGCCTGTTCTTAAACTTTTCGCCTTCGGCAAGTACTCCACGGGATGTTCCATCATCTTCAAATTGAGTGTTTGGGTTATCTTCGGCCATCCAGCCAAACGAACCCACATGGTGGTAAGTGACTCGACTCGAACCACCCGGACGGGAACTCCTTCTCGGAACCGATCGTTTGTCTTTTGTAAAATCTCCATGGTATACTAGATTTAGAAAAAATTTCGAATGTTAATGTTCGACTATACTGATCTGCCTAGTTTACGTGTCTAGGTCGGATGGTGCTGGCTCCGCCGGGAATCGGACCCCCCTTTATGTACCAGCAGCACCGACCTTGGAGAGGACCCCCTTTATATATCAGCTGCACCGACCTTAGAGAGGACCCCTTTAAATATCAGCAGCACCGACCTTGGAGAGAACCCCCTTTAAATATCAGCAGCACCGACCTTGGAGAGAACCCCCTTTATATATCAGCTGCACCGACCTTAGAGAGGACCCCTTTAAATATCAGCAGCACCGACCTTGGAGAGGTACTCGGTCACCGTTTAAGCTAAACGCACGTTTTCGTTTGTCTTGTTTCACACTTTTCTTGTCCTCGCAATATTTTATAACAGTGTTATCAATATATACAGGCAAAATATATAGTCTATTTTTGATACACAAGTGTCAGATATCAATTATTGCTTTCCGTTAAAATAAATATATCATTATTAGATGCTCTTTTTAATATTCCGATCCGCATCCTTACAATATTTTACAATTTTTAACCTAAAAATGTCGCTAGAAAATAGAAAACGAAAAACAATTTGAAAAGCACTAGCTCGCTTGAATGTGAAAATTGTGACGTGGGTGTATGTGCTTTGCCCTGCTTTAAAATATATCACACTCAATTGTATTATTAATAATTAAAGTAAATTATTAAAGTTCACGTATATGTATCGTACCTTTAAGAAAAATTAACATTTAATTATCCAATGTGCTTGCGTAGAGAACAGCATTATCCGCCACATATTGCGGTGCAGTATCGTTTACGCGTAGTTCGCGTCAAACCCTGCCCTACGAAGGAACGTCCCCGCACAAAATTCAATCGTACCTAAGACGTTAAACCGATCCTTTGCAAGTTTTCTTCAAAGAGATACGCTATACGAGTTGTTTGATTGATATCCGAAAAGTTTCTTTCTGTTTATGAGGAAATAATAGACGCACAATGTTATTTGCTTTATATCGTTTTGTCGCATTACGTACGATCCATTTTGTTCTATTGAGATAAACACCGAGACATTTCACAGACTTGGTTTCACGTTTGTACGGAGGTGCTTTATTGTAAAAACGACGTTTGCGAAAAAAGACATTTTTCGGACAACCTAATATATTTCATACGATGCTGTTGCCAAGAAATATTTATTAACGAAATGCTAAAAACTGTTAGTTGCAAACAAATACTAGGGGAAATTGTTTTATCCGCTTTTACGCGCAGAAGAATTTTACTGCTCAATAATATTGCGATTGGAACGAACGAGCCGTTTCGCTAACATCGGAACAAAGTAGAAACGAATCGGTACTTATCAAGGAGAAAACCTTGTCCAGCGTGGGGAAAAGTTTAAGGACCGATGTCCCTCGATCCACGCTGGAGACGGCCGATGAAACAAGGCAAATTAGCGGGAGATCGGGAGCAGAAGGCAGAACGGGCGGAATAGAAAAGAAATGGATACGGCAAGCTTCGGCCGTGCGATTTCGTATCACGTAGCGTTATCCCCTCGTAAAGTTGGCCACTCGTGCCACTAGCAGAAACTGTATGGCGGGCTCCGAGAGAATTTTAATCGCGCGACGGTCGAACGTATCGGTGAAATTACTGGAGAGCCCCGTCGACGTGCCTTTCTTTCCTGTCTGCCCCACGGCTCCCGCAGGGAGGATTCGCTTTTGCGAGTCTATGGGGGCTGGCAAACACCACGGTCCCGCAGCCAGGGAGGACCGTCGGGACAAGCGTCCCGCTTACGTGAGTCCTCTATGTACACCGCAAGGAAGGTTGCTGTGGTGTAAGACAAAGATCTTCCCCACGGAGCCTTGGGTAGTAGCGCACCCACGATCCTGAAGCCAAGGGTGAGACCGTCGGGAGAGCCGCCGAGGTACGTTTCCTCAACTCCCGCTTACGTGAGTCTCATCTGGGTCTGACCGCACGGTGTGCAGGTAAACCGTGCAGCAGAGACGTGGCGGTACATCCACACGCGCGGTCCCACCGTTGACATATGAACGGTACCACGGGCGGTCGAGTGTTAGCCCTGAGGGCGTAGCGAACCCTCGGCTCGACCAATTATGGGTATGGACTCGTGGTGGCAGTGGTTGTGGCCAAGTGCTGGCAAGAGGGCTGGTTTAAGGGGGACAAAGTCCTCCGAGTGGCCTTCGGCGGGTGAGCAGCGTCCCACCTGCTCCGGATACCGTCCCGGCAGACGGAAGGGCTTGGAAAGGGCCCCGTTCGACCTGAGACGAGAGTGCCTCCTGCGGGCGATTATTTGAGGTAACCGGTACTGTGTACCGAGTGCGCTGGTTGGGCGTATCCCAACTCCGATGGCTTCTAGGGTTGCCCGGGTGCTGTATACGATACTAAATCTCAGGAAAGTACCCGACACCAAGAACCAAACTACATGTCTGCCCCACGGCTCGGCTGCCACGGATCTAACAGATTGACCGGATCCAACGTGCCGGGTTACGAAACTTCGAAACTGGCTAGAATCGACTGCTAAGTTAATTGCCGGTCGCTCCCTCGCACCTACTCGTCTATCAGCCGACTCCAACTAGTAACCAACGAGGAAACCGCTGATGTCAGGCGTAAATTCAGCTGAAAATCCGTAGCGTGGAACGATGAAAGAGGCCGCACGGAAGAAAATAGCCTGGCGATCAAAAGGCTGGAACGTGCTTTCAGACCCGAACGCTTAGCTGCGCCGCCCTGCACCGAGATCCACTTTGACTTTCGCCCTTTGTTGCGAATATGACAGCCCGTTCGCGCTTTACCCTCGACGATCGACGCCGACCACGCTTCTGCCGCCTGTTATTTCCCAACCGTCCACCGTTTTGCTCCCCTTCTTTTTCATTTTCTTCTTTCCGCTCTTCTCCTTTTATCCTCTTTTCCCTTCTTCTCCCGCCGAAGCGCCGCGTTTGCTGTCGTGTTCGGCTACGATTGGCAAACACAAATCTTACGTGGACGCGCGATACGCGCGTTCCACGCATTTCAAATTTCACGACGTAACGTACTCGACGACTCAACGTAACGTGGAAAATGAGACAAGATGATCGAATTTGGAAATATGTGATCGCGCTGGGTCGATCGGCATGCCATCCGTCAAACGCGCGGCAAATAAATCTGTCGGTGTAATTTTAACGAGCCGCGATACCGCTCGAGGATTATACGGGTAATTTAAATTCCGCTCGCTCGATCGACGCGACCGATGGTAGAGCAAATCGGACGAACGGTTTGTAACACGAGACATTAATAAAGTTGGTGGAGCCGCGGAAAGCGGATGGAAATGAAAATTTTCCGATTTTAATATCGGCGAATGCATCGGGACGCGAGAAGAAAGATCAAAAGGTTGACTGTTGATTAATTTGAGCGGCACGCGAGCCACGAGCCCCGAGCCCCGAGCGTCGCGATGCTCGCGTGCGCCGAAGCTACTGCGATCGAGCGAGCGTCGTAATCTCGGTAAATAACCCGTCGTATAATATTACGTACACTGATCAACTATTCGGAAAGGGAGTTTCGCTAACCGGGGCATCGCCCCGCCGTCGTGCGAAAATAAACTAATTAGCCTTTGGGGACGTCGAGGCATGCCCCTCGACGCCCCAGCGGATTTCAAGTCGTCGATTTTACAGCTAGCTGCTGTTACGTTCGAACCGTTTGTAAACCAGTGACGCGCAATTTGGGATAGCGATTGCGATCGAAATCCGACCCCTCTCGAGAATCCTACGGAAAGAGAATTTCTTTCGCAGTGGTTGGTCTGGCCGATCCAAGTTTCGGCGCGCGTTGTCGCGATGCCTAATCGCTGCGTTGCCGATCGTCGTTGCCATTGGAACGCGCGGCGAGCGAACAGCCGTGAGTTTGCTCTGTACACTCGAGGCCTGAACTTAAAGGCTTAACGACCTGTTTGCCGTTGCAGCTCGGCAGAAACGAATCTTCGGCGTTCGCCCGAGCTAAACCAGCGAATATTCGAGCGGCCTGCCTCGGAACGGTCGCTGAATTTCTGCTGAAAAATTAATCAACGCGGAACGTAGATCGCCAGTGATAAACACGTGAAAAACCATGCGCTGATGATGGGGGGGGGGGAAGAACGGCAACGGCAACGTTGTTGCCAAACGAATGTAATGAACGGGCAAATACGCGTTTGTTTGCAAGTACCCTACGGCGAGCAAATAACGTTACGCGAAACACGCGGCCCGGTTTCATCCTGTGTCGTCCTTTTATACACACGCGTGAAAAATTTCGCGGAAATTCGCACTGGCGACGCAGAATCGGTGCGCGGAAGAAATCTGGCCGACTCCTGTTAATAAATTTATTTCTTACAAAATTTACCCGTGGACCGCGCTATCCTGCCGCCCGTGTTTCCATCTCTTCGCCAGGAATTTGGCAACAGAGTTTGCGAAAAGTTACGGGCGCCGACTGGAGAGAACGGCGAGACCGGTTTTTCTAAAATAAAACGATCCTGCGAAATAGACGCGACGAGTGCCACGGTCAGTCTTGGAAACTCGAGTCTCCGCGAAAACTCCTTCCGCTTCTGGCTATACGTACAAGTATATCAACGCGCGCCTTGCAACGCGTCTCGTGCCGTTTTTCTCCTATTCTGCTTGCACGTTTCTCAAAGAGAATACCTAATACCAAGGTGGCCTTCGCTTTACGCGTCTGTGCGATTCCAGCGATGGAAAAAACGTCACGCTGTTCAGCAAACCAGCGTGCAAGCAACGACAATACGTATACGACGTTGCATAAATCAACGAATGTTCGCGTATAGAAACTTGTAAAAAAAATCCACTGTCGAAAAATAGAAAAATTCGTACTCGTGCAAAGATCAGCGGGAAACGAAACGATTTTCGACTCGTAACCAAGCGTTATAGTCATAGGAATGTAACGAAACGGCGCGCAAACAACCGACGCGAAACCATCGTGACGCAAAAGCATTTCGCGACAGGGAGCGCGGGTCCGACCGTAGCGAAAAACCAGCAGCCAGCCCGCTGTCGTTTCACCCAATGGGGGTGTTGTATCGATATGTCGAGGCAGCGTCGCTGAAACCTGCTGGTGGCAGAGAGCCAACGATAAGGGCCGCCATCTATCGACCGTAAGAGCCTCCTTTTGTATTAACGACGCTGTTCCGACTGTAATTGAGAGCCTCTGTACTCCGGCCCAACGTCGCCAGGTTATTAAATCCCGGGATATAAATTAGTTAATATTATCCACGCGCCGCTAGCTCTCACTCTTTTCTTCGCCAGAGAAATGGATTTTCCGCTAAACTTAAATTGCTTAGCGATCGCCGGATGTGAAAGTTTTATCGAGTTCGTCGATAAAGAGCTTTCGCGTACAACCGACCCGATCAACGTACCATCGACACGCGACAACTGCCAACGATTTACGACGGTTACGATGGTATTACCTTTTCTTCACGATACTTTTCTTTTTCTTTCTCTTCTTCCGCCGTATTTGAGTTGATCACTATGGTTGGTCGCTTTACGTCATCGTGTACGAGGGACACGCCGAATAAAGTTTGTGGAAAATCATTACTCCACGGATCCTTTTCATCGAGTGTTCCAAGATAGCCGTTAGTGGAATTTTCGACCTCGTTTAAGACCCTTCAACGAGCTGAAATCTGCTCGCCAACTTTACTCGGAATTCAATGCTTTTCAATTACAAAGATTTTCCGGTTAACCGTTCCTTAATTAAACATGTAACTATACCGAAACGTTTAAATTACCTTTTGAACCTGGTATACAGGTCAAAGCTACTCCAGTTTACTCTGCTTTTTTCAGAACGTCCCTTTCAATTTCGCTGCGCGGAACGTCGGGAAAGGAACTCGAATACGAACGACACGAATAATTTGATAGAAAATCATCGTCGAAGCGAATTCGAAGCAAATTCGAAGCAAATTCGAAGCAAATTCGGGCCGAACGAATTCTCGCCTCGATTCGAAGCCAATATGCTTGTCCTTAAATTGGCTGTCCTCCTCGGCAGGATACCTACGAAATTGCAAATACGAGACCGACGATTCGTAGGAAAATCTGTGTGACCGCCGGTAATAAAATCTCCTATAATCGACGTTGGCCTGCTTACGTCAATCTGCTCGTGGCAGGTGTCCGACGATACAGGCTCAACGCGACATCAACCTCTTCGTTATAATCCGTACAAGCTGGGTCTCGTGTAACGGTAACGTTAGTCGTGTAATAGATATCGGCGTCGAAATCATTTCCCAATATATTTCCTGCGAAATTGCTTCGTAATTTCGTAGTAACACACCGACTGGCTATGTGCCACGTCACCGACTCGCCTACACCTCGCTATCTCTCCCTTAACGACAATTTTATTGAACCGAGCGATCGACCCGGCTCGCCCGGTAAATACCTTCGCTCCTCTGGACACACCGACGATAATTGACCCAGTTCGATATCCTTGTAAACCGACGCCAGGCGTTTCTTGCCTCGTAAAGACGAATCTTTCGAACGGTGTCACTCGCGTTCAATTCGTTTTTCTAGCGAAGGGTCTCGAATCTTTAAACGACGAGAAACCTAATCACTTTCACACAACTTTCGTTTAAAGACGAAAGAACGTAAAGAACTGGGTTCGGCCTTCTCCCATCTGCGTATCTTTCGGGGAGTCGATTGCGATGGTCATCTCCTTTGTCGGCAAGTGCTAGATCCGTCTCATCTCCTTCTTCCGTCGAATATTAGCGCCGCTACGAACGCATAAGCCGAAAAATCTTGCCACCGTATTACGCCGAAATATTAGACGATGTTCATTCGCAAGCGATAAAGCTTCGCTACTGTTCGCGATCGGCGCTGCTCTACTACGAAATATCAAATTTATCGCGTAGCCGCGTACACGGGAGAAGGAAAGAGATCGCAAGGGCGGTATTTACCCAATGCGAGAGACAGGCTACGAAAGACGAGCACGAGCGACTACAAAGTTCAATCGGGCTCGATGAAGCTTAACTTGCTCCGCGGAGAGCGGCCATTTGGAATTCGAGTGGCGTGTACGGTGTGCTCGGAGCGTTAACGAGTTCGATCGTCATCGTAAATAAGCAACCAGCGGTCCGAAAAATCTCGCCACGGTCAAGAAGACTTAAGAAGCCGTTCGCGGAAGATGGACGGCGCCACCCGCTACTTCTCGGCCGGAAATTACAGGTGACTTAGCGCGGTCTCTCTGCCCTCGCTTCTCTCGACAGACAGAGAGAAGAGGGCGCGGGCGCATCGTAAAATCCAAGCGAAGAGAAAGAAAGAGAGAGAGAGAGAGGCGTCGCTCGTCGAAAAACTCAGATGCGATCTTTCGCGAGTTCGTCGACAGTTTCTGCCTCGCTGTTACGTTTCTACCGCCCCCGCTGTATTTCGAAACGGAAGGGGGGCGCGATTCCGTCTGTCGGCTCTCTTCCTGCACGCTTCGTTGTGCACCGTCGCGCGTATCTAGACGCTGGAAACGAGAATTATGAAAATTTCGTGGAGCAGTTGCGCCAACTCTTCTCGTTTCTCGCCATTGAAATCGCAGGTGTCAGGTCGCGCGATCGATACAACCCCCGTTAAAGGATCGAAACGATGTTCGTTTGCGATTCTAGGCAAAATCGTTTCCTATTTAGCGTGAAAGTTCCAATTGTTTCTCTCGTCTAGTTAGCGCGCAAGCTTCTTCTCCTTTCCTTTCACTCGTTAGAAGCGAAATAGTTCAGAGATCCTCGCAGCGTTTCAAACATCCCGATGACTCTCTTCGTTCCATTGTCTTCGTCCAGTTGTCTTCGAAACGTTAATTTATTCGTTCGTTCTCCTCGTTGGCGTAAGCGCAAACGCGCTCGATCGGTTACCTCTATTTTCGTTCTTTTCTCTGGGTAGCGCGTCGAGCGAAAAGCGGGTGTGAGTGGCTTGACGGCTCGAGAGAGTGCGATCGAGGATTCCCGATGTTCTTCTCTGACGGATCGTCGATATACGTAGAACGCGACGAGGTCCAACTCGATTTCGCGTCGCGCGTTTCAGAGGATATCAGCCCTTTTCTCTCGCGATCCAGCAAGAAACGACGAGCCGAGCGAAGGAGGAGGAGTCAACCTCGACTGCGGTATCTGCGCCGACGACGCGATCCGAACGTAGCCATTGGAAGGTCGCTTTAAGCGTTAATTTGGCGATCTCGCGATCGATCGAGATCGGTGTCGGGATCGGCGTAATACGCGCGTACGATCCCATATTACGAGCGAAAGACGATTAAAAGACTTCGCGCTCGTAACCGTAACACTGTCCGGGCATGGTTGTCCTTGGGTTTACGACGCCTGTCGCTCGAGATCCCATTGTCTCGAATCGATTATCCAACACTTTGCACCTGCTCCGATTAGTGCAACGTCGAGGAACAAAACAATGCAAGAACGATGAAACATAGGATATACATTAAATGATAAGGGATCGGGGCTTTGGCGCTACTTTGGCGGGGCTACTTTGGCGGCTTAAAAGAGACGAATACGTGGAATACGTCGATCGATCTCTCGTATCGAGGATACGGACTGGCGAACGTAAGACGGATCAAGTTTCGAGCAACGTTTCGAAAGGGCGAATAAATTGGAATTAACGCGGCTCGCTATAGGGCGAGTATACGGAAACCACGGGCTGCGATAATGTAACCCGCGGGATAAAGGCTTCCGCGTACGACTCGACGTACAATTGCCCTTTACAGTGTTCGCAGTGGAAAACGATCTGCGCACAGATCGGGGTGCGGCTTAATGCCAATTCACGGACAAAGGGTGACCGCGGACGAAAAAGAGAGCCACGGGATTCTTGGAGCGAGCGAGTAAAGTGAGAACGGCCGGCTGCGCCGTTTCTTTCGACGTTGCTCTCTCGATTCGGAGATAACAGCGCTGTGTGCCGCCGGACGATTAATAACCGACTCGAGATCTAGATACGAATAAGTATAAAAAGGTTGGATCTTGGTTTCGTCGTTCTTACGACCATATAACGCTTCGTAGGACGTGACGATGTGAAACGAAGAATCCCTTCAGAATGGAAAATGCCGCGACACGGACCGACGCGAAGGCCGACTTTGATACAAAGCCGAAGGTACTTGACTCCAACGACGTCGAGTATCGCTCAAGGGAGATCGGTCATGAAGTAAGGGAAAGAGGAGCACTCGTACGATCCTCGTCCCCCGTGCGATTAAATATCGCAGGGGTGCGGTCGATGGAGATCGTAAGAAGATTCGCGATAAAGCGATCGAAGCAGGCTTACGCCTGTAATCTTTGGAGGTACGTTAATATCGCGACTAAACGTCGTAACCTACGAAATCCGGAGAAGAGGGTCGCAGTTATTAATCGGGCAGCGATAATCGCCGGCTCCACGATATCCAACGAATTCATCCGCCTCCTCGTCCGTCGATACTCCGTCGTTCTTCGATCGTCGTTCTTAATTGCGCGTCTCAGGGGGACGAGAGCAACGCGTATCGCCACCACGCGTCGATCGACGAGGTATCGATTCGCTTCCGCGACCAGCGTCAAAGGCCGGGCCGACGAAACAACGTTATGCCACGCGTCGAGATTCGCGTTGCTCGGCGTCTTTCTCCGTGGGTCACGAAGCCAAAAGGGAGGAAAAACACGAGGGATCCGTTAAAAGGCGTCGTTGTTCGATCAGCGTGTGTCCAACGATAAGCGAAGCGACGAGGACGCGACCTAACACCAACACGGGCAATTCCTTTTCCTCGGGTTTCTCGTTTTCTGGATGGACGATCCGGTCCGTAGTTTTTGATTCTCTACAGAGGAGTATACAAGTACTTGATTTGCAAAATGATTAGTTTAAAAGATATCTTAAATTTAACTTTTTTTTATTTTATTTTATTTTATTTCTTTTATTCCTTTTTTTATTTTATTTTACTTTTTATTCTATTTTTTTTATTATGTACCTTGCAATTCGTACAGCTGAACATTAAATTTAGTATTGTAGGACTTGTGTGAATGAGGAGGAAGGATAAGAGAGAGTTAACAAGTTTTTAAGCTTTCATTAGTTTTTATTCACCTACAGTCTTGACTAAGAATATACAATTCAGTACTAATATATATAGAAAAATACAAATATCCACATAAAACTGTACATACAATCATACATACGAAACCATACATACAAAACCAGACATACAAAACCAAACTTGACTAAGAATATACAATTCAGTAGTAATATATATAAAAAAAATACAAATATCCACATAAAACTGTACATACAACCATACATACAAAACCATACATACAAGAATTATTATACTTAGAAAAAAAGTGTCTGGCAATAGTAGCGATTATTCGGGATCGAGGTATCCCAACTCCAGCCAGTATGCTGCCATATCTCTTGCGGATTCTCCCGGCTCTCGGTCCAGCAGCAACCTTGCAGTTATTGCTTCTCCTGGAGAAGGATCGATGTTGACTAGGCTCCCTGTCCGTCTCAACATGGTGAATTGGGCCACTCGATGTCTCTTCCCTTGGATCGGTTGTTCTCGTACACCTGGCAGAACGATTTTTCTAGCCCACGGTGCCATTTTTGCCAAATTACGGGGCAGCAGCCGTATTGAATCGAGACATTGCTCGCTCTCTAACCCCCAATCGATTAGAAAGACGATGTAGCCAGTCATGGTCCTTTGTAAAAGGATGGCTCTTTCCCAAGCGCTAGATTCCTTAAAATCTACTAGCACGGCGACTAGCATGCCTGTTCTTAAACTTTTCGCCTTCGGCAAGTACTCCACGGGATGTTCCATCATCTTCAAATTGAGTGTTTGGGTTATCTTCGGCCATCCAGCCAAACGAACCCACATGGTGGTAAGTGACTCGACTCGAACCACCCGGACGGGAACTCCTTCTCGGAACCGATCGTTTGTCTTTTGTAAAATCTCCATGGTATACTAGATTTAGAAAAAATTTCGAATGTTAATGTTCGACTATACTGATCTGCCTAGTTTACGTGTCTAGGTCGGATGGTGCTGGCTCCGCCGGGAATCGGACCCCCCTTTATGTACCAGCAGCACCGACCTTGGAGAGGACCCCCTTTATATATCAGCTGCACCGACCTTAGAGAGGACCCCTTTAAATATCAGCAGCACCGACCTTGGAGAGAACCCCCTTTAAATATCAGCAGCACCGACCTTGGAGAGAACCCCCTTTATATATCAGCTGCACCGACCTTAGAGAGGACCCCTTTAAATATCAGCAGCACCGACCTTGGAGAGGTACTCGGTCACCGTTTAAGCTAAACGCACGTTTTCGTTTGTCTTGTTTCACACTTTTCTTGTCCTCGCAATATTTTATAACAGTGTTATCAATATATACAGGCAAAATATATAGTCTATTTTTGATACACAAGTGTCAGATATCAATTATTGCTTTCCGTTAAAATAAATATATCATTATTAGATGCTCTTTTTAATATTCCGATCCGCATCCTTACAATATTTTACAATTTTTAACCTAAAAATGTCGCTAGAAAATAGAAAACGAAAAACAATTTGAAAAGCACTAGCTCGCTTGAATGTGAAAATTGTGACGTGGGTGTATGTGCTTTGCCCTGCTTTAAAATATATCACACTCAATTGTATTATTAATAATTAAAGTAAATTATTAAAGTTCACGTATATGTATCGTACCTTTAAGAAAAATTAACATTTAATTATCCAATGTGCTTGCGTAGAGAACAGCATTATCCGCCACATATTGCGGTGCAGTATCGTTTACGCGTAGTTCGCGTCAAACCCTGCCCTACGAAGGAACGTCCCCGCACAAAATTCAATCGTACCTAAGACGTTAAACCGATCCTTTGCAAGTTTTCTTCAAAGAGATACGCTATACGAGTTGTTTGATTGATATCCGAAAAGTTTCTTTCTGTTTATGAGGAAATAATAGACGCACAATGTTATTTGCTTTATATCGTTTTGTCGCATTACGTACGATCCATTTTGTTCTATTGAGATAAACACCGAGACATTTCACAGACTTGGTTTCACGTTTGTACGGAGGTGCTTTATTGTAAAAACGACGTTTGCGAAAAAAGACATTTTTCGGACAACCTAATATATTTCATACGATGCTGTTGCCAAGAAATATTTATTAACGAAATGCTAAAAACTGTTATTTGCAAACAAATACTAGGGGAAATTGTTTTATCCGCTTTTACGCGCAGAAGAATTTTACTGCTCAATAATATTGCGATTGGAACGAACGAGCCGTTTCGCTAACATCGGAACAAAGTAGAAACGAATCGGTACTTATCAAGGAGAAAACCTTGTCCAGCGTGGGGAAAAGTTTAAGGACCGATGTCCCTCGATCCACGCTGGAGACGGCCGATGAAACAAGGCGAATTAGCGGGAGATCGGGAGCAGAAGGCAGAACGGGCGGAATAGAAAAGGAATGGATACGGCAAGCTTCGGCCGTGCGATTTCGTATCACGTAGCGTTATCCCCTCGTAAAGTTGGCCACTCGTGCCACTAGCAGAAACTGTATGGCGGGCTCCGAGAGGATTTTAATCGCGCGACGGTCGAACGTATCGGTGAAATTACTGGAGAGCCCCGTCGACGTGCCTTTCGTTCCTGTCTGCCCCACGGCTCGGCTGCCACGGATCTAACAGATTGACCGGATCCAACGTGCCGGGTTACGAAACTTCGAAACTGGCTAGAATCGACTGCTAAGTTAATTGCCGGTCGCTCCCTCGCACCTACTCGTCTATCAGGCGACTCCAACTAGTAACCAACGAGGAAACCGCTGATGTCAGGCGTAAATTCAGCTGAAAATCCGTAGCGTGGAACGATGAAAGAGGCCGCACGGAAGAAAATAGCCTGGCGATCAAAAGGCTGGAACGTGCTTTCAGACCCGAACGCTTAGCTGCGCCGCCCCGCACCGAGATCCACTTTGACTTTCGCCCTTTGTTGCGAATATGACAGCCCGTTCGCGCTTTACCCTCGACGATCGACGCCGACCACGCTTCTGCCGCCTGTTATTTCCCAACCGTCCACCGTTTTGCTCCCCTTCTTTTTCATTTTCTTCTTTCCGCTCTTCTCCTTTTATCCTCTTTTCCCTTCTTCTCTCGCCGAAGCGCCGCGTTTGCTGTCGAGTTCGGCTACGATTGGCAAACACAAATCTTACGTGGACGCGCGATACGCGCGTTCCACGCATTTCAAATTTCACGACGTAACGTACTCGACGACTCAACGTAACGTGGAAAACGCGACAAGATGTTCGAATTTGGAATTATGCGAGCGCGCTGGGTCGATCGGCATGCCATCCGCCAAACGCGCGGCAAATAAATCTGTCGGTGTAATTTTAACGAGCCTCGATACCGCTCGAGGATTATACGGGTAATTTAAATTCCGCTCGCTCGATCGACGCGACTGATGGAACGACGATGAGCCGGCTGAGCCGAGATGAAATGATAAATTAGCGAATGAAACAGCCAAGTATAATGGAATGCCCGGTTAAATATAGAGCGTTTTAAACCGATTAACAGATAACTGCAAATTAGATCGTCCATTAACGCGGTTCGTCCACGTTCGAGCGGCATCGTTCGAGAATCAGTCGGAGAATTAGTCCGAGAATTAGTCAGAATACCCTCCGATCGATCGTTTTCCCCCCCGAAATCTGGCATTCAATCTGTTTCGATTCGCCATTCGCGCGATCCGAATTTAAGTTTCACGAATGTGAATACGAACGAGCCGTGCGTACCACTGACTATCGCACGATCGCTGTGGCAAAACGCTGGCGTACAATTAGCGCTATTTGCCGTTACGTGAAATATATTGTAAACGTTATTGCTCGCGCGTGGAAACTCGCTACTTCGCGCAGCCAGTCGAACTGTTCGATATTTATAGTTAGTCGACAAATACCGCGTACCTATCGTCGAGATTCTACGCAAGCATTGCGCGCGATAGAAACCCCTTCTATATCGTGCAATTGTCGTATCGAATAGCCGCTGCTCGAATTTCGCGCTGCGAATCGCATTCAAAAAATTTTATTTTTCTGGAAATCGAACGTGCAGATTTTTTTTTTAATTCAAACGACCTAACCCGAGCAGTTAGATTGGCCGAATTTCGTTCTCTTTGGAAACTTTGAGACCTCCGAACAACCCGTCTCTAGATGTCTACGATAACTTTGAAATTCCTAAATTCCAATTAATAAGTAAAAACCGGAACGACCAAAATTCCCTGGACCGCGTAATCCGCATGAAAATACAAATTCAGCGTCGAATTCGAAGAGATAGATGAAAGAGGGATTCGATGGTAGAGCAAATCGGACGAACGGTTTGTAACACGAGACATTAATAAAGTTGGTGGAGCCGCGGAAAGCGGATGGAAATGGAAATTTTCCGATTTTAATATCGGCGAATGCATCGGGACGCGAGAAGAAAGATCAAAAGGTTGACTGTTGATTAATTTGAGCGGCACGCGAGCCACGAGCCCCGAGCCCCGAGCGTCGCGATGCTCGCGTGCGCCGAAGCTACTGCGATCGAGCGAGCGTCGTAACCTCGGTAAATAACCCGTCGTATAATATTACGTACACTGATCAACGATTCGGAAAGGGAGTTTCGCTAACCGGGGCATCGCCCCGCCGTCGTGCGAAAATAAACTAATTAGCCTTTGGGGACGTCGAGGCATGCCCCTCGACGCCCCAGCGGATTTCAAGTCGTCGATTTTACAGCTAGCTGCTGTTACGTTCGAACCGTTTGTAAACCAGTGACGCGCAATTTGGGATAGCGATTGCGATCGAAATCCGACCCCTCTCGAGAATCCTACGGAAAGAGAATTTCTTTCGCAGTGGTTGGTCTGGCCGATCCAAGTTTCGGCGCGCGTTGTCGCGATGCCTAATCGCTGCGTTGCCGATCGTCGTTGCCATTGGAACGCGCGGCGACCGAACAGCCGTGAGTTTGCTCTGTACACTCGAGGCCTGAACTTAAAGGCTTAACGACCTGTTTGCCGTTGCAGCTCGGCAGAAACGAATCTTCGGCGTTCGCCCGAGCTAAACCAGCGAATATTCGAGCGGCCTGCCTCGGAACGGTCGCTGAATTTCTGCTGAAAAATTAATCAACGCGGAACGTAGATCGCCAGTGATAAACACGTGAAAAACCATGCGCTGATGATGGGGGGGGGGGGGGGAGAACGGCAACGGCAACGTTGTTGCCAAACGAATGTAATGAACGGGCAAATACGCGTTTGTTTGCAAGTACCCTACGGCGAGCAAATAACGTTACGCGAAACACGCGGCCCGGTTTCATCCTGTGTCGTCCTTTTATACACACGCGTGAAAAATTTCGCGGAAATTCGCACTGGCGACGCAGAATCGGTGCGCGGAAGAAATCTGGCCGACTCCTGTTAATAAATTTATTTCTTACAAAATTTACCCGTGGACCGCGCTATCCTGCCGCCCGTGTTTCCATCTCTTCGCCAGGAATTTGGCAACAGAGTTTGCGAAAAGTTACGGGCGCCGACTGGAGAGAACGGCGAGACCGGTTTTTCTAAAATAAAACGATCCTGCGAAATAGACGCGACGAGTGCCACGGTCAGTCTTGGAAACTCGAGTCTCCGCGAAATCTCCTTCCGCTTCTGGCTATACGTACAAGTATATCAACGCGCGCCTTGCAACGCGTCTCGTGCCGTTTTTCTCCTATTCTGCTTGCACGTTTCTCAAAGAGAATACCTAATACCAAGGTGGCCTTCGCTTTACGCGTCTGTGCGATTCCAGCGATGGAAAAAACGTCACGCTGTTCAGCAAACCAGCGTGCAAGCAACGACAATACGTATACGACGTTGCATAAATCAACGAATGTTCGCGTATAGAAACTTGTAAAAAAAATCCACTGTCGAAAAATAGAAAAATTCGTACTCGTGCAAAGATCAGCGGGAAACGAAACGATTTTCGACTCGTAACCAAGCGTTATAGTCATAGGAATGTAACGAAACGGCGCGCAAACAACCGACGCGAAACCATCGTGACGCAAAAGCATTTCGCGACAGGGAGCGCGGGTCCGACCGTAGCGAAAAACCAGCAGCCAGCCCGCTGTCGTTTCACCCAATGGGGGTGTTGTATCGATATGTCGAGGCAGCGTCGCTGAAACCTGCTGATGGCAGAGAGCCAACGATAAGGGCCGCCATCTATCGACCGTAAGAGCCTCCTTTTGTATTAACGACGCTGTTCCGACTGTAATTGAGAGCCTCTGTACTCCGGCCCAATGTCGCCAGGTTATTAAATCCCGGGATATAAATTAGTTAATATTATCCACGCGCCGCTAGCTCGCACTCTTTTCTTCGCCAGAGAAATGGATTTTCCGTTAAACTTAAATTGCTTAGCGATCGCCGGATGTGAAAGTTTTATCGAGTTCGTCGATAAAGAGCTTTCGCGTACAACCGACCCGATCAACGTACCATCGACACGCGACAACTGCCAACGATTTACGACGGTTACGATGGTATTACCTTTTCTTCACGATACTTTTCTTTTTCTTTCTCTTCTTCCGCCGTATTTGAGTTGATCACTATGGTTGGTCGCTTTACGTCATCGTGTACGAGGGACACGCCGAATAAAGTTTGTGGAAAATCATTACTCCACGGATCCTTTTCATCGAGTGTTCCAAGATAGCCGTTAGTGGAATTTTCGACCTCGTTTAAGACCCATCAACGAGCTGAAATCTGCTCGCCAACTTTACTCGGAATTCAATGCTTTTCAATTACAAAGATTTTCCGGTTAACCGTTCCTTAATTAAACATGTAACTATACCGAAACGTTTAAATTACTTTTTGGACCTGGTATACAGGTCAAAGCTACTCCAGTTTACTCTGCTTTTTTCAGATCGTCCCTTTCAATTTCGCTGCGCGGAACGTCGGGAAAGGAACTCGAATACGAACGACACGAATAATTTGATAGAAAATCATCGTCGAAGCGAATTCGAAGCAAATTCGAAGCAAATTCGAAGCAAATTCGGGCCGAACGAATTCTCGCCTCGATTCGAAGCCAATATGCTTGTCCTTAAATTGGCTGTCCTCCTCGGCAGGATACCTACGAAATCGCAAATACGAGACCGACGATTCGTAGGAAAATCTGTGTGACCGCCGATAATAAAATCTCCTATAATCGACGTTGGCCTGCTTACGTCAATCTGCTCGTGGCAGGTGTCCGACGATACAGGCTCAACGCGACATCAACCTCTTCGTTATAATCCGTACAAGCTTGGTCTCGTGTAACGGTAACGTTAGTCGTGTAATAGATACTTTCGATGTCGGCGTCGAAATCATTTCCCAATATATTTCCTGCGAAATTGCTTCGTAATTTCGTAGTAACACACCGACTGGCTATGTGCCACGTCACCGACTCGCCTACACCTTGCTATCTCTCCCTTAACGACAATTTTATTGAACCGAGCGATCGACCCAGCTCGCCCGGTAAATACCTTCGCTCCTCTGGACACACCGACGATAATTGACCCAGTTCGATATCTTTGTAAACCGACGCCAGGCGTTTCTTGCCTCGTAAAGACGAATCTTTCGAACGGTGTCATTCGCGTTCAATTCGTTTTTCTAGCGAGGGGTCTCGAATCTTTAAACGACGAGAAACCTAATCACTTTCAGACAACTTTCGTTTAAAGACGAAAGAACGTAAAGAACTGGGTTCGGCCTTCTCCCATCTGCGTATCTTTCGGGGAGTCGATTGCGATGGTCATCTCCTTTGTCGGATACGATTCGAATTGGTCGAATAAGCTGGCAAGTGCTAGATCCGTCTCATCTCCTTCTTCCGTCGAATATTAGCGCCACTACGAACGCATAAGCCGAAAAATCTTGCCACCGTATTACGCCGAAATATTAGACGATGTTCATTCGCAAGCGATAAAGCTTCGCTACTGTTCGCGATCGGCGCTGCTCTACTACGAAATATCAAATTTATCGCGTAGCCGCGTACACGGGAGAAGGAAAGAGATCGCAAGGGCGGTATTTACCCAATGCGAGAGACAGGCTACGAAAGACGAGCACGAGCGACTACAAAGTTCAATCGGGCTCGATGAAGCTTAACTTGCTCCGCGGAGAGCGGCCACTTGGAATTCGAGTGGCGTGTACGGTGTGCTCGGAGCGTTAACGAGTTCGATCGTCATCGTAAATAAGCAACCAGCGGTCCGAAAAATCTCGCCACGGTCAAGAAGGCTTAAGAAGCCGTTCGCGGAAGATGGACGGCGCCACCCGCTACTTCTCGGCCGGAAATTACAGGTGACTTAGCGCGGTCTCTCTGCCCTCGCTTCTCTCGACAGACAGAGAGAAGAGGGCGCGGGCGCATCGTAAAATCCAAGCGAAGAGAAAGAAAGAGAGAGAGAGAGGCGTCGCTCGTCGAAAAACTCAGATGCGATCTTTCGCGAGTTCGTCGACAGTTTCTGCCTCGCTGTTACGTTTCTACCGCCCCCGCTGTATTTCGAAACGGAAGGGGGGCGCGATTCCGTCTGTCGGCTCTCTTCCTGCACGCTTCGTTGTGCACCGTCGCGCGTATCTAGACGCTGGAAACGAGAATTATGAAAATTTCGTGGAGCAGTTGCGCCAACTCTTCTCGTTTCTCGCCATTGAAATCGCAGGTGTCAGGTCGCGCGATCGATACAACCCCCGTTAAAGGATCGAAACGATGTTCGTTTGCGATTCTAGGCAAAATCGTTTCCTATTTAGCGTGAAAGTTCCAATTGTTTCTCTCGTCTAGTTAGCGCGCAAGCTTCTTCTCCTTTCCTTTCACTCGTTAGAAGCGAAATAGTTCAGAGATCCTCGCAGCGTTTCAAACATCCCGATGACTCTCTTCGTTCCATTGTCTTCGTCCAGTTGTCTTCGAAACGTTAATTTATTCGTTCGTTCTCCTCGTTGGCGTAAGCGCAAACGCGCTCGATCGGTTACCTCTATTTTCGTTCTTTTCTCTGGGTAGCGCGTCGAGCGAAAAGCGGGTGTGAGTGGCTTGACGGCTCGAGAGAGTGCGATCGAGGATTCCCGATGTTCTTCTCTGACGGATCGTCGATATACGTAGAACGCGACGAGGTCCAACTCGATTTCGCGTCGCGCGTTTCAGAGGATATCAGCCCTTTTCTCTCGCGATCCAGCAAGAAACGACGAGCCGAGCGAAGGAGGAGGAGTCAACCTCGACTGCGGTATCTGCGCCGACGACGCGATCCGAACGTAGCCATTGGAAGGTCGCTTTAAGCGTTAATTTGGCGATCTCGCGATCGATCGAGATCGGTGTCGGGATCGGCGTAATACGCGCGTACGATCCCATATTACGAGCGAAAGACGATTAAAAGACTTCGCGCTCGTAACCGTAACACTGTCCGGGCATGGTTGTCCTTGGGTTTACGACGCCTGTCGCTCGAGATCCCATTGTCTCGAATCGATTATCCAACACTTTGCACCTGCTCCGATTAGTGCAACGTCGAGGAACAAAACAATGCAAGAACGATAAAACATAGGATATACATTAAATGATAAGGGATCGGGGCTTTGGCGCTACTTTGGCGGGGCTACTTTGGCGGCTTAAAAGAGACGAATACGTGGAATACGTCGATCGATCTCTCGTATCGAGGATACGGACTGGCGAACGTAAGACGGATCAAGTTTCGAGCAACGTTTCGAAAGGGCGAATAAATTGGAATTAACGCGGCTCGCTATAGGGCGAGTATACGGAAACCACGGGCTGCGATAATGTAACCCGCGGGATAAAGGCTTCCGCGTACGACTCGACGTACAATTGCCCTTTACAGTGTTCGCAGTGGAAAACGATCTGCGCACAGATCGGGGTGCGGCTTAATGCCAATTCACGGACAAAGGGTGACCGCGGACGAAAAAGAGAGCCACGGGATTCTTGGAGCGAGCGAGTAAAGTGAGAACGGCCGGCTGCGCCGTTTCTTTCGACGTTGCTCTCTCGATTCGGAGATAACAGCGCTGAGTGCCGCCGGACGATTAATAACCGACTCGAGATCTAGATACGAATAAGTATAAAAAGGTTGGATCTTGGTTTCGTCGTTCTTACGACCATATAACGCTTCGTAGGACGTGACGATGTGAAACGAAGAATCCCTTCAGAGTGGAAAATGCCGCGACACGGACCGACGCGAAGGCCGACTTTGATACAAAGCCGAAGGTACTTGACTCCAACGACGTCGAGTATCGCTCAAGGGAGATCGGTCATGAAGTAAGGGAAAGAGGAGCACTCGTACGATCCTCGTCCCCCGTGCGATTAAATATCGCAGGGGTGCGGTCGATGGAGATCGTAAGAAGATTCGCGATAAAGCGATCGAAGCAGGCTTACGCCTGTAATCTTTGGAGGTACGTTAATATCGCGACTAAACGTCGTAACCTACGAAATCCGGAGAAGAGGGTCGCAGTTATTAATCGGGCAGCGATAATCGCCGGCTCCACGATATCCAACGAATTCATCCGCCCCCTCGTCCGTCGATACTCCGTCGTTCTTCGATCGTCGTTCTTAATTGCGCGTCTCAGGGGGACGAGAGCAACGCGTATCGCCACCACGCGTCGATCGACGAGGTATCGATTCGCTTCCGCGACCAGCGTCAAAGGCCGGGCCGACGAAACAACGTTATGCCACGCGTCGAGATTCGCGTTGCTCGGCGTCTTTCTCCGTGGGTCACGAAACCAAAAGGGAGGAAAAACACGAGGGATCCGTGAAAAGGCGTCGTTGTTCGATCAGCGTGTGTCCAACGATAAGCGAAGCGACGAGGACGCGACCTAACACCAACACGGGCAATTCCTTTTCCTCGGGTTTCTCGTTTTCTGGATGGACGATCCGGTCCGTAGTTTTTGATTCTCTACAGAGGAGTATACAAGTACTTGATTTGCAAAATGATTAGTTTAAAAGATATCTTAAATTTAACTTTTTTTTATTTTATTTTATTTTATTTCTTTTATTCCTTTTTTTATTTTATTTTACTTTTTATTCTATTTTTTTTATTATGTACCTTGCAATTCGTACAGCTGAACATTAAATTTAGTATTGTAGGACTTGTGTGAATGAGGAGGAAGGATAAGAGAGAGTTAACAAGTTTTTAAGCTTTCATTAGTTTTTATTCACCTACAGTCTTGACTAAGAATATACAATTCAGTACTAATATATATAGAAAAATACAAATATCCACATAAAACTGTACATACAATCATACATACGAAACCATACATACAAAACCAGACATACAAAACCAAACTTGACTAAGAATATACAATTCAGTAGTAATATATATAAAAAAAATACAAATATCCACATAAAACTGTACATACAACCATACATACAAAACCATACATACAAGAATTATTATACTTAGAAAAAAAGTGTCTGGCAATAGTAGCGATTATTCGGGATCGAGGTATCCCAACTCCAGCCAGTATGCTGCCATATCTCTTGCGGATTCTCCCGGCTCTCGGTCCAGCAGCAACCTTGCAGTTATTGCTTCTCCTGGAGAAGGATCGATGTTGACTAGGCTCCCTGTCCGTCTCAACATGGTGAATTGGGCCACTCGATGTCTCTTCCCTTGGATCGGTTGTTCTCGTACACCTGGCAGAACGATTTTTCTAGCCCACGGTGCCATTTTTGCCAAATTACGGGGCAGCAGCCGTATTGAATCGAGACATTGCTCGCTCTCTAACCCCCAATCGATTAGAAAGACGATGTAGCCAGTCATGGTCCTTTGTAAAAGGATGGCTCTTTCCCAAGCGCTAGATTCCTTAAAATCTACTAGCACGGCGACTAGCATGCCTGTTCTTAAACTTTTCGCCTTCGGCAAGTACTCCACGGGATGTTCCATCATCTTCAAATTGAGTGTTTGGGTTATCTTCGGCCATCCAGCCAAACGAACCCACATGGTGGTAAGTGACTCGACTCGAACCACCCGGACGGGAACTCCTTCTCGGAACCGATCGTTTGTCTTTTGTAAAATCTCCATGGTATACTAGATTTAGAAAAAATTTCGAATGTTAATGTTCGACTATACTGATCTGCCTAGTTTACGTGTCTAGGTCGGATGGTGCTGGCTCCGCCGGGAATCGGACCCCCCTTTATGTACCAGCAGCACCGACCTTGGAGAGGACCCCCTTTATATATCAGCTGCACCGACCTTAGAGAGGACCCCTTTAAATATCAGCAGCACCGACCTTGGAGAGAACCCCCTTTAAATATCAGCAGCACCGACCTTGGAGAGAACCCCCTTTATATATCAGCTGCACCGACCTTAGAGAGGACCCCTTTAAATATCAGCAGCACCGACCTTGGAGAGGTACTCGGTCACCGTTTAAGCTAAACGCACGTTTTCGTTTGTCTTGTTTCACACTTTTCTTATCCTCGCAATATTTTATAACAGTGTTATCAATATATACAGGCAAAATATATAGTCTATTTTTGATACACAAGTGTCAGATATCAATTATTGCTTTCCGTTAAAATAAATATATCATTATTAGATGCTCTTTTTAATATTCCGATCCGCATCCTTACAATATTTTACAATTTTTAACCTAAAAATGTCGCTAGAAAATAGAAAACGAAAAACAATTTGAAAAGCACTAGCTCGCTTGAATGTGAAAATTGTGACGTGGGTGTATGTGCTTTGCCCTGCTTTAAAATATATCACACTCAATTGTATTATTAATAATTAAAGTAAATTATTAAAGTTCACGTATATGTATCGTACCTTTAAGAAAAATTAACATTTAATTATCCAATGTGCTTGCGTAGAGAACAGCATTATCCGCCACATATTGCGGTGCAGTATCGTTTACGCGTAGTTCGCGTCAAACCCTGCCCTACGAAGGAACGTCCCCGCACAAAATTCAATCGTACCTAAGACGTTAAACCGATCCTTTGCAAGTTTTCTTCAAAGAGATACGCTATACGAGTTGTTTGATTGATATCCGAAAAGTTTCTTTCTGTTTATGAGGAAATAATAGACGCACAATGTTATTTGCTTTATATCGTTTTGTCGCATTACGTACGATCCATTTTGTTCTATTGAGATAAACACCGAGACATTTCACAGACTTGGTTTCACGTTTGTACGGAGGTGCTTTATTGTAAAAACGACGTTTGCGAAAAAAGACATTTTTCGGACAACCTAATATATTTCATACGATGCTGTTGCCAAGAAATATTTATTAACGAAATGCTAAAAACTGTTAGTTGCAAACAAATACTAGGGGAAATTGTTTTATCCGCTTTTACACGCAGAAGAATTTTACTGCTCAATAATATTGCGATTGGAACGAACGAGCCGTTTCGCTAACATCGGAACAAAGTAGAAACGAATCGGTACTTATCAAGGAGAAAACCTTGTCCAGCGTGGGGAAAAGTTTAAGGACCGATGTCCCTCGATCCACGCTGGAGACGGCCGATGAAACAAGGCGAATTAGCGGGAGATCGGGAGCAGAAGGCAGAACGGGCGGAATAGAAAAGGAATGGATACGGCAAGCTTCGGCCGTGCGATTTCGTATCACGTAGCGTTATCCCCTCGTAAAGTTGGCCACTCGTGCCACTAGCAGAAACTGTATGGCGGGCTCCGAGAGGATTTTAATCGCGCGACGGTCGAACGTATCGGTGAAATTACTGGAGAGCCCCGTCGACGTGCCTTTCGTTCCTGTCTGCCCCACGGCTCGGCTGCCACGGATCTAACAGATTGACCGGATCCAACGTGCCGGGTTACGAAACTTCGAAACTGGCTAGAATCGACTGCTAAGTTAATTGCCGGTCGCTCCCTCGCACCTACTCGTCTATCAGGCGACTCCAACTAGTAACCAACGAGGAAACCGCTGATGTCAGGCGTAAATTCAGCTGAAAATCCGTAGCGTGGAACGATGAAAGAGGCCGCACGGAAGAAAATAGCCTGGCGATCAAAAGGCTGGAACGTGCTTTCAGACCCGAACGCTTAGCTGCGCCGCCCCGCACCGAGATCCACTTTGACTTTCGCCCTTTGTTGCGAATATGACAGCCCGTTCGCGCTTTACCCTCGACGATCGACGCCGACCACGCTTCTGCCGCCTGTTATTTCCCAACCGTCCACCGTTTTGCTCCCCTTCTTTTTCATTTTCTTCTTTCCGCTCTTCTCCTTTTATCCTCTTTTCCCTTCTTCTCTCGCCGAAGCGCCGCGTTTGCTGTCGAGTTCGGCTACGATTGGCAAACACAAATCTTACGTGGACGCGCGATACGCGCGTTCCACGCATTTCAAATTTCACGACGTAACGTACTCGACGACTCAACGTAACGTGGAAAACGCGACAAGATGTTCGAATTTGGAATTATGCGAGCGCGCTGGGTCGATCGGCATGCCATCCGCCAAACGCGCGGCAAATAAATCTGTCGGTGTAATTTTAACGAGCCGCGATACCGCTCGAGGATTATACGGGTAATTTAAATTCCGCTCGCTCGATCGACGCGACTGATGGAACGACGATGAGCCGGCTGAGCCGAGATGAAATGATAAATTAGCGAATGAAACAGCCAAGTATAATGGAATGCCCGGTTAAATATAGAGCGTTTTAAACCGATTAACAGATAACTGCAAATTAGATCGTCCATTAACGCGGTTCGTCCACGTTCGAGCGGCATCGTTCGAGAATCAGTCGGAGAATTAGTCCGAGAATTAGTCAGAATACCCTCCGATCGATCGTTTTCCCCCCCGAAATCTGGCATTCAATCTGTTTCGATTCGCCATTCGCGCGATCCGAATTTAAGTTTCACGAATGTGAATACGAACGAGCCGTGCGTACCACTGACTATCGCACGATCGCTGTGGCAAAACGCTGGCGTACAATTAGCGCTATTTGCCGTTACGTGAAATATATTGTAAACGTTATTGCTCGCGCGTGGAAACTCGCTACTTCGCGCAGCCAGTCGAACTGTTCGATATTTATAGTTAGTCGACAAATACCGCGTACCTATCGTCGAGATTCTACGCAAGCATTGCGCGCGATAGAAACCCCTTCTATATCGTGCAATTGTCGTATCGAATAGCCGCTGCTCGAATTTCGCGCTGCGAATCGCATTCAAAAAATTTTATTTTTCTGGAAATCGAACGTGCAGATTTTTTTTTTAATTCAAACGACCTAACCCGAGCAGTTAGATTGGCCGAATTTCGTTCTCTTTGGAAACTTTGAGACCTCCGAACAACCCGTCTCTAGATGTCTACGATAACTTTGAAATTCCTAAATTCCAATTAATAAGTAAAAACCGGAACGACCAAAATTCCCTGGACCGCGTAATCCGCATGAAAATACAAATTCAGCGTCGAATTCGAAGAGATAGATGAAAGAGGGATTCGATGGTAGAGCAAATCGGACGAACGGTTTGTAACACGAGACATTAATAAAGTTGGTGGAGCCGCGGAAAGCGGATGGAAATGGAAATTTTCCGATTTTAATATCGGCGAATGCATCGGGACGCGAGAAGAAAGATCAAAAGGTTGACTGTTGATTAATTTGAGCGGCACGCGAGCCACGAGCCCCGAGCCCCGAGCGTCGCGATGCTCGCGTGCGCCGAAGCTACTGCGATCGAGCGAGCGTCGTAACCTCGGTAAATAACCCGTCGTATAATATTACGTACACTGATCAACGATTCGGAAAGGGAGTTTCGCTAACCGGGGCATCGCCCCGCCGTCGTGCGAAAATAAACTAATTAGCCTTTGGGGACGTCGAGGCATGCCCCTCGACGCCCCAGCGGATTTCAAGTCGTCGATTTTACAGCTAGCTGCTGTTACGTTCGAACCGTTTGTAAACCAGTGACGCGCAATTTGGGATAGCGATTGCGATCGAAATCCGACCCCTCTCGAGAATCCTACGGAAAGAGAATTTCTTTCGCAGTGGTTGGTCTGGCCGATCCAAGTTTCGGCGCGCGTTGTCGCGATGCCTAATCGCTGCGTTGCCGATCGTCGTTGCCATTGGAACGCGCGGCGACCGAACAGCCGTGAGTTTGCTCTGTACACTCGAGGCCTGAACTTAAAGGCTTAACGACCTGTTTGCCGTTGCAGCTCGGCAGAAACGAATCTTCGGCGTTCGCCCGAGCTAAACCAGCGAATATTCGAGCGGCCTGCCTCGGAACGGTCGCTGAATTTCTGCTGAAAAATTAATCAACGCGGAACGTAGATCGCCAGTGATAAACACGTGAAAAACCATGCGCTGATGATGGGGGGGGGGGGGGGGAGAACGGCAACGGCAACGTTGTTGCCAAACGAATGTAATGAACGGGCAAATACGCGTTTGTTTGCAAGTACCCTACGGCGAGCAAATAACGTTACGCGAAACACGCGGCCCGGTTTCATCCTGTGTCGTCCTTTTATACACACGCGTGAAAAATTTCGCGGAAATTCGCACTGGCGACGCAGAATCGGTGCGCGGAAGAAATCTGGCCGACTCCTGTTAATAAATTTATTTCTTACAAAATTTACCCGTGGACCGCGCTATCCTGCCGCCCGTGTTTCCATCTCTTCGCCAGGAATTTGGCAACAGAGTTTGCGAAAAGTTACGGGCGCCGACTGGAGAGAACGGCGAGACCGGTTTTTCTAAAATAAAACGATCCTGCGAAATAGACGCGACGAGTGCCACGGTCAGTCTTGGAAACTCGAGTCTCCGCGAAATCTCCTTCCGCTTCTGGCTATACGTACAAGTATATCAACGCGCGCCTTGCAACGCGTCTCGTGCCGTTTTTCTCCTATTCTGCTTGCACGTTTCTCAAAGAGAATACCTAATACCAAGGTGGCCTTCGCTTTACGCGTCTGTGCGATTCCAGCGATGGAAAAAACGTCACGCTGTTCAGCAAACCAGCGTGCAAGCAACGACAATACGTATACGACGTTGCATAAATCAACGAATGTTCGCGTATAGAAACTTGTAAAAAAAATCCACTGTCGAAAAATAGAAAAATTCGTACTCGTGCAAAGATCAGCGGGAAACGAAACGATTTTCGACTCGTAACCAAGCGTTATAGTCATAGGAATGTAACGAAACGGCGCGCAAACAACCGACGCGAAACCATCGTGACGCAAAAGCATTTCGCGACAGGGAGCGCGGGTCCGACCGTAGCGAAAAACCAGCAGCCAGCCCGCTGTCGTTTCACCCAATGGGGGTGTTGTATCGATATGTCGAGGCAGCGTCGCTGAAACCTGCTGATGGCAGAGAGCCAACGATAAGGGCCGCCATCTATCGACCGTAAGAGCCTCCTTTTGTATTAACGACGCTGTTCCGACTGTAATTGAGAGCCTCTGTACTCCGGCCCAATGTCGCCAGGTTATTAAATCCCGGGATATAAATTAGTTAATATTATCCACGCGCCGCTAGCTCGCACTCTTTTCTTCGCCAGAGAAATGGATTTTCCGTTAAACTTAAATTGCTTAGCGATCGCCGGATGTGAAAGTTTTATCGAGTTCGTCGATAAAGAGCTTTCGCGTACAACCGACCCGATCAACGTACCATCGACACGCGACAACTGCCAACGATTTACGACGGTTACGATGGTATTACCTTTTCTTCACGATACTTTTCTTTTTCTTTCTCTTCTTCCGCCGTATTTGAGTTGATCACTATGGTTGGTCGCTTTACGTCATCGTGTACGAGGGACACGCCGAATAAAGTTTGTGGAAAATCATTACTCCACGGATCCTTTTCATCGAGTGTTCCAAGATAGCCGTTAGTGGAATTTTCGACCTCGTTTAAGACCCATCAACGAGCTGAAATCTGCTCGCCAACTTTACTCGGAATTCAATGCTTTTCAATTACAAAGATTTTCCGGTTAACCGTTCCTTAATTAAACATGTAACTATACCGAAACGTTTAAATTACTTTTTGGACCTGGTATACAGGTCAAAGCTACTCCAGTTTACTCTGCTTTTTTCAGATCGTCCCTTTCAATTTCGCTGCGCGGAACGTCGGGAAAGGAACTCGAATACGAACGACACGAATAATTTGATAGAAAATCATCGTCGAAGCGAATTCGAAGCAAATTCGAAGCAAATTCGAAGCAAATTCGGGCCGAACGAATTCTCGCCTCGATTCGAAGCCAATATGCTTGTCCTTAAATTGGCTGTCCTCCTCGGCAGGATACCTACGAAATCGCAAATACGAGACCGACGATTCGTAGGAAAATCTGTGTGACCGCCGATAATAAAATCTCCTATAATCGACGTTGGCCTGCTTACGTCAATCTGCTCGTGGCAGGTGTCCGACGATACAGGCTCAACGCGACATCAACCTCTTCGTTATAATCCGTACAAGCTTGGTCTCGTGTAACGGTAACGTTAGTCGTGTAATAGATACTTTCGATGTCGGCGTCGAAATCATTTCCCAATATATTTCCTGCGAAATTGCTTCGTAATTTCGTAGTAACACACCGACTGGCTATGTGCCACGTCACCGACTCGCCTACACCTTGCTATCTCTCCCTTAACGACAATTTTATTGAACCGAGCGATCGACCCAGCTCGCCCGGTAAATACCTTCGCTCCTCTGGACACACCGACGATAATTGACCCAGTTCGATATCTTTGTAAACCGACGCCAGGCGTTTCTTGCCTCGTAAAGACGAATCTTTCGAACGGTGTCATTCGCGTTCAATTCGTTTTTCTAGCGAGGGGTCTCGAATCTTTAAACGACGAGAAACCTAATCACTTTCAGACAACTTTCGTTTAAAGACGAAAGAACGTAAAGAACTGGGTTCGGCCTTCTCCCATCTGCGTATCTTTCGGGGAGTCGATTGCGATGGTCATCTCCTTTGTCGGATACGATTCGAATTGGTCGAATAAGCTGGCAAGTGCTAGATCCGTCTCATCTCCTTCTTCCGTCGAATATTAGCGCCACTACGAACGCATAAGCCGAAAAATCTTGCCACCGTATTACGCCGAAATATTAGACGATGTTCATTCGCAAGCGATAAAGCTTCGCTACTGTTCGCGATCGGCGCTGCTCTACTACGAAATATCAAATTTATCGCGTAGCCGCGTACACGGGAGAAGGAAAGAGATCGCAAGGGCGGTATTTACCCAATGCGAGAGACAGGCTACGAAAGACGAGCACGAGCGACTACAAAGTTCAATCGGGCTCGATGAAGCTTAACTTGCTCCGCGGAGAGCGGCCACTTGGAATTCGAGTGGCGTGTACGGTGTGCTCGGAGCGTTAACGAGTTCGATCGTCATCGTAAATAAGCAACCAGCGGTCCGAAAAATCTCGCCACGGTCAAGAAGGCTTAAGAAGCCGTTCGCGGAAGATGGACGGCGCCACCCGCTACTTCTCGGCCGGAAATTACAGGTGACTTAGCGCGGTCTCTCTGCCCTCGCTTCTCTCGACAGACAGAGAGAAGAGGGCGCGGGCGCATCGTAAAATCCAAGCGAAGAGAAAGAAAGAGAGAGAGAGAGGCGTCGCTCGTCGAAAAACTCAGATGCGATCTTTCGCGAGTTCGTCGACAGTTTCTGCCTCGCTGTTACGTTTCTACCGCCCCCGCTGTATTTCGAAACGGAAGGGGGGCGCGATTCCGTCTGTCGGCTCTCTTCCTGCACGCTTCGTTGTGCACCGTCGCGCGTATCTAGACGCTGGAAACGAGAATTATGAAAATTTCGTGGAGCAGTTGCGCCAACTCTTCTCGTTTCTCGCCATTGAAATCGCAGGTGTCAGGTCGCGCGATCGATACAACCCCCGTTAAAGGATCGAAACGATGTTCGTTTGCGATTCTAGGCAAAATCGTTTCCTATTTAGCGTGAAAGTTCCAATTGTTTCTCTCGTCTAGTT
The DNA here is from genome assembly GCF_024542735.1 of Bombus huntii. Taxonomy (NCBI): domain Eukaryota; kingdom Metazoa; phylum Arthropoda; class Insecta; order Hymenoptera; family Apidae; genus Bombus; species Bombus huntii. The sequence goes on along the minus strand of NW_026099328.1, from coordinate 521,621 downwards.
AGCGCGCAAGCTTCTTCTCCTTTCCTTTCACTCGTTAGAAGCGAAATAGTTCAGAGATCCTCGCAGCGTTTCAAACATCCCGATGACTCTCTTCGTTCCATTGTCTTCGTCCAGTTGTCTTCGAAACGTTAATTTATTCGTTCGTTCTCCTCGTTGGCGTAAGCGCAAACGCGCTCGATCGGTTACCTCTATTTTCGTTTTTTTCTCTGGGTAGCGCGTCGAGCGAAAAGCGGGTGTGAGTGGCTTGACGGCTCGAGAGAGTGCGATCGAGGATTCCCGATGTTCTTCTCTGACGGATCGTCGATATACGTAGAACGCGACGAGGTCCAACTCGATTTCGCGTCGCGCGTTTCAGAGGATATCAGCCCTTTTCTCTCGCGATCCAGCAAGAAACGACGAGCCGAGCGAAGGAGGAGGAGTCAACCTCGACTGCGGTATCTGCGCCGACGACGCGATCCGAACGTAGCGATTGGAAGGTCGCTTTAAGCGTTAATTTGGCGATCTCGCGATCGATCGAGATCGGTGTCGGGATCGGCGTAATACGCGCGTACGATCCCATATTACGAGCGAAAGACGATTAAAAGACTTCGCGCTCGTAACCGTAACACTGTCCGGGCATGGTTGTCCTTGGGTTTACGACGCCTGTCGCTCGAGATCCCATTGTCTCGAATCGATTATCCAACACTTTGCACCTGCTCCGATTAGTGCAACGTCGAGGAACAAAACAATGCAAGAACGATAAAACATAGGATATACATTAAATGATAAGGGATCGGGGCTTTGGCGCTACTTTGGCGGGGCTACTTTGGCGGCTTAAAAGAGACGAATACGTGGAATACGTCGATCGATCTCTCGTATCGAGGATACGGACTGGCGAACGTAAGACGGATCAAGTTTCGAGCAACGTTTCGAAAGGGCGAATAAATTGGAATTAACGCGGCTCGCTATAGGGCGAGTATACGGAAACCACGGGCTGCGATAATGTAACCCGCGGGATAAAGGCTTCCGCGTACGACTCGACGTACAATTGCCCTTTACAGTGTTGGCAGTGGAAAACGATCTGCGCACAGATCGGGGTGCGGCTTAATGCCAATTCACGGACAAAGGGTGGCCGCGGACGAAAAAGAGAGCCACGGGATTCTTGGAGCGGGCGAGTAAAGTGAGAACGGCCGGCTGCGCCGTTTCTTTCGACGTTGCTCTCTCGATTCGGAGATAACAGCGCTGTGTGCCGCCGGACGATTAATAACCGACTCGAGATCTAGATACGAATAAGTATAAAAAGGTTGGATCTTGGTTTCGTCGTTCTTACGACCATATAACGCTTCGTAGGACGTGACGATGTGAAACGAAGAATCCCTTCAGAATGGAAAATGCCGCGACACGGACCGACGCGAAGGCCGACTTTGATACAAAGCCGAAGGTACTTGACTCCAACGACGTCGAGTATCGCTCAAGGGAGATCGGTCATGAAGTAAGGGAAAGAGGAGCACTCGTACGATCCTCGTCCCCCGTGCGATTAAATATCGCAGGGGTGCGGTCGATGGAGATCGTAAGAAGATTCGCGATAAAGCGATCGAAGCAGGCTTACGCCTGTAATCTTTGGAGGTACGTTAATATCGCGACTAAACGTCGTAACCTACGAAATCCGGAGAAGAGGGTCGCAGTTATTAATCGGGCAGCGATAATCGCCGGCTCCACGATATCCAACGAATTCATCCGCCCCCTCGTCCGTCGATACTCCGTCGTTCTTCGATCGTCGTTCTTAATTGCGCGTCTCAGGGGGACGAGAGCAACGCGTATCGCCACCACGCGTCGATCGACGAGGTATCGATTCGCTTCCGCGACCAGCGTCAAAGGCCGGGCCGACGAAACAACGTTATGCCACGCGTCGAGATTCGCGTTGCTCGGCGTCTTTCTCCGTGGGTCACGAAACCAAAAGGGAGGAAAAACACGAGGGATCCGTGAAAAGGCGTCGTTGTTCGATCAGCGTGTGTCCAACGATAAGCGAAGCGACGAGGACGCGACCTAACACCAACACGGGCAATTCCTTTTCCTCGGGTTTCTCGTTTTCTGGATGGACGATCCGGTCCGTAGTTTTTGATTCTCTACAGAGGAGTATACAAGTACTTGATTTGCAAAATGATTAGTTTAAAAGATATCTTAAATTTAACTTTTTTTTATTTTATTTTATTTTATTTCTTTTATTCCTTTTTTTATTTTATTTTACTTTTTATTCTATTTTTTTTATTATGTACCTTGCAATTCGTACAGCTGAACATTAAATTTAGTATTGTAGGACTTGTGTGAATGAGGAGGAAGGATAAGAGAGAGTTAACAAGTTTTTATGCTTTCATTAGTTTTTATTCACCTACAGTCTTGACTAAGAATATACAATTCAGTACTAATATATATAGAAAAATACAAATATCCACATAAAACTGTACATACAATCATACATACGAAACCATACATACAAAACCAGACATACAAAACCAAACTTGACTAAGAATATACAATTCAGTAGTAATATATATAAAAAAAATACAAATATCCACATAAAACTGTACATACAACCATACATACAAAACCATACATACAAGAATTATTATACTTAGAAAAAAAGTGTCTGGCAATAGTAGCGATTATTCGGGATCGAGGTATCCCAACTCCAGCCAGTATGCTGCCATATCTCTTGCGGATTCTCCCGGCTCTCGGTCCAGCAGCAACCTTGCAGTTATTGCTTCTCCTGGAGAAGGATCGATGTTGACTAGGCTCCCTGTCCGTCTCAACATGGTGAATTGGGCCACTCGATGTCTCTTCCCTTGGATCGGTTGTTCTCGTACACCTGGCAGAACGATTTTTCTAGCCCACGGTGCCATTTTTGCCAAATTACGGGGCAGCAGCCGTATTGAATCGAGACATTGCTCGCTCTCTAACCCCCAATCGATTAGAAAGACGATGTAGCCAGTCATGGTCCTTTGTAAAAGGATGGCTCTTTCCCAAGCGCTAGATTCCTTAAAATCTACTAACACGGCGACTAGCATGCCTGTTCTTAAACTTTTCGCCTTCGGCAAGTACTCCACGGGATGTTCCATCATCTTCAAATTGAGTGTTTGGGTTATCTTCGGCCATCCAGCCAAACGAACCCACATGGTGGTAAGTGACTCGACTCGAACCACCCGGACGGGAACTCCTTCTCGGAACCGATCGTTTGTCTTTTGTAAAATCTCCATGGTATACTAGATTTGGAAAAAATTTCGAATGTTAATGTTCGACTATACTGATCTGCCTAGTTTACGTGTCTATGTCGGATGGTGCTGGCTCCGCCGGGAATCGGACCCCCCTTTATATACCAGCAGCACCGACCTTGGAGAGGACCCCCTTTATATATCAGCTGCACCGACCTTAGAGAGGACCCCTTTAAATATCAGCAGCACCGACCTTGGAGAGAACCCCCTTTATATATCAGCTGCACCGACCTTAGAGAGGACCCCTTTAAATATCAGCAGCACCGACCTTGGAGAGGTACTCGGTCACCGTTTAAGCTAAACGCACGTTTTCGTTTGTCTTTTTTCACGCTTTTCTTGTCCTCGCAATATTTTATAACAGTGTTATCAATACATACAGGCAAAATATATAGTCTATTTTTGATACACAAGTGTCAGATATCAATTATTGCTTTCCGTTAAAATAAATATATCATTATTAGATGCTCTTTTTAATATTCCGATCCGCATCCTTACAATATTTTACAATTTTTAACCTAAAAATGTCGCTAGAAAATAGAAAACGAAAAACAATTTGAAAAGCACTAGCTCGCTTGAATGTGAAAATTGTGACGTGGGTGTATGTGCTTTGCCCTGCTTTAAAATATATCACACTCAATTGTATTATTAATAATTAAAGTAAATTATTAAAGTTCACGTATATGTATCGTACCTTTAAGAAAAATTAACATTTAATTATCCAATGTGCTTGCGTAGAGAACAGCATTATCCGCCACATATTGCGGTGCAGTATCGTTTACGCGTAGTTCGCGTCAAACCCTGCCCTACGAAGGAACGTCCCCGCACAAAATTCAATCGTACCTAAGACGTTAAACCGATCCTTTGCAAGTTTTCTTCAAAGAGATACGCTATACGAGTTGTTTGATTGATATCCGAAAAGTTTCTTTCTGTTTATGAGGAAATAATAGACGCACAATGTTATTTGCTTTATATCGTTTTGTCGCATTACGTACGATCCATTTTGTTCTATTGAGATAAACACCGAGACATTTCACAGATTTGGTTTCACGTTTGTACGGAGGTGCTTTATTGTAAAAACGACGTTTGCGAAAAAAGACATTTTTCGGACAACCTAATATATTTCATACGATGCTGTTGCCAAGAAATATTTATTAACGAAATGCTAAAAACTGTTATTTGCAAACAAATACTAGGGGAAATTGTTTTATCCGCTTTTACACGCAGAAGAATTTTACTGCTCAATAATATTGCTATTGGAACGAACGAGCCGTTTCGCTAACATCGGAACAAAGTAGAAACGAATCGGTACTTATCAAGGAGAAAACCTTGTCCAGCGTGGGGAAAAGTTTAAGGACCGATGTCCCTCGATCCACGCTGGAGACGGCCGATGAAACAAGGCGAATTAGCGGGAGATCGGGAGCAGAAGGCAGAACGGGCGGAATAGAAAAGGAATGGATACGGCAAGCTTCGGCCGTGCGATTTCGTATCACGTAGCGTTATCCCCTCGTAAAGTTGGCCACTCGTGCCACTAGCAGAAACTGTATGGCGGGCTCCGAGAGGATTTTAATCGCGCGACGGTCGAACGTATCGGTGAAATTACTGGAGAGCCCCGTCGACGTGCCTTTCGTTCCTGTCTGCCCCACGGCTCGGCTGCCACGGATCTAACAGATTGACCGGATCCAACGTGCCGGGTTACGAAACTTCGAAACTGGCTAGAATCGACTGCTAAGTTAATTGCCGGTCGCTCCCTCGCACCTACTCGTCTATCAGACGACTCCAACTAGTAACCAACGAGGAAACCGCTGATGTCAGGCGTAAATTCAGCTGAAAATCCGTAGCGTGGAACGATGAAAGAGGCCGCACGGAAGAAAATAGCCTGGCGATCAAAAGGCTGGAACGTGCTTTCAGACCCGAACGCTTAGCTGCGCCGCCCCGCACCGAGATCCACTTTGACTGTCGCCCTTTGTTGCGAATATGACAGCCCGTTCGCGCTTTACCCTCGACGATCGACGCCGACCACGCTTCTGCCGCCTGTTATTTCCCAACCGTCCACCGTTTTGCTCCCCTTCTTTTTCATTTTCTTCTTTCCGCTCTTCTCCTTTTATCCTCTTTTCCCTTCTTCTCTCGCCGAAGCGCCGCGTTTGCTGTCGAGTTCGGCTACGATTGGCAAACACAAATCTTACGTGGACGCGCGATACGCGCGTTCCACGCATTTCAAATTTCACGACGTAACGTACTCGACGACTCAACGTAACGTGGAAAACGCGACAAGATGTTCGAATTTGGAATTATGCGAGCGCGCTGGGTCGATCGGCATGCCATCCGCCAAACGCGCGGCAAATAAATCTGTCGGTGTAATTTTAACGAGCCGCGATACCGCTCGAGGATTATACGGGTAATTTAAATTCCGCTCGCTCGATCGACGCGACTGATGGAACGACGATGAGCCGGCTGAGCCGAGATGAAATGATAAATTAGCGAATGAAACAGCCAAGTATAATGGAATGCCCGGTTAAATATAGAGCGTTTTAAACCGATTAACAGATAACTGCAAATTAGATCGTCCATTAACGCGGTTCGTCCACGTTCGAGCGGCATCGTTCGAGAATCAGTCGGAGAATTAGTCCGAGAATTAGTCAGAATACCCTCCGATCGATCGTTTTCCCCCCCGAAATCTGGCATTCAATCTGTTTCGATTCGCCATTCGCGCGATCCGAATTTAAGTTTCACGAATGTGAATACGAACGAGCCGTGCGTACCACTGACTATCGCACGATCGCTGTGGCAAAACGCTGGCGTACAATTAGCGCTATTTGCCGTTACGTGAAATATATTGTAAACGTTATTGCTCGCGCGTGGAAACTCGCTACTTCGCGCAGCCAGTCGAACTGTTCGATATTTATAGTTAGTCGACAAATACCGCGTACCTATCGTCGAGATTCTACGCAAGCATTGCGCGCGATAGAAACCCCTTCTATATCGTGCAATTGTCGTATCGAATAGCCGCTGCTCGAATTTCGCGCTGCGAATCGCATTCAAAAAATTTTATTTATCTGGAAATCGAACGTGCAGATTTTTTTTTTTAATTCAAACGACGTAACCCGAGCAGTTAGATTGGCCGAATTTCGTTCTCTTTGGAAACTTTGAGACCTCCGAACAACCCGTCTCTAGATGTCTACGATAACTTTGAAATTCCTTGTAAATTCGACCAATCGCGGGGAGACGTACTCGCGAGGAGAGTCGTCAACGGGGGTCGTAAATCCCCGTTACGATTATAACAATCGACACCACGAATTGATCGATCCCCTGATTTCCTTTGAGATAATGAGGGGTGATTGAGTTGGTATAACACTGGGATTCACAGTATTATAAAGTATATATTTCCAAGCACTTAGTTACAAAAGATTTGCGTGAAGAATGCGACTCTCGCGCTATGTGCAGACTGCCGCGTTAGGCGTTAGTTGGTAGACCGTCGCGTTAGGCGTTAGTTGGGAGACCGTCGCGTTAGGCGTTAGTTGGGAGACTGTCGCGTTAGGCGTTAGCTGGTAGACCGTTTGTCGCTCTTTTGTTTAATACGGAAGAAAGTTCGGTGTGGGTGTGCCCCTGTGCCTAAAGAACGCGGATTCGTTGGTCCCACTTTCGTTAGGAAAAGTGAGGGTAACGAACCGCGGTGTCGATTGGTCATGCTGCACTACTGCTCGAAGGGATGAGTAGGGAGTCTTCTACCATCGTGGTGCGTAAATGACTGTGTGTATGAGAAAACCTAGCCTGTTTTATTACAGGGCTATTCGGGTTTTCCTAATGGGTGCATACCCGCTTTCTCCGCGTTTTAAAGGCGACTAATAAACCCAAGGACACCTCTAAAACCGACTGTGTTTCGAGCATATTTTGGCTTGCAATTCTTCAAGACAATCGGATTGAAGACATATGGCGAAACAATGCAGGGAAGTGAAAGTTATGGTGAGTCCTTAGGTTTATTGAGGGTCGAAGTGCCGTTACGCAGGTCGGTTGTTGTCCGGTCGCGCGGGCTGGCGAGCAGATGCTTTAGGCGTCGTAACATCCTCCCCCCGTTGAGAGGGCACCGATCAAATTCTGGCTGTGGAGTCTGGTGTGTCGTTGGTGACCTCCTTCGCTCCGTGTGGGCGTTCGGCCTCGTCTGGATCTGGGTGGATGGGTAAGGGGACCAGTCTTTTGACGCCGCGGTCCAGGATGCTTGTTGCCGTCTGCACGGTAGCGGTCCGGATGATTCCGTCGGCTCCTGGATGGACCTTGATTACGCGGCCCAAAGGCCACTGCATAGAGGGCACGTTGTCCTCCCTGAGGATTACTACGGTGCCTTCATGAATGTTGTGTTTGCCCTTGTCCCATTTGCTGCGGCGGGTTAACTCGTTTAGGTATTCTCGATACCATCGGCTCCAGAAGTGCTGCTTAATCTGGTGAATGCGCTGCCAACTGGATAGCCGTCCTGATGGAACTGTCCTGAAATCACGCTCCCGTAAACTGGTTAGGGTATCACCGATTAGAAAATGACCGGGAGTGAGGACAGGGGGATCTTTCGGATCGGATGAGATGGGAGTCAGTGGGCGTGAATTGAGAATGGCCTCAATTTCGATCACAAGGGTGTTGAGGTGTTCAAAGGTCAGGAGCTCCGTGCCGACCACGCGGATGAGATGGCGTTTGAACGATTTAACTGCGGCTTCCCATAACCCGCCAAAATGTGGTGAGTTCGGAGGATTAAAACGCCATTGTATTTGTCGGTCGGCGAGAAAATTCTGTACCCTATCCTGGTGGTCGTCGGACTGCAATAGGGTCCGGAGTTCTTGCAGCTCCCGATTAGCCCCGACGAAATTGGTGCCGTTGTCGGTGAGGATCGTTGCGCAGTATCCTCGCCGCGAGATGAAACGGCGTAGCGCGGCCAAGAAGGCGTCGGTGGTTAGGTCGCTGACTAACTCTATGTGGACCGCCTTTGTCGCCAGACAAACGAATATGGCGGCGTACGTCTTGATTTTACGTCGGTTGCGGTCCCTCCTCTCCTTGATGTAGAATGGGCCGCAGTAGTCGATTCCGACGTTCCTGAACGGCCGCGATTCGGTAATACGCGCCTCTGGCAAATCACCCATCAAGTATTCCACTGGTGGAGGGTTGGCTCTGCAGCAGCGGACGCACCTTCTGAGAGTGCGCCATACCTGGCTACGGCCGTCGATCGGTCAATAGCGCAGTCTCATCGCGTATAGGGTAGCTTGGGTCCCTGTGTGATGATTGTTCCGGTGCTCTTGTTCTATAATTAGCTCTGTCACCGGGGATTTCGGTAGGATGATCGGGTGTTTTTGGCTGAAGGGTATGGCGGAGTTGGTTAGTCGCCCTCCTACCCGGAGTAGCCCATCTTCGTCGAGGAAGGGGTTTAATGGCTGTAGTTTCCCTCCAACGTCCTCGCTTCGATTTTTTTGGAGGATCCGAATTTCAGGCGCGAAATGCTGGGATTGTAAGATTTTTATTAGCCTGTTGTGCGCTGCGGTCAGTTCGTCTGTGGTGAGATGGGCAGTTCGGTGTTGCTTATGTCTCCATCGAAGACACCGGGCGACGATTCTTATTAGTCTTGGCCAAGACGAGTAGCGATGGAGGAGAGTGTTGTCGTTAACACTCGTCCTCAGACAGATCGTCTTCTTTTGCTCCGGGAGGTCGACTACCGGTATCGGGCTCCAAACCGGCCAATAGCTTTCGCTTTGCAGGAGCCACCTTGGCCCGTTTTTCCAAATGGACGGACATAGGAATTCCTTGGGCGTCTGGCCTCGGGAGATGAGATCCGCTGGATTATCGTCGGTAGGCACATGACGCCAGTCGGAGATATTGGTCTTGGTCTGTATCTCAGCGACTCGATTCGCCACAAATGTTTTCAAGGTGTGCGGCGAAGACCTGATCCAATGGAGTACGATGGTGGAGTCAGTCCAGTAGACTATCCGCGATATCTTGGTCGTCAGGGCCTGTTGTATTGACGAAATCAAGGACGTCAAAATAAGTGTCCCACTTAATTCGAGACGTGGTATGGAGAGCGATTTGAGCGGCGCTACCTTCGACCGCGCCGTGAGGAGTCGAGTCCAAATATTGTTCTTTCGGTCAGTCGTCCGCACGTAGACGCACGCCCCATATGCCCTTTCGCTAGCGTCACAGAATCCGTGGAGCTCAATTTTCGTTGCGGATTCTAGGATGGTCTTCCGAGGGAACCTTACCGCATTTAACAACGGCAATTGGGTGTGGTATTTGATCCATGCTGTGTGTACGTCTGACGGAAGGGATTCGTCCCAATCTACCTTCAATGTCCAGACTTGTTGCAAAATCATTTTTGCTCGAACGATTACCGGCGCGAGCAATCCTAGTGGATCATATATTTGTGCGATGACTGAGCTGATTGATCGCTTTGTGATTCGGGAAGTGTCACTGTTCGTCTTGACCGAATATAGTATGGTATCGTCGGCTGAATCCCAAAAGACGCCGTGTGTTTTTAACGTGGATGACTCACCGAGATGTAATTTCTGCTTGGTGTCTTCCTCAGGTAGCCCTCTCAGCAGATCCCGATCGTTTGAGGCCCATTTGCGGATATTTAGACCGGCTAGCTTAAGTAATCTCGTGAGATCATTCCTGATTGATAGGGCTTCGTCCTTCGTATCGGCTCCGGTCAACGCATCGTCGACATAGAAGTCTCGCCGTAGGATCTGCGCTGCTCTCGGAAATCGAGGTCCCTCGTCCTCTGCCAACTGTTTGAGACATCGGATGGCCAGATACGGGGCTGCGGATAGACCGAACGTTACGGTGTTGAGTCGGTAAGTTTCGATCTCTCCGTTGTCGGCACGCCACAGAATCTTTTGGTAGGGACGATCTTCTGGACGTAGGAGGAATTGGCGGTACATCTTCTCGATGTCGCCGGTAAGGACATATTGAAATGACCGGAATCTCAATAGGATGTTCCTCAGGTCTTCTTGTAATTTCGGACCCGTATGAAGGGCGTCGTTTAGAGACACTCCCGTGGTACTTGAAGCTGAGCCGTCGAACACAACCCGTAGCTTGGTGGTGTCGCTCGATTCCTTGGTCACGCCGTGATGTGGTAAATAATATCCGTGGTCGGTGGCGTGATCCGTGTTGATCTTTGTCATGTGACCCAAGTCTAAATATTCTTGAATCACAGCACTATACGCGGTTTCATATTGTTTGTCGCGTTGGAATCAGCGATGAAGAGAGGCGAGCCTGCTCATTGCAGTGGCCTTCGATGACCCTAGTGAGGAAAGCTTTTCGTTGAACGGTAATGCAACGATGTATCTGCCTTCCTTGGTTCGTCGGACATGGTTTCGGAAATGTTCTTCACATAGTCGTTCCGATTCCGAAAGATGAGTAGTGGCCTGTCCCTCGTCGATCTCCCAAAACCGTGCGAGGTCCTCTTGCAGAGCCGTTGTGGTTGCGTGGAACGTATTTATCGCGGTTTGGGACGTGGGACTCCCCCCGATTACCCAGCCGAAGCGTGTTTTTTGTAGACGTAGTTCAGGTTCGCCTGGTTGTGCCAGATTGACCTGCCCGATGCACAGCGACGCGAATGTTGATCCGGTACTAAGTAAAACATCGATCGGGGCTGGGCAATGGAATTGTGGATCGGCTAGATGAATATTTCTGGGTAATCCCAGACTCGAGGGATCGATGGGCTCGCTTGGTACGAGGATCGATATGGCCGGGATAACAAGAAATCTCAATGTCTTCTTGTACTCGCCGTCCGTCGACGTGATGGTGGCCGTGGTGTAACGTTTTGCCGTGGTGCTCAAATTGTCGAGGGCTCCGATCTGGATCGCACATCTCCTTTGCCTTATACCGAGGGAGTTCGCGAGCCTGTCGGTCATGAAGTTCATGCTCGACCCAGTGTCGAGTAAGGCTCGGGCTCGGATTGGTTGTGCCTGTTTGTTCAAAACCTTGATCTGTGCTGTGGCCAACAGATCATGATGCAGAGGGGTGTGGGGAGATGTGTTTGTTAGTCCGATCCCCCTTGCTGTCGTAGTCTCGGACAGTCAGTTTTGCCCCGGTTGGGACTTGGATGAAGAGGTTGGGGTGGTGTTCCGGATCCGGGCTGAGCGTGACTCGTACGAGGAATGCTCTTTCGTACCTCTTGGAACCGAAGATGTATGCTTCCGTGAAGTATCGGATGTTCGCCTCGATTTGTGGGACGACCGCGACTTCGATGATCCCGATGGGGATTGTTCGGTGGAGGCTCGCTTGTGTGATGAACGACTGCCCGACGATCGACCGCTCGGTGCGCGACTGCCCGACGACCGACCGCTCGATGCGCGACTGTCCGACGACCGACTGCTCGGCGACCAACCGCTTGCCGACCGACCGCTCGACGATCGACCGCTCGACGATCGACCGCTCGAAGATCGACCGCTCGACGACCATGAATCTACCTGGGTTTTTTCGCGGTGTAGATACGTATGGTGTCGGTGACCGCAGATACGACACGAACCCGATGTACACTGTGTCGGCGAATGTCCTGTGCCTAGGCAATTTATGCACAACGATGCCTTCTTCACGATTTGAAAACGTTTGGTCGCTGATTTGGCCTTGAATATTTTGCAGTGTCTGATCTCGTGATGTCCGTTGCAGGTCGGACACACCACCGTTCTGCTGGTTGTAGCAAGGGTTCGCCCATGCGGTATGGTTGTTCGCTGACTGCGGTGTTTGTGTGTTGACCCTTTTGATTCCTTCTCTTTAGAGAGGAATTGAGTCCCGTTCGCCCGTGTTTTGAGAAAGTCTATCAGATGCTGATAGGATGGCACCTTTTGGCGGGGGAATGTGTGCGTTGCCATTTACGCAGGCTGGACGCGGGCAACTTCGACGCGATCAATTCGATCATCGCTATGTTTGAAGTGACGGGCTCCTTTAGATGTTCGAGCGCCTTTAGATTTACGCTGATGGTTTCCAACAAATCCTCTAGGGCCTCTGGAGTTTCCCTTTTGATTTCCGGATAATTACGCATCAGATTCCAATGGCGCATGCAGATTTGGAGGGGGCAATTGAACTTGTCCTTCAGTGTATCAAGCGCGATGGAATAGTTGGCCTCTGTGAGTTCTAATGACTGGATACTCTGTGCGGCCCGTCCAGTTATAGATGAGCGTAGATGCTGGAACTTTTGGACATTCGTCAAACCTTCGTTAAGGTCCACTATGGATGTGAACGTGTCGTAGAAATAGGTCCAATTCTCGAGGGCACCGTCGAATTGGGGCACGCGGACCTCTGGAACGGTGGTCGGCTCTGGTTTCCGGCACGTCTCACCTCTTGTTGTAGTCGACGGGGTTGTTGCTGATATTTGCTCAAAGAGCTCTCGGAACCGCATGTCAAGCTCCCGATGCTCTTGCGATAACGAATCTACCCGCGCATCTTCCCCCTCATCTACCACACCTAACTCTTCTTGAACCTCGAGTATCCTCCTCCAAAGCTCATCGAACGAGCTGCGGCAAGATGCTAGGAAGATTCTGTTTGCCTTCCCAGACGCTTCGTACTCATCGAGTTCGCGCCTTATGGTTGCAAGTCGACGGGCTAGGACGCCTCGTCTCCGCCGTAACGTGCTGATTGATTCAGCTTGGGCCATGTTTGATTTTGATAATGAACGCCCTTACCTTGATCAAATGGACGTTGATCTGGGATTCTGTTGCTAATCGTTACGATGCGGCGTGGGCTCGTGCAGATGCTGCGCGACGGAGGTGCTTCTCTCCGATGGCGGTTCCCTTGCTCAGTTGACTAAGTGGTTGGAACTTGGATCTCACGCGACACTGTATAGTCACTGGTCAGTGCACTTTTTGGTGGCACGAGATCCGGCTCGAAGGACCATGTAAATTCGACCAATCGCGGGGAGACGTACTCGCGAGGAGAGTCGTCAACGGGGGTCGTAAATCCCCGTTACGATTATAACAATCGACACCACGAATTGATCGATCCCCTGATTTCCTTTGAGATAATGAGGGGTGATTGAGTTGGTATAACACTGGGATTCACAGTATTATAAAGTATATATTTCCAAGCACTTAGTTACAAAAGATTTGCGTGAAGAATGCGACTCTCGCGCTATGTGCAGACTGCCGCGTTAGGCGTTAGTTGGTAGACCGTCGCGTTAGGCGTTAGTTGGGAGACCGTCGCGTTAGGCGTTAGTTGGGAGACTGTCGCGTTAGGCGTTAGCTGGTAGACCGTTTGTCGCTCTTTTGTTTAATACGGAAGAAAGTTCGGTGTGGGTGTGCCCCTGTGCCTAAAGAACGCGGATTCGTTGGTCCCACTTTCGTTAGGAAAAGTGAGGGTAACGAACCGCGGTGTCGATTGGTCATGCTGCACTACTGCTCGAAGGGATGAGTAGGGAGTCTTCTACCATCGTGGTGCGTAAATGACTGTGTGTATGAGAAAACCTAGCCTGTTTTATTACAGGGCTATTCGGGTTTTCCTAATGGGTGCATACCCGCTTTCTCCGCGTTTTAAAGGCGACTAATAAACCCAAGGACACCTCTAAAACCGACTGTGTTTCGAGCATATTTTGGCTTGCAATTCTTCAAGACAATCGGATTGAAGACATATGGCGAAACAATGCAGGGAAGTGAAAGTTATGGTGAGTCCTTAGGTTTATTGAGGGTCGAAGTGCCGTTACGCAGGTCGGTTGTTGTCCGGTCGCGCGGGCTGGCGAGCAGATGCTTTAGGCGTCGTAACATCCTCCCCCCGTTGAGAGGGCACCGATCAAATTCTGGCTGTGGAGTCTGGTGTGTCGTTGGTGACCTCCTTCGCTCCGTGTGGGCGTTCGGCCTCGTCTGGATCTGGGTGGATGGGTAAGGGGACCAGTCTTTTGACGCCGCGGTCCAGGATGCTTGTTGCCGTCTGCACGGTAGCGGTCCGGATGATTCCGTCGGCTCCTGGATGGACCTTGATTACGCGGCCCAAAGGCCACTGCATAGAGGGCACGTTGTCCTCCCTGAGGATTACTACGGTGCCTTCATGAATGTTGTGTTTGCCCTTGTCCCATTTGCTGCGGCGGGTTAACTCGTTTAGGTATTCTCGATACCATCGGCTCCAGAAGTGCTGCTTAATCTGGTGAATGCGCTGCCAACTGGATAGCCGTCCTGATGGAACTGTCCTGAAATCACGCTCCCGTAAACTGGTTAGGGTATCACCGATTAGAAAATGACCGGGAGTGAGGACAGGAGGATCTTTCGGATCGGATGAGATGGGAGTCAGTGGGCGTGAATTGAGAATGGCCTCAATTTCGATCACAAGGGTGTTGAGGTGTTCAAAGGTCAGGAGCTCCGTGCCGACCACGCGGATGAGATGGCGTTTGAACGATTTAACTGCGGCTTCCCATAACCCGCCAAAATGTGGTGAGTTCGGAGGATTAAAACGCCATTGTATTTGTCGGTCGGCGAGAAAATTCTGTACCCTATCCTGGTGGTCGTCGGACTGCAATAGGGTCCGGAGTTCTTGCAGCTCCCGATTAGCCCCGACGAAATTGGTGCCGTTGTCGGTGAGGATCGTTGCGCAGTATCCTCGCCGCGAGATGAAACGGCGTAGCGCGGCCAAGAAGGCGTCGGTGGTTAGGTCGCTGACTAACTCTATGTGGACCGCCTTTGTCGCCAGACAAACGAATATGGCGGCGTACGTCTTGATTTTACGTCGGTTGCGGTCCCTCCTCTCCTTGATGTAGAATGGGCCGCAGTAGTCGATTCCGACGTTCCTGAACGGCCGCGATTCGGTAATACGCGCCTCTGGCAAATCACCCATCAAGTATTCCACTGGTGGAGGGTTTTCTCTGCAGCAGCGGACGCACCTTCTGAGAGTGCGCCATACCTGGCTACGGCCGTCGATCGGTCAATAGCGCAGTCTCATCGCGTATAGGGTAGCTTGGGTCCCTGTGTGATGATTGTTCCGGTGCTCTTGTTCTATAATTAGCTCTGTCACCGGGGATTTCGGTAGGATGATCGGGTGTTTTTGGCTGAAGGGTATGGCGGAGTTGGTTAGTCGCCCTCCTACCCGGAGTAGCCCATCTTCGTCGAGGAAGGGGTTTAATGGCTGTAGTTTCCCTCCAACGTCCTCGCTTCGATTTTTTTGGAGGATCCGAATTTCAGGCGCGAAATGCTGGGATTGTAAGATTTTTATTAGCCTGTTGTGCGCTGCGGTCAGTTCGTCTGTGGTGAGATGGGCAGTTCGGTGTTGCTTATGTCTCCATCGAAGACACCGGGCGACGATTCTTATTAGTCTTGGCCAAGACGAGTAGCGATGGAGGAGAGTGTTGTCGTTAACACTCGTCCTCAGACAGATCGTCTTCTTTTGCTCCGGGAGGTCGACTACCGGTATCGGGCTCCAAACCGGCCAATAGCTTTCGCTTTGCAGGAGCCACCTTGGCCCGTTTTTCCAAATGGACGGACATAGGAATTCCTTGGGCGTCTGGCCTCGGGAGATGAGATCCGCTGGATTATCGTCGGTAGGCACATGACGCCAGTCGGAGATATTGGTCTTGGTCTGTATCTCAGCGACTCGATTCGCCACAAATGTTTTCAAGGTGTGCGGCGAAGACCTGATCCAATGGAGTACGATGGTGGAGTCAGTCCAGTAGACTATCCGCGATATCTTGGTCGTCAGGGCCTGTTGTATTGACGAAATCAAGGACGTCAAAATAAGTGTCCCACTTAATTCGAGACGTGGTATGGAGAGCGATTTGAGCGGCGCTACCTTCGACCGCGCCGTGAGGAGTCGAGTCCAAATATTGTTCTTTCGGTCAGTCGTCCGCACGTAGACGCACGCCCCATATGCCCTTTCGCTAGCGTCACAGAATCCGTGGAGCTCAATTTTCGTTGCGGATTCTAGGATGGTCTTCCGAGGGAACCTTACCGCATTTAACAACGGCAATTGGGTGTGGTATTTGATCCATGCTGTGTGTACGTCTGACGGAAGGGATTCGTCCCAATCTACCTTCAATGTCCAGACTTGTTGCAAAATCATTTTTGCTCGAACGATTACCGGCGCGAGCAATCCTAGTGGATCATATATTTGTGCGATGACTGAGCTGATTGATCGCTTTGTGATTCGGGAAGTGTCACTGTTCGTCTTGACCGAATATAGTATGGTATCGTCGGCTGAATCCCAAAAGACGCCGTGTGTTTTTAACGTGGATGACTCACCGAGATGTAATTTCTGCTTGGTGTCTTCCTCAGGTAGCCCTCTCAGCAGATCCCGATCGTTTGAGGCCCATTTGCGGATATTTAGACCGGCTAGCTTAAGTAATCTCGTGAGATCATTCCTGATTGATAGGGCTTCGTCCTTCGTATCGGCTCCGGTCAACGCATCGTCGACATAGAAGTCTCGCCGTAGGATCTGCGCTGCTCTCGGAAATCGAGGTCCCTCGTCCTCTGCCAACTGTTTGAGACATCGGATGGCCAGATACGGGGCTGCGGATAGACCGAACGTTACGGTGTTGAGTCGGTAAGTTTCGATCTCTCCGTTGTCGGCACGCCACAGAATCTTTTGGTAGGGACGATCTTCTGGACGTAGGAGGAATTGGCGGTACATCTTCTCGATGTCGCCGGTAAGGACATATTGAAATGACCGGAATCTCAATAGGATGTTCCTCAGGTCTTCTTGTAATTTCGGACCCGTATGAAGGGCGTCGTTTAGAGACACTCCCGTGGTACTTGAAGCTGAGCCGTCGAACACAACCCGTAGCTTGGTGGTGTCGCTCGATTCCTTGGTCACGCCGTGATGTGGTAAATAATATCCGTGGTCGGTGGCGTGATCCGTGTTGATCTTTGTCATGTGACCCAAGTCTAAATATTCTTGAATCACAGCACTATACGCGGTTTCATATTGTTTGTCGCGTTGGAATCAGCGATGAAGAGAGGCGAGCCTGCTCATTGCAGTGGCCTTCGATGACCCTAGTGAGGAAAGCTTTTCGTTGAACGGTAATGCAACGATGTATCTGCCTTCCTTGGTTCGTCGGACATGGTTTCGGAAATGTTCTTCACATAGTCGTTCCGATTCCGAAAGATGAGTAGTGGCCTGTCCCTCGTCGATCTCCCAAAACCGTGCGAGGTCCTCTTGCAGAGCCGTTGTGGTTGCGTGGAACGTATTTATCGCGGTTTGGGACGTGGGACTCCCCCCGATTACCCAGCCGAAGCGTGTTTTTTGTAGACGTAGTTCAGGTTCGCCGGGTTGTGCCAGATTGACCTGCCCGATGCACAGCGACGCGAATGTTGATCCGGTACTAAGTAAAACATCGATCGGGGCTGGGCAATGGAATTGTGGATCGGCTAGATGAATATTTCTGGGTAATCCCAGACTCGAGGGATCGATGGGCTCGCTTGGTACGAGGATCGATATGGCCGGGATAACAAGAAATCTCAATGTCTTCTTGTACTCGCCGTCCGTCGACGTGATGGTGGCCGTGGTGTAACGTTTTGCCGTGGTGCTCAAATT
The DNA here is from genome assembly GCF_024542735.1 of Bombus huntii. Classification (NCBI taxonomy): domain Eukaryota; kingdom Metazoa; phylum Arthropoda; class Insecta; order Hymenoptera; family Apidae; genus Bombus; species Bombus huntii. The sequence continues at coordinate 503,901 of NW_026099328.1, read as the reverse complement.
GTCGAGGGCTCCGATCTGGATCGCACATCTCCTTTGCCTTATACCGAGGGAGTTCGCGAGCCTGTCGGTCATGAAGTTCATGCTCGACCCAGTGTCGAGTAAGGCTCGGGCTCGGATTGGTTGTGCCTGTTTGTTCAAAACCTTGATCTGTGCTGTGGCCAACAGATCATGATGCAGAGGGGTGTGGGGAGATGTGTTTGTTAGTCCGATCCCCCTTGCTGTCGTAGTCTCGGACAGTCAGTTTTGCCCCGGTTGGGACTTGGATGAAGAGGTTGGGGTGGTGTTCCGGATCCGGGCTGAGCGTGACTCGTACGAGGAATGCTCTTTCGTACCTCTTGGAACCGAAGATGTATGCTTCCGTGAAGTATCGGATGTTCGCCTCGATTTGTGGGACGACCGCGACTTCGATGATCCCGATGGGGATTGTTCGGTGGAGGCTCGCTTGTGTGATGAACGACTGCCCGACGATCGACCGCTCGGTGCGCGACTGCCCGACGACCGACCGCTCGATGCGCGACTGTCCGACGACCGACTGCTCGGCGACCAACCGCTTGCCGACCGACCGCTCGACGATCGACCGCTCGACGATCGACCGCTCGAAGATCGACCGCTCGACGACCATGAATCTACCTGGGTTTTTTCGCGGTGTAGATACGTATGGTGTCGGTGACCGCAGATACGACACGAACCCGATGTACACTGTGTCGGCGAATGTCCTGTGCCTAGGCAATTTATGCACAACGATGCCTTCTTCACGATTTGAAAACGTTTGGTCGCTGATTTGGCCTTGAATATTTTGCAGTGTCTGATCTCGTGATGTCCGTTGCAGGTCGGACACACCACCGTTCTGCTGGTTGTAGCAAGGGTTCGCCCATGCGGTATGGTTGTTCGCTGACTGCGGTGTTTGTGTGTTGACCCTTTTGATTCCTTCTCTTTAGAGAGGAATTGAGTCCCGTTCGCCCGTGTTTTGAGAAAGTCTATCAGATGCTGATAGGATGGCACCTTTTGGCGGGGCAGTGTGCGTTGCCATTTACGCAGGCTGGACGCGGGCAACTTCGACGCGATCAATTCGATCATCGCTATGTTTGAAGTGACGGGCTCCTTTAGATGTTCGAGCGCCTTTAGATTTACGCTGATGGTTTCCAACAAATCCTCTAGGGCCTCTGGAGTTTCCCTTTTGATTTCCGGATAATTACGCATCAGATTCCAATGGCGCATGCAGATTTGGAGGGGGCAATTGAACTTGTCCTTCAGTGTATCAAGCGCGATGGAATAGTTGGCCTCTGTGAGTTCTAATGACTGGATACTCTGTGCGGCCCGTCCAGTTATAGATGAGCGTAGATGCTGGAACTTTTGGACATTCGTCAAACCTTCGTTAAGGTCCACTATGGATGTGAACGTGTCGTAGAAATAGGTCCAATTCTCGAGGGCACCGTCGAATTGGGGCACGCGGACCTCTGGAACGGTGGTCGGCTCTGGTTTCCGGCACGTCTCACCTCTTGTTGTAGTCGACGGGGTTGTTGCTGATATTTGCTCAAAGAGCTCTCGGAACCGCATGTCAAGCTCCCGATGCTCTTGCGATAACGAATCTACCCGCGCATCTTCCCCCTCATCTACCACACCTAACTCTTCTTGAACCTCGAGTATCCTCCTCCAAAGCTCATCGAACGAGCTGCGGCAAGATGCTAGGAAGATTCTGTTTGCCTTCCCAGACGCTTCGTACTCATCGAGTTCGCGCCTTATGGTTGCAAGTCGACGGGCTAGGACGCCTCGTCTCCGCCGTAACGTGCTGATTGATTCAGCTTGGGCCATGTTTGATTTTGATAATGAACGCCCTTACCTTGATCAAATGGACGTTGATCTGGGATTCTGTTGCTAATCGTTACGATGCGGCGTGGGCTCGTGTAGATGCTGCGCGACGGAGGTGCTTCTCTCCGATGGCGGTTCCCTTGCTCAGTTGACTAAGTGGTTGGAACTTGGATCTCACGCGACACTGTATAGTCACTGGTCAGTGCACTTTTTGGTGGCACGAGATCCGGCTCGAAGGACCATGTAAATTCGACCAATCGCGGGGAGACGTACTCGCGAGGAGAGTCGTCAACGGGGGTCGTAAATCCCCGTTACGATTATAACAATCGACACCACGAATTGATCGATCCCCTGATTTCCTTTGAGATAATGAGGGGTGATTGAGTTGGTATAACACTGGGATTCACAGTATTATAAAGTATATATTTCCAAGCACTTAGTTACAAAAGATTTGCGTGAAGAATGCGACTCTCGCGCTATGTGCAGACTGCCGCGTTAGGCGTTAGTTGGTAGACCGTCGCGTTAGGCGTTAGTTGGGAGACCGTCGCGTTAGGCGTTAGTTGGGAGACTGTCGCGTTAGGCGTTAGCTGGTAGACCGTTTGTCGCTCTTTTGTTTAATACGGAAGAAAGTTCGGTGTGGGTGTGCCCCTGTGCATAAAGAACGCGGATTCGTTGGTCCCACTTTCGTTAGGAAAAGTGAGGCTAACGAACCGCGGTGTCGATTGGTCATGCTGCACTACTGCTCGAAGGGATGAGTAGGGAGTCTTCTACCATCGTGGTGCGTAAATGACTGTGTGTATGAGAAAACCTAGCCTGTTTTATTACAGGGCTATTCGGGTTTTCCTAATGGGTGCATACCCGCTTTCTCCGTGTTTTAAAGGCGACTAATAAACCCAAGGACACCTCTAAAACCGACTGTGTTTCGAGCATATTTTGGCTTGCAATTCTTCAAGACAATCGGATTGAAGACATATGGCGAAACAATGCAGGGAAATGAAAGTTATGGTGGGTCCTTAGGTTTATTGAGGGTCGAAGTGCCGTTACGCAGGTCGGTTGTTGTCCGGTCGCGCGGGCTGGCGAGCAGATGCTTTAGGCGTCGTAACATTCCTAAATTCCAATTAATAAGTAAAAACCGGAACGACCAAAATTCCCTGGACCGCGTAATCCGCATGAAAATACAAATTCAGCGTCGAATTCGAAGAGATAGATGAAAGAGGGATTCGATGGTAGAGCAAATCGGACGAACGGTTTGTAACACGAGACATTAATAAAGTTGGTGGAGCCGCGGAAAGCGGATGGAAATGGAAATTTTCCGATTTTAATATCGGCGAATGCATCGGGACGCGAGAAGAAAGATCAAAAGGTTGACTGTTGATTAATTTGAGCGGCACGCGAGCCACGAGCCCCGAGCCCCGAGCGTCGCGATGCTCGCGTGCGCCGAAGCTACTGCGATCGAGCGAGCGTCGTAACCTCGGTAAATAACCCGTCGTATAATATTACGTACACTGATCAACGATTCGGAAAGGGAGTTTCGCTAACCGGGGCATCGCCCCGCCGTCGTGCGAAAATAAACTAATTAGCCTTTGGGGACGTCGAGGCATGCCCCTCGACGCCCCAGCGGATTTCAAGTCGTCGATTTTACAGCTATCTGCTGTTACGTTCGAACCGTTTGTAAACCAGTGACGCGCAATTTGGGATAGCGATTGCGATCGAAATCCGACCCCTCTCGAGAATCCTACGGAAAGAGAATTTCTTTCGCAGTGGTTGGTCTGGCCGATCCAAGTTTCGGCGCGCGTTGTCGCGATGCCTAATCGCTGCGTTGCCGATCGTCGTTGCCATTGGAACGCGCGGCGAGCGAACAGCCGTGAGTTTGCTCTGTACACTCGAGGCCTGAACTTAAAGGCTTAACGACCTGTTTGCCGTTGCAGCTCGGCAGAAACGAATCTTCGGCGTTCGCCCGAGCTAAACCAGCGAATATTCGAGCGGCCTGCCTCGGAACGGTCGCTGAATTTCTGCTGAAAAATTAATCAACGCGGAACGTAGATCGCCAGTGATAAACACGTGAAAAACCATGCGCTGATGATGGGGGGGGGGGGGGGGGGGAGAACGGCAACGGCAACGTTGTTGCCAAACGAATGTAATGAACGGGCAAATACGCGTTTGTTTGCAAGTACCCTACGGCGAGCAAATAACGTTACGCGAAACACGCGGCCCGGTTTCATCCTGTGTCGTCCTTTTATACACACGCGTGAAAAATTTCGCGGAAATTCGCACTGGCGACGCAGAATCGGTGCGCGGAAGAAATCTGGCCGACTCCTGTTAATAAATTTATTTCTTACAAAATTTACCCGTGGACCGCGCTATCCTGCCGCCCGTGTTCCCATCTCTTCGCCAGGAATTTGGCAACAGAGTTTGCGAAAAGTTACGGGCGCCGACTGGAGAGAACGGCGAGACCGGTTTTTCTAAAATAAAACGATCCTGCGAAATAGACACGACGAGTGCCACGGTCAGTCTTGGAAACTCGAGTCTCCGCGAAAACTCCTTCCGCTTCTGGCTATACGTACAAGTATATCAACGCGCGCCTTGCAACGCGTCTCGTGCCGTTTTTCTCCTATTCTGCTTGCACGTTTCTCAAAGAGAATACCTAATACCAAGGTGGCCTTCGCTTTACGCGTCTGTGCGATTCCAGCGATGGAAAAAACGTCACGCTGTTCAGCAAACCAGCGTGCAAGCAACGACAATACGTATACGACGTTGCATAAATCAACGAATGTTCGCGTATAGAAACTTGTAAAAAAAATCCACTGTCGAAAAATAGAAAAATTCGTACTCGTGCAAAGATCAGCGGGAAACGAAACGATTTTCGACTCGTAACCAAGCATTATAGTCATAGGAATGTAACGAAACGGCGCGCAAACAACCGACGCGAAACCATCGTGACGCAAAAGCATTTCGCGACAGGGAGCGCGGGTCCGACCGTAGCGAAAAACCAGCAGCCAGCCCGCTGTCGTTTCACCCAATGGGGGATTGTATCGATATGTCGAGGCAGCGTCGCTGAAACCTGCTGATGGCAGAGAGCCAACGATAAGGGCCGCCATCTATCGACCGTAAGAGCCTCCTTTTGTATTAACGACGCTGTTCCGACTGTAATTGAGAGCCTCTGTACTCCGGCCCAACGTCGCCAGGTTATTAAATCCCGGGATATAAATTAGTTAATATTATCCACGCGCCGCTAGCTCGCACTCTTTTCTTCGCCAGAGAAATGGATTTTCCGCTAAACTTAAATTGCTTAGCGATCGCCGGATGTGAAAGTTTTATCGAGTTCGTCGATAAAGAGCTTTCGCGTACAACCGACCCGATCAACGTACCATCGACACGCGACAACTGCCAACGATTTACGACGGTTACGATGGTATTACCTTTTCTTCACGATACTTTTCTTTTTCTTTCTCTTCTTCCGCCGTATTTGAGTTGATCACTATGGTTGGTCGCTTTACGTCATCGTGTACGAGGGACACGCCGAATAAAGTTTGTGGAAAATCATTACTCCACGGATCCTTTTCATCGAGTGTTCCAAGATAGCCGTTAGTGGAATTTTCGACCTCGTTTAAGACCCATCAACGAGCTGAAATCTGCTCGCCAACTTTACTCGGAATTCAATGCTTTTCAATTACAAAGATTTTCCGGTTAACCGTTCCTTAATTAAACATGTAACTATACCGAAACGTTTAAATTTCCTTTTGAACCTGGTATACAGGTCAAAGCTACTCCAGTTTACTCTGCTTTTTTCAGAACGTCCCTTTCAATTTCGCTGCGCGGAACGTCGGGAAAGGAACTCGAATACGAACGACTATTTCTTTTCTTGCCCCTCGATATCCGCACTACGCACGCGTTCGTTACGCGTTCGCGACCGTTGCCACGTATGTCTTCTTCCAAATATTCGACGGAAGGATGTAGGAAGCATGTCGGCCTTACACTTTTATGATATGGCGCTTTGTATCGCGAAGCCATCGAAAACAGTTCCGTCGTCGAGTCCCGCCACGAATATATGGGCGGTGTAAAGCAGACCAGTAAACAGCTACATACCGTTTTATACGAAAGTCCCAAAAATGGTGGCGAAAATTACTTTTTTGCGGATTGGAAATATCAACAATAAATTCTTACTTATTATATAACGCAAACCAGAAGAAAAAGAATAAAAACAAAATAACGCATTTGCAATTCGTACGTCGCTTGATGGGTCAATTAATTGGGCATTTTCGTGACGCCGACCTCAAGAATACTTCATCAACTTCTGGAACAGCAGAAAGACTAAACGGCCTTTTACATGTCATTCGGCGAGATGACACAGAAGGAAGTAAAGATCGTGTGGTATGTTGTAATCGGAAAATCAAAGGTAGAAGAAGAGAATCGATGTACTATTATGCCACTCGTTTGGTTAAACCGGCCCTGCATACACGCAATTGCTTCGAAAAATACCACACCGTGCAAGTATATGAAAGGAGTCATAAACGTAGCAAAAGTAAGTATCTTTTCCTGGATTTTGACAAAAGAATTCTGTTATATTCAAACAAAGTCCTAGTTTTTATTACGCAAATGTTTTTTCGCATAGAATTAACACCAATGAATAAACGGATAACAGAAGAATTAAACGAAGTGGAACTAGTACAGTGCATAAAAGTACTATTGAAATCAAGCGAAAACATGAAAAGATCGAATTCCGTACCCGGATTACCTATAGAAATCATGTCTATAGAAATCATCTAAAGCACAAAAGATAAAAACAAGAAAAAGGATAGTAACACGGGGAACCAATCATCCTACAAAGAATTAGTACATTAAAATAAAAGATCAAACGCAACGGTGAAAAATTACTAGCGTTGCTGGAGAAGAAAAAGAAGAGCAGAATAACAGAGGAACAAAGAGAGTGAATACGAAATTAGAAAAGCTTTCCACAACTTCATAAGAAACTACTGGAAATGTAGAATGGAAAACATATCCAAATAAAAACCCAAAGAACTTTCACCATCGATTAACTGCGTCTTCCGCCCAAAAAACCACAACATAAGTGATATACTCTGACACAACCAGAACGGATACAAATAGGAATTCATGAAAGCCGACATGTACCGTCACACAATTCGACGAAGACAATAATATAATCATTATCGATAACCATGAGATACTAAACATACTAACATAGAGAAATAACATTTATTGTCTGGATGGTTATAAAGTATAAGGAGAAAGCTTAGGATATTGGCAAAGACGACTGAATTCCAACTGAAATATTCAGCATATACCGAATGGGAAAAACGGTCAGAGTCTACTTGGGGGTACGTGACTGCTGGGCCGCATGGGCACGCTCCGCGTTACATAGACGAAACCTTGAGTATCTCCAAATAAAGGGCCTAAAAAGGCTAATTTGGGAAGTCATAAACTAATCGTCTATACTAAGAGCACGCATTGAAACAGTCCACACACAAAATAGCCACATAAGAATATATCAGCATAACTAAGTTGACTGTTACGTCGCGTAACACTCTACCTAGCCGAGGCCACACACCGAAGGCAATATGGCAACCAGATGTCTTCGGATACTCGCAGCGTATCCTCCATAGTTTCAAGGACCTTCCATAAATTTCACAGATTTCCTAGAAAAGGTCCTTCAAACGAAACAAACATCTGGTTCGGAGGAATTTCTAGAGACTATTGTCTACCACGGCGAAAAAGGGAAAGGTAGTATTTGTCACGTACGCTGCAACTTTCCTCCCACTAACCACTTTCTCTCGAGGGCGGTTAAGACCCTGCGTCTAACCAATTAAAAACGAAGCCTATTCCCTCACTCTCCTAACACAAATCGTCACGAACAAATCCGATGGTCCCGTGCGCTAGACACACCCGATCCTTAGCTTTCCTCCGAGACAGCATCGTCTACCAAGAGTACTGATTTTACATCCTTCGAACGGTCAACATCCTTCCACCCGGTATACACACCCGTAGATCAGTCACTCATCTCGTACATACGCATCAGCGTAACTATCCTCGTTATAAGTTGTGGAATAAACGGTGAAATATAACTTACTACTGTGTCATATTCATTCAACCACCTCTGTTATCCTAACCGAAACAGGGGAACGACTACTTCGCGGCGTCGATTCACCGAATCGTAGCGAGAATTTACGCCTCTCGCTGACGCGTTTTCCTCGCGACCGCGTCTCTCCGCGAACGGTCGTAACATTGACAATCCAGATTTAATTCTATCTGACATTTCCACAAATTAAAATAAGTTAGATCTAACCTTCAAAAATGAACAATAAAAAAAATTATCGAATTTGGTAACATTGATTTAAAAGAACCTACCTAACTATATTTACGCACCTTTCACACATCTACTCCTGCAGCATAATATTTAACAATTGCCTAAATGCCAATTATTTCTCCATTCTGGAAAACAAGAAAGGCAGTAGCATTAAAAAAAGAAGGAAAAGCAACAGTGATTCTGTCAGCTATACCGATGAATTAGACTCTTACTCAACATTTATAAAGTATCCGAATCTATGATAAATAACACTATATACATTGAAAATAACCTAATTCCGGGCACCCAATTTGGCTTCAAATTTAAACATTCAACGATACATGCAATTACAAAATTCATCATATATCTCTTGGGCAAGAGACGAGAGTGATTGCGTCGAAGCGGTGTTCATAGATTTAGAGAGGGCATTCAACACATTCTGGCTGAATTTCTTTCCTTAAGCTCGAAAAAGAGAGCTTCCACACCACGTAATAAAAATAATTTGGAAATCACAAATTAATATAAGCGAATTCAAAACAATTCTATTCGGGCCGTACATTTCCAAAATATCAGATGCAAAAAGCAATTCCGCCTACACGATATCTACGATACAATAGCAACATATCCATTCCTCACAAAAAAGTCGTTTGCTATTTAGATATACATTCGGATTTCAAATCGAACAAACACACGAATCTACTGCAAACAACTAAATAATAAAGTAAAAATATTCTGCTGCAAACTTCTAATAAAGCTGATCCTGATGTACGGTTGCCCGATTTGATTTAAACAGAAAAGCCAAATTGGTTCAAATGTAAGTGTCTGAGATCATACTCAATACATATTTAACCATTATATACAATTTATAGGTTTTAGATATTTTTTGTACAGTAATATCGAATAACAAAACTAGTTACTTCAGCAAACGCTCATACCACATTGAGTACACTCGTTCTCGCATTCTTCTCCTGAAGAAAGGAAAAACAATATTGTAGAAAAGTACCACTTTTGTAGCGACTTAAATTCAATCATTAACTGAAATGTTAAAAATGTAAATCCGACACAAAATATTGTATGGCTACGTCATACCGTCGCGTAACGGTACTTTTGCCAAAACCACATTCCAACTGAAATTCTTTCTTTATTAAGAATATATACGTGTAATATGTATTTTCTCGGGCAATAAATGTTATATATATGTCGGGTTCACATTATGACTAGGGTTAGGGGCGTGAAACGAATCTTCATTTGGATTAGACATTTTTGTTATGCAATATTTACTACTGCAAATAGGATTATTACAGCATTTGACAAGTAACCGTGGTAATTAGATACTCGAGAAGCCAATGACAATGATCCTAGGTTCAATAACGAATCCGCGGTCAGCGGGATAACAAAATGCCCTTTTTTTTCAAAGTCCAAGTTCTACTCAACTTGCTTGTCTACGGTACAAGTATTACTAAACTAACTATTTGTTAAAAAGTAGAATATTCACCGAGCGTAAAGACGCTATGTAACTCGCTGATGTGACCTCACGAGAGAATAACTTTCCGTCGTGATGATGCTGCAGAGGAAATCTATGATGGGGTGTGTCGCAGAACATGAGATCATCGGATTCGCAGAGAGATGCCTTCGTCCGGAAAGTGAGGGAAAGTGACGTTGAGAGAAAGTTGCTAGCAGGAAACGTCGTTTGTGAGAAACATAGATTTCCCCTATCTTTTCGTAGTTGGGACAAAGACTGTTTGTCTGTTTGAAGGACCTTAGTTAACTAAATCTTGAGATTTATAACGGGTCCTCAGGCTAGCTGAACATGTACTGTGGAGATGAAGAGGGTCTGCATGTCGTGATCCACGAACAGCAACTGTTGGAATGTTTACTGTCGAGTGCCACTACAACTATTTTTTTTTTGTTGAGGTTATTTGATGTATAAACAGAGAAAGTCGTGGATAAATTGTAAGGTAGATAATATATTTTCATACAGAAGTGTAATTATAAGTAAGAATACAATTTGAACTGGTCCAAATCCGCACGCTAGCAGTGTTACCCTATAACTGAAAACCCCGAAGCCAACGTCGCCTGTCTACTGTTTAAGGTCTGCCTTCGTCGCTGTCTTTTGTCTATACGCTCTCGATGGTTTCAGTACTTGAGAAAACTAAAAAGACCAGATGTAGAGTTTTCTTAGAAGTAATGACCACTTCAACACTTTTTGACGAGAGCTACACTATTACTCCATACCTTTGTTAGACAAAACGTTGATTCCTTGACCGCGGCTACGTTCGGCGACTGGTTGTCGCCTCGAGCCGAAGCTCATTGTCACATATCTCGAGCAAATACAATCGGATTGAATGACGATAATTGCTTAATTACGGCTATGGTAGTATCTAGGTTACAGTGTTAAGGGATTTTCCCAAAGTTCCAAAGGGAAGGTTCCGGTGTCCTTTCATCTCCGACATATAGAAATATAAATAACACTCGTTCTCGTCCATTTACGGAAGTCAAGCAGCGCTATGGATAGTACTTAGATAGTTTACACCAAATAATAGCCATAATTTAGAACATGTTACGTAACAAACAATTTTACGTAACAGGCAGAACAGTTTAAACAAAGTATCTAAAATCAAAGACCACCCATAACAAGAAGCCGTGAACTCCCCTATTTTATTTAATTTATCGCGATGTAAATTGTAGCGCAAATAGCGATAAAAATAATGAAGCAATAACATTCGCAGATGACCTACTAATATGCGCGAGAGACAATAAAGCTTTAAAATCCAAAAGCCATCTACAACAAATATTGGACATAATGTATGGCTATTTATGGACAGTAGAAATTAATATAAACAAGTAAAAGAATTTTATTCTAGCTGTACATCTCCGAAATATCAGGGACAAACTACGATGTACGCAGCTATGTCAAGAAATTTCGTTTATACGACAGCAACAATAACAACCAACCATTGTTTCCTGCAATGGAAACACGAATTGAAGCCTAAATTGAAAAACACGATTTCAAACTACTTGCCCAGGCTGTTGTTTTAGAATCATCTCGTTATCAGTCCAACAATTGCAGAACAATCACTGAGTAGACGTAAATGAAATTGATAAATAACGAATTCTTTGCAATAATAATACTTAATGAACAAAATGGAGACATTTTGCAAATGGGTCCAGTCAATGGACTACTCTTAAAAGATGCAAAAGGTTTCATCTCGATAGCTCGATCCAATCCAGAATAACTGATGAATTTGTATACATAAAAATTGGCTTTTTGTAAAAAAAAAAAATAGTTTACAAAAAAGAAATGGAAAAATATTTTATATCTGAACCAACGGAAAATTATGTCTTACAAGGAGCAAAAAGTGTCATTCCGATTGATCAAGCCGTTTCCGAAAAATCGGTAAACATAACAAAAAGATAAATATACATGTCGAATTGAGACATTTTCCACCTTTTCCAATGTCGATGTCATGAAATGTAAACCTTTTTTCGCATTTCTAGCAACAACTTCTAAGTCAGTACTGTGTACTAAAATAGCACCTAATATATTTGATAATATAATTGATTAGTTTCAATTCCATTCTTTTTAAACAAAAAATGCTATTGGTTATTTCCAATTACTGAGTAAATCGCTTGTCATGAAAAACTGCGCACTACTTGTTTTCCTGCAAAATTCGAAATCCTCAAAACCTTCAATAATTTGTTCATTTCAGTGGAAACTAAAATATCTCTTTATTGACATTTTTTCGTATAGAAGAACACAGTTCCCGTCAAAATCATTTTTTCGCTACTTTAATTCTTAATGAATCAAACAAATTTCGACATGTACCTAACCAAGTATTAATTACACCGAATCAATGAATGATTATGCCAGGACTTGAAATATTAAACTTGCGAGTATCACGAATTTCTACTCAGAGAAGGTGAAACGTAATATGGCGTTAGAAAAACACTATTCGTCTGCCAGGAAGAGATAACTGCATCGGTATAAACATTAAACTGAAACCACAGATTCTACACGCGTTTGCCTTTTTCAGGCATACATCACTAATGTTACCTGAAGATAAATTCTCGCCTACGCTTTCTAATGCTTTACGCTTCACTCACTCTCTCGTTGTCATTACTTGAATACAAACACAGAATAGTATTCTTCCCTAATCTTCCAGAAGAACAAAAATGATTTTTAATAGCGATACGTTACAATTTATAATCGTACGTCTATTACAACCTGTTGTTTTTATTTTAAAACAAACAGAAATACATACCTTATCCAAACATCAACGATATTTTATCAACAAGTGACGGTTATTATATCAACTGAAATTTTGTGGTATATTTACTTAACACGCAAAATAACAAGTCATCTGGTGGCACCAATTGATATCTACTTTTATTTTATGCATTTCATAGTAAAAGATCATTCGCATTTATATATTAACCCAAATATAATATAATCTTAAACCTAAATTTACTAATTGTGGATATTTATTGACAGATGGTAATTTAAAAATTCATATCCATACTCCTTCCTATTTTGCACATTTTTTTGTTTTGAGAGGAGAGGAGAATGCAGTTACGCATAACTAGGTACGTTAGCGCGCGCCTGGATTATGCGGGACTTGGCAAGATGATAGCACCTCTACCCACCAAAAAACCCCTCCTCTGTCTCTCTCCTCTGTCGGTACAAGAACCAACCCTGGAACCACCTCTCGGCATTACTTCAGGGTTGGTCTTCTTACTGAGTGTACCTCTCATCTTATTATGATCTTCTTCTAGTTAATCCTCTCCTTCTTCTCTCCATGTTCCTCTCCTTATCTTGTCTATCTGATTGAGCTATCATTTTCTTTCGGCAAAGCCCTTGGAATCTAGCCCAGTTCTCCTCGCTATTGACGACCACGTCGATTACGTTATTGGTTGCCAGTATTTCGCCTACGTAATTATCCAACAATGTACTTCCATTGTCCCATCTGGGGCAATTGAACAACGCATGCTCTGCATCTTCACCTTCGACATCACAATCCCAGCATCTTGGGTGTGTCTCTTTCCTAATCGTTCTCTATTAAAAATGCAGGCGTCGTCAATCAGCTTTCTGGTCCAATTATCTTCTCTGCAATAGAGCTACTCTTCCCTTCATCTTTTATTCGATCACTATCGACATCTTCGGAATGTTATTGTTTTTCCGTATTGCTAGGGCTTTGACACATATCGGTGTGGCATGAAGCACCACCGACTCCCGCACTCCGTAATAGTTTCCTAACTGAGTCGGTGGGCCCATTGACGTTCGGCAACGATGTCCTTGTCACAGACGAAATTCGAGCAACTGTATATAACAAACCGAAATTCCGAACGCTTTATCGCGTGTGACCGTCCGGTCAGCACCCGTTCTCAGCCGCCTGAGTGGCATTCGATCACTTCAGCCGTTCTCCGAATTTTACACTAAGTATAAACAAAACCTTCTCCCACTCCAACGATTGGAAGAATATAAATGCTCCCTTCAAAATCATTCAGTCAGTCTAATAAAAAAATTCTTAACTAATCCAAGTATCGAAAGTGTATCATCGCGAACCGAAAAAATTGTATAAATTGAGTAAAAAATAAAAAGAACTTAATCTCCTTTTCGGAAATTAACAAGTTCCTTATTTTTACCTTAATTTTACACGACATTTTTGGCGATCCGTGCCAGGATCTATTCACTTCAGTGCAAACGAAATTACGATTTCGGCGTACGCGCATCATTGAAGATCGAAGGATCAACGGACCCAGTGCGAATCTTTGCTACTACGAAGGCCTGCAGCAACTTTCAACGTTCCACTACGATGAAACTAGACGAGAGGACTACGGTCAGCGCAGAGCAACCCTACGAATAAGATTCGGAATCTAGAACCAACCAGAGAGGAAACATCCCTGAGACTCCTCAACGGTCATAGCTACTACGGTAAGCTGAAAATCTGGATTCATTTTCACAATACCGTGTGAGAAAACCCAGTTTCTCAAGCGCTTCGAGTCCAAATAGCAACAGTAGTTCAGACTCAATAAGCTCAATTAGAATCATGCCCACATCACGAAAAGACAAAGTCGAAACTATTGAAACCGTTTCTACAAACGGAGGTACGGACAATTCGATTCGTGCCATACTCGACGTGATACAAAAACAAATTGAAATTCTTGCGCAACGTGTAGAAGAGACACAACGGACGGCCGACAGTGAAAATAAGAAGCGTGCAGCGGAAATAGAACTATTAGGCAAAAATATCTCTAAAATAAAAATAGGACGCGACGCTACTACAGAACTAGGCTCCCTTATTACTATGGACGAATCTGTTGCCGCGAGAGATAGAACTTCCCCACCATGCGTTCCAATTCGAACAGAAGAAGGCAACCATCCCTCTTACGAAGACCGTCCACCGCAATTCGCCTCTCCGAGCTTACGGACCAAAGACGCGATAGTATGTATTCCGCAATTAAACGGTGAAGACAATATCGGAGTCGAAGAATTCATACGCGAAGTACGCGAATTACGAGCCATGTGTAGCGAACCCACGCTATTATTAAAAACGATCAAAATCGGGAAAATCGCGGGTAAAGCCGCAATGGCCATCTGCAATATACCGATATACGAATACGGACACCTGTACGATGCCCTAAGACGAAACGTAGCCACCCAAGACTCTGTTAGAGAACATCAAGACCAGCTACGCGAAACGAGACAGCGTCACGACGAAAGTGTGCAAAGTTATATCATCAGGTTCCGCAGAGCACTCAATAAGTTACAATACAGTATAACGAACGAATACCGTGACGAAATTACTAGACGAGCTATGAACGACAGGATTTTAAAAGACTCCGTGATCGATTTTATCCGAGGCCTGAAAGGCGAAATAGGACAATTACTACTCGCCAATCCACCATACAATATCCTTGAAGCCGAAAAGAAAGCCACCGACATCGAGCGATTCTTCGGGGAAGATCGAAATCGACGACCAAAACCAATAGAACGATTACGACTCCCTGAGCAGCAACGACTAACAACCAATAATCCTAATCCGATCACTAAAAAACCAACTCCAACACCCAATCCAATGCCAAGAAGCTTCCGACAAACCGAACAAATACCACTTGCCCAAAGGACACAATTAAAATGCTTCAAATGCAACCAGATCGGACATGTCTCCAGTCAATGTAAAAATTTTCGAACACCCAGCCAATTTCCGAGACCACCAGCAGTCCACAATCTCGAGACACACAAGGAAGAAATAGAGAAACCAACAGACCAGACCTACGAATTAACGCCACAACGGGAAGACTACCCACAGTACTTTTACGATCCGACGGACAGCGACATAAATTCCTCATTGACAGCGGAGCAGGAATTAATATACTCAAGCGAAGATGCGTATTACGACCAAGAATAACAAAAGAACGGAAATTCTCGATGGGACACTCTAAATTTGAAACCAACGAACACGCTTTGATAAAACTATTTGGCAAAACTCTAGAATTTTTTGTGGTAGAAGACAACTTTCCAATTATAGAAGACGGCATATTCGGTTTGCCAGCCCTATCTAAATTCAAATTTGAACTCTCGAATCATTATTGCAACAGGAAAACGACGTACCTCCAAAACAAGCAGTGTCAAAAACAGTCTACCTGGAAGGAAAACCGACAACGATATGCTTTATCAATTGTGGTGAGTGCCCAGCCAAAATGACTAATTTTATCGAAAATTCAAATACGTACGATCAAGTCTCCACGTTTAAAGATATAGTTAGACTTTCGCATATAGAGAAAACCCTCCGTGAACCAATCGAAAAGATATTGCTGTTCTACCTCGACGTATTCAATCTAGAGACCGACTTATTACCATGCACTAACCTTGCTAAACACACAATAACGTTAAAAGAAAATAAAATCATTAACACAAAATCTTACCGACCGCCTGAATGCCATAAAGAAGAAATCAAACGACAAATGGACGAAATGCTACAAAAGAACATTATAGAACCATCTGATTCTCCTTACAATTTACCAGTCTGGGTAGTACCAAAAAAGGCAGACGCCTCAGGGAAACAGAAATGGCGAATTGCAATAGACTTCAGAAAAATAAACGAACTAACTGACCAGGACGCATATCCATTACCTGACATAGACGACATACTATCCCAACTAGGCAACGCAAAATTCTTCTCAGCCCTCGATTTATCCTCCGGATTCCACCAAATCCCAATGGACATAGACTCTAAAAAGTACGCAGCATTCTCCACACCACAAGGACACTATCATTACAATAGGATGCCATTCGGTTTAAAGAATACACCTGCAACATTTCAACGCATGATGGATACCGCGCTAAGAGGACTCATAAATAAACATTGCTTCGTATATTTAAACGACATTATAATATTCGGACAGTCGATTGAAGAGCACAATAGCAACCTCGCGATAGTATTGCAACGCCTACGCGAACTCGGACTCAAAATACAGCCGGACAAATGCGAATTTCTCAAACCAGAATTAGAATATCTTGGACATATAGTAACCGCCGAAGGTGTAAAGCCAAATCCCAAAAAATTAGAAGCCGTTAGCAATTTCAAACAGCCACGTAATCCCACAGACATCAAATCGTTCTTAGGACTAGCAGGTTATTACCGTAAGTTCATAAGAAACTTTTCTAAGATCGCGAAACCATTGACCGAACTTACAAGAAAGGAGACATCATTTCATTGGACAGATAAAACCCAGGAAGCATTCCAGACATTAAAAGACAAACTCTGTTCATCACCCGTACTAAAATTCCCAGACTTTGCGAAACCATTCACATTAACGACTGACGCCAGTAACGAAGGTATAGGTGCAATCTTATCACAGGACGGACATACATGTTGTTATATCTCGCGAACTCTAAACCCACCGGAACGAAATTATTCCACTACAGAAAAAGAACTTTTAGTAATAGTATGGGCCGTGAAACGCCTCCGACAATATCTGTTAGGACAGAAATTCCTCATCCGAACCGATCACCAAGCACTAAAATGGTTACAGAATTGCAAAGACCCCTCATCACGCTTGACGAGATGGCGACTAAAACTAGAAGAATACGAATACGACATAGAATACACGAAAGGAAAAGATAATACTGCAGCCGACGCACTATCTAGAATACATGTTCTGACCAGACGACGCGAAAATTTGAACATAGAACTCGATAAAAAATATCACGATTGGGAAAAATCTATCGACGCGTTACCCAAAATTCTCAAAATGACTCCGAACCGTAAATCTTTCTATCAATTATCCAAAACAGAGCTAGGAAATTACGACAGAATCGAATGGTTAACTAAATTAAACGAAATTATTCATATAAACGAAAAGATAGGTATAGGCGACGACAGTTTCACAGAGACCGAAAAGAACGCGATCAAACAAATTTTATTATTCCTGAACGACACTGTAAAAGAATTAAATTTTGCATGGGAACCAATTCAAACATATAGCGACGAAGAAATAGACGAATTATTGAAAGAAAATCACGATTTAGTAGGACACCCCGATATACAAAAGACATACGACCGCATTCGTGAACGGCACAGAGTACCAGATTTGATGAAACGCATACAACAACATATAGAATCATGCGACACCTGCCAAACATCTAAAACTACACGTATCAGACCGCGCGAAGAACCTTGTATCACCGACACACCCCTCGAACCAAACGATAAAATTGCTATGGACTTATTAGGCCCACTGAAAAAGACGAAAAAAGGCAATCAGTACATTCTATCCATACATGACGAATTGACAAAATACTTAATACTCGTACCACTAAAAACTCAGCAAACGGAAACAATTTGGAACGCACTCTTGAATCATTACATTTACATCTTTTCCGCTCCAAAAAAGATATTAACTGACCGCGGACAGAATTTTATATCTAGTTTAATGCAACAGTACGAAGACGCGTTCAAAATCAAACATATCAAAACGACATCCTTCCACCCACAAAATAACGGATCGTTAGAACGGACACACGCAGTAATAACAGACATGTTAAAATCGATGCAGCGAAATTCGGATGAAGAATGGGACGATCAACTTAACTTTGTATGCCTTGCATATAACACAATGATACACGACTCTACTGGTTACACGCCATTCGAACTCACATTCGGACACCAAGCCAATCTTCCCTCCACAATATCCAAGAATCCCCAACGCACATACGCAGACGAAGTCACGTTCCGCAAAAAGGAATGGGACTCTAGACTCCGACACGCTCGCGAAACATTGATCAAAAGTAAACAGCGATATCAGCGCGATCAAAAACGTAAAATTATAAAACCTCAATCAGTTTTCAAAGAAGGAGACTCCGTTTTAATACATAACGATCATAAAAGGCATAAACTTGATGTGGAATGGTTAGGACCGTACACGATTGATAAGGTATGTACTCCATACTATCTGATTCAAGACAAAAAGATACACGGTAATCGTTTAAAACCTTACTTTCCAGGTCGACGCTCCTCTTTGCCGGAATAGTATCCGCGCAAATAAATATTACACCATTAGAAGGAAACTCTGTATTCGTAGAAAACATAGGAAAAGGATATTTATACAGCGACACTGCCAATGTAATAGTAGGATTAGACACTAGCGACATATACGAACAGATAAGCGCAATAGAATCATATAAATTAACAATAGACTCACGTGCAATCAGCAAACAATACGTCGAAGAGTTAGGCGGATTACAAAATCGCATCAATAACCTAAAACAACTCGCAAAACACTTGAAAGCGTTAACACATACCCGGAGCACACGAGGTCTGCTTAACATCATAGGTTCCGTATCGAAAAGTCTGTTCGGGACTCTCGACGATGATGATCTTACGCTCATAAACAAAAATATGGACAAACTATTCGATGATAATAATAAAATCAAGACCATAATAGCTAATTAAACAGCACTTATTAGAAAAATTGTAAACTCAGAAAACCTAAACCACTTAGAGAGATCATATAGTGATATATTAAAATTACAACAGCAGGCAAATATCGATAGATCTATGCTTAAGATAATCATGAAAGTCGGCACCGCGATGCAAACTTTACACTTCCAATTAGATGAAATAGTTAACGTCATGATATTAGGCAAACAAGGAATAATTAGTCCACAAATACTTGACCCCAATGAATTCATAGAAAATTACGCCAAGGCAATAGGTAGCCAGATGTACAACACCGCGATTTCTGCCAAAACCGAACATTTTCAATTCATACTCGACATCGGTGATCTTAAAATCTTCACAATAGATGACAAAATATTTTTCAAAATCATAGTACCTTTAGTCTCTAACACAGAATGGAACATATTACAAGTATATCCTATGCCGAGTAAAAGAAATGGAGTATTTTTGGCTCCAGTAGTCGAACATCAGATGTATTTAACTTCAGGTCTTTCATTTATAAACGCTGATATCGAGTATTTCAACAAACTTTGTAAGAATCGAGCCGGAACCACTATATGCAAACAAACACTACCAATCCATGAGAGAAATTCAAGAACCGATTGTCGCAGCGAAATAATAAATTTCAAACCACACATTGAACATTGTCAAATAACTGTACTTAAGATTGAAGACATTAGCTTTATACCGCTCAAAACTAGCAACTGTTACATTGCGATACCAGCAAATCCGATAGAAATAGACACAATTTGCCAAACGAAACATACCTTACAAAAACTTGACAAGCCTTCCATCATAAGAGCTAACACTTCTTGCGATTTATTGTACAAAGACGAACACATGCGTATAGGCGAAACAAAAAACGAAGTCATATACGAAATCAAAACAAAAACCCTAGCGCTCAAAACAAACGATAGTTTCACTCATCTATTAGATAAACTCCAGCGAGCACCGAAAATAATAGATAATTTACAAGGCTATAAAACAACGATCGATAAAATAGGCGACGAGATAGAAACTCTTAATTTCGAACACAGAATTAAAAATATACAGTATTGGGGACTAACCACGCTCCAGATATTAGGGTACATAGCATTAGGCATACTAGGTATATATGGATTAAACAAAATAGGGGTATTCAAATGCATCAGGAAATGTATACCGAACAAATAATGTATCAATTTATTTTGCTGCCGAAATGAAACTGTAATCAACAGCCACAATGCGACAGCCCCACCAGTACCACTCACCCTGGGCTCAACACCCAACATCTATATTCCAACCAACACATACCACTCAGATGAAGAGGAGGAATCAGCTGTAATTTTCAAGCCACGTCAAGTCCGATTCCACAAAAGTCTTCTGAAGAAAACTTGAGGGATCAAGTTCAATCTAAGAAGGGGGGAATGTCACAGACGAAATTCGAGCAACTGTATATAACAAACCGAAATTCCGAACGCTTTATCGCGTGTGACCGTCCGGTCAGCACCCGTTCTCAGCCGCCTGAGTGGCATTCGATCACTTCAGCCGTTCTCCGAATTTTACACTAAGTATAAACAAAACCTTCTCCCACTCCAACGATTGGAAGAATATAAATGCTCCCTTCAAAATCATTCAGTCAGTCTAATAAAAAAATTCTTAACTAATCCAAGTATCGAAAGTGTATCATCGCGAACCGAAAAAATTGTATAAATTGAGTAAAAAATAAAAAGAACAATCTCCTTTTCGGAAATTAACAAGTTCCTTATTTTTACCTTAATTTTACACGACATCCTAATCGCTCCTATTAGGGTATCAACCATGACACACACCTTTCCTAGATGTAATGAGAATTTTCTATTATTGTCCTATTGCACCCCAAGATACCTAACCTTCTATTTAGTCATCAACAGGTACTTGCCCATATTGACGTCCTTGACCTTGTGATACGATTTCCGGTAAGTAGAATCACCTCCGTCTTGTCTTGAGCTAATTTCAATCCAGTTTCGGTACACCACCGATTCTTCTGCTACTTCAATATCGGGCCTACCACCAATCGTGGGACTCCTCTGAATTTTCCTACTAGGCTTAAAGGGATCACCTTCCTCGTCTCCCCTAGTCTTCGGTGCAACCGATATGGTGACGTTGTCACTTATTCTGATGTCCGACACTATCCTTGGGTTTTCAATACTAACCGCCAACCTCTTGCTATTCGCCTTTGCGCCAGTCGCTGTTACTGTACAAGGGGGTGCCTGGGGTTCCACCTCCTAGCCAAAACCGTTCGAATGTATCCAATCATAACCGAAAGAACTCGCCAAGTCGTCAACAAAAAGCCAGTATAATAGAAATAAAAAATATATAACGAATAAATAAATAAATAAGTATCTAAGAGCAAAAC
This sequence comes from Bombus huntii, assembly GCF_024542735.1. Taxonomy (NCBI): domain Eukaryota; kingdom Metazoa; phylum Arthropoda; class Insecta; order Hymenoptera; family Apidae; genus Bombus; species Bombus huntii. The sequence continues at coordinate 482,453 of NW_026099328.1, read as the reverse complement.
ATAGTTATATCCTCATAATTAAATATTATCTTAGAAATTTCTACACAGCTACAATAAACTAAATCTATCAAGCTAAATTTATATAACGCTAAAATAAACTAAATATATCAAGCTAACGCCTGCGCTTCAATAAGAGGCCTGATGATACATACGCAGATCACCGCATGTATAAATAGATAATATAGTAATAAATAAATAAACAACCAGCTAACTAAATAAATAAATAAATGAATAATAACTAAATAACTAAATAATAAATAAACCAACATAACTAATAATAAATATTAATAATAAATAAGTAAATAAATAAATAATATCAAAACAAATAATACATAAATAATCAACCAATAGTTAAATAAATAAATAAATAAATAAACGAGTAAAGTAAATAAATAATATAAATAAGAAACGCATATACCTGCATTCCCCAACCCACACGACGCCGCGTAACTCAAATAAAGCCTCCACGTACGCAGCACCCGTCATACTTATTTATTCTTATTTATTCACCAAGGAAGTTTGACTCGAGTGGCGAAATAAATAAAATAAATAAAATAAACGATATATAACTAGAACTCTGGTCGACCCGACTTTATTTCTTCGTAATAGGAACTTAAGTCGAGCCGGCCGTACATACCCTAGTGTGCTGCCCGTAAGGTGGCGACGCCACACATCGACGCGACAAACCACCTCGCCTGCGCATCGTTCGGCACCACGCGTACGTCCTGCCACTACCATTACAATAATGGCGTCAAATCTATCCACGTGCGCGTCTCGATATTAAAGAAAATCGCGTATTTCTTGTATCTCACGTTGTCGCGCAATGCGAGTGCTACATCACATCCAGTAATACTCAATAACAATTCTTACCCGCTAGTATAAACTCTACGGCGAATACAATCCTCTCCACGCCACGCAGGTGCTCGCCGAGCCCCTGTTTGCCAGCAGGAGCCCGAGACCCGCTGCCCAATCGGTAAGCGTCCGTCCCCGAGAGTTGGTCCTGGGATTTCCCCATTGCATCGAGTGGGCATTGAAGTCCCAGAGGACGAGTACCTTGCGGGGGAGGCATCTCCCGACGCACTCGCCGACCCGTTCCAGGAAGTCCCTGTACGCAGCCAGGTCGATGTTGGGGGAGTCGTATACCGCTACCACCATTACTCCACTCCCGTATTGTCTGGAAGAGCAGATCTTGCGCCCTTCTCGACCTACAGAGATTGCATTGGAGGAGGCGCTTGAACTACTCGGTCACCTCTATGGCCTCCTCCCGACCATCTGCCGCTGCTGCTTTGGCGGTTCTCCCTGGTGTCCTTTCCGCAGCTGCTGGCTCGCGGATTGATCTCCTCCTCTTGACTTTCGGGGGGGGGGGGACATTCCGCACCGCCCATCCTGTGATTGGCGGGCGTCCCGAGCGACTCGCACAGGGAGCACTTGGGAGCAGAGGCGGGACAGCCTCTGGCGCGGTGTCCGCTTCCGCCGCACCTGTAACACAGGTGCCCTCGATCCTTGCTGGACACGCATGTTGCGCGTACGTGCCCCACCTCCAGCACCTGAAGCACTGCAGGGGCCGCTTCGGGATGGCTCGAATCCTCGCGGTTGACCAGCCCAGGGCTATTTTCCCTGCCTGGGATACTTTCCGGGCTCCTGCCACCGGGCACTTGATCCAGGCAGACCCTAGGCCACCTCTGCCGCCGTTCTCGCCGACCTGAACCTCCGCGCAGCCGCATCCTGCCGCCGAGGCCAGTGCTTTCCGCAGCTCCTCCTTCTTGACCGAGATGTCTATCCCGGTATCTCGAAGCTCCGCCATCCAGGTAGGCGTGGCGACTCTCACCGCAGTTGCGTCTAGCGCCTCGGCCAGACGCGTCGCCAGCAGCGTCGCCAGCAGCGTCGCCTTTTCCCTGTTCCTGTCTCCAGGGAATCTGATGATGATGGCGCCCGTCATCGCCTTCTTCATCCCCACCTGCTCCACGCCGAGCTCCGAGAGCGGGACCTCCGGCTGCCTCGAGGACGTCGGCGTACGACATCCATGCTCCCTCGTTCAGCGTCAGAGTCACCGCGGATGTTCGCGGTGCGCGAGGGAGCGTGACCGCCTTGGGTGCCTGCGACGGTCCTCTGCTTGTTGCGGCGGCGCTCGCTTTCGCCGCGCCTGTCGTCCTGGGCTGGGATTGCTGCTGGCGTATCCTCGTCGGCGGTGCCACGTTCGCCCCTTTCCTCGCTGTCTCTCCTCCAACGGCGACGGCTGTCTTCCTCTGATTTTTGTTCTTCCGTCTCTTCTTCCTCGCCTCTACCACTCTCCACTCCCCACCCTCCTGCTCCCTCGGGAGTGTAACGTCAATTCACATCAGAGACCAGGCCACACACCACGGATAGGATGGCACCCAGATGTCTGCATATCCTCCCTCAATAGTCTTAGAGTAATGTTGTCTCATCGAAATTTGTTACTTTTCATCCAAACTCTAAGGTAAATATATTAAATTAATATACACAATGTATCCGGTTGATCTCAGACCACACATATATTTCGAAATTTATTTTTTATTTATGCCAAATTTAAATATATATTATTCGTTTTATATGATTAACAAACCATTCCTTATTCAAGTCAACTATATAATATTTTCTCTATTGTTGTGCATCTTAACTCTTATCATTCTAGTTGAAATTATAAATATTCAATTCAATTGCATTTTGTTCATAATCGAAGTGCCCCAGGATCAATGGATATTCGACGTGGAGACCGAATACTAGTTTTCTTGCCATTATTTCACGGTTATGCGTTCGGAATGATGAATACGGCAATAAGTTGCGGTGCAGCTGTGTACATAATGGGAAATTTCGAGTTAGAAACGTTACTCAGTTCCGTAGAAAAATACAGAATTACGCATATACCATTGGTCCCTCCAGTTTTAGTTGGTCTTGCGAAGCATCCAATGGTGCCAAATTACGATTTCAGCAGCGTGAGAGAGATCGTTTCCGGTGCGGCACCGCTTCCGCCGGATGTAAGTTTTTCGTCCAAACTACCCAACGTAATACGTTATAACGTTATTCTATAAAACGTAATACGTTATAACGTTATACCATATAACGTAATACGTTATAACGTCATACCATAAAACATAATACGTTATTACGTTATTCTATCTAACGTAATACGTCATAAAGTTATGCTATATAACGTAATACGTTATTACGTTATACTATATAACGTAATACGTTATAACTTTATACTATAAAACGTCATACGTTATAAAGTTATACTATATAACGTAATACGTTATAATGCTACACTACCTAACGTAATTCGTTATAACGTTATACTATATAACGGAATACGTTATAACGTTATACTATATAACGTAATACGTCATTACGTTATTCTATATACCGTAATACGTTATAACGTTATACTACCTAACGTAACACGTTATAACGTTATACTATATAACGGAATACGTTATCACGTTATACTATATAACGTAATACGTTATAACGTTATACCATATATCGTAATACGTTATAACGTTATTCTGTGGAACGTCATACGTTATAACGTTACACTATATAATGTAATCCGGTAGAACGTTATACCATATAACGTAATAAGTTAGAACGTTATTCTCTTAGACGTAATGAGTTATAAAGTTATACCATATGTCGTAATACGTTATAACGTTATTCTGTGGAACGTCATACGATATAACGTTACACTATATAATGTAATACGGTATAACGTTATACTATATAACGTTAAACCGTTATAACGTTATTCTATAAGACGTAATACGTTACAACGTTATACCATATAACGCAATACGTTACAACGTTATACCATATAAATTAATACGTCATAACGTTATACTATATAACGTAATACGTTATAACGTTATACCATATAATGTAATACGTTATAACGTTATTCTATAAAATACAATACGTTATAACGTTATACCATATGACGTAATACGTTATAACGTTATTCTAAGTAACGTCATACGTTATAAAGTTATACTATATAAAGTAATACATTATAACGTTATGCTATATAACGTAGTACGGTATAACGTTATACTGTATAACGTAATACGTTACAACTTTACACTATAAAACGTAATATGTTATAACGTTATTCCATATAACGTTATACTATATAATGTAATACGTTATACCTTTAAACTTTAAAACGTAATACGTTATAACGTTATACCATATAACGTAATACTTTATAACGTTATTCTGTGTAACGTCATACGTTATAACGTTATTCTATGTAACGTCATACGTTATAACGTTACACTATATAACGTGATACGATATAACGTTATACTGTATAACGTCATACGTTATAAAGTTACACTATATATCGTAACTCGTTATAACGTTATACTATATAACGTAATACGTCATAATGTTATACTACCTAACGTAATATGTTATAACGTTATAACGTTATACCATATAACGAAATACGTTATAACGTTATACCATATAATGTAATACGTTATAACGTTATTCTATAAAATGCAATACGTTATAACGTTATGGCATGTAACGTAATACGTTATAACGTTATACCATATAACGTAAAATCTTATAACGTTATTCTATACAACGTAATATGTTATAAAATTATACTATATAACGCAATACGTTATAACGTTATACCATATAACGTAATACGTTATAACGTTATAGTATATAACGTAATGGGTTATAACTTTACACTATAAAACGTAATATGTTATAACGTTATACCATATAACGTTATACTATATAACGTAATACGTTATCTATGTAACGTTATAAGTTATAACGTTACACTATATAATGTAATACGTTATTACGATATACTATATAACCTAATACGTAATGACTTTATACTATATAACGTAATACGTTATAACGTTATACTATATAACGTAATACGTTATAATGCTACACTACCTAACGTAATTCGTTATAACGTTATACTATCTAATGTCATACGTTATAACGTTATTCTATCTAATGTAATACGTTATAACGTTATACTATACAATGTAATACGTTAGAACATTATACCATATAACGTAATACGTTATAACGTTATACCATACAATGTAATACGTTATAACGTTATTCTTTGAGATGCAATACGTTATAACGTTATACCATATATCGTAATACGTTAAAACGTTATTCTGTGGAACGTCATACGTTCTAACGTTACACTATATAATGTAATACGGTATAACGTTATACTATATAACGTAATACGTTAGAACGTTATTCTCTAAGTCGTAATACTTCATAACGTTAAACCATATGTCGTAATACGTCATACCGTTTTTCTGTGGAACGTCATACGTTATAACATTAGACTATATAATATAATACGGTATAACGTTATTCTATATAAAGTAATGCGTTATAACGTTATTCTGTGAAACGTCATACGTTATAACGTTATACTACCTAACGTAATACGTTATAACGTTATACTATATAACGTAATACGTTATAACGTTACACTATATAACGTAATACGTTATAACGTTATATTATATAACGTAATACGTTATAACTTTACACTGTAAAACGTAATACGTTATAACGTTATACCATATAACGTTAAACTATATAACGTAATACGTTATAACGTTATACCATATAACGTAATACGTTATAACGTTAAACTATATAACGTAATGCGTTATAACTTTACACTATAAAACGTAATATGTTATAACGTTATACCATATAAAGTTATATTATATAACGTAATACGTTATATCGTTATGCCATATAATGTAATACGTTATAACGTTATTCTATGAAACGTCATACGTTATAACGATATACTACCTAACGTAATACGTTATAACGTTATACTATATAACGTAATACGTTATAACGATATATTATATTACGTAATACGTTATAACGCTGTTCTATGTAACGTCATACGTTATAAAACTATGCTATATAAAGTAGTACATTATAACGTTACACTATATAACGTAATACGGTATAACGTTATGCTATATAACGTAATACGTTACAACTTTACACTATAAAACGTAATATGTTATAACGTTATACCATATAACGTTATACTATATAATGTAATACGTTATACCTTTACACTATGAAACGTAATACGTTATAACGTTATACCATATAACGTAATACTTTATAACGTTATTCTGTGTAATGTCATTCGTTATAACGTTATTCTATGTAACGTCATACGTTATAACGTCACGCTATATAATGTAATACGCTAATACGTTATATTATATAACGTAATACGTTATAACTTTACACTATAAAACGTAATATGTTATAACGTTATACCATATAAAGTTATATTATATAACGTAATACGTTATATCGTTATGCCATATAATGTAATACGTTATAACGTTATTCTATGAAACGTCATACGTTATAACGATATACTACCTAACGTAATACGTTATAACGTTATACTATATAACGTAATACGTTATAACGTTATACTATATTACGTAATACGTTATAACGCTGTTCTATGTAACGTCATACGTTATAAAACTATGCTATATAAAGTAGTACATTATAACGTTATACTATATAACGTAATACGGTATAACGTTATGCTATATAACGTAATACGTTACAACTTTACGCTATAAAACGTAATATGTTATAACGTTATACCATATAACGTTATAGTATATAATGTAATACGTTATACCTTTACACTATGTAACGTCATACGTTATAAAGTTATACCATATAACGTAATACGTTATAACGTTATTCAACATAACGTAATACGTTATAACGTTATTCTATGTAACGCCATACGTTATAACGTTACACTATATAATGTAATACGTTATTACGATATACAATATAACGTTATACTACCTAACGTAATACGTTATGACGTTATACTATATAACGTAATATGTTATAACGTTATACTATATAACGTAATACTTTATTACGTTATACCATATAACGTAATACGTTATAACGTTATACTATGTAACGCCATACGTTATAACGTTACACTATATAATGTAATACGTTATTAAGTTATACTATATAACGTTATACTACATAACGTAATACGTTATAATGTTATACTACCTAACGTAATACGTTATAACGTTATTCTATAAAATGTAATACGTTATAACGTTATATCATATAACGTAATACGTTATAACTTTATACTATAAAACGTAATACGTTATAAAGTTTTACTATATAACGTAATACGTTATAACTTTATACTATAAAACGTAATACGTTATAAAGTTTTACTATATAACGTAATACGTTATAATTTTATACTATAAAACGTAATACGTCATAAAGTTAAAGCATATAACGTTATAGTATATTACGTAATACGTTATAACGTTATACTATACAATGTAAAACGTTAGAACGTTATTCTATGTAACGTCATCCGTTATAACGTTACACTATATAACGTAATACGGTATAACGTTATACCATATAACGTAATATGTTATAACGTTATACTATAAAACGCAATACGTTATAACGTTATACCATATAACGTAATACGTTATAACGTTATTCTATGTAACGTCATCCGTTATAACGTTACACTATATAACGTAATACGGTATAACGTTATACCATATAACGTAATACGTTATAACGTTATACTATATAACGTAATACGTTATAACGTTATACCATGTAACGTAATACCTTATAACGTTATTCTATGTAACGTCATCCGTTATAACGTTACACTATATAACGTAATACGGTATAACGTTATACCATATAACGTAATACGTTATGACTTTATACTATAAAACGTAATACGTTATAAAGTTTTACTATATAACGTAATACGTTATAACTTTATACTATAAAACGTAATACGTCATAAAGTTAAAGCATATAACGTTATAGTATATTACGTAATACGTTATAACGTTATACTATACAATGTAAAACGTTAGAACGTTATTCTATGTAACGTCATCCGTTATAACGTTACACTATATAACGTAATACGGTATAACGTTTTACTATATAACGTAATACGTTATAACGTTACACTATATAACGTAATACGGTATAACGTTTTACTATATAACGTAATACGTTATAACGTTATACCATGTAACGTAATACGTTATAACGTTATTCTATGTAACGTCATACGTTATAACGTTACAGTATATAACGTAATACGGTATAACGTTATACCATATAACGTAATACGTTATAACGTTATACCATATAACGTAATACGTTATTACGTTATTCTATATATCGTAATACGTCGTAACGTTATTCTGCTGAACGTCATGCGTTATAACGTTACTCTATATAATGTAAATCGTTATAACGTTATACTATATAACGTAATACGTTATTACGTTATTCTATCTAACGTAATACGTTATAAAATTATACTTGTCGGAGATAAGATGACACCGGTGCCTTCCCTCTGAAACCTCGGGAAAATCCATAGAAACATTGTAATTAAAATCTACAGTTGTAACTAAACGATTTGCCGTCATTCGAACCAATTGTATTTGTTTAAGTCTTGTGACAATGAGCTTGGGCTCAATTCGACAATTAGTCGGCGAACGTGGCCGCGGTCAACGGGACGAACTCTCCATTTAACAAAGGCATTGAGTAATCCTATAGCTCTCCTTAAAAGAAAGATTCGTAGCGGCACTTGGCAGTAAACATTCCAACGGTTTCTGTCCCGTAGCTTGCCACACGCAGATCCTATTCTCCGGGCAGGATGTTTACCAGATGTCGACGCGTCTCCACAGTACGTGATCGGCTAGCCCGAGGACCGTCATAAACACTAATATCTAGTTACCTAAAATTCTTCAACAGATACACAGTCTTTGTCCCAGTTACGGGAAGACAGGAGAGACCTATTTTTCCACGAACGACGTCTCCCACTAGCAACCCTCCCTCAAGGGCAGCTAGCATCCTTTTCTAACTACCGATATGGAGATTGGCCAATTAGCAGCAATGTCAATTTCTCTTACATTCCGAACGTAGGATGTCCCCGACGAATCCGATGATCTCGTGTCCTTAGACACACCCCGTCTTTGTTTTCCTATGGGGTATCACCGGGGCGGGAAGTCATTCTCTCTTGCGGTCTCATCGACAAAAAGGATTAACTCCTTACGGTCAGCGAATATTAACGCAGAATCCGACTTAGATTTTTGCGAGTGCGTACGACTACCGTCCCGTTGTCCGCGGATTCGTTATTGAACCTAGGATCATTGTCATTAGTCTCTCGAGTATCTAATTACCACGGTTACATGTCCGGTTCTATGGTAATCACATTTGCACCAGTCAATGTCTTCTCTATTGCATAACGACAATGTGTAATCCAAATGAAGATTCGTGTCACGCTCCTAACTGTAATTCTAATGTAAACCCGAAATTTAATCGGGTTAAAATTAGAATTTAAGGAGCGTAACGATTGTTTGTTCGACCAATCGCGGGGAGACGTAGTCGCTAGGAGAGACGTCAACGGGAGTCGTAAATTCCCGTTACGATTATAACAATCGACACCACGACTTGATCGATCCCCTGATTTCCGTTGAGATAATAGGGGTGATTGAGTTTGTATAACACTATGATTCACAGAATAATTAATTATATATTTCCAACACTTAGATTACACTGATGAGCATAGATAGAGAGATAATCACTTATCGCACGAAGATAAGATAGATATGTACGTTAGAGCAGGGCTCTTATAATTGGATTTAATGTATTAGTGGACGTAGCACTATAAGATATTTAGCAGAGGAAATGTATGCTCGACAATACCGAGACCGACTCTCGCGTTATGCTTAGACTGCCCCGATAGGCATTAGCGTTACTACTTAGTAGTTGACTTTTCCAACGATGTAGAAGAAGCGAAGTTGAGTGACGATGCTGTGTCGGAGGAAAGCTAGTGATGGGTGTGTCTAGCGCACGGGATCATCGGATTTGTTCATGACATTTTAGGTCAGGAGGTGAGGCCAGTATACATTGCCTCGGATTGGACAAACGAAGGTTGGAGGACTAGGAAGGGCCTTAACCGCCCTCGATAGAAAGTTGCTGGTAGGAAGCATCGTACGTGAGAAAAGCTAACTTTCCCGTGTCAAGCCGTAGTAAACAATAGTCTTTGGAAACTGATTTAGAAAAGACATTTGTTGGGTCCGAAGGACCTTAGCAGGCAAGTGACTCGGGTGTATGACGGGTGCTTAAGGCTATTGAGGGTACGCCGTACGGTAGAGCGGACATCTGGTGTCCGTCTGACCCGCGGTGTGTGACCTGGGCCAGGCAGAGAGTCGCCCGGCGTAACAACGATTCTTCGATTGAATTGGTCATCGTTTTACACAACAGAGATTATATTTACGCGAATATACAAGATTTTACAAAATATTATGAATATTGAGTTTAATGAATGATAAGATTAACAAACGATAAGTTTAACTAACGATTAGATTAAAGAATAATAAGTTTAACGAATAATAAGAGTAACGAATAATATGTTTTACGAATAATAAATTTAACGAATATTGAGATTAACAATTTATAGGTTTTACGAATAATGAATTTAATTAACACTATTAACAATGTTCCTGGGTTCAAACGAATCCACGGTCAACGGGACAACTCTTTTCTATGCGTAGAATAATTTTTAAACACAAAAATACGATTGCTGAGACACTCGGTAAATTGCTCGATGTATCACTTTCCAAGGCGATCACACGAATGTATATCTGATGAAAATCTTTTTCGCTATACGAATGCATTTGTTTGTTATATGCTCGCTGGAGACATCGAGAAGGTTCCAATCGTTGTTGCTAGGCAATTTCTGTCAAAAGTTTGTTGTATACTCTTTCGAAACATCGAGAAAGATCCAAACGCCGTTACTAGGCAGTTTCTGTTTGGAGATTGATTCCTAATACGTGTGTCCCATTATATCGACATCTTTAAAGTACAATTCTATGTGATTTCTAGGGAGAACAATACAACCGATCCACACCTTCGTCAGGCAAAACGTTTATCCCGTGACCGTGGCTACGTTCGGCGACCAGTTGTCACCTCGAACCCACTTTCGCTATCACAAATATCGAACAATTACAAATGACAACAATTGCTTAATTACAGCTATGATAAAATCTAGGCTAAAGCATTAGAAGATTTTCCCAAAATTGCAAAGGGAAGGCTCTGGTTTTCGTTTCATCTCCGACATATATATATGTCGGGTTTACATTACAATTAGGGTTAGGGGCGTGAAACGAATCTTCGTTTGGATTACACGTCGTCATTATGCAATAGAGAAGACATTGGCTAGTGCAAATACAATTATCATAGAACCGGACAAGTAACCGTGGTAATTAGATACTCGAGAAACTAATGACAATCATCCTAGGTTCAATAACGAATCCGCGGTCGACGGGATGATAGATGAACGTACTCACAAAATCTAAGTCGGACGCGTAATATTCACCGATCGTAAGGGGTTACTCTTTTTCATCGATGAGATCGCGAACGGGAATGACCTTCCCGTCCCGATGATGCCACAGAGGAAAACTATAATGGGGTGTGTCTAAGGACACGAGATCATCGGATTCGTCGAGAAAAGCCTTCGTTCAGAAAGTAAGGGAAATTGGCGTTGCTGCTAATTGGTCAATCTCCATATCGGTGGTTAGAAAAAGATGTTAGCCATCCTCGAGGGAAAGTTGCTAGTGGGAGACACCGCTCGTTGAAAAATAGGTCTCCCCTATTTTCCCGTAGTTGGGACAAAGACTGTTTGCCTGTTTGAAGGACTTTAGTTGATTAAATCTTAAGATTTATAACGGGCCCTCGAGCTAGCTGAACATGTACTGCGGAGACGCATCGACATCTGGCAATCATCTTACTCGTAGAATAGGGTCTGCGTGTGGCGAGCTACGGGACAGAGACCGTTGGAATGTTTACTGACGAGTGTTACAACTATTTCCTTTTTAAGGAGAGCTTATTATTATAGGAGATTATTATTATAGGAGAGCTTATTATTTATAGGAGAGCAGAATTATTCCATGCCTTTGTTAGACAAAGCGTTCATCCCGTGACCGCGGCTACGTTCGGCGACTGACTGTCGCCTCGAGCCCAAGCTCATTATCACAACTCTCGAACAATTACAATCGGATTGAATAACTACAATTGTTCAATTACAGCTATAGTAGACTCTAGGTTACAATGTTGCGGGATTATCCAAAATTCCAAAGGCTCCGGTGTTCTTTCATCTCCGACATATATATGGAATGTTGTAATATTTTCGGAAATCAGGCGATCGATTTGTGAAAACTCAACAATCGATTGTCTAAGTCTTCTCTTTCTCCTTCTGGCTCTTAACTTGCTTTTTTCTTTGTTCAATCTTCGCTTCTCCAAGTCCTGTTTTATTTTCTATCCCAAGTCCCCGTCCTCCTCTATTCATATCGTTCGACCGACTCCCAGTAAACACAGTGAAAGTCAAACCGTCGGTTGATATTCTAAATTCTATAGAATTTACATATATATAATGTTTATTGCCTAAGAAAAATATAAATTACATATGTGTATTCACAATAAACAACGAATTTCTATTTGGAAGTTTCTTTTTTATTTATTTATTTGGATTTTACAATTTGTCCAGTAGGACATTTGGTAAAATGTTGTAGCTGTATACTAATATAACATGTGGGTGGCTACCCCCAGCGGGGTACTACCATCGTGTTTGTTGGGTTATGTCCTCTGCGAGATCGGTTGGGTGTTTCCTTTTTAATCTTCTTTTTATGCTTGATGTGTCGACCGTTTCCGCTGCCAGCCGGTTTAGGTGCGTTGCTATTCTTTCTCCGTACCTTCTTGCACTTTTGTTGATCTCCTCCTTGACCGTTGATATTCCCAGGTCTTTCCGAATGTCCTCGTTTCTAACGTACCATGGCGCGTTTACTATTGTTCTGAGTATTTTAGATTGCGATGCCTCTATTTTGATTATATGGCTCATTGCTGCTGTTCCCCATAGTGTTATTCCGTACGTCCAGATTGGTTTTATGACCATTTTATATATTTTTAGTTTGTTTTCTATGCTTAGTTTGGATTTTCGACTTGTTAGCCAGTACATTTGTCTCCTTGCCATCTGTATTTTGTCTATTGTTGCTGTAATATGCTGTTTCCATGTGAGTCGTGTATGTAAGTGGAGTCCTAGGTATTTGACTTGCCTTGTTTGTATTCTGTGTGTGCCGTTTAGTTCAATGTTTGGTGGTTTCTGTTTTCGCAGTGTGAATGTAATATGTTTGCATTTATCGGGGTTTGCTTTGATTTGTTTCGCTTGAAGCCACTTTTCTATTTTTGTGATATGTTCTTGTAGTAATGTAACTGCTGTTGCAGGGTTAGTGTGCCTGACTAGTACAGCTGTGTCATCCGCGAATGTCAGTATTTTGCTATTGTTAGTTGTTGGTATGTTGGCCGTGTATACGCTTCCTTGCGGAACTCCTGCCTTGATTTCTTTAGCTTCCGAGTGTGTCTTTTTGATTTTTACTATGAAGCTTCTGCTGCTTAGGTATGATTTGATTAGTTGATATATCTGCCCCGAGAACTGTTTCCTGATTGATTGTAGTAGGCTAGTGTGGTTTATTTTATCGAATGCTTTTTCGATGTCCATAAAGAGTGCCGTGCAGTATTGTTTTGTTTCCAGCGCCTGTAGGATTTCATTGACGAGTCTTTGCGTTTGTTTTATTATGGAGTGTTTGTTTCTGAATCCGAATTGGTGATCCGGTATTAGATGGTTCTTCTCTATTATTGGTTTTATCCGGTCGTAGATTATTTTCTCTACTATCTTAGAGAACACCGGAAGTAGTGAGATTGGTCTGTAGGACATGGTTTCGTGTGGGTCCTTGCCTGGTTTGGGTATCATTATGATTTTTGCCAGTTTCCAAGCTTTTGGAAAGTATTGTATTCTTAGTATTGCGTTTACTATTATTGTGGTTTGTCTTATCGCTTTTGGCGGAAGGTTTTTCAAGATTTTGCCGTTAATTAGGTCGATTCCTGGTGCTTTATTGTTTTTTGTTTTCTCAATTATGTTTCTGATTTCTTGTGCTGTTGCTTTGGGTATGGTGATTGTCAGTTGGTGTACTAGTAGTTAGCGCATCCGCGTCCATATGACTATTGTGGTTGCTATTGTTGATGATGTGTGGGGTGAATGTGTTGCCTAGGTGGTTGGAAAATTCTTCAGCTTGCTCTTCGTTGCTTCTTGCCCATGTGTTGTCTGCTCTTCTGATTGTTGGTACCATTTTTGTTGTCTTCTTTATTTTTTGGTGACTTTCCATAGGGAGTAATTGTTGTTTTCGTGAGCAGATAGTGACTCGATGAACTTTGTGAACTCGTTGTTGTTGTGCTCTTTTATTTTGTTCTTTATTTATTTTGTGAGTTTGTTTAGGTGTTTTTTGTTTTCTTTTGTTCTGTGTTTTTGCCATTTTGCTTTCGCTTTTCTTTTTTCTCTAATTTTTTCGAGGATGTCTAGTGGAACTGTTTTTGTTTGTCTGTTGGTTGTTTCAGGTATAGTGGTTGCCCTTGCTGCTTCTTGGATAGTTTCTGTGAGTGTTGTTACTGCTTGATCGATGTGTTCAGGTGTTTTCAGTGGGATGTTGCAGCTGATTTTGCTCTCTATTATTTCTTTGAATATTTGCCATTTGGTGGTTTTATTGCATAGCTTCTCTGTGCTGCTGTAAAGTATTGGTTTGTTTCTGTATGAAATTATTATGGGCGTATGTTCGGAGCTAAGCTCGAGGCTGGATGCTATGCTTAGTTTATTTGCGTTTAGTCCCTTTGTAACTGCAAAGTCTAGCAGGTCAGGTATTTTGCTCAGGTCTGTCGGCCAGTATGTCGGTCTTCCTGTGGATAATATATTGAGGTTATTATTTCTGATGTATTTTTCCAGGGTTCTGCCTCGAGGTGTGGTGATTCTTGATCCCCATAGCGTGTGCTTTGAGTTATAGTCTCCCGCTGCAATATACTTGTCACCTAAGTGTCGGAAGTAGTCTTCCCACATTTGCGTTATGATTTTGTGTCGCGGCGGTACGTATACTGCTGACAACTGCAGTTGGTTGCTGTTAGTCTGTACGGTAACGGTGGTTGCTTGTATATGTTCCTTACTGACCTTGCTGTGTAGGTGATGTTTAATGTCGTTTTTTATTACTACTGCCGTCCCTCCGTGTACTTTCCCTGAGGGATGCTTGGTGTCGTATATGGTGTAGTGCGGTATTTTTATGTAGCTTTTTATTGTGAGGTGTGTTTCTGAGACGAGTAGTATATCGGTGTTACTGCTGGACAGGAATGTTTTAGTTTCTAGGGCCCTTTGTTGTAGGCCGTTAGAGTTCCAGGCTGCTATTTTAAGGCTTCTTGATATAGGACACGGGTTTCCGCCGTTTGGCTATAGGCGTAGCCGTTCGTAGTTTTCTCTTCCCCACTTGCCGCACTTTCTCCGGAGCACTGTTGCACACGCCCGTTTAGCTCGGCTGCTCGGGCAGAACTGTTTGAAAGTGGTTCTGGTAAAAGTGCCGTTACGCGACGGTACGACGTAGCCATACCATATTTTGTGTTGGGTTTACATTTTTAACATTACAGTTTGTAATTTAATTTAAGCCGTTTAAAAACCGTACTTTTACACGATATTGTCTTTTCTTTCTTTTTCCGTCCTGAAAATTTGGTCGCAAAACAGGACAGATCGGTGGCCTATTTTTACTTCTTGTGGGGCTGAGTGAGCGGCGGGCGAAGGAGGGGGAGAGGTGGAGCATGTCATGAAATGGTCCTTGCGCAGTAATCGCGTACAGATATCGCCCATAGGCTCAAAGCTTAACCAATTACTGAGCAATATTAATCC
Organism: Bombus huntii; assembly: GCF_024542735.1. Taxonomy (NCBI): domain Eukaryota; kingdom Metazoa; phylum Arthropoda; class Insecta; order Hymenoptera; family Apidae; genus Bombus; species Bombus huntii. The sequence continues at coordinate 466,567 of NW_026099328.1, read as the reverse complement.
GTCCTCGTCACTATCTAAGCGGTCGCCGTAGAATTCGATAACGTTCACTCGTCATTCGTATCCGGTACGCAGTAGAGTGCGCGTTGTACATGAATTTACCGAAAGTTTTAATTTTTCTATCTAGAAAATTAACTTTCTATATTAAGTTTCTATAAAAAGAGATTGATTTAACGTGGATAGAGTTTTTATACATAAAGGTTTATAAAATAAAAAGACATTCGCACGCGTAGTAGCTTTGTGTAAATAATTGTAACCTAAAAATTTGTTCAATAATAGATAGGGTAATGCAGTAATCGGACAGGAAACTATTCTTCATATAAAGGTAAGTGAACACAAATATATTTAACCTTCTTATTTTAGGTGGCTTTTCATTTTTATTACATTTTTCGTTTCTATATACATAACATGTAGAAAACCTGTAGAAATCTTGTCGTATTGAACTACATAACTTTTGTATTTTCTCCGGTAACAATTTCGTCTTAATGTTCATAACTATATTCCGAGCTATGAAAAATAAGCGATCGCTAGTTGTTTGCGCTAGTCGTTCGATTTTTGTCAAGCCGACTGGAAGTTAGGCTGTTCGCTTATGCTAATACAGTGCCAAACGGAAATATTGGCATAGTCCGGATCATCGTACAAAATTTTTTGTAAATCTGTAAAGGAAGTAATTCTCTATTTAATCCTTTTGTAAAATATAGCTTTCAACTCCAAAGTTTAAGTATGCCATGAATCATGAAGTTTAAAAATGATTATAACAAAGAAAAAACATAAAAGTACTCCTGTACAATGAGTTTTGGAAAACATTGATCGATGAACCGTTAATCTTATAAAATGGAAAATCATCCAGCAGAGTTTTCTTGTGACAGTTTTCTTTTTTAAATTTTCGTCTCGTTCGCCATTATCGCAATCGAATAAATTTTGCTCATTAGATAAATATTGGAATTCACTAGCAGAAAAAGGGCAATTTCCTGGAAATACGTGTATTTTCATCTTTTTTTGCTTAATTCAGTTAAGCAGTGTGCAATTATTTTTTACATAACAAACGATAATGCTTAGACTTGTCACGACTTCGAAATGATTCTCATTGTTTGTGCTTATGCTCGGAATAATTGTGCTTAGTAATTTCGTGGTTAATACCGTAATCTACTATATATGCATGAAAGTAGCGAGTTAATTGATTTATTAATTAAAATTTTTAAGAATAAATTATTTTTGGAGCTACGTAAGTCCTTTTCAGAGAAAGTAGGATTTACGCTAATTGGCCTCTGAATCTTCCATAGACATATGTAATAGAAATAAATAAAATTTTTACTAAATAAATGTAATATCGTGATATAATGTGTTTACAAAGAGTGGACAATAGAGATGTTAATCAGACAGAAAAAGACGATTGTTGTTCAACCTGAACTATTCACGCCAAACGCACAGAAAACAGCGCAATCCACACTCTCTCGGCAACGCCACTCGCAACCTCTGCTTTTCGACTCGCACGCTGCTTTTCGACTCGCACGCTGCTTTTCGACTCGCACGCTGCTTTTCGACTCGCACGCTGCTTTTCGACTCGCACGCTGCTTTTCGACTAACGCTCTGCCCGTTGCCGCATTCTATTGTCTATTGCTGGGCCCACCGCACACGTGTTCTACAGACGCTCGTAGCCAGGGTCACGTAGGTCCTTTCGACTATTTACCTATTTACCTGAAGGACCCGGTAATGCATCGATGGAGCCGACAGCGCCTCGGCTCTCGCGACATTGTCTGTAGTTAGCTCGACGTTTCTTGGGCCCTTCTTCCCGATACTACACTCGGCCATCCTGCAGTAACATCTGCCCTCAGATGTTATGTTCGCTCTCGCTATCGTCGGATGCGTCATCTTCGGCGTTCAGGACCCAAGGCTTCATGAAATCTGCAGTCGTCGAGGTGTGCGCGGGTCCTTCCTTCAGTACTGCTTCGTACGCTTTCTTCTTTTCTTGTAACTTCGACGATTCTCCTCTTGAGTTGCGGCGATCTTCCTCTTCGCGTCCTCACGTAGCTCGCGACGTTGTTCTTCAAACCTCGCGGCCCACTCTTCGTCGATCAGCTTTCTAATCTTCGCCTCTTCCCTGACTTGCATTTCGACCCCGACCAGTAGCTGGAAAGGAGTCTTCCCTGTGCTTCTGTTTACGGTGGAATTCAGGTATTTCTGAACCTGGTCGACATGCTGCCCGTTCCCCCTCGGCGCCAGTCTTCGCGGTCTTCGCGCTACCGGTTTGTCGCTTTTCAGAACTATCTTTGCGGTTATTTCGACGTCTCTCTTCTTCTCCGACCTATACCCTTTAATAATATCCCGAATGGCTTCACGATAATGAGGTTCTCGTACATGCGACAAGTCGATCTCGTCGGATTGTTCTATCGCGTTTACCCTCAGTACATCCGGCGCGTCCTCGTGACCGTCGGTCTGGTCGTCGAGTCGTAAAAATGTCACCTCGCTCCGTTTGACTCGCAACTCTACCTGGTCTAAAAAATCGGTACCTAAGAGTAGACTGTGTCTTGTCATTACCTTATTCGAGACAACATGCAGGGTGACAGTAAAGTCGTACCCGTCGACCGTCATTACCCTTGTAAACTCGCCCCAGGTACTATTGCCAGCGGACCCAAAACCATCAAACCTAAGTTTGCAGTTTCCCAGAGGTGGTGAACCTAACCTCGCATACTCATCCGCTCGTATGAACGTAAGGTCACTACCTGTATCCACTAACGAGACGAACCTGCAGCCATCTATCGACACGTCCTTCACGTACTTCCCTTTTTCGGACCTTGACACTACGCAAGTCTCTTTCGGTCGTGCCGTACACCTCGCTGCAATATGTCCAAATCCGCTGCACTCAAAACACCTAACACCTTCTCCCCTCTCCGGACACTTAACACTTAGATGATCCTCACTACCGCAAATGAAGCATCTTCTTTTCTTCATTGCATCTACAGATTGACTGGGCTTCCCGTTCTTCTGGGTTTCAGCCGGCTTCACAATCGACTTTGCTCTGCGACTCTTCTGCTCTTCGTACATCACTAACCTCTTCCTCAACTCTTTGATTGACGTAGCGCCGTACAATACAGCCTTATTGTTCTCGTCGTCTATTATTCCATCCACTATGTATTCCACCTTTGCTTCCTCCTCCATGTCCACATGGCTGGCTATTTCGAGCATGCGGTACATGTAGGCCAAACATGCTTCATCACTCTCCTTTTTTGTTTCTTCAAGTTTCTGATGTACTTGCCTACTGTTGACTTTCCTCGAAAATTCTTTCACTAGCCCCCTCTTCAACTCATGCCAAGTCCTGGCATGACACTCGAAGCTCGCGAATATTTTCGCTGATCCCTTCAGCAGCTTCCTGGCGTAGACTGCCTTCTGCCCATCCGACCACATGCACGTATCAGCGACTTCCTCGAACGACTCGAACCATCGTTCGACATTTTCACCTTTGTCGCCACTAAACGACTCTAATGCATCTTCGACGTCTCTAAAACTCAGTGTCGAACCAACGCATGCCCTTCGACAACATTCGTCACGGTCCTGATACACCCTTCGCGTATCTCTCTTGTATCCTCTTGCGTTTTTCTTGTCATCTTCATCCTCACTTTCGTCGTCGCTTTTTTCTTCCGACGATATGTCGTTACCATCCATGGCCGCTTGTAGCCGTGCGCGTAATTCTACTTTTCTTCCCGTCGTTTTTAAACCCAAACTAGCGAGGCGCTCCTTCAACTCCTTCGTATTCATTTTCTCAACATCTTCATCTTCGTTACAATCACGCTCAGCTCTCTGTACGTTTCCTAGATCTCGTTGACCGGTTAGCTCTTCACCGCCCGTCGATCCCTTAGGACACGATTGTCCAGCCCTACACGCCCGATTCAGCCTTGCAATCAGCACTGACCTCGCACCCGATATAGGGAGGTTCATTCGCGCGAGCTTACTCCTCAGCTCCTCCAGCGTCGAACCCTCTTCACCCGACAATCGCTCGTCCCCGACGTTTGCCATTTTTCACACTACACAAACTTAAACCGTCAACGATATCGTCTTTTACCGCACCGCGTACCGGTAAATTCACAACTAGCTCGAATAGCTCTGTTAAACCGTTTCGTTTTCTGTCTTGTCCAATCCCGGCTGAGCCCCCAAAAATATGTAATATCGTGATATAATGTGTTTACAAAGAGTGGACAATAGAGATGTTAATCAGACAGAAAAAGACGATTGTTGTTCAACCTGAACTATTCACGCCAAACGCACAGAAAACAGCGCAATCCACACTCTCTCGGCAACGCCACTCGCAACCTCTGCTTTTCGACTCGCACGCTGCTTTTCGACTCGCACGCTGCTTTTCGACTCGCACGCTGCTTTTCGATTCGCACGCTGCTTTTCGACTCGCACGCTGCTTTTCGACTAACGCTCTGCCCGTTGCCGCATTCTATTGTCTATTGCTGGGCCCACCGCACACGTGTTCTACAGACGCTCGTAGCCAGGGTCACGTAGGTCCTTTCGACTATTTACCTATTTACCTGAAGGACCCGGTAATGCATCGATGGAGCCGACAGCGCCTCGGCTCTCGCGACATTGTCTGTAGTTAGCTCGACGTTTCTTGGGCTCTTCTTCCCGATACTACATAAATAATATACAATTTTCGGGCGATATCTTCTTCCCGCGTTCTAATTATATTTTCAATTATTTTGATTTTTCTAAGTGCACTCTTACGCATCCTTGTATATGCAATCCTTCCCTTATTCCCATTCCTGTTAATATTAGTTGTTTTTCAAAGCTTTTGTTTCATTCATTTTATTGGCTATCATTTTGTATCAAATTCAAGAATTTTCGTTGCCAGAAATTTAAGGTAAATGCATTTTATGATATTTAAGGAAACTTATTCTTGTTATTATTATTATTATTAACAAGTTCCATTTATTCGTTATCTTTCCTAATCATTATTTACTGTTACGATCCGGTTTTGATCTTCGGTATTCGTAACCGTTACTTATTATTCTCGATTTCGGGCCCTAGCTTCCTCAAATTGACGCTTGAATCAAAACTGTAGTTGCTGCCACAAGAAATAGTCGTTAAACTATTTCAATTAGTTCGACTCTCGTTCGTTATTTTCGAACCAAGGCTAACGACTGAATGGAATAGATTGAAAACTTGTCGCGCCTTTCTAAAGTGCAACGCTATTTTTAATTTTCAAACTGTCATATTCTTGATATTCTAATTCGTTGATATGACTGTAGGAGTAGCATTAACTATTGTATTAATACGACTGGTAAATAAACTCCACGTTTCAGCTTAGCTGCTGTGGGTAGGAGAGTACTTGCGCGGGAAGGATTAAAGTTTTCTAGGAATAAATAAATAATTTCAATGTCTCGTAACTGGTAATTTATTCGATTTTATTTACTTATATATTTATTATCAAAATTCTGGTCTTAACTCTCTATGTAGTTTATAAAACGAGAATAATTATCGCTTTCCTAAACTATTGGCAATGCAGCCCTAGATCGCGTTCGGGTATAGGTGAGTTCGATGGATAAAACTAATTTCTGTTTGTTCTGTGGTTTCCTAATTTTAAGGTATTCCTAATTTTTTCTAATTTTTTCTTCTTCTCTTCTAATTTCGGGAAACGTTTAGTCAACGTTTTGCACGTTTCCTGCTGGTATAGCCTCTACCTCTACGATTCCTTCTTGCTTTTGGCATTTCTTTTATGTGTATTGTCGATCGCACTTCAGAAATATTGTTGTAGATGACTTTTGTAGACAATGTTTGATCGTGAAATGTATTAGACGAGATTGCTCGTTGTTGAAATTGTCGAATATATTTAAAATAATTGAATAAATATGTATGCAAACCATAATCGCTAAGACGCCCGTACAGTGTATAAGTCGCAAAGTAAGATCGCTAATAAATATTCGATAGATAACTGGTTGATAACTCTAGATAATTAAATTCTTTTCGGTTGCGTCCGTTTATTTATGCTGATCGGGAGAGAACCGGAAAATCGAATTCTTCTACGTTTGACGGTTGCACGAAGCGGCGACATTGTTTTGCCCGGATATTATTTGTTCTTACATTACTTGGAACCTAACGGTCTTGATACTCCGAGGCAAAACAACAACATCATTTAAATTGTGTTCTGACTCATGTGCCGCTACATCACCCCCTACCAGTGATAACGTTTTTATTAAGTTAAACTTTTGAAATATTTACAGAGTTTCTATTTGTCATCGTTATTTTCTTCTTTTTTTTAATTATCGATACACTCGATCCGACAATTTACGACGTCTAACCGAAACCTGCCGGGAACTGATCGGTAAAGCGGACCCTACGTCCGGACCGCGCAACATACCTATTCCTGGAGTTTTCTTCCGCGATTCGATCGCTGCTTGCGCTGTTTTCGTCGTTCGCGTTCGCCTGATCTACCGGAATTAGTATGTCAAGAGATACGGCGATTTTTCCTTATACTACAAACGCCGGTTTTAGACGGTCTGTGGAAACCGTTACGTCGCGATTATTAATTTCGGCGGTGTAATTTTTTCGCCTCTTTTTATGACTTCAAACGTTCCGTCATACGGCGGCTGGAAAGGGCCCCCTATCGCGTCATGACATAAGAAAACATACGGTTTCTAATTCTAAGAAAACGAAAATTTTCTTTTCGCCATGATGCGTGACCGGATGCGGCCTGACCTTCCCCATCCCTTCTTTAAGCCGGTTCGCGTACTCCGAGTTGGCCTGCTGCTCGGTTGCTATGAAAAATTTCGCCGGCAATCGTATGCCGGTGCCGTAAATCATTTCGGCTGCCGTTGTGTTTAAGTCCTCTTTTATCGCGGTTCGAATGCTTAATAATATAATGGGTAAAATGTCGATCCAGTTGCTCGTGTCGAGACACTTTATCGCCGCTTTCAATTGTCTGTGTAGGCGCTCTACCATCCGAGCTATCCAAGTGGAAAGGAGAGCCGAAGCAACGGTTGGCGCTTCCATATCGACGATGGGAGTGGCTTCGGGCCAACGCGAGAAACGATCGATACACTTTGGACAATATCGATAACCTTGTGAATATGGCATGACGATAATGTCTAGTGTATGTGTTGGAACCGGCCTTCTAACGTTTTGAACGTTCCGACATGCTATGATACGTGCCTGGTGACTTTGCAACGTTGACATGGTATACACTGTCGCGTCCAAGTTCGACAATCTTTATTAATGGACGGCCAGACGAAACGTGTTGTCACCAATTTTTGCGTAGCGCGTATTCCCGGATGGGAAAGTCTATGTAACGACTGAAATACGGCGCGACTTAACGGTTCCGGTACGTACGGTCGCGAGGTTTCGTTCGTGAGATCGCAATAAATTCCGACATCCTGATCGGGAAATCGTATTTTTGTCAATTGCAGCGCGCTAGAGCCGGACTCAGTGATTTCGCGTAGCTCGGTATCGTCTTCTTGCGCTGCGGCTAACGTTTGATGATGGACGGATTTCCCGATCGCTTCTATTCGTGGTAGAGTATCGGCTACGTTATTGTCTACCCCTTTAATGTGTCGGATATCGGTCGTAAATTGTCCTACGTAGTCTAAGTGTCCAAACTGTCTCGGCGAACACTTGTCGGGATTTTGATCAAACGCGTATACGTTTATATACGCGTATACGTACGCGTAGGGGTTTGTGATCAGTATAAATCGCGAAATCTCTCCCTTCGACAGCGTGCCTGAATCGTTTCACCGCGGTGTACATCGCGAGTAATTCTCGATCGTATGCGTTCTACTTTCGTTGCGCGGGGGATAGCGATTTCGTCATGAAACCTAGGGGCTGCCAAGTATCGTTGACGCGCTGTTGAAGTACCGCTCCTATGGCGTAATCGGAAGCGTCGACCTTCTCCTTGCTGGTAAAGGGATCGATATTCCTGGTCTGTAAGGTTGCTCTGTTGGCGAGAGCAGCCACCTCCGTATTGTCACTCAGAGCGGCTCTTAACTTGACCGCCACCTCGTTCACCGCCACCGACCTGTCGAATTCAATGAATATATGGCCGGCTCTCGTTTTACGCACCCCCATAGGTCCTTCCAAGGTGCTCCTAGCTGCCATTATTTTCCTATAAACTTGAAGCCATTCACAGCCTTCTTCAACTTTATCTAGAATGGCTTCCTTCCATCTCCTATTCCTTGGTACGCCTCTCTCTTCGATAACAACCTGCCGGTTGTTACCCGGACGCACCATAGGGATAGCTTGATCTAAGGGAGCCCTCCTCTCCCTTTTCCTTCTTTCTATCCTCATCCAACCTTCAAAATCCTCACTATAATCCTGTTCACTCCTTACCTTCCTGATTTTCCTCCCACACGCCTCGGCGTATGTGGCCTCTCCTCTTCGGGGCCTCTTAAGTTCCACTACTCTCATTGTTTCAGCCGGCGATACCACTTTCCTTTTAGGCTATCCGCCTTTAGTCATCATCGCTTCTTTCATTCTTTCTGTCCTCTCTACCCTTCTTTCTATCTCAATAGGCTCTCTTCTTCTCTTTCTCCTTCTAGCCTTCTGCTCTCCACATTGTTCCAAGGAAGACAGGATGCCTTTAATCAAATTTCCTATCTCCCTAATCCCCTCATCCTTATCTTTATCCAACTGAAATTTTTTGACTGAAACATTTAACATCTGCGCTGCACCCGCCAAGGCTTGTATGAACCCTTTCAGCTCAGCCCTGGAGATCATGTCGACCCGACTTTATTCCTTCATAATAGGAACTTACACCGAGCCGACCGTACATACTCTTAAACGATGCCGCATCGACGAGGCGAACCACCACATATGTTCGTCGCGACCCGCTAGCGCATGCGTCCTAACGTTACCCATCACGTAAATGGTGTCAGTTCTACACACGTGCGCGTCTTAATAGTAAATTTATTACGCGTATTACCGCTTCACAAAATAACGTCATCGCGAGTGCTATAATAACTCCGCTATAATTAAAGAAACGAATCTTGCTCGCATGGCCGCCCGAACCTGCAATATCTACGGCGGATAGTGAAGCGTTCCCAGAAAGTGCACGTGCGTGTTAGTATTTAGTGAATATTAATTAATTGATTATTTCTACAAAGCTCATTATCGCTTATGCATTTCCCGCAACGCGTGAATATCTTTCATTACACGTTCCTCAGTGTGCTGTTTGTTCATAATGACAAGGTGAAATACGACAGCAAAGTCGAACGCTACCGCTAATATCGCTATATACGCTAATATCGTCGCGTCAGTTATGGCGCGTTTCGACTCGCGGAATCTCTTTTCATATTTAGCCATCAGATATATCGCGATGAAATAAGGGAATACAGAGGTTAGGACAATTATCTAGTTTACTATTCGATGGAATTTTACTGCAAGTAATTTTTGAGTTACTTGTTTCTTGTTACTTGTTGTTGTTTATTTGTTTCGCTCTTCGTTAATATTCCAAATTCTCTTTTGTCATCGCTTTTTTAGCACTAACAATAAGCGTTGAGAGTAATCTTGATATGAACAGGATGATCAGAATTTTTACACGAAACGCAACAAGGTTGATTTGTGTTATCCTTACTTTCTTCGATACAGAAATCTGGATAAATACTTGCATCTGGATCGTAATTCATCTTTGAATTTAACGCTGCGACAGTCCGTTGCAATTAGAAGCAACATGACCTAAACGTTAGCAGGTCTTACATTGCATTTCGTTTGTCACATCTAATTTTTGGTGAAAAGTGAAGGCAAAATACTGAAAATCAACCGAAGATCAGAAATTAAAGAAAATTTCAGGCTGGCTTTTGACACTAATCTCACCAGGCCCGGTCAAATAACTGGTTTTAAAAGTTGAGAAATCAATTAATCGGAGAATATAAAAATTCACGTAAAGCTAAATGAACAAAAGATAAAACGATAAATGTACAATTTTAAATTAGATATTTAAACCAGTCATTTGACTAGGGGTGGTGAGGTTAGTGTTAATTAAATAGTTTAGTAGTCGTTGAGCGACATTTTGAATATTCATTCGTATAATAATTAGCAAAATAACTTTTCTTCGTTGATTCCTCCACCATAATTAATTTCCATTATTTATATCCTTCATTACACATTTCTTAATTCCCCGTTCATTCAGGATATTTCTAAGAATAAAAATCATTAGATCGGTCAAAACTTCAGGTACTACGTCGTGATAATAAAAATGATATAGAGAAAATATCAATGGACTTCAAACTTTCAACCGTGAAAAAATTATTCTCTTACTACATTTTGGACTTAAAAATAAATATCGTTTCTCTTTTATTATTTTTATATTAGTATTAAAAGCGAATACGCACTCAAAAGGCGCTTAAGACTTCATCTGCATACTGGGTCATTGCGAAACAGTAATTTTAAGTAATTTTTCACTTTCTTCATGCTGTTGTTTCAATCTTGCTTTGTTTAACGAAATTAAGATTATAAAGTAAGGTAACTAAAGTAATAAGTTAGACAAATGTGTCTGTGATGTTGCCAGTAGGGCTACGAATTATTGTACGATATTTGTAAATATCGACGTAGAGAAAGAATTGTGCTGCGCAATTCGAAAGATTCCTGCTGCGTAATTCGAAAGAAAGTGCTTCGTAGAATAGGAATGTTTTTGTTGATGTATACATTTCTTTGTCTAGATCGTTAACTGCGAAGCTGCTTGTGCCATCGGCTCATTCCCCCCCCCCCTTTCCCCCTCCATCACACTTTGTAAGTTACTCGGCGAAACTGACGTACAAGGAGTCATTTAGTCGTCTTATTTCGTACCGATAACATGGATCGTGTTGCGTCAGGTTTGCAACATATTGTAACGTATTGGCGGCGTCGGTCTTTTATTACTCTAATAATTTAATCCAATTAAATAATCACACGCGAAAATAATAAAATTTTATCACATAATTTTGTACGCGACGTTAGAGTTCTTGTTCGCCGATTATAATTTTAATGCTCACGGTAATGTGATCCTATTTCATATTCTTTTGAATATTCTTTTTCGGTATTAGAGTCAGTGCATCTCTCAAGAGGACAAAGCTTCTGCAGGAGCTCAAGAATGTAAGTAGTTTTACATATTGTATTTCAGTTTGTTCCTTTATACAATAAATTTATTATACAATAAAAATGATTGATAATTTAGAAAACTGTAAATGCCCTCTTTAATTGAAATAAAGTCTTAAAATCTTAACATTAAAGTACAATAAAACTGGCTGATACGCATCAAAAATCACTGAATATGTTGTTCTCAAACTTTTATATTAGAGTTCCAATTTACATATTTATTAGAGTTTAGTCTTTATTGTTGCTAAAGTTTCACGTTTGTTATTATGTGTTACCGATTTTAATATCTTATGTTTTGTTATAGACATATCACTACTTCAACTTCGTCATCTTCTTCAGGAGTGTTCTAACAGTGGCACAAAAGCCAAGTATGTAAGTATTTTTACATACTTACTTTCAGTTATGTCTATTCTGTATATTTTTCTTTGATCACTATCAATGAAGAAATTTGACTGAAAATTTAGGAGGATAGCATTTTCTGAGGTTATTTTTTCGTTAAAATAAAATAAGAGTTAAAGTCTTAATACCGAATTATAAAACAAATGACTAACATACTACAGATTATTTTAGATTTTACACATTCATATTAGTGTCTCAGTTTTTATACTTATCAAATTTTATTAGAATTTCAATCTTTATTATTGCTAAAGTTACTAAAGTTAATAAACCTTCATTTTTCATTATCTCCAACTTTTCAAATAGTCAGCGATCACTCATCCTGTTTTGTTTCGTAACAGATTTTTCGCAGTTTGCATTTCTACTATTAGCCTTTCGACGGTTCCTGTCTGATGTTAGTCTCCCGGATGAAATTCGCTGGGATAGCACAGCATCCACGGTAACGTTCTCTGTTTGTCTGCTTCGAACGGTGAGTCGCATGCATTTCTGTTCTTCTGGTCACTCAATTATAAAAATAGGATAGGATAAAAGACCCGAATCGGCACGGGTGACTGGTTGTATTACGTAGAATTCTTTGCGAGCATAGTGAACGCGGGTATCTTTTATACCCGTGAGTAGTAACGCTCTTTTTTTCAAATTTATTAGTTTAGGATAGGTCTTCTTGCACAGCGCGATGATAATAATTAGTTTTTTAATAATTAAGTTAAACATATACACTTGAGAATATATTCGCGTTATTTATAAATATGCATGTTAATATTCCGTATGAATATTTGCAAATGGCAAATATCTACACGAGTATACTTGATCTTTAGCAATGAATTAATCGTGACAATATTAACCCCTTAACCTACAACTACGGGCATAGCCCGTAGTACGATGATCGAACCAAACGTAAATATTACGGGCATAGCCCGTAGTACGATGATCGGACCAAACGTAAATATTACGGGCATTCTCAAACATAAATCGTAGGTTAAGGGAATAAGTCGCGTTCGTTTATTTCACTTCTCCTAGAATTTAAAATATCAGTTAATCAAAGCAATAATTTTGAACACTGCTTCTGCATTTTCGATTATGTGCTTTGATAAAGAGATTATCTGAGATTATTTCTTTCTTAGTAATATATTTAGAGTCAGTTATTCCATTTGATCGAGTCTCAGTCTTTTTCGCTACCTTCTTTGCAATATTAAAATTTCGTTCTGGCTTATTAAATTAATACAGCAGTGTTACTTAGTTACTATTAAATTAATAAAGTAGAGTTAATCAGAATCGAAGTAGTAAAATACAAAATGAAAGAGCGTTAGTCCGTTAAATAAAAATTACACAAACTAATCATCTTCTCAGATCAGGATTTTCAAGTTTAATCAGTGGAGGTGGACCTGTGGTCGGGTAGACGCGTTTTCGGGTGACCAATCTATTTCAGAGAATTTCGTTCGAATAATCGTCGGTAAAACTAGCGCGAATGAAACATGTCATCGTCTCTGCCTTTGCCCGTCGATTTTTTCGAATTTCGCGATCGTGATCGCGAGTGGTTTTCGAAACGAACGTTAATATTGCTCGAGCATGCACGTGCGAACAGACAGCGATCGCTATATGATCGTTGTTCATCCATGAGTACTTGGATCAGCTTCCGCGATTTATCTTTTTATTTCACCTTTGTACTTTATTTTTTGGTTTGCTATTTAGAAAGTCTCGAGCTTAGATGTAAGTTTCAGCGGGCATTGCGCCCGAAGGAAGAAGAGGCTATGAGCCGAAGAGACCCGGCAAACTGCCATAGAAGAGGACAACTATCAATGACTCCTCATCCTCTGGATCATCCAGGGCATGGGAAGTCATACTTGTTACTACTTTGTCACTATGCTCGCTTTTAGTATTTGTAGTAGTAGTAGTAGTAGTAGTAGTAGTAGTTCTTTTTTTGGCCGATGAAAGGGAAGGACGTAACGGGCTAGAACACAAACTAACCAGACGAGAATGGGTGGAGACAGCTCGGGGAAACGCCAGTTACTTGAGCGATCACCCCAGTTCAAGTACATAATAGTTATATCGACAGTGAAACTATGTCGTTACCGTAATTTTAAAAAAGTTATTCTGTTTTAAGGCGTGACGGAATATTAATTAGAGTAACCGTACGTAATTACTTTCATTGCTGTAACATTATAATGTAATGGGGAAACCCGATATGTGGAAAAAGAGCGTCCAATATCGCTTTTTTAAAGCATTGTCCGCTTTTAATGGAAATGAAATAATCGTTCTTTTCGGTGTCATTTTATTCTATATTAAAAATGAAGTTTGTGTAGCATCGGTTTTATAGCATACTCATAAATATCGCGATTCTATAAACGAAAAGAAATTCTAACTAACTTTGAATATCTCAAAATGATATTGCAGATAACTATTCGATTGTTGAAAGAAATCATTCTGAATGGCAAGATCGTGGCTTGAAAGTTAACATCTTGTCTTTGAACGTGCGTGTCATAAAACGACCTACGAAAATTCTCACAATTTTTGTTCCTCCCGGCGAAACAGTATTGACGTAAAAGAAATTTATCGTGGTTTACGTTTCACTTTAAACGTTAGGATAATAGTGCAAGGATAATAATATAGTAATCTAAAAACAGAAAGCTGATACCTGGTCGAAACAAAATTGTTTCTCAAAAATAGGATCTACTTATGACACATGTATTTTGCATGAATTGGGACATAAAGGTCAATAACTGGGTCATTACATAATTTTAATGAGAAAAAGCGTCAGGTTTCAAAGCGAGCGTCTTTATGACTTTCGGTCTATAAAACTAAGCAAATCGCGAGAAGTCGCAGCTGCTTTTAGATTCTATAATTGCAGAAATGTATATTATATTGCATGTAGAAAGAAAAGATTCTTTTTAACATATTCCAAAAAAGTTACGTACCAGCATTCAAAGTATCACAAATTGCACCTGTTATCTAAATAATTAGTCGATTATTTTAATGTGACATTTTCAGTATTTCAAACAACTTGGAACATGATCATTTTGGCGGAAGAGAAGAATGATTATTAAAATTTAAATAAGATCAAATGGAGGAAAACTTATCATTCGTACGCATTACAATGTACAATTTACAAAATAATTTTCTTTCTCATTTTTGTCCTAATTTTCTAAATGACGTCTAGGATTTCGTGTATTTAAGCATTCAGTGTTTCTTAATTTTTTACATATGACACATACAGCATGAAGGGTGGGCGCAATCTGGATAGGGTTCAGCATACAGTGCTTGTGACGTTACTAGATTCTGCTGAGTCTTTTCATACACATGCAGCATATCTACATACTTGCTCAGTAAATGAAAATTCCACTTTCATAGTAAAATGTTTTAGCAATGTCGATCGTTATTTACAGTTTTTACTATGTCTCTTGCCAACACGCGCTACAAGTAACCCAAGGTGATAAAAATATACGGACTTCGGCGACCTGCCGATTCCAACGTTCCATCGATATAAACAGAAACCTATTTCTTCTACTTCGGACACTTATTACGACGTAAAATTTGTTGCCTACATTTTTATTTACCCTCGAACTACCTTGTATTAGGTGTCGTTGAAATCGTCCCAACACGCTCTGATATACTAGACATAAAAAAAAGTAGGGCAAATAATTAGCAAAAATGCAGACGACCTTAAAATCTTTGAAATCTTTTCACCCACGAAAGATTGTTACTACCACATTATGGCATCCTCCACGCTGTACATCTTTTGTACAGTATATACAGGGTGGTTGGTAACTTGGTGGTACAAGCGGAAGGGGGTGATTCTACGCGAAAAAGAAGTCGAAAATACAGAATAATCGTAATTGTATCGTTGGCGTCTGTTAGTCCAAATATCCGGTACATTCTATTAAAGTTATTTATTTAGAACAAATTGTACATATATGACGATAGTGTCGTTTGCAAACAAACTTTTTCCAACTGTTATTTTCTCTTTTATTTACATATGTAACATCTAGTGTATACATCGTGTAATATAATTTTGTATCAACGCGTCCCTAAATTTTGGAATGTAGACCATAAGCATCCACTGCCGATATGCCCAGCATGTTTCAGAAACCTTATTGCCTAATTATTATAATTTCGAACAAGAACAAAGCTGTCATAGCGTAATTTTATATTTATTTATCTTTCTATTCGACTTTGCTGTCAGTCAAGGTTTCGAAATATTTCCCTTCTATGATTGATTTCCATCGTTAACTTGTGTCTTAACATTACTGGATAAAAAAGAACCAAAGACTTTATATGTAAATATTTCGATAGTCTTTTGTCAAAGGTATAATGCTAAGAGAACGCAAACAAGCATATGCGTAACAATGTTGTTAGATACTTTCAAAGCAAGTTAAAGTCAGTAAAGTTGAAAAAAAAAAGGAGTAAGGACAAAAACCTGAAGATCGCAGCAAGGTTAAGCAATAGCATCCAGTTCTAAGTCCTTTCTCTTTACTTTTGTTGCTTCGTTTGATAGTTTTAACGACAGACACTCTTTTAACAAATTACTTGAATCGCTTCTTATTTTTTATTTCTGCAAACAGTTTATGTTAGCTATGCTCATAAAAAATACTAATAATTAATAATTTTAATAGGGGGAGAAAAGTTATTCCACTGAAATATAAAGTTCAATTTACCAATAAGCATTGAATGTTTTTAACTTTGCACTTATATTAATTTAAGACAACTATAGAATGTTATTAATTAAATAAATTTAAATAAATGCAATAAGTATCAATCTTACATGATATACTAAGATTCAAATATTTCCCTTCGTGTTAGAATTTGATTAAGTAGAAAGTCGTATTTTCTAATTTTATTAGATGATCTTTGAATTCTGTTTGTGAGCCGCTTAAACGTAAAATCCATGCTTTTGTGCTCAGAGGCACAGATAAATTAAGGTAAGAACTACTTTTCATAAATTATAATAAACGCATAGTACGTTTAATTATCATAAATACAAGATATGGTATAGTAAAAATCAGTAATTACATAGAGATTATTTCTCAGTAGCTGTAAATTGTTAAAAAGAGAAGACGATCACCTACAGGCGATGCTAGTACTGAAATGTTGAGGTTATTCGGTGTGTAAACAGAGAAAACACGTGGATAAATTGTAAGGTAGAAAATATATTTAAATAGAAGTGTAATAAGTAAAAATACAATTTGAGCTGGTCCAGATCCGCACGCTAGCTGTGTTACCTAATAACTTAAAAACCCCGAAGCCAACGTCGCCTGTCTACTGATTATGGCCTGACTTCGTCGCAGTCTTTTGTCTACGCGCTGTCGATGGCTTCAGTGCTTGAGAAAACTAAAAAAGACCAGATGTAGAGTTTTCTTAGAAGTGGTAACCACTTCAACACCCTCCCTAAAACTCTACATCCCTACAAACAATTATCTCAAATTTACAAATTATCTCTTAATATTTTCTAACTCTTGTCGTAAATATCTGAAAATTAATTTGTCAATGCCTTCTCAAGTACATTTGCCAGCCGCCTTTCTCTTTTCCATACAAATTAATTTATTACACAAAAAAAAAACTAGAAGACTAAACAGATCATGTAGAGTTTTTCCTCTTTTTTTTTGAGAAGTAATAATCACTTCGACACCCTCCCTAAAAACTCTACATGTTTACAAGCAATTACCTATTAATATCTTTTTTACTTTTGAAACCTAACTTTTTCCTTAAATATTCAAATCTCGGTTTTGGCAACGCCTTTGTACATATATCTGCCAATTGCTCTTCGCTTGTTACATACGTTATATCAATTTCGCCTCTATTGTATAAATCTCGCAAGAAATGATATCTTACGTCAATATGCTTACTTCTTTGATGGAATTCTGGATTCTTAATTAATTTCACGGCACTGGTATTGTCTACACATAGCATACACTTAAGGATCTCTAATTTACATTCAAGAAATATTTTCTTTAACCACATAATTTCTTTCGCTCCTGAGGCTGCACTGACATATTCAGCTTCGGTCGTAGATAGAGCTATACATTGTTGTCGCTTACATTGCCATGTGATGGCCGCATTCGCATACTTACATACAACGCCTGATGTCGACTTTCTTGTTTCTTTGTCGCCTGCATAGTCAGCGTCGCTAAAGGTTTCGAGACTGCCTGCTTTTGTATATAAGAGTCCCATGTCTGCGGTCCCTTTTATGTAGCGCAAAATTCGTTTGACTAATTTCCATTGATACTGGTTTGGATTCTCTAAGTGTCTCGCCGCTATATTTATTGCAAAACTAATATCTGGCCTACTTACGGTTTGTAAAAACATTAAGTTCCCTACGGCTTCTCTGTATGGTGCGTTACAATCATTATCGCCTATGTTACTTTCGTTCCAATTAGTCTCGATAGGTGTAGAAACACTGTTTGCCTCATTCATATTAAATTTTTGCAATATGTTTTCGATATACCTACTCTGATGAATGAATATTGAACCATCTTCTAATCTATTAATTTCAAGTCCAAGAAAACTCTTTACTTCTTTCGAACTCGTAATTTTGAATTCTTTATTTAAATCATCGAAGAATTTATCAATTAAAGATTCGTCTGAAGCTGCTACCACTCCATCGTCTACGTATATGGTCATCGACATTAATTTGTCGTCTTCTGTATAAATATAAAAACAAGGATCTGCGTTACTCTGATAAAATTTTAATTTCGAGATAAATTTTGTGAAACGTTCCGTCCAACATCTTGGAGACTGCTTTAAGCCATATAGGCTTTTTAGCAATTTACAAACCCGATTTGTACCATCATCATAACCTTTAGGTTGTTTCATATGAATATCTTCTTCCAGACTTCCATATAAGAATGCGGTTTTAATGTCGAACTGTCCGAGGTGTAAATTATTTTTGGCTGCAATACTAAGCATTAATCTAATTGTGTCAAACCGAGCAACGGGACTATATGTTTCCTTATAATCTATGCCTTCTTTCTGTGAACACCCTTTTATTACAAGTCGCGCTTTGTATCGTTCCGAGTTGTCCGGATTTAGCTTTATCGTTAAAACCCACCTATTGCTAAGTACCTTCTGATCTTTAGGTTTTTCTACAAGTATCCACGTCTTATTTTCATGGTGCGATTTCATTTCATCATTCATAGCTGTTTCCCATAACTCTTTCTTTTCGGATCTCATCGCTTCGTTAAAATCCACCGGTAATTTTTCCGCTACGTACGTTACTGGGTTACCATAAAAATCGGTTCGTTTGATCTTATCTCTATCTCTCAATTGTCTCACATTGTCGCTAGTTCCATTAGGTTGTTTTTCATGTTCACTCTCTGCACTTTCATACGTACATGCTCTATCGCTCTGCGCACTCACATCTTCGCGCTCGACAATTTTCGGTAAACTTAATTTTACGAATTTCGCATTTTCTAGTTCAGGCTTAAATATTACGTCACGGCTTAATATTACATTTTTTACTGTTGGCACGTACACTCGATACCCTCGTCCGTCATCTAAATAGCCTACCAAATATCCCTTGTTAGCCTTTTTGTCACGTTTTGTCCCTTTCTCCGCAGGTATGTGAGCAAAGCACTCAGTACCGAAAACCCTAAACTTTTCTAAATTCGGCGGTTTCCCGTACCACAGTTCATATGGTGTTTTCTTATCTTGTCTTGTCGGCCCCGTCTTATTTATGACATGTACTGCTGTGTTCATGGCTTCGGCCCATAAGAACAGCGGTAGATTTGGTTTCGAATATAGCATCGACCGACCTGCCTCTACTATTGTTCTATTTTCCCTTTCTGCGACACCATTCTGTTCAGGCGTGTATGGGACGTTAATCGTGTGCCTAATTCCCTGACTTCTTAGAAATTCCTTGACTTCTTTATTTTGGAATTCTTTCCCTCCATCACTATGAATTTCTTTAATTTTATCCTTAAATTGATTTTCAACTTCTAGGCAAAAGGTTTTTAGTTTTTCAGTTACTTCTGACTTACGTCGGAAGAAGTAAATCTTTGTGAATTTTGAAAAATCGTCTTTAAATGTCAGAAAATACAGTTTCTTGCCTAATGACTCGACTTCCATAGGTCCACATACATCCGTATAAATAATTTCGCGAGGTTTAGTCGCCCGCTTGATTTTCTCGTGAAAACTCGATCTATGCTGTTTCCCGTACGCGCAACCTTCACAGAAAAAGTTATTATCCTCTACAACTTTCATATTTGAATTCTTTAAGAATTCTTTAACATGTCTGATGTTCTGATGACATAGCCGTTCGTGCCATAACTGCAATGTGTCCGCGTTTGACTCCGCTCTATTGCTAAAATTACAAACTGACGGTATGATAACTCGCATATCTACTTTATACAAATTTCCGATAACAGAACCTCTTGCTATTATTTTCTGATTTTGTAAAAATATGCAATTGGTCCCTTCCTTTGAAATACAAAAATCTATGCCCCTTCTTGCGACAGATCTAATCGAAAACAGATTTCTTTTCATACCTGGTACGTTTAGAACATCGTTCATTGTACATATTACCCATTTGCCGTCCACAAAAGTCTCTACTCTGATTTTTCCTTTGCCGCACGCATCCATGAACGTACCATCGCCGATCTCTATCTTCACCGTGTTATCGAATTCTTCGAAAACGCTGAACCATTCCCGTCGTCCTGTCATGTGATCCGTAGCTCCTGAGTCGATTATCCAAACATCAGGGTTTGCCGTTTGTATCGCTGAGGTACTTCCTAATAGACCAATTCCGCTGTGATCCCGATTTTGGTTTCTAGGTTCCTGGTTGTCTCTACTGTTGCTTCTTTTGTTATTTTTAAAACAGTTTTTGCTGGTGTGGCCTTTCCTTTTGCATATAAAGCATCTAAAGCAATCCTTCTTTAGATGGCCAACTTTTCCACAGTTAAAGCAACTTGGTCCTTGTTTCTCGTATTCACGTTTACTTGACTGCTTCTGCTGTTCCCTTTTATAATTATTACCTTTTGTTACCAGTGCCACCGATGTTTCCTGGTCGTCTTTCTTCCATCTAATTTCTTCCGTCATCAGCCTGGTACTAAGCCTGTCTAAGGTCTTCTTTTCTTCTTCCACGGAATCCCACGCACTGTGAAAATGATCGAATTTGTTTGGTAACACCGATAAAATGCGTGTTATCAGCATTTTCTCGCCAATTTCACTCCCAAGGGCTTTCATATTCGCCGCTATGAGTTCCAACTTTGATAGGTTGTAAGAGACATTTTCAGATTCTTCCCATTTAAAATCGAAGAACTGCTTCTGGACCATATTTAAATTCTCATCCGACTTCATGTCATATACTGTATTCAGCTTTTTCCACATTTCATGTGCTGTCGTGCAACATAAAAGAAGATCCAACGGTTTCTTTCCTACTGAGGTCACGATTAATTTTCTCGCTAATCGATCTGCTTTCAAAAATCTTCCACGAGCGATTTCTTTCTCCGCGCTGTTACCTGGATGACACAAATTCCCTTCACACACGTTGATCAGGTCGTCATCTTCCTCCAAAAGTGTACGCATAACAAAACGCCACTGGAGCCAATTTTCTTCGCCGCGTAACATCTCGACCTTCGCACTTGCTGATTCCATTTTAGCACTATCCCTTATGTTACTAAGCACAACACTTTAACAATTTATTCATTTCACGTTGCTACCTTGCAATTTACAGCCCTGGGCCCATAACCTGTTGAGGTTATTCGATGTGTAAACAGAGAAAACACGTGGATAAATTGTAAGGTAGAAAATATATTTAAATAGAAGTGTAATAAGTAAAAATACAATTTGAGCTGGTCCAGATCCGCACGCTAGCTGTGTTACCTAATAACTGAAAAACCCCGAAGCCAACGTCGCCTGTCTACTGTTTATGGCCTGACTTCGTCGCTGTCTTTTGTCTACGCGCTGTCGATGGCTTCAGTGCTTGAGAAAACTAAAAAAGACCAGATGTAGAGTTTTCTTAGAAGTGGTAACCACTTCTTCAATTTCCACTTCAATTTCCAAATTTCAGTTTCCTAGCGGGATGGGTAAGTGAGAGTGAAATTTCGCTTGCAAAATTCCACTCGAACAGATAGACGGAAAAGTAATCTAAATAAAAAGCACGAATAAAAAAAGTTTGAGGGAAATCAGATGCGGTCGCGTAAAATTGATCACCGTGAAAAGTTTTGCGGAGTGTATTTGATGACAGTTAATTCCCGACACTATTTTCGTTCGAGGACTATCGAAGGTCGATCGTTTCCACAGATTCCTTCCGTCGTAAACCTCGTTCTTCCTTCTATCACTTTTCAAGGCATAAGGATCGAGAACGGGGTTTGCTGCCATTTCAAGCGCGCCCCTCATTACTCGTTCTCGTAAGTTCAACATTCGTTGAGCGCTTTGCTTCGCGGATGGCGAATCTTCTCAGCTTCTCCTGGTAGATTGTCTTCGTCTTCTTTCGTTTCCAATGGCAGCATCCGCCTTGGATGAACGATGCTGCTTCCTTGGAATCTCCACTATGTCGCCTATCCGCGTATTCCATTAGACCGACCTCAGTCAGAACTTTCTTTGTAAACATGGAACAATTTAAGCTATATCGAGCATGTATTACGCGTTATGTCGTCTGTCTTTGTCTTCCGCCACTATACTCATCGTAATTTTTATTCCAATATGGCTTATCGCGTAAAAGTTTGTTATCACAAACAAGTTGCTTGGTCGAAAACTCGAAACATCAGCAACTATGGTGGAGCTATCGAAAAGCTAGCTTCCTGTTGCCATGACCAAGAAATATGTTGTCAAGATCGTCATTCTGAACAACTTTTTCTTATACATATAATAGGCTCCGTTTTAGTTTTAGAGTTGTACACAAACGTATGTTTGATAGTGTATATGAATTTTCTTTTTATATTTTCTATAAAATTGTACATTAACATAACATAATACATTAATCGTACATTAGACATAACAAATCTACTGATTAAATACTTATTCGTGTAGCTTAGTATTTTTCCTTCTTTTTTAATGTTACTGGATTATAATCGCCTATTTAACTAACCTGGAATTCCTTGGAATTCAGAGATTGTAATTTTTGTTACTTTTTCCAATGTTTATAATGTATGATACTGTGATATCGTAAGGTAGTTTGAACTAGAGATCGGTTGAAAATAGAAAAAAACCGTATACGTCGACTTCCTGTGGTTCGTTTACATTTAAGAGTGCCAACGTGACTAAAGTCACCTAGTTCTTACATAGGTGTGAGGAAAACAATAGACAACGTTAGACGAGAAGCACGGTTTCGTTTTTCAAGGCGTCGAAGAGTAGAGTTGATAGGGGGGGGGGGGGGGGGGGGTAAGATTAATTCGTACAAAAAAAGGCATGTTTTTGTGAATTTTTTCTGACGATACAGTTAAAATTTCTTTTTTAAAACCAATGGTGCATTAAAGTATGACATTCGAAGAATATTGTATAAAATTTTCACGGAGAAATATTAAAAAATACGGCAATGGCAGCAGTTATTCGGACGTGTCTCGGAAAAAAGTATAATTGCAGTGCCCCTCAGAACTTGGTGCTGTATCATCAGAAATCAAAAAGTTGAAGTTCATTCGTTAGCTAACAGCCTTCCCCAGGTAACGCTGCGAAGGTTTCTTTCGATATTTTAATTGTTAACTTTTTCGGAACACTTTGAAGGGAAAAACGCGATTTTGTGCGAAAATTTTCGGCTAATTTGTTATTTTAAAATAAAAATAATTAACGAATTTGAAAATATTCTGTAGCGTTTCCTGGAAAATTATGTGCAGAAATAGTCTTCAAAATTTCAAAAGGATGGGTGCAGTAATTTTGAAGTAATTGAGGGCACCGACTTTGAAAACGTGAGTTAAGGGGAAAACGCTTTAAAGTTTTGAACACTAAAAAATCTGGTATAAAACTTTCATAAACGAATTTTATCGGCTTACCTCTTCACTAGCGTAGCAATTGTTGAGAAGACTAATAAAAAATCAATTACCCTATAATATTTTTCACGATCTTTCGTAACTTGATCTTCAACGGTCACTTTTATTTTTTTATCTGACGCGCTACTTGTTAAAGTGCCTTCGTATTATGCGGAGGTACAATTTTTCTAGGTCGATATAATCTCGATCTAGTTGATTGTCTATCAGATATAGTAACTTTTAGGCATTTTAGTAATAATTTAACACAAAACTTAATGAAAATTGAATATTTACTCCTACACTAAATTTTTTACTCTACACTGACAAAATATACAGTACAGGTATAAGGAGGTTTGTACTTAAGTCGCTAAGTACTATAAATAGATCTGGAGGTAAGATTAGGTATTATATGGAGAAAAAAACGTCTGCGAAGTAACAATAGCACGCTTGGATCGGGTAGGTAATAAAATCCGACATGTACAAAAATACTCGTAACTTCGTCAATTTTGCTCCAATCGACTTGAAATTTTGACACAATATTCTTAAGATGTTATGCATTCAACTAAAAAATGCCAAAAAAAAAATTTTGACACCCCCCCCCCCCCTAATCGAGACACCGAAGAGTAGAGTCGAGAGAATTGATAGAGTTGTTAGAGAGAGAGAGAGAGAGAGAGTGTGTGTGTGTGTGTTAGATTCGTTGTGACGAGAGTGCTCAAATAACTGCAAAGTTAAGTAAATATCGTTTTCTGTCCAATTTATATTTGTATATTCAATTTAATATTAATAAATTCTGAGCAATCGGGAAAAAATTTCCATCTTTATTTTCCGATATTACAACACCAAACATAATTTTCAGTTCTTTCTGATTCTTTAATGACAGATGATTGACATTTTTTGTTTCACTGACGTGTGACAATCGCAAAAATTTTCAGGGTCCCAT
Organism: Bombus huntii; assembly: GCF_024542735.1. Classification (NCBI taxonomy): domain Eukaryota; kingdom Metazoa; phylum Arthropoda; class Insecta; order Hymenoptera; family Apidae; genus Bombus; species Bombus huntii. Next base: position 442,282 of record NW_026099328.1, on the reverse strand, counting down.
AATTATGTGTTGAAAATGACAACGTATGTTCTCGCTCGCCATCTACATGCTGACGGCTAGTTACAAAAGGGAATAAGTAGAAGATGTTACTAGACACGGCCGATAGACCAGATCGATAGTTTAAGACATCCTTTTCGTTCGTTCGTTCGTGTCCCTTCCAAGTATGTGCAATAAAGGTTTTTCGACTCCGAGAAGTGTGGTGTTTTTCATCCGAATAATAAAGTAATAACTAAGGCGATCCTACTTCTAAATATAGATATAACAACATTATGTTACCATAGTTTAGGAAGACCTGCCCTAAACATCTCAACTCAAAAGTTATAACAGTTAAAAGTTAGCTAAATTATTAGGTTGTTCCAAAAGTTACTTTCATTTTATGAGGAAATAGTAGATGCACGACATTTTTTGTTTTACATTATTTTACTGAATTATAATTATTAAATATAATCCAATAAAATAATATAATAATTTTAACAACAATTTTTAATAATTAGTTTTGATAATAATTAATCAATTATAATTCGAAAAGAGTCGAATATAAAACGAAAGGGATCAAGAAATGCTATGGGATACTTACGCTATAACGAATGTTCTAACGATCTTTCATTGTAGTCCAAACGTTTTTCCATTCTTCTCTTTGGGTTACGTAGCTCTTTCGTTATGTCTCTTTCTGTAATTTTTTAATTTTACAGAATACAACGTTAGCACAAACGTTGAAGAAATATGAAGATACACCCAGAGATAACAAAATATAAAGCTTCAAGAGTGGAGATATATACTCCGAGATAACGAGATAAAAAATAAAACGTTGGATGCCTTGAACCCTAGTAACAACGCAAGAACACACACTGTCTTTTAAGTTCCAATAAAAAGTTTGTGAAACTCAGAATGAGTATTATGAGCATGGATGCTATTTAAACGTCGAAATCTATGTAATAATATAAGGCAATTACTTTTTAACTTTTGGGATGCAATGTATAGGAATCGATGTATCTACCTGTTTGATTCGCATTATTAAAAATCTTGGAAGTAACTTTATCAATTCCAAGACAGATTTCCTGATGTACACACATCATCGAGAGATAAATGTCGCCTGTTTTGTATAAACAGTTTTTGTTTCGATAGATAAAGTCTCGAAAGAATTCACGAATTGAATTTCTGAAAATTTATGAATTTATGAAAATTCATATCTCGTGTTAGAATCAACAGATTCATTATCAAGGAGAATATTATAACCTGCATTAAAGAAAATCCTGCATCACAGCGCCAGATGATCACTGTTTTATCTAGAGATACTAGCAAAGCTATTATCTATTAAATCTAAAATATTCATTCTTGAATCGATGATAACAAGATCTATGAATGATGTGGTTTTGGAACAAAATGCGATATAGGATCTATGAAGTTGAAGCTGCAACTGTTTCTGGCTGTCATGCATTCATTCGTTGACTCCTCATTTCTTCCCGTTTGTATCTCTTCAGATATCTTCTTCTTTCGAACAGTTTCACTCATGAAAAGCTAAATATCGTAGGATACGCGAAAGGAACAGAAACTCAATCGGATAGAAAAAGGCAAATATAAAACAATACAAAAACTATGTATATTATATTAATATCTCGAAATATAACATCCGTTTCGGTTCATATAGAACCGAGGAGAACAACAAAATTAAATAAAAAAAACTCTACGATTATTGTTACGCAAATTGCCAAATTCCATATGTTCGAAATTGAGATCTCCTGCAATAAAATAACAATTATTTAAAAAGATATATAATATATATATATATATATATATATATATATATATATATATATATATATATATATATATATATATATAATAGAAATAATATCTATAATAATATATATGATATAAATTATACAAGTACGTCTAATTCATTGGTAAACTCGGTCTTTGCTGAACAAGTTGCATAAACAGAAATAATAAAGACTCTAGTATTCTTGGCGATTCTGATTCTAACTATTGCGAACTTTATTTTAGTTCGTTTTACTCCGCTACTAATACTTACGAATCGTATTTATTTGTTTCGCTCTTCGTTAATGTTGAAGTGGTTACCACTTCCATGAAAACTCTACATCTGGTCTTTTTTAGTTTTCTCAAGCACTGAAGCCATCGACAGCGCGTAGACAAAAGACAGCGACGAAGTCAGGCCATAAACAGTAGACAGGCGACGTTGGCTTCGGGGTTTTTCAGTTATTAGGTAACACAGCTAGCGTGCGGATCTGGACCAGCTCAAATTGTATTTTTACTTATTACACTTCTATTTAAATATATTTTCTACCTTACAATTTATCCACGTGTTTTCTCTGTTTACACACCGAGTAACCTCAACAATAGAGACAGACACTAAATGTATCGGTTTTGAGGAAAACTCATTAGAGGCAGATTAGAGAAATGATAGCGAAGATAACTATTCATTGGATGGTATGGATAAGGAAGAGTTAGAAGGTAGGGAAGATGAAAATGATAGTAGTACTGAAAGCTCAAACACTACTAGGAGATCTACACGTATTAAGAAAACTCCAGTAAGGTATCCAGACTATGGATAAGGAAATAGAATGTCTCTATAAGAATAAAACTTGGAAATTGGTAGAAAGGGTAAAAGGCAAAGAAGTATTAGATGTAAAATGGGTTTACACGAAAAAATCAGAGGACAGGTATAAGGCTAGATTAGTGGTAAGGGGATTTCAACAAAGAAACGTAGCCGATGACATATATTCTCCAGTGGCGAGTAATCAGACCTTTAAGATATTGCTATCATATTGTTGTCAAAATGGATTAATAATGGAGCAAATGGATGTAGAAACTGCCTTTATAAATGGTGAAGTACCCTCGGAGGTATATGTAAATCAACCAAAGGGATATGCGGACGGAACGAATAGAGTTTGTAAATTATCGAAAGCGCTTTATGGGTTAAAAGAAAGTCCGAGGGACTGGTATGAGTGTTTTGATAAGTATGTGACGAGATTAGGTTTTAAGAAGAACAATATAGAGCTGTGCCTATATACTTATGGAGAGGGAGAAAATGTTGTTTATTTGTTAATATACGTAGACGATTTGTTGATTTATAGTGAAAACAAAGGGAAGATACAAAGTGTAAAGAAAATTATTAACTGATAAATTTAAAATGAAAGATTTAGGTGAAGTAAAAGAATATCTTGGAATAAATATAGAGTATGATTATTTAATAAATGAAATGAGATTAAGCCAAAAGAAATACATAGAATCATTAGCAAACAAATATAAATTACATAATAGCAAATTGTACTGTACACCTATGGAGACCAACTTAAAAATTGAAAAAGCTGAGATAAATAGAGAGGACATTGGATACAAGAATTTAATTGGCGCATTGCTGTATATTAGTGTAAATACCAGACCCGATATAAGTTATAGTGTGAATTATCTGAGTAGATTTCAAGATTGTTGTAACGAGACACATTTTAAATATGCCTTGCGAATATTGAAATATTTGTACCGGACTAGAGATTTAGGGCTACATTATAAAAGAAATGCAAAGTGCGAAACGATAGATTGTTATGTGGACGCTGATTGGGCAGGAGATCATATAGATAGGAAATCGACTTCTGGGTATGTAATTAGATTGTATGGAAATGTAATTGGATGGAAGTCTAAAAAACAAAGGTGTGTGAAAAAACCTCGCCGAGTATGTAGCACTATCGGAAGCGGTGAGCGAAGTAATGACTATCAGAGAACTAATGAAAATCTTCGATGTAAATGTAGACGATAACCCTGTAAAAATCTATGAGGATAACTCTGGAGTAATGAGTATAGCAAAATACGGAACTTTTACAAAAAATTATAAACACATTGAAGTTCATTACCACTACGTTCACGAGTACGTAAAGGAAAATAAGATAAACATAATAAAAGTAAGTACAGAAGAAAACACTGCGGATATTTTTACGAAGACACTGTGTAGAGAGAAATTTGAAAGGTTTAGGTCATGGATGAATGTAAAATAAGAGAAATGTAAATAAAGCGATAAATGGTAAATATTTTGTTAATTCGACAAGTATGTAAATAAAATTAAGTGTACAGTATTGTAATATCGTAGAATAGATTTGAATTAGAGGTCGGTTGAAAATAGGAAAAAACCGTGTACGTCGTCTTTCGTGGTTTGTTTACATCCAAGAGCGCCTAGTAACAGCGACGCGAGAAAGGATAAGCAGCGTCAAAACAGAGGTACGGTTTCATATTTCAAGGAATGGCAATCGAGAGGCCAGAGTATGTGAGCCGAAAAGTGTGTATGTGTGTGAGAGGACGAGAGCAAGAACGAGCACGACCGGGCAGGAGTGTGTTGCGAGAGTCAGAGCGAATTGAGTCGTTGAAGAGTACAGTCGTTAGAGGTTTCGAGTTGTCGAAGAGTAGAGTCGTTAGAGGTTTCGAGTCGTCGAAGCGTAGAGTCGTGAGAATTGATAGAGTTGTTAGAGAGAGAGAGAGTGTGTGTGTGTTAGATTCGTTGTGACGAGAGTGATCAAATAACTGTAAAGTTATTTGATATAGATACGAGTATTGCATTTAGTTTCCGTTAAATATCGTTCTCTGTCCAATTTATATTTGTATATTCAATTTAATATTAATAAGTTGTAAGTAATCGAAAAAAAAAATTTCTATCCTTATTTTCCGATATTACAGTATAAATGTAAGGAGGCGTGTTAGGGAAATGATACATTTACACTGTACATGAGAGTGTGTGTGTAAGGGTCAGAGGGCGTCCAGGTCTTAGTTGAGACAAAAGACTGCCGTTAGAAGATTCTGGATAGTCGGTTGGCGACAAGCGTGCGTGCAAGACGTTCTTCAGAGTGTAATATAGATGTATAGCTGTTGTGTGTGAAATATAGTCATTTATTTGTATTTCCAAATCCTCGAATTTCCTTAACAGACACAAACCACCTTGAAGGTGACAACCTTCAACGAGCCTTCGGTCCTGAAGAAAGAGAAGGTCTCAACAGGCGACAAATCGATTCAGAAAGTAATCTCCCCCAATCTGTTACAGAACGTTCATGACTCTTTGACCGTAGTTCACAACCTAGGTAATAACGGGTTGAGTCCCATCCAGGACAGCAACAAGGTCAACGTCGAGTCGAAACCTACTGTAAAGGCTTCGAAGTCCACTGTGAACAAACCATCCAGGGGCAGTGTTTCTTCGGGCAATACTTCCACGATGGACGTCCAACACAACGTATCGACGTCCAATCATCTCTCTTACATCACGTCATCTGCAACCACCCCAGATTAGAAACATTCCATCGGACAGTCACACTCCGAGACGTAACGTGAAGACTCCTCCTTCGCCACCTCAGACATGTGCTACGCCTGCAATTGGCCCTACTCAGAATAATTTCAGCATTATTAATACCATGACTAATCACTCAAATGGTGTCGGTAATTTACAGAACATTCAATCTGATCTCAACGATTCTCTACTGAGTTCACAGAGCGCCGTACCGAACTCGTCGCGTATCATAAACATCTCACTGGAGTCACCCGTGGCTCCAAAAACGCCAATATACTCTCCAACACCAAGGCAAGTCACAGTCACGACGTCCAACGGTCACTCTCCACCGAGGATCATCACTAAGAGAATGCGATTCGAGCGAGTCATCGGGGGGAGTCCAGCCTCCCAATGAACCTCAAAACTCCGCACCGCGCTTGATGAATCTTCACCAAGCACCACCGACGTTCCCTTCAACGATACTTCCTGGACCGAGGTGTTTAACGACACTTCCAGAAGCAAGATCCACGACACTTCCTGGGTCGAGAATTTCACGTGGAAATCGCTCGGCATCGACGAGGAAGACGGCGATCTAGACTACAAGGGAGACAACGTGCCATCCAGGCAACGGCCCTTCGGCCGCATCGCCAAGTTCACCCTGGGGACGACAGCATCATCCGGACGGCTGTTGTTCACACGGCGAGGAGCATCTTGGATCGAGGTGCCACGCAGCTCGTCCTACGCTCCTGTGTGAGTCAGACGCCGGATGCCTACGCAAAATAATAGTGAGTGAACAACTAGACGACGGGACGCCTTCTCAATTCTACGGGATCTGAAAAGCCTCACCACTCCGGCAATATCAGACGAATTATTCCGGACTCTCTGGGAAGGCCGACTCCCGGTGTACGTGCAACGCGACCTAGCCGCCGTCCAAGATAAGAGGTCCGAAACTCTGACCGCGATCGCCGACAGCATCCACGAAATACGCCCGGAACTAGGACAGGTTGTTGCGGTCAGTACAGAGCGAACCACGGCAGGAGGCAATCCAACAAAGTACGGCGGCGGAGTGAACGATGCTACGGCTGCCGCCATCAACGAGCTGAAGGAACAAATAACGCAGATACAGGCGCAGGTAAGCGCGTTGACCATCGGGGGCCGCCGGCGACCATTCTCCTGCGCGAAATACCGTCGCCGTTGGCGATCCCGAAGCCCGTCACGGCAAGGTGGCTTATGCCTTTATCATGCGACGTACGGGGAACGCGCGAGAAATTGCACCTCACCGTGCACATGGAAATCGGGAAACAGAACCGGCCGTCCGTAAACGCGGCGTACGACGACGGTTTGATCTCCCGCTGCATTTTTCTTCTGGATAAAAACACGCGCATCTCGTACTTGGTGGACACCGGCGCAGACTTCAGCGTCTGGCCGCGCAGCAAAATGCAGGGACCTGCGAAGAAGAGCGAGTACGAGTTGTACGCGGCTAATGGGGCACGAATTGCGACGTATGGAACAGTCGCGATCCACCTCAACCTGTCCCTCCGACGCGCCTTGAAGTGGTATTTTACAGTGGCTGACGTCCAGACACCTATCCTCGGCGTGGATTTCCTGAGTCACTACGGGATGCTCGTGGACCCACGGAACAAAAGATTAATCGACACGACGACCCAGTTATCATCAAAGGGGTACGCCGCTATATACAACACGCCATCGGTGAAAACTATCTGCGGCGATTCGGTGTACCACCATTTACTGGCGGAATTCCCGGCCCTCACGCGTCCTCCGTCTTTCGGGAAGGAAAAGGCCCGACACGGCGTAGTACACCACATCGAAACTACGCCTGGCCCGCCGGTACCGGACCGCCTCAAGCAGGTAAGAGCTGAATTTGAGTTGATGATAGAACAAGGCGTGATGCGCCCATCGAAAAGCCCGTGGGCATCACCCCTTCACGTTCTGTCCAAAAAGGATAGAAATTTGCGACCATGCGGCGACTACCGAACGTTAAACGTTCGCACGATACCCAACTAAGCAGCGTGCCACCACGGAATTTGCAACCCTGCTCAAGGAACAAATGGAGAAAGTCCGGCCTCAGCCTGTGACACAATACAGGAAAAAGAAATTATTCACTTTCCGCGGAATTGGAGTCTTCTCCCTACGTATTTGTGGCGGATTGGTATCAATAGGGCGCCGACAAGTCGAGCCGCGGGTACCAACCGCCAACACTAGAGGGCTACGACGACAACGAGTCTGTCTGTCTAACTCGCTGGCGGTCGAATATACGATCAATTGATATAAATACCGCACCTAGCGAGACTCCCTCTACGTCTATGGCAGGGACTACCGGGCATAGCCTTACTGACGAGTCCACCGGTAGTCCCGGGACGAAACGCACTCTCTCTCTCTTTTCTTCCGTCACATATTCTTGCGACACGACGCAATTAGGGGCCCTTTACAGCCGCCTTACGATGGACCGTTTAGAGTAACGCGAAGAGGCGAGAAAATGTACACCAACAATGTTAACAATCGCGATATAAAGGTTTCCGTCGACCGGCTTAAGTCAGCATTTGTAGTATCAGAGAATCTCGACGCGAGAACCGCCGAAACCCGTGACATACTTATTCCACTAGAACGAATGAACGCTCGCAATGAAAGCGACGTGAAGAGCGACAACGAAGGAAACACTAGTAATAGGTATGTTACACGGTCAGGCCGAAGAGTCCGTTTTCCTGATTGGTTACAGGCTGGTTTCGGCTAGGCATCACAAAAAGATTACCCACGGGGACTTTCTCTGCAAAGGCAATAAAACGTTATCACTGGTAGGGGAGTGATGTAGCGGCACAAGAGTTGGAATTTGCTTCAAACCATGTTGTTGTTTAGCTTCGGAGTATCAAGACCGTTAGGTCACAGGTATTGTAAGGGGTTATAAACTCCGGGGAAAACAATCGCGCCGCTACATGTAACCGTAAAACAAGACGAATTTGTATCTTTTGACCTTCTTCTGACGATTATGACTAAACGAACGTGATCGCAAACGATTCAGTATAAACTGTGACTAAACGTCTGTATAGATATCGTTTCGCGACAAGATCTGTTTTAAATACACTAACGAGTACACATATTGGTAGTCTCATTATTCGATCCCCTACAGCTCTTATTAAGGAAGATAGAGGCCTGTGACATTATTCAGCTTGGCCAACATTGAACAGGGCATATTGATAAGCCAGAGTAACTAACATACAACCTTTTTTTTTTTTTTTTTTACGTGGAGAAATCCTCATGGACACTCCGCTGTTGCAGTAATTGCGTAACAGCAGAGTAGTGTCGGACTCTTACCGACTAAAACTCCACGATGACCACCCGACGCGCATGACAGAGGTGCTCCAGGATTCTCTTATGAATTAACTTCAGTTGCACCCCCTTCACGCGTTCTCTAGTTCTAGCCAGTCCTAATATTTCCTGACTATTGAATTGGCGTTAGGGGGGGCCATTACCCCTAGCGCTGTCTCTCCTTATTGATATTCACCGGAGGCTTGTCTTGTGTGCTTCGACAACTCCCATACAACCTGGTGGTACAAGCTATGAAAAAACTTTCCCGGACATGAGAAAACACATTTGCCCAGATAACGTACGAAAGGTATTAGAGCCCACCAAATAAGATTTGCTACAATTAGCTGTAGTTCGTCACAATAAGCCTATGAGTATCGCGCGTCAGACGATTTTCGAATTAGTTGATGCTTGGATGTTCAAGATACGGAAGTGCAGAGAGATGAGACGTTTATGTACAACTTGATCATGGTGCAACCCATTCGTCAGCCAGAAAACTTCATTCAAAACGATTTTCTAAAAAGAAACACATTTCGCCCCTTCCTTATGCCGTACCAATCCTCTCTCGTCGCTCCTTATCTCATACACAGACAGGCCAAATAATGTTGCCGATGACGGCCAACAGCCTGGGTACATGTACGGGTCTCTTGCCTGCGACAGAATTTTGTTATGTGTAGTATGCGGGGCAGAAAAGCACTTTTGCCATTAATATGAACTAGAAGATTGCAGAAAAATTGTAAACATTTTCCAAATTTTATTAATTTCATTTCATTTCTTAAAGTCTACAAAACTGTTAATCAACATTAAGCAAATATACAAAATCTTGACGTACAGAATAATGGAGCGAATATTAGAAACGATACTACTAAATCTACAAGCTAAAATGTACTATACAAATTTTCTTTAAAATATAAGACATGCAAAGTATATATTTCTGAAATTAAAAAATATCGGATCAAACACTCTTCGAACATACTTCGAACGCTCATTATTACGTATATTACCAAACCAATGCATACAATATAATATATAAACTAAGCCAACGAAAGGCGCAGAGACTGGAGAACATGGGGTCCCCGAGCGTGCAGTGCGCTTCAGCATCGTTGCGAACACCAACTCCCTCCGCTTGTCCCAATGCCATCTCGAACGGTGAGACTGCAAACAGAAAATATCCATATATACATCAAGATAGTAATGCAATTTCTATTCTTGCAGCACCGACGTAATACGCGGTGCTCCGTAATCGCTCGAGATTCCATATAGTTGTTGAAATCTCTACGCATTTGGTAGATAAAACGTTGCGAGAAATCCTCTTGTCACAGTTAGGTCTTCCAAACCTGATCGCTTGCATTTTTCCGGCTACTTCTGCGTTGCAACGTTACTTTTATTTCTGCCAACTTAGACACGACATCGTCTAAACTGCCCAATTCAGGACACGATGGCACCTCCCGGGGATTCTGTTGAGACGATCCCGGATTTTCCGTGTCCTCACCATTGTGATAATAATGTATAATAATTTATACATTATTTGTTTATACATTATTTATACATAATTTGTACAATTTACCTTCTTCTTCAAGCATTGTTTTTTAAATTTCTGCCATTTCGAAGCTGCTGATGATCGCCGGATGCGTAAATCATTTTTAGCTTTGGAAAGAGCGCACGTCAGCATTGCTTCAATCCGTAAATCGCGTCTGCGCTTTCGGCGACACTTTGATCTTTTGCGGCGAACTTCGTCAATCCAAGTTAGTAACCGTTCAGTTTCTGGCTTGTCGGCGTTAGTTTTCGAAAGTCCCTTCTTTGTCCTCGCCATGCTTTCTCAATTATTTCACCTAATTATTGAGTAAGTAAAAAGTATACCAACCTGTATCCGGCTCCTGTTTGTTGTAGAACAATACAGAAGAGATTCACACAACTGCACACAAAGGATTTGAAACCACCGAGCAAAACACCCTCCTCACAGCACAGTCGTAAGATGACTAAGGGAAGTCTACGCTGCGCGTCTGAAGTCCGCTGTCTATACCCCCTCCTCTGTCTTTATGACGTAGTCTTACGCGCGAAAATGGAAACTAGTTCCGTGTAAAATCTTACGTTGGCCTTACATTCTCAGAAATTTTGAAAAATTCTTTAATCCAATTAATTTTTAAATATATGTGCGACAATTTTAATGCTAAATTTTATATATTTTGTACATTATATTAAAATTCTTCATTTACAGGAAATAATCAATAGCGTATGAAGGTGTACTGCACGTATTATTTGGCACGTACACTAATGTTGATGCAAGAATAATTATTCCAATGATTTTAAGTTACACACATAATAGATAAAGTAGGCTGTAGACTATGAAATTCGTATGAAATAAGCAGAGAATAGTAACTAAATAAATGTATATGTATATCGAACATAAATCTTGTAAAAATAATATATTAAATTACATTCAAATCAAATATATAAACAAGATCTGTTGACTTTTAATTATTTTTTTGAAGCACTAGTATCAAATAAAATTGCGTCATATAAAAATGTCATCCCGAAACACAGTTTAACGTGATACAATTGTATTACTTTAATTTAAGCAGAAAATATCTAATCATATTTAACAATTTTGAAAAACATACCTCTACTAAACTATCATTATCTTTTCCTATACCATCGGCAAGGCCCTGAACAGCAAGCAGTTCAGCGGTTGTTAAATAACTAGCCAATTGTTCTCGAACTACATTTACTTCTCCCTGATACATAAAATCAACCAATGCAGCCTAATCATCGAATTTTACATTATTATTATATATTATAACAGGATGCTGACATGGATTTTCGTAAAATAGAATAAGTATCATTTACAAAATATATGTTAACAGTAACAAATTATTAAATTCTTAATTTCACTTTACCTTAAATAAATCTCTAAAATATGTACTACATGCAGATAATAGCAGTTTGTCTGCTCTTATTCCTTTTTCCTTCGCAGCTTAAATTTACATCAACGAGATCTTCTTCGGTTCTCAGCGTATCAAAAGCACAAGTAATATGTTTTAAGTAATTATTCCACCTAAGAGAAAACTGTTTAATCCGTAAAACAATTATATTAAATTTGCAATTTTCAATCTGAAAAACATTTGACTTCAATGAGTATATTTTGATTTTTACCTGCCGGAAAACTGATGGAACAAAAATTTGTTACAACTATCATGTACTTATGTAATTAAAACAAGACAAAGCTTTTATAAATATAAAAAGTGTCATAAATATTTTGACGCAACGCATTTGAACATTTTATGACTCATTGTATTAACACCACATTATTTCTTTTTTTGCGAGTATAATAAAAGCAATAATATTTAAACAATACATACTTGTTTAGATGCCTTTCGCAATATGACTTTCCCATAGAGCAGGTGGCTTATTACAAAATTCACGTCATAAATGTAATTTTCTTCAACTTCCAAAGCAAAAGTTATAAGTGTCCACCCAGGAATACCCAACATTTTGAAACACTTAAATAATACAAATTTCATATTTGGGTATTACATATTTCTAACAATTGAACACTACCATGCTTACCATGCTTTCATTAGCATGCTTAAAATGACTTTATATTGAAATTATTTGTATGGTATGCCCATTTCCTTATCACCCTTTATTTTTCTTTCTCCTTCTGCAGAAGAGTTAAGACTATTTGTATCCTCCCTATATTTGTCTATTATACATCCTACATACTTTCGCAAATAACAAAAAATAGCAAGGTCAGATATAGCTTCAATGTATACGGTCATCACAATGAAATGTGAATTACCTTCGGCAGATCTAAAATATTAAACGTGAAACGATGATCTTAATTTGGAATAGATTATAGATACACAATCTGTTCGTTTTTTCCTTTCTTAGCAATGATCTGTTCCATTGTCAAACAAGTATTTCCCTCAGTAGCCGGATGAAATGCAAATTTATATCGTATTATGCTTATCATTATACTGCAAGTACTTTGAATCACTGAAATTGCGGAACCATTTCCTGTTATTGAATGCAAAACATACAGCACGAACACGTTTTCCATTATCAAAAAACGCCATACAAATGTCTCATCCATTGTATTAAAGTGATAAGAGATAGACACAGCACCAAGCCTGCAGCTTATAATACAACAATTTGCACCAGTTTCTCAATTTTCCCCAATTATATTCAATGTTTACAATAATCATCCTTTGTTACGACCGTTCGCGGTGAGACGCGTTCGCTAGGATAACGCGTCAGAGAGAGGCGTAAATTCTCGCTACGATTATGTTAATCGACGCCGCGAAATAGTCGTTCCCCTGTTTTGGTTAAGATAACAGAGGTGGTTTAATGAATGTAACACTGTATTGACAGGTTAACGTAGAATAATATATTTTACAATAATATGATGAATATATTACAGAAATTAGACTCGACTTTGCGATCTCTCTAGATTAATTCGTTTGCTCGTCAGATTTGTCGAAGTGTCACGTTTGACTCGTCAGAAGGAACTGATCGCCCTTCGATTATTCCTTTGCCTCATTTGGAAGACGACCCCCACTATGCACGAGTCACGCCACCGCTCGCGCCTATGATCACGTATGCCTCTTCTTGTTTGAAAATCGTAACGGTCAAAAATCGACGTTTCTAGAGCTCGCTGCTTGGCGACAACTATGCTCTCGTCGATACATTGTATATGATCCGGAGGGCAGATAAGATGGTCTGCCTGCGACGTTGTAGAACCGCGAGCGACGGTTAGAAAATATAGCCTCTGGTGAGCCTCGTGGCGTAACATACTCCCCCCGTTGAGAGGGTACCGATCAAGTAATATAGTATGATGTTGTGAGGATCTCTGGTCAGACTTCGGTGCTGTTGATTGTTTCGGAGTCATCTGGAGTCGTTATGCTCGGTAGTGGTACCATCCGCTTGATGCTCCGATCCAGGGTGCTCGTTGCTGTTCGAACGGTAGCCGTCCGTATGATGCCGTCTGCGCCTGGATGGACCTTGATGATTTTGCTCAATGGCCATTGCATTGGGGGAACGTTGTCTTCTCGGAGAATGACGATGGTGCCTTCTCGTATGAAGTGACGGCCCTTGCTCCATTTGTTTCGGATGTCTAGCTCATTCAGGTACTCTCGTTGCCAGCGGCGCCAGAAATGTTGTTTGACCTTTTGAATATGTTGCCAGCTGGAGAGACGATTGGATGGAGTGTCCCTGAAATCTCGTTCTCGAAAACTTGTTAAAGAATATCCGATGAGAAAGTGACCGGGAGTGAGGACAAGATGATCGTTTGGATCAGATGATACTTTTTTTTTTTGTACGTGGAGAAATCCTCATGGACACTCCGCTGCTGCACTAATCGCGTAACAGCAGAGTAGTGTCGGACTCCTACCGCCTAAAACTCCACGATGACCATCTTATGCGCGTGACAGAGGTGCTCCAGGAATCTCTTATGAATTAACTTCAGTTGCATTCCCTTCTCGCGTTCTCCTGTTCGAGCCGGCTATTGAGTAGGCGTTAGGGTGAGGTTGTTGCCCCTAGTGATGTCACTTCTTCTGGTCGTAGTCCGTTGGGGTGGTGGCGGGGTGGCTCTGGGTCGTCTGACTGCCTTCCGTCTCCATCGTCTTATCCTGCAGGGGTGAGAGTTTTTCTTCCTCTCCCTTTCCGCTCGCTCCTTCGCGAGCATAACTCGCTCGCAGAAGAGGCGGACGGCCTCGTATTCCTGTGACCCTCTCAACATCGCTTCCACAATCGCTGAGGGGATCAACGTTTCTCCTATGGCGTGCCGCCAGGGTGTAGCGGGGCAGCTCCACGCCGGACAGAGCTCCAGGGTGTGCTGCGCTGTGTCCCTGTCCTCTCCGCAGTCGTGGCAGATGTCTGTCGTCTCTCGCCTTATTCTCTTCAGGAACTCGCCGAACACGCCGTGTCCGGAGAGTACTTGTGTCATCCTGAATGTGAGTGGGAGGCCGTGGCGGCTCCTCCATGCCCCCCAGTTTGGTAGGACCGCATCCGCGCCTCGGTGTTCGCTTCTCCCGTTGATCAGTTGGGATCGCCACAGGTTCCATGTGTCCTCCTCGGCGGTTCCTGTGTCGTTTGGAGCCGCCTGCTCGGTGGGGTCTTCTCCCGGGTGCCATTCTCTCCGGCGGGTGTATCTCTTTTTGAGCGCCAGCGCCCGCAGCTCCCCCGGGGGGGACGCGGCTAGGGTGGACGCCGACGCGTACGACACCGTCCGGTATCCCCTAATGATTCTGATGGCGGTCATTCTGTGCAGCCTTCTCAGGAGCAGAATGCTGCGACGGCTTGCCATCAGGTCGTCCGCCCATACTGGGGCCCCGTACATCACTCGTGACCGAACGACGCCCTCGTAAAGTCGGCGCACCGCGTCTCCGGCCCCGCCGATGTTCGGTAGTAGGCCGCACAGGGCATTGGCAGCCGCTGACACCTTCGGGATCAGTGAGTCGAAGTGCGGCTCGAACGTCCACTGGCTGTCGATGGTGAGTCCCAGATACTTCATCTGTGATCCCACCCGGACGGTTTTACCTGCCATGTTTATGCATAGGCCGGGCGGTGGTGTCCCTCGCCTCTTCCTGTCAAAGAACCAGGTGGCCTCCGACTTCGCAGGGGAGACTCTCAGGCCCAGTTCGTTCACGGCACGGGTCGCACAGGCCGTTGCGATTCCGCCAATGCGCAGCGTCTCGTGCCAGCCACGACCCTCGACCAGGATTAGGGTGTCGTCCGCATAGCATACAATGGCCGCGCCTAGGGGTAGCGGGCATCGTAGTACCTCGTCGTACGCAACGTTCCATAGTATGGGGCCCAGCACCGAGCCCTGCGGGACGCCACGCTCAACGGATCGCTTTTCCTCTCCTTCCTTACTGGTCTAACACACCCACCTGTCGTCGAGGTAGGCTCGGATCAATCGGACGAGGTAGCTGGGAACCTCGAAGTGCTCCAGGGCCGTCACTATCCTATCCCATGGCACGGTGTTGAACGCGTTGACGATGTCCAGGGAAACCGCCAGCGCCACGCCTTTCCGGGAGACCATGTCCTCCGCAATCGCTCGTGCGCGTCTGACCGCGTCAATCGTCGAGCCCCCCTTCCGGAAGCCGTACTGGCTTTCGTGCAAACCTGGCACTTGGCCCGCTATGTGTCGTTCCAAGCGGGCGGCGACTACCCTCTCGAGTAGTTTGCCGACCTCGTCCAGTAGGCATATCGGCCGGTACGCTGACGGCGAGGTCGTCGGTCGGCCCTCTTTATGGAGCAGGACCAGCCTCGCCGTCCGCCACGCCCGGGGGTAGACTCCCTCCCTCAGGCATCTTGTGAAGAGGTGCCGGAGTCTGGGGGCCATGACCCCCATCACTTCCCCCCAGATCCGGCCAGGGATTCCGTCCGGGCCCGGTGCCACGTTGCGGACGGTCATTCTTCTGGTTGCCTCCCATATCTCCTCCTCCGTGACTTCCCAGTCGTCCCTCCATTCCAGCGGTCGTGTCGTTTACCGTGGCCGTTCCGCCGCTCTGTTCTCTTGTGGGGGAAAGAGCGTTCCGGTGATCCGCGTCAGCAGCGCAGGTTCCATTTCCGCCGTTGTCAGGGTGCCCTTCGCGCGTAGTTTCTGTGTCACTGTATGCCCTCCCCCATGGGTCCGACTCGACTGTTTCGACCAGTTCGGACCAGGCACAGTCCTTCGCTTTTTTAATTTCCCTTTGTAGCGAGCACCGTAGCGCGCGGTACGTCCGGTAGCGCAAGGAGACTTCTTCTTCGTCGCGTCGTCGCCAGCGGCAGGCCCTTAGGTACTGTCTTCGGGCCCGGACACATCTCGTCCTCAGTTCCGCGATGTCGGGGTTCCACCAGTAAACTGCTCTGCTTCGCACCGTGCCCGGTGTGGCCCGTGGCATGGATGCGTCGCAGATTGCTGTCATGGCTTGTCGCAGGTTCTCGGCCTCCTCTTCCACGTCTGCTTCGGTCGTCGTTGTCGAGGCCTCCCAGCTCCAAGCTGTTGCTATAGCCGCCGCCCGGAGTAGATCTTCATTCCTCTCCTTTATTTTCCATCTAGGCGGTAAGCGCGCGTGTCTCCCCCTCGGCGGGCCGCGCCCGTCGTTTGTCGCCGGCATTCCAGGTCCAGGTGCGTCCACCTCCATCAATATGTAGAGGTGGTCCGACAGCGTCTCGACCCCTTCGGCCACTCTCCAGCCTGAGATCCGCCTGAATGCCTCGGGGGAGGCCCATGTTATGTCAACAATGGAGCTCCCTCTGCACGTCACGCAGGTACTGGTCGAGCCCCTGTTCACTAACAGAAGTCCAAGTCCCGCGGCCCAGTTTGATAGCGTGCGGCCGCGCGTTGGCCCTGGCGTTCCCCCATTCCGTGGAGTGCGCGTTGAAGTCTCCCAGGACGAGCACTTGTCGTGGGAGTCGTCGCCTGACGCAGTCGCCAACTCCGTCTAGGAATTCTTCGAACGCTGCCCGTCCACTGTTAGGTGACACGTACACCCCCACCACCATCATCCCTGCCCACTCGACCGCGGCGTATCCGTTGCCGCGTTCCAGCAGGGCTCCGTGGACGAACGCCCCGGGCGTTGATGTCCAGGTGAGCAACCGACAACCATTCCGTCCTCCTTTAACTCCTCCTTGTCCAAGCCGGACGTCCCGTATCCACACCCGTTTTGCGCTCACAGGCACTAGTCCTCCACTCTGGTTACCTCCCTTGCCCAGGCTCTCCAGTTTTCCGGAGATTTCGATTACGCACGCAGCTCCGTCCTCTCTACGTCTGCCTCCCATGTATCCCCACCCTGTGTTGTAATGGATCAGATGATACTGGAGTCAGCGGACGGGAGTTGAGGATAGACTCGATTTCAATGATAAGTGTATTTAAATTTTCGAATGTCAAGAGCTCGTTACCTGCGACACGCCTGAAATGTCGTTTGAAGGATTTCACTGCAGCTTCCCATAGCCCTCCGAAGTGAGGTGAGTTGGGAGGAATGAAGAGCCATTCGATACGTCGGTCGACTAAAAAGGACTGAACCTTTACCTTATGATCGTCGGATTGCAGGAGATTTCGGAGCTCTCGTAATTCATTGTTGGCGCCAACGAAGATGGTACCGTTGTCGGAGTAAATTGTCACACAGAATTCTCGGTGAGCGATGAATCTTCGCAGAGCAGCAATGAAGGCCTCGCTAGTGAGGTCGCTGACCAGCTCGATGTGGACTGCTTTGACTTCAAGACATATAAAGATTGCTACATATACCTTAATTTTGCGTCGGTTGCGATCCTTTCGTTCTTTGATGTAAAACGGTCCGCAATAATCTATTCCGACGTTGGTAAACGGTCGAGATTCCGTTATCCGTGATCCTGGGAGGTCGCCCAATACGTAATCCACTGGAGGTGGATTAGCTCGGCAGCAACGGACGAACATCTTCAGCGTGCTCCAAACGTGACTACGGCCGTCGATAGGCCAATAAGATCTTCTTAAGGCGTATAAGGTAGCTTGAGTTCCGGAGTGGAGATTGATGAGGTGTTCATGCTCGATTATGAGTGCTGTGACTGAGGATTTGGGTACAATGATTGGGTGTTTCTGACTGAACGGCATTGGTGAGTGACTGAGTCGGCCTCCGACTCGCAACATCCCGTCTTTGTCCAGAAATGGATTGAGTCGTTGCAGCTTCCCCTTCACTGCAGAATTTCGATCTGTTCGGAGAGTGCGGATTTCATCTTAAAAATAACAGAATTGTAACAGTTTGACCAATTTGTTATGCGCATTGGTTAAATCATGTGTGGTTAGAGGTCTCCCTCGATCCTGTTTTTGTCTCCATCGGAGGCAACGAGCGGTAATTCTAATCAGCTTGGGCCAAGAAGAAAATCTCTCCAGTAGACTGTGGTCAGCAGGAGTCACGGCCAGACATGTTGCTTTCTTCTCCTCTGGTATTTCAGTTAATGGTACTGGGTTCCACGTCGGCCAGTATCTTTCTGGTTGTTGGAGCCATTCCGGACCATGTTGCCAAATGGTTGGTCGCAGGAAATCTTCGGGTGATTGGCCTCGAGATATGAGATCTGCAGGGTTATCGGCAGTGGGAATGTGACGCCAATCTGAGGTGTGAGTCTTCTGCTGAATTTCTGTCACACGATCAGCGACAAAGGTTTTCAGCGTATGGGGTGATGTATTGATCCAATGAAGTACGATTGTAGAATCCGTCCAGTAAACAGTCCGAGAAATGTTGCTTGGTAAAGCTTGAAGGACTGTGGTGGCCAATGATGCGAGAAGAAGTGCTCCACTCAGTTCCAGCCTTGGAATGGTTTGTGATTTCAGTGGAGCCACCTTTGATTTTGCAGTGAGGAGTCGTGTCCAGACATGACCATCCGGAGTGATGGTGCGAAGGTAAACGCATGCCCCATAAGCCCTTTCGCTAGCGTCACAGAACCCGTGTAATTTAATTTCCGCTGCAGCCTTGATTATCGTTTTACGTGGAAACTTCACGTTATTCAATAATGGCAGCTGTGCATAATATTTGCTCCATTCCGTGTGCACGTCAGCCGGTAGAGATTCGTCCCAATCAATTTTTAAAGTCCAGAGTCGTTGGAGCAGCATCTTAGCACGAACGATCACTGGTGCCAATAATCCAGGGGGGTCGTAGATCTTGGCGATTTCGGAGCTGATTGTTCTCTTCGTGATTCGAGAGGCGGTAGAATTAATTTTTACGGAATATAGGATCGAATCGTCAAAGGAATTCCAAACCACACCCAGAGTTTTGAAGGTTTGCGATTCGCCTAGTAGCAGCTTGTCGTTTATGTCCTGCTCGAAAAGTCCTCGTAGCAGTTCCTGGTCGTTCGATGCCCATTTTCGAATGTTTAAGCCGGCCAGTTCCGTGAGCTCCGTTCTCAATGATCGTGCCTCGACCTTTCTATCAACTCCTGTGAGAACATCGTCGACGTAGAAGTCTCGCTGTAAGACCGTCGCCGCTCGTGGGTACCGATGTCCCTCGTCGTCCGCCAGTTGATTGAGGCACCGAATGGCTAGATAAGGGGCCGCTGACAGCCCGAATGTCACTGTATTAAGTTGATAGGTGTCAACTTCTCCATCAGAATTACGCCACAAAATTTGTTGAAATTTTCGATCCTCTGGACGCACAAGAAATTGTCGATACATCTTTTCGACATCGAATGTAATGACGTATTGATGAGAACGAAATCTTAGAAGGATGAAGAATAAGTCATCTTGTAGTTTCGGTCCCGTATGAAGTATGTCGTTTAATGAAACTCCGGTGGTGGTTGGTGCAGATCCGTCAAACACAACTCGGAGTTTTGTAGTTTGGCTGGACTCTTTGATCACGCCGTGATGTGGCAGAAAATATCCGTCGTCCGTGCAGTTGTCCGTGGTAATCTTCGTCATGTGTCCTAATTCCACATATTCTTGTATCACGGCGCGATAGTCGGCTTCGAATCGTTTGTCTCGTTGGAATCGACGACAGAGGGAAATGAGTCGCTTCATCGCCATTGTCTTAGAGGATCCAAGCGAAGGAATTGTTTCGTTGAATGGGAGAGCGACCATGTATCGCCCTTCGTTGGTGCGTTGAACGTGATTTCGAAAGTGTTCTTCGCACTGTCGTTCCGCTTCCGAAATGTGTGCAGTGGGCGGTCCTTCGTCGATTTCCCAAACACGGGCGGGGTCCGCCTGTAAAGCCGTCGTGAAGGCGTGAAATGCGAGTGCTGATGATTGCGAGGTTGGGCTCCCCCCGATGACCCATCCGAATCGCGTTTTTTGCAGACGCAAGTCGGGCCCGTTTGCTTGACTGATGTCAAGTTGGCCGACACAGAGTGATGCTAGCGTTGGTCCGGCGCTCAACAATATTTCGATCGGCGCAGGCCTATGGAATCTTGGATCGGCTAGTTGGAGATTCCTCGGTATATGTATTATTGAGCGATCTACGGGTTGATCTGGGACCCAAGGCGATATTGTCGGTATGATTAGGAACGTCAAGGTGCGTTCGTATGTGCCGTCGATGGAGATGATCGTGGCCGTGATGTAACGTTTCGAGGTTGTCGATAACGTGTTGAGTGTTCCGATTGGGACCTAACGTTTCCGTTGGTTAAGTTTTAGCGAATCAGCGAGTTTTTCGGTGATAAAGTTCATGCTAGAGCCGGTGTCTAGCAGAGCTCTACAACGGAATGGTTGAACTTTATTGTTCAATATGTTGACCTGCGCTGTGACTAACAAATCGTGCTGCAGTGGTTCAGAAGGAAGCGAGGTCAATGAGTCCGTTTTCTGTGGTTCGGTCCCTAACAAGGTCGTTTGATGACGTCATTGTTTTCCTTGTCGTCTAGGACTGGACGATATATTTGATCCCGATGCCGTCGTTCGCGATAACCGAGATTCACGTTTCGGAGATGTTCGCGGAGACGATCGGGGAGACGATCGGGGAGACGTGGATGCGCGTCTCGAACGATGTGACGATCGCGGGGTCGGTGAACTAGGCGAAGATCGACCGTTGGATGATCGATCGCTCGATGATCGACCGCTCGATGATCGGCTTACACGTGGTCGTGATTTGCTATGACCATGGTCTTGATGTAGGTATGTATGGTGTCGCTGCCTGCAGATGCGACATGAACCGGCGGAGCAATGAGTAATAGCGTGTCCCTTACCTAAACAATTGGTACATAGAGACGCCCTCTTGGCGATTTCAAGGCGTTTTTTAGGCGACTTTGCTTTGAAGACATCACAATTCCATAATTCGTGTTGTCCTTGACAATTCGGACACACCAACGTATTATGTGTAGTTGTGAATGCGTAACTTCGCGGTGCGTTCGGTCGCTGACGTTTGTGTTGATCGGACTCTCCTTTTATCACGGTTGATGCTGAACTTGTCCTGTCGCCGTTCGTCCGTGTTTTCAGAAAGTCTACCAGATGCGTATATGACGGCATTTTCCTGTCCGGCAATGTGCGCTGCCATTTGCGAATGATGGCTGAGGGTAGCTTCGACGTGAATAATTTTATAAGAGCGACATTTGAGGTAACTGGTTCACCGAGTTTTTCTAGCGCTTGGAGGTTTACCTTGACCGTCTCAAGAAAATCATCTATCGCTTCGGGTGTCTCTTTGGTTATTTTCGGATAGTCAAAAATCAAGTCCCAGTGGCGCATGCAGACTTGACGGTGGCAGTCGCATTTTTCCATCAGAACGTCAATAGCGTTCGATTAATTTAACTCGGTGACATCTAACGATTGTATGCTTCGCGCGGCCTTTCCGGTCAAAGAGGATCGTAGGTAGTGGGACTTCTGCACGGGTGTAAGTCGCTCGCTTCGATCGATAGTGGATAAGAAGGAGTCGTAAAATGAATGCCAATTTTCGATGGTACCGTCGAAAGTAGGCAGGTGAATTTCAGGCAGTTTAATTGATGTCGGCTCGGCGATATTAGACTCGCAGCCTTGTGATTTCGACGACGATGCTGGTGTATCATCCATGAGAGTGTGTATTCGTATTACCAGATTGTAATATGTGTCGGTTACTTCGGAAACGCGCGCGTCGTCCATCTCGCCTAAATCTTCTAATTCCTCTTGTAACAATCGATATTGTTTCCACGTGTCGTCGAGTAGTGTCGTATAGGCCGTTAAATGGGCCTTATTCGGTTGTCTAGATTTTTCGTATTCATCGAGTCGTTTCGATAGAAAGGTAAATCGACCGATTTGAAAGCCTCGTCTCCGATGCAAGGAGGTAATTTTCTCTGTATTTTCCATTGGTATAGCAGATTGTGAGAAGAATGCAATGAACGAGCTTACCTTGCGGTTGCGAGTTTAAATGTTACTCGTCACCGTGTGTGTCTCGTTTAATGTGTAAGACGTGTTCTTACTGAAGTCGACCGTCTAGTTGTTGGCGTGAGGCTGCGTGGTTGCGTTCTTGCGTTTTCAAGAGGGTTATGCCTCTTCAAAACTGATGGTCCCTGGCGCTACTGACTTCGCTGGAGTGGTAACGCTTCTGCTGCTGTTTGTATTGGATTCACGTGGCACTGTATGATAGTGGAGGTCACTGGCGTGCACTTTTCACTTGCCACTGTATCCGGCTCGAAGGACCAAATGTTACGACCGATCGCGGAGAGACGCGGTCGCTAGGAAAACGTTTCAGCGAGAGGCGTAAATTCTCGCTACGATTATGTTAATCGACGCCGCGAAATAGTCGTTTCCCTGTTTCGGTTAAGATAACAGAGGTGGTTTAATGAATGTAACACTGTATTAACAGGTTAACATAGAATAATATATTTTACAATAATATGATGATTATGTTACAGAAATTTGACTCGACTTTGCGAACTCTCTAGATAAATTCGTTTACTCGTCAGATTTGTCGAAGAGTCACGTTTGACTCGTCAGAAGGAACTGATCGCCCTTCGATTATTCCTTTGCCTCATTTGGAAGACGACCCCCACTATGCACGAGTCACGCCACCGCTCGCGCCTATGATCACGTATGCCTCTTCTTGTGTGAAAATCGTAACGGTCAAAAATCGACGTTTCTAGAGCTCGCTGCTTGGCGACAACTATGCTCTCGTCGATACATTGTATATGATCCGGCGGGCAGATAAGATGGTCCGCCTGCGACGTTGTAGGACCACGAGCGAACGTTAGAAAATACAGCCTGTGGTGAGCCTCGTGGCGTAACATCCTGCATATAAAATTGTTACCTTTATCCAATGCATACCACCTCTCTCCTCCTCTTTAAAAATATGACCTTTATGAACTTAATGTCTCCCAAAAACGTATTTAGCAGAAAGGATTCGACATCTATAACGATCCAATTACAAACTACCAGAGCATGTGTATCATAAGCGGATCTTTAAACGCCGATTAAACGCATTCTCTATCCAATCCTGGCTGAAACATAATTACTCGCACCCCCAGTAACCCACCTCTAAGTCATTCCAATCAACGTACTATGCAAACACGAATCCAACGCGTTCCAGGAATACAAACAACTGCCTGTAGCTGTTTAGCTGTACACGACGAGTATAATTATTTCGGGTACTCCTCCAGTACAAAACAGACACCCAAACGACAATATTTCAACACAAAAATATTTAAAACAATAGTTATAAAAGCATGATACTTAATACCGCGCTTGACATCAGGTATAATCAAAAATAAATTTCTTCAAAAAAATTTCAAGTTAAATCTTTAGCTTGTGTAATTGTATCAAACTTGCTCAATTAACAACGAGCAATTTCCATCGTGTTTTGACAACTGACTCATCGATGATGTTTTTCCTTGGAATTGAAAAAGGAATGTGCATAGTTTTGTCCTCCGTCCACACTCAAAATACTATCTACATGCTATAATTAGGGATTCAATTTTATAATACGTTGCCTCACTTTCCATCACTGCTTTCCTACTATCAGTCACTTGAACTGTAATATAAACCAGTCTTTTATTTCCAATACTATTCTGCATACCATTTATCAGGAACAATACATTTTATTTGTTAATTTAATAACATGCGAAGTTCCTCACTTGTCCTAACATCAATCAATGGATAAGTGAATTGAAATCTGTGAATATAAGTATCTAGTAATACAACTTCCGAACCGACGTAATTTGTTACGTCGCGTAACATTCTACTTAGCCCAGGCCACACACCGCGGGCAAGATGGCAACCAGATGTCTTCGGATACTCACTGCGTACGCTCAATAGTCTCAAGTACCTTCCATAAATCTCAGGAATTTCCTAGTCGAGGTCCTCCAAACTGAACAAACGTCTGTTTTCGAAGCATTTCTAAAGACCTTTGTCTACTACGGCTTGACAAGGGAAGTTTTTCTCACGTATGATGCAACATTCCTCCCACTAACCACTTTCTCTCGTGGGCGGTTAAGACCCTTCGTTTAACCAATTAACAACGAAGCCTATTCCCTCACTCTCCTAACTAAAATCGTCACCAACAAATCCGATGGCCCCGTGCGCTAGACACACCCATCCTTAGCTTTCCTCCGCCACAGAATCCTCTCCGAACCACACTGATTTTACATCCTTCGAACAGTCAACATCCTTTGACCGGGAATACACCCGTAGATCAGTCACTCACTCATCTCGTACATATACACCAGCGTAAGTGTCTTCTTTACAAGTTGTCAGAATAAACGGTGATATATAACTTACTATACTGTGTCATATTCATTTAACCACCTCTGTTATCTTAACCGAAACAGGGGGAACGACGATTTCGCGGCGTCGATTAACCGAATCGTTTTCCTCGCAACCGCGTCTCTCCGCGAAGGGTCGTAACATTTGGTCCTTCGAGCCAGATTCAGTGTCAAGTGAAAAGTGCACACCAGTGACACCCACTATCATACAGTGCCACGTGAATCCAACATAACCAGCAGCGGAAGCGATACCACCCCAGCGAGGTCAGTAACGTCAAGGGCCGTCACCCTTGAAGAGGTATAATTCGGTGGTTGAAACGCAACCACGCAGCCTCCTGCCGCAACTGGACAATCGTCAACAGAAGTAAGTTATAACCACTCCATTCTCAATTATATAACAAATAATGGCAACCGGAAACGAACTTGCCGCCTTGCGTCGACGCCGGGGCCAATATACCGGCCACTTTACACGCTTAAGAAAAAAACTGGACGTAATCGAACAATCCGGCTGTCCGCGAGAGGCCAAGTTTATCCAAATCAAAAATCGTCTGGAAATCTATGAGATGGAACTCCGCGTCATTTAAAACGAGATTGTGAGCATAGACGAGGAAGCGAGCGAGCGCGGCCTTGAAATAGCAGACGAGTACAAAAAATTAGTACTCCGAGTAAGCAATCAGTTAAACCACATACGACTAACTACGACGTCACAATCGACCAACGACGAATCAGCTCGCGAGACTGCTTCGCTTAAATTACCGGAGAATCATTTTCCGGGACATAATGCGATGACGCCACCTTCGCCATTGCCACAAGGGCCCACGGATAAAGTACCCACCATGGCGAATTCACAACCACCAGAATATAGCAGCAACACGTCTATCAGGATCCAGGGAAACAATAATAATCTAAACAGTAACGCTATTCAGACTCCGCCGACGGAGAAGATCGCATCGACTCGAACGCCGATCTCGTCGCGAGTCACGCGTAACTCATTGCATGACACCTGCAGCTCATCACCTACACGCGACTTGACGACAACCAAGTTCGCGTCCGCATTATCTCGACCGTCCTACCCAAGGACACTGTTAGGGAAGTGATACATTTACACTGTACATGAGAGTGTGTGTGTAAGGGTTAGAGGGCGTCAAGGTCTTAGTGGAGACAAAAGACTGTTGCCAGATGTTAGAAGAATCTAGGATAGTCGGTTGGCGACAAGCGTGCGTGCAAGACGTTCTTCAGAGAGTAATATAGATGTATAACTGTGGTGTGTGAAATATAGTCAATAATTTGTATTCCCAAATCCTCGAATTTCCTTAACACGTAGGAATATTTTTATCGGGTTATCTATGTAGCCGAGTTATTAAAAACGGATCGGACAGATGATATTCGTTTGCATATTCGAAACGTAATATCGAAACACATTTGGTCGTAAACAATAATACGCCTTCGTATAATATGTCCCATCTATTCACGTAATATGAGTACCATCGAGCTTTCTAATGGATTTGTGGTTCGATTACGATTCGATTCGGGATTTCGCGCGGTTAAAATGTGAAATTAGGGAACCACTGTCGCAACGATAGGATCTCCACTGGACGATGTAGTAATTGATCGGTTACGCGACCTCTGCTTCGTTCCAACCATTGCTTAGAGGAGCAGGCACGATCGTTTACGTCTCCCGGTGACATCGAGCCGCGTCGTAAATACGTACACGTAGCTCCTTTTTCGATTTCGACGATGAAACTAACCTGGCAACTAGAATCCGTTTCGATCGTTGTTAATGCCGTTGCGATTTTAACCGCTGCGAGTGAAAGGCCGCGTTTTCTCGCGAATTCTCGCGTCATCGCGTCCGTATTCGAAGAAGGGGAAGAGCGGATATTCGAAATTCGAAACGTTGGAGCGAGTTTCCGGCATGGTACGGCGGTCGTTGCAAATTGTTTCAACGTCGTCCATTGTGAAACTTTCCCCCGGTTCCACAGTTGCTGGTGCACGTACTCGGCTTAGCGCGCGGTTGCACTTACGTGCTAGGTGCGTGCTAAAGTATTTTCGAGTCTGCTGTAAACACACACCCGTAGACGTAGGAAACGCCAAGTCGTCCGTAGACCGTGTAAGAAGACCGGTCCCAACGCGGTTCTAAATACGGCTCCTTGCATTATTAATCCCCCAGAGGTGGTACCGTATACCGGGCTGTTATCGCGGTTACATCGTAATTCGCGACAACGTTGCACTCGGATACGCGAGCCAAGGTGCAATCTCGTCGTGCCATCTCTATCCCTGTCCGACGGGCGGAACTGTTCCGCACGCTTGTCACTTCCATGATCGCGCGCCTATTAATCTTTCAAGTGAAAACAGGGCGAAAGCTGCGAACAATTTGCTTCTTTTTTCTTCCTTTTCTCCTTAATTTCTTCGGATACCTGTTACGTTTTATATCCTTCGATTCTTCGACATCGAACGTCTCGATCGAATCGTGACGAAATATAGAAAATACCTAGAACTTGCAGCGATAGGTCGGACCTCGGAACCATTGCGCTGCTCCTTATCCTCGTAACTCTGTTCCATCGGACGTTTAAGGCATACAGTTCTAACGAGCTGTATACGTTGCTTACTTTCTCTTGCACGTTGAGTGCTTCCAGCGCTTCCATTGAAAGTGTATATAACGTTGGAGCGTTCGTTAGCAAGATGATAAATATTTAATAAATAAGTTGGAAATCGATATCGCACAGGCTTTCGAAACGGCTTTACGCGATGGTCGTTTACGTCTACGATCGTTTACACGATCGACGTTCGAACAACAAACACCGCAGCAACCCTGAAATCCGATTAATCTGCAGTAGGCAGGCACAGTTTCGTTTTTCACGCAGATTGCGAGCAATCGCGCTTTCGAACGAGCGTGTGAATCTGGGTATACTACTGCGGTAGCTCTCGTTATTAATTCACTCGGTCGTGCACAATTAGGTGAGCATTGTAGCTAGATGTCTCTTCTTCGGCGACACGGCTCATTTTGCGTAGTATCGTCGATTTGTCTAACTCGCAGGCAACGTACAATCGCGAGTTTATGCCGGCGGCAAAGTTTCCTTCGTGCATGGAAAACTTGCCGCGCGAGAACTATCGTGTGGGGAATAAATTAAGCGAATTTCGGGTTGCAGCGGCGTTCGTGTAGTCGAGAATTATCTCGAGACGAAAACTTTCACGGATTAAAGCGTGTTAGAATTTAATCTTGGAATTAGGATTAATATTCTGTGGAAGACACAATGTTTATGTTGAAATAATACAATGTGATATTTATTAAACAATTATTTCGAGAGTTATAAATGTGCGTTCTGGAATGTAGACAGTTGGCTAGTTATTCACAGACTGGCTTAGTGACCATGGCCCTTGAAAAGGTTTAGATCCCCACTCTCTATGCAGTAATGAGTGTGACCTGTGTGGGTGTCTGTGTGGCGTCACATGTGCCACAGAACCTTCTAGTAGCTTCTCGACGTGCTCGTCTAGAATGTTCCATCCATATCCTCACGTTTCTTCCGGCGTCCTTTTGAAAAAGCATGCACGTGCTAACTGCCGTGGTGCATCTCACGAACGCACGCTGGTGGGGATGGCGCTGGGCAACGAATGGAAGAATCTGTACGATCAAACACTCTATCCGCATGCGACTGATATCGTTGTATTCCAACAAAGCGTAATAATTTAGACTGTGAAAAAGCGACTTTTGTTCCGCTCGTCCATTTTTCTTCTCCATCGGAAGCGGAGATAATTTGCGGAGTATCGAGATATTCTTATTCTTATAAAGAGCGAGGAATTCGCGAGCGCGGTTATTAATAACGCGATATTTATCAGCCGGCGTAAATAAAGCTCGTAAATACAGACTGATAAGCCCTGGGGAAAGGAGCAGAAAGTTGTACGGTTGATCGACTTTTACGAGATTTCTTGGCGAAAGGAAATTGGGTCGGTCGTTAATTACACCTATTAGCGAGAAATAACATTACAAGAGGGTGGTCGGTAAGGGTGCCGCGAGCAAGTTTCTCAAGTTACGTATTCCTGGCGGCGAGTCTCGGTTTCTCGAAAGCGTAAAACTGTTAATTATTTATCTCTTGGGGGGAAAGGTGTCTGTTTTATGTAAACGGTACGTCTAAACCGATAAATTATATCTCGCAGCGGAACCGAGTTATCACCGGAATTTTATTAGCGCGATACGTACTTTAATTTTTGCCGTCTGCCTTTGCCTGTGTCTTTAATCTCGGAGACGACACGCGACAACACGACGCGTTATGCCGCGTCAAAGGATTTCGGCTTTAAAGCTTATCGGGGAGGACAGCGCTGCTCCAACTTTTCTTAGCTTCGGTTTACAGGAAGCTATAACGGAGTATCGAGAGACCAGCAGTGTTTTCTAAACTAGAAGACGCGACGCTCGGTGAGAAAAATGATCGCGAAGAACCGGTATATATTCTCCTAACCCCGAGTCTCCAGCGAATCTCTCCATCGGTATCGTGTGCGTTCACCGAGAAACTCGACAGCTTTAATTCGCATTCAGCTTTTTCAAGCATCATCGTGTGCCGGGCTTCGTACGTTGCCCCTTTTACCGGTGCACCGTGCGTCCGTATATTTTATTAAGCGGCAAACAAACGAAAAGAAAAAACAAAAAAAAAAGAAAAAGAGTTCTTTCTAGGCTGAAAGTTCGTTGGGCGGTATATCTCCGTGTTCGCCGTGCCACCGGTCTTGCGCGCGCGAGAAATCGTCGAAACATTCGGGACACTGCTGAATGTCCTCGAAGCCAAGATAAATATACCACGGGCGTTATTGTCGGGAAAGTTGCGAAACGCGAGGGACGCGTAAATCGGACTAGATTAAAGTCGAAAGATCGTTGTTGCGAGCTGGAAGTAAGAGGGCAAGAAGTAAGACGAGATACCGAAGAGGAAAATGCATTAGAATCATTCGAGATTCTTGCAAACTAGGTGGCCGACTTGCGCGGCCTTCATGAATGCGTAATTCGTCAAAGATTCCGTGTTTTGTCGTGCACTCTTCGCGCTACCGTCTCCACTTTCCAAGTGAAAACGGATCTTCCATTCGACGGATACAATAGCGATATTAGCGCCGGCAACAAATATTTATTTATTTATTTATTTACTTTTACGGGATAAATCCTTGGATCGAAAGAAAGATTAGCTTGGAAGACAGAAAATAGGACGATAAGTACGTTCGAGTTGTGGTTAGGTTGGGTTACACGTACGTAAGAGAAGAGAAAAAGAAAATACATATGTAGATGGAGTAACGAGACAAGAGAAGAAAGTACAAAAGGACAAAGAACAGGATATAGTAATGTAAGATGGTCGGAAAAGATGCTCGAGAGAATGTCTCGAGTCTTAAGGATAGCATGGGTTGACCGAAGATATCGTTAGTCGACTAAGCTCATCGATATGCAGCTCGTACGTCTTGCGGACTGGTTTGCCAACTGCAAAGGAAACGGTCGATCCGGAGAAAATTCATCGAACAAAGTTCCGGTCGACCACACCGTGCTTGGAGACACGGTCGTCTCGGAATTTGACCAGAGATGGAAGACGAGAAGTCCCGTTTACTTTCATCCGAGAAGTTGGACTTCGCGTGGAACGATTCGAATACGCGTTTTGGGCAGGTGAAACAAAATCGTTGGAAGAAAACACGTTTAACGCGTAACGAAAGGAGATTCTTCGTTTTGCGATCGACGGCTCGCAAATTTGTCGAGGGCCGATCGCTCCTAGATAGCGGGATAACGGAAAGGTGGAAGGTAGGCCAGAGTCGAAGGCAGTTTGCCGGTTATTTTCTCGGTTGGACCGATCGATCGCGAGAGCCCGCTCCTCGAACAAACGTCGACTGTAGAGAGAGGTGGGGAGGAGAGGGTTGTAAAGAGCAGCGACGGCGTCTCTTACTTTGCTTTTTTACTCTTCGAACGATCCTGGAATCGGCCTGCTCGGCCGGTGACGGACCACGAGGAATAATTATTATTCCGCGAGAGAGAGAAGGGAAAAAATGGGAGTCGTTTGTTCAAACGCGACGAGGGTATCTTTCTTCAAAGTGGTTTCGAAGATTGCACGGGCGGCAATGGAGAAAGAGAGAGAAGGAGGCGGCCGTAATAATCAAAAACATTCTTAAACGTCTTATCCCGGGACTAATCTCGAAATTTTTCTCTCCTGGATGTCGAGAAGGAAAAGAGATTTCTCCGGGCGGAAAGAAACGCCATCCGCTGGAACGACTGCCGATGTTGGTCGATCCGGATCTAGAAACGTCGGATCGAGGAGGATCTCGAGAAACGGCGAGTCGCTGTGCTCTGCTTTGGAAACTCGATGGCGGGGCCGAAGGCGGAGGCCAGCGAGACCAGATACACGAGGTTCGTCGTCGTGTTTGCAGCGCACGCGAATGAAAAAACACGATGGGAAGAGAGCAAAAGGTCGTGGGAACTGCAATATACACGCGTCCATTCATCCGGATGAAAAGGTTCGTTATAGGGGCAATTACTGTGGTGGTGTGGTGCGCTGACCTCTATCAACGGCCGCACCCCCGTTCTACTACACCTTACCCCGACGCGCCTTACTGTTCTCTGCATTTTAGATTAGTTTAATGTCGGCCGAAGCGAGCGAAAGCAGCCGCCCGTTGCTCGATAAGAGAATTAACCGATAGGGTAATAAGGAGGAGGCCACGCGAACCGTCGTTCCTCCCGACTCTTCCTTCCTTCCTTCCTTCCTTCCTTCCCTCCTACGTTCTCCACCTCCTCCTCCTTCTCCTCCTCTTCGTGATCCAGTCTCCGCCTTTCCCTTGCTTCGAACGCGCTTCGTCAACCCATCGGTAAAGTAAAACCATCATCTTGCGAGACGACCGATGCGCTTTCTCCGTTTTCGTTTGCTTCGCGCTTGCTGCCCGAACGAATGGACAAACAGCTGTTCGTCGATTACAGGACGACAGATTTTCTGGTTAGTAATTCGGATATACATAATATCGAGCTGTGTCGCTCGATTCGGAATATACTCGCTGGCCGATGAAACTTATTAATATGATAATCATCGAAGCAAGGAATTATTATCACGGTGACCTATTAAATATCGCCATATATTACGCATTGAATATTGCGTTATTACGCTGAGCCGTAAAATAATCCTATCGTGGGGAGTAAATGTTAATAAATTCAATCGGTTAAACGAACGATGCGCATCCGACTGTCGTAGATGGTTGGTTTCGAAAACATAAGAAGACGAAGACTAAAAATAAACGCGAACAAATGTGATCAACGAACGACGATATACGATTAAATTGGCTGGTTTTTAATGGTAGAACGGCGAGTTTCGCGACAAAGGATCGAACGATTCGGCTGGGATCGATAGTTTCGACGAGTTTCGCTTCGAGATACACGGTTACTCGTATTCGTTGACTAGTGGAAAATGAAACGAGAGAGAAGAGAAGAGAAGAGAAGAGAAGAGAAGAGAAGAGAAGAGAAGAGAAGAGAAGAGAAGAGAAGAGAAGAGAAGAGAAGAGAAGAGAAGAGAAGAGAAGAGAAGAGAAGAGAAGAGAAGAGAAGAGAAAAGAGGAAGAGCAGTGCGTGTTTTTTTCAAAACGGAAGAATCGATATTCCGTTTGGAACGGTTGGATCAGAGGGAAGAAAAGGACGCCGGCGACGGGGGAAGGGAGCGAACGCGTGACTGTGACAGCGCGCGTTGAAAATATACCTATCGACGTTGTCATCGATAATGCGTGGAATCGAAATTTCCAGGCGGACGAGTTGGTTCGGTGGCAGAAAAAGTAAAAAGTAGTTAAGGCTAACTATACAGCCGTGAATCCATCATATTAGCCATGGGACTAATCGGTTGTACAACGGGCCGCGCGGACGACAGAAACGCGCAATTTCGAATCAATCTCCGGGGATATCTGACAGGGGCCGGTCCTCGTTCGTTTTTCTCCGGCTGCAGTCAAATCGATAGCTCTATACGGCCAGAGCGAAACCGCGCCACGCCGGCCTGCGACAAACGCGAAACACCATTTCCGTGGAAAGCAACCGTGTAACCTACTTGCTTTCGAGTAACCGGAGCCCCGGGGTCACGCAGACGAAACGCCGGTCGTTACGACCGTTCGCGGAGAGACGCGGTC
Source organism: Bombus huntii (assembly GCF_024542735.1). Classification (NCBI taxonomy): domain Eukaryota; kingdom Metazoa; phylum Arthropoda; class Insecta; order Hymenoptera; family Apidae; genus Bombus; species Bombus huntii. Next base: position 409,485 of record NW_026099328.1, on the reverse strand, counting down.
GCGAGGAAAACGCGTCAGCGAGAGGCGTAAATTCTCGCTACGATTCGGTGAATCGACGCCGCGAAGTAGTCGTTCCCCTGTTTCGGTTAGGATAACAGAGGTGGTTGAATGAATATGACACAGTAGTAAGTTATATTTCACCGTTTATTCCAACAACTTATAACGAGGATAGTTTCGCTGGTGCGTATGTACGAGATGAATGAGTGACTGATCTACGTGTGTGTATACCCGGTTAAAGGATGTTGACCGTTCGAAGGATGTAAACTCGGTACTGTCTTGGGAGACGATGCTGTGTCGGAGGAAAGCTAAGGATGGGTGTGTCTAGCGCACGGGACCATCGGATTTGTTGGTGCCGATGTTAGTTAAGAGAGTGAGGGAAATAGGCTTCGTTGTTAATTGGTTAAACGAAGGGTCTTAACCGCCCTCGAGAGAAAGTGGTTAGTAGGAGGAAAGTTGCAGCGTACGTGAGAAAAACTAACTTTCCCTAGTTAAGCCGTGGTAGACAATAGTCTTTGGAAATTCTTCGGAAACAGACGTTTGTTTGGTTTGAAGGACCTTTTCTAGGAAATCTATGAGATTTATGGAAGGTACTTGAAACTATGGAGGTTACGCTGCGAGTATCCGAAGACATCTGGTTGCCATATTGCCCGCGGTGTGTGGCCTGGGCTAGGTAGACTGTTACGCGACGTAACACCGGTTCTCCCTTAAACGCGATTAATGTATCGCTAGCTGGGAAAAAGGGAGAAAGAAAGAAGGAGAGGGGATAAGAACGAAGATAGAAAAGGGATTCGCATCTCGTGGAAATCGACACGGTTCGATCCACGTTTCAGCGAGCTTTCCGCCGTCGGAATCGACAATTGCCGGAGGAGGACCTTTTTGTCGAGCAAAATAAATAGACATTTTTCCCCTCCTTCGTTTTTCAGTATGTTTACCAACCCATTGTTCTATTCACCGTCGCTTCCGGCAACGTTCGATTTGGAAATGTTGACTCGGGAACATTCGATTTGGGTAACGTTCGATTCCGAAATGTTTTATTCGCTGACGATCGGTTCAGAAATGTTTGAGCCCGGAGATGGTGGATTCTCATACGTTCCATTCTCGGAACGTTCGATCCTCGGTAACACGGAGTTTAGCGATTCTCGAAACCCGGCAGAATCTTCGATTCGAAAGTGTTTGATAGACGTGCCCCGTATATCGTGCAAACACTCTTTTATACGAGTTTCGTGTATCTTTCTGCTCTCGGTTGTGCGACCAAAGTGCGCGATCGGTGTTTAGAACGAAACTTTCTTCGGGAAAAATCAGAACGTGCGTTACAATTCATTTACCAAGGAAATAAAGGCAAGGTCGATTTTGCACCGAGCTCGCCGTTTTCCGGGAACGTGCTGATATCCAAACGGACGGTTTGTATAAATTTCGGGGAAGGAGTAACCGGTTTACGATTTCGTCTGGCAGCAGCCTCTCGCGAATTATTCGCGTCGAAGATTCCGATGAACAGGGAAAGGGAAGGAAGGACGACAGAGGAAACGTATCGGTACAGGGCACCGAGTTAATTACATTAAAGATTCTGTACACAGATAAATTAGCTGCTTCTCCGTGCAGATAGTAATTATCGGGGTGATAAGTGGTAATAACAGTTTTACGCTAGTTTCAGCCTCTACCTGCTTCAGCTAACCGTTAACGAAGAAGACGCGGCAGTTAAAGCACTCGTTATCAAACAGCTTAACCCCGTAACTCCTTCGTGATTAAAAGCATCGCTATTAAGTGTCGTTATTCGTCGCGTTATTAGGGCGATACAGCTCGAACGTAATTAGCTCCTTGTGCAAATAATATCGGGTTGTCCGACAGTTTGCGCGGCGGATGTCGCGCAAGAAGAACGAAAACGACGAAAACGGGGAACAAAGGAAAGAATGAAGGCGGAGAGGGGCCGGAACAAAGCATGAGTCGGCTCAATGCGCGTACCTCGTTTTTCGGTTCTCTCGATAACCTCGAAAGCTCGTCGTTGTTCTTCGTAACGACGTCGTCGGCCGGCGATATTCCACGTCGTTAAAACAACCGGGACGAGTCAACACGGAGGCTTTCTTCCTTTTTTCTCTCCTGGAACGGATGCTCGAGAGGAAAAAAGTTTCCCGCCTCGTGCTCGGGCCACGAGCAAACGTTTTAACGCGATTGAAAAAGTTGAAACTCTAACGAGTGACTAGCAGCGATTAGCAGCAGTTTCCGAGTCGTATAGAAGGCGTGGTGTTTCGTTCGTTAAGTCACTGTTCACCTAGAAGCGTTTTCTATCGGTCGGTAATCGGAAAAGCTCGTCCCTCTGCTTCCGTTCCTCTCTCCATCGGCCGATTTACGCGACCCTAGTTTTATCGCTGTTTTATCGGTGGCCGTGCGTCGAAGCGTGCCTTTTTAAAAAGCTCGTACCACGGCAGTTTCTTCCGCTGCTCGTTTCTCGCTGGTCGCCACTGCGCGCGCACTTATAATTAACAATGTCACCGGTCGCGTCGAGTTGTCGCCGGTGCGGTTGTTAGCGAGAAGCTTTTAACGAAGCCGGACGAGGCGACGTACTTCTCTCGACTCCGTTTCTCCGCCAAAATACCAAGATCGATATCCGGTATCGGCGATGAAAACGCGCCGGTCCTTCGCCGCGCGATACGCAACGAAAGCAACCCGATCGCAGCGGGCTGATTTCACCGAGCCCGATGATTAAAAACGGGAGGGAATCGACGGTGCGAGATTTCCCGGCGAAGCTGCGGACGAGTACTGGATATTGAGATGAATTTAGCCGCGCGACGACGTCCTCCTTTCGGAAAATTTCAAGCGAATTTTCGCGGAAAAGTCGAGAAATTTGTAGAAACGTCGTACGATTCGTCGTATTTTATTAGCTCTATGGGCAACACGACAGACGTACGTACGTATCTCGAATTTCGTTTCCGCGAAATTTCACGGTGCCGGGAGAAATGATTCGCAAGGGCTCGGATCTTATCGTTGACGCGAGTCGATTTTCCAGGATCGTGAAGAAAGTATCTGATCAGCTGAGCGTATAACACGGTTTCTTAGATATGAATTTCTACGAGCGCAACCTAACCTCGACCTATTCCGATTTCAGATAAGATTTCCATCTTCGAGGAGACGCGAACCATGGAAAGAGAGGAGAAAAGTTGTAGGTATCGTTTCTGCCGCGTAGCGCCGGCACTTTCTTTGGAAAAAATTGCCGTTCGGCGAGCGTGTTTAACGTTAATCGCCGATCAACTTAGCCGTCGTCAATCGACCGAATCGAATAATTTCGAGGAATCTTCCACCGACTCTTATCGTCTTGGCCTGTTTCGCGTCTCCGTCGGCCGATTTTCTCGCACCGCGTTCTCCACCGCGGTTTTCTATCCGTATAATAGAATAGTATAGTAGAATAATACGTATAATATAATAGAATAGATACAACGATTATAACGCGTTGGATACCTGGATGTACCGATTGCCCCGGGGCGATCCTCCGTTTCTCCGGTTTTCGTTTCTTTCGTGCCAACCGAACCGAACAAAGGCGACGGATAGTTTCGCGGATAGTGGGCGTGCATCCATACGACGATAATTCTTCCTCATTTGTCGTCGTTTCTATAATTTCATCCGCTGCTGCCCCATCCAGTAGAGACTGGCCTGACCCCGATTTTATTATATTATATCATCCGCCCTTTTCCTACGTTTCCTCTTTCATCCCCCTCTTACCACTTTCCACGCTTTTCCTCCATTCTTCGCCGTTCCAATTGTTCCGTCGTATCTCTACCTCTAGCCTGTTTCTCAGGCTGCCTTCCCCTGTTTCCTGCCCGCTTCCTTTTTCTCCTTCGCTTGTCACGCTTTCTCTTATTTAATCCAGCCTCTCCTCTCTTCTTCGCCGCGTTCTTTCTAGTTTTTCACCGAGGCCTGCCTCGCGCCTCCCGTCTGCCGCCTCCCGCTCCCTCCTCGTCGCTGTCCCTAATTCCCTTCTCAGCCGGTTAAACCCTCCTGCCCCATCGTTCCAAGCTCCAGTCGATCCGTGTCTCCGTTCGATGCCGCCCCATTCCGATAATAACGCGCCAACCCGTCGCCGGAAATAAAGAGCACCTCGCGCTGATCCCTTTTGTTTCATCCCGAGCGATTCACCCCTCTCCTCGTTCGGTCGCCACCTCCCTTTATACCAGGCCGGTAAAAAATAATTGCAGAGCCGAAAGCGACGGAGATTCACGGCCCCCTTTTTCACCGCTGCGCCACGCCGCGCAACACCGCGCCATGTCGTGCCGCTACGAACCGCGTACCGTGTTCCCCTTTTGTCTTCGATTGCCGTCCGGTGACAGCGTTCTTCATCACGGCCTACCGTCGCACGCCCTTTCGTTACCGGGTTGTCGCCACCCCTTGGAAAATACACGACCCGCTGCAAACCCGTTGCTTCCGGACATCCTTTCGTGTAAGAATTCCACCGGTGAATGCCGCACAGAGGATTTAAGATAGAAGGGTTCTCTGGTTTGAGCGAGTGGAGCGAGTGATTAATGCGAGGCTGGATCTGACAAGCAGGGCGTGCAGGGGCAAGAACGCAGCAGACCGAGTATACGAGAACAGCGGATTGCTTCTGAACCGAGATCGAGCGACGGTCAGTCTTTGCCAGGGATATCGAGTAACCGTATTGATGCTGCCGACGATGACTTATAGCCGCTAATTTGCCGGAGTAGAAAATACGACGCGAAATTTCCAATTTGGAGGAAACGGTTGCCGCCACCTTGATTTTCGCTACCGTTTACAAGCTTCTAACGTTAGCACGTTATTTGCGATTCCATGGTAGACGATCCAATTATCTCGGCCAAGTTTTCTTCTTCCACTTTAATTACCACTTCTCAGGCCGTACAGTTGTATTTTCTTTGGCGAATCGGCTCTTACACGCGCTGCGCGAAATTAAACTTTACCGTTAAACTTGGCTTTCTTGTCGATAAAGTTCGATGGACATGGACGTATCGCGCATCGCGGCGATCGCCTTCCAAGCTCAGCGACCAAACGAAGAATCAAAGTCCCGCACCGTGTTTCGTTATTACGAACTTTCCGTTGAACACGCGCGCTTACAGCCCCCTTGCTTCCTTTTGCTGCGTTTCAGCCGCAGTTCCCAAGATATTACGACGTTAACTACGGTAATTAAAGTACGGTTCTACGTAGACCGTGATTAACAGCTGGCCGGTGTACCGAGTCACAGGCCGCCCCACGACACCCGACGTAAATAACAAAATTAACTTCTTCCCTTTCTTAATCGCCAGGCTCCGGACGAAAGCAACGATGACCGATCGTTCGTCGATCCTGCAAATTGTCCCTATAGCGGACTACGTTCGCCTATACCGGAATCGTCACGGCCCGCCATAAAGTTCACTTTGCCTTCAACGCTGTTACGTCCAAGGAATTGAGACGTTTGACATTGATCGGCGAGCAGCCAGCGCAATCAATCGGAATTTTTGCTCGGTCGTCGAGCTCGATCAGCGGCTCGCTTTCAACGCATATCCCAGCATGTTGTTTCGCGACGAAAACGCCACCTCGAGGGAGCGTTTGTGCAAAAAGAGCGGCTAAAAGGTGAGAACGCGACGGCGACAGTTTTATTCGCCCGTCACGACGTCACGACGGTACGACGTTACGACGTTAGGACGTTACGACGTCCGACCGAGCCGCGACGTAACTACCGCGAGACAGCAAGCCGCTTGGAAGGGATGTTTTTAAGGAGAAGAGGCAAGAAGAGAGAAAAAAGACAAAGGCGGTTATAAACGCAAAGAAAATACGAGTTCGCCGCGATGTTTCCGCGTTGATATTACGTTAGAGGCGGAACGCTGACATTCACGGTTGCGGAAGGAATCCATCCGTTAAACGATTTAGAAAGCAACTGGTTTTATTTCGGACAAAAAGATCCGACTCTTGCGCGACGTAGTTTAAAGCCGCCGTTTAATCTTGAGTCAGTTGCCCGACTTTCTGGTCAAGGGCTCTCACACGTATGCGTTCGTTGATGTTTCGCGAACGTTTATCGATAAAGTTAAAAAGTTAATTAAAGCGAAATACCGATGAAACACCTCGTTCGACGAGTTTCTCTCGATAAAGGAGTTGCAAGTCTGAACGTTATTGGAAATTGCGCGAGAAGGTTGGACGGTGGACGAGCTTGATAGTTGGACGAGGTGAGGGCGATCCGCTCCTCATCGCGGAAACTTCCAGCGAAACGTCGGACTTTATTCCTGACCTATCGAAACTTGGCGCGCAAAATTTACAAACTCGGCCGCGTTCGTCGTTGGTTGTCAGAACGTCCAACGATACGGGCATATTCTCGAAAGATTACACCTAATACGGGAGGATCGAAACAGAAAACTCGAACGAAGAATTGAAACGAAGGTGGCTAGACGGGTACATGCTCCGACCTTCTCCGTTTCGTATTCGCTGCACCGTGTACGATAGCTGTGATATACGGAACGCAGTGAAACTGGAACAGCTGAAAGAAAAATCGAAATTGCGAGTTGAGCGTTTTGCGGCGCAATAGAGCGAGATATATTTAACGGCGCTGATCAATTTACCCGGAAGATCGTTGCAAGCCTAAGAATAGCTCCGAGTTCTTCGAGGCAAGCCCATCGCGCAGAGTAATTAATTTTCTTAATCGACTAGCGAACAATAAATTAATCAACGTCGAAAAATCCAAAAATTTAACGTCGATCCAAGGATATTTTCGGCCAAGGCGTCGCAGGTTCCGTTCGCCAGAACGACGATCAAACGTGCTGCTAGACGGATTAACGGTGAATTACGCGAAGCAGCTTTTAATCGACGCTGCTCGAATATCAATTAAGGGCGGGAGTAGCCCGAGTGGCAAAACCGAGGTAATGCCGTATTTCGAAGAGATTGCTTCGCCCCGAGTGATTTAACGTCGTATAATCTGCTACGTGTTTCTTTTTTGCGTCGCTTCTTTCTATTCCTTTTTTTTTAACGGTACCTCGCGCACTTGTCGACGCGCTTGAGTTATTAACTCTCTTGTCCCCTTCCATCTCCTTCCTTTCTCCTTTTTTCTCTCTTTTTTTAATTTCTTTTTTATTTATTTAGATACCTTTTGTTTTTCAACCAATCTTTTTAAAGCGCTCGCGGAGGTGCTAAATATATCGTTTTATGCTTAATACATGCTCAACAAAGTGGATATAAAAGCGACGTTGAAACATTTTACTCTAAAGTTAGCCGTTACAAAGAAATCTGCGCAACGGCTCCCGCAGGACGTTACAAATTTCGAGGACCAGTTTTACAGCGTTACGAAATATACCGCAACAACATCGGCACGAAACCTCGCACAGTCTGAATTACCGTAGGAAAAAAGAAATTCCACTCGGCAGCAGGCATTCGCGAACGAGTGACGCAAAAATATGTCGGTTTCCACGAGGGGGGGGGGGGGGGGGGGGGGAATGAAAAAGAAAAGGAAGAAACCGTGGAACACGGGGTGTCGCTGAACCGGACGATAATTTATGTATCCGTTCGCTAAACTTGCGGATGCTCGCTGATCGCGTCGAACGACAAAGGCTTAACGAAACCGTATTATTTCTGCGAGTCCGGCGCGGCGTGCCGATAAAAAGAACTAGCAAACGGTTACGAGCTCGACACCCGGAACGTCGCTTGGATCTGGCAGAAGACGGTACGATACGCGGAACATTGGACGGATAAAACGAACACCGTCGTTTATCGATAAACAGAGCCGCTGTCGTAACGCGTTCTGTCGTGACGCGCTCGAGCAAAGTGCTGGAAATTTGTCACGTCGTGCTCGAACGATCGTAGCTAAACTCGGACGAAACGTGGCGGCTTCCAGTTGTTCGTTGTTAGTCGTTTCCAATGGGATACGGCGGCCAAAGGTAAAATAAAAAGCTGTTAACGAGATCGTCTACGGCGATGAGAATCCATCGGCGATAGCCGCAATTCCGTCCGAGTAAACGGCAACCTACTCGCTACAAACCTAATCGTATCCTTGTGCTCGTGATTGGTATATCTTGCCACGTCGATAGACCGCCAGCGACAGGTGCTACGTATCGATCTTATTAGACAGGAGGAACAATGGCAAACAAATCACGATCGCGTCAATGTCTATACGTACAACGACGCAAACGGAAACGTTTGTCCCCCTGATCGTTCGTAGTTAGACCTGTCGGACCAGCGAAATCGAGCGTTCTCGATCGAGCGTTCGCCAGCACAACTTTTCGCTCCTCTTCTTACGCCTCCTACGAGCGTGCAGGTAATCTTATTCCGAAAATGTATATGGAGAGTCGTGAACGCGCGTTATAACATACAGGCTGGAACGAACGAGCGAAGAGACGGTATCGCGATACCGATATCTACTTGAAACGCAAGATAAAGGAACGAGGGAGCAGCTCCTCCCTTTCGGAGCTCGGTATTCGATCGATGACGATCGTTTCGACGTCCAACGGACTAAATACGTGTGACGACGAGAGCTGGAATTACCAATACGAAGGTAAGTAGGTGTCTGTTTTCTTTTGCCCGACGCGTCGAAATCAACGCGCGTGTGTTTTGCAAAGTTTGAGAACAACGACGCGTCGAACGTATTTCAGCGATTCGCAAACTGTAACCGTTTCCTCGATATTGTCCTATAGATCAGCTACTAACTAAATTGTTACGAATTTTCAGTTCGTTCCGTTCTCGTTCTCGTTCTCGTTCCGTTTTCACGCTCTTTTCGCGCACCAACGTATGAAACGGACAGAGATTCGATGGTTACACGCACGTCATCGTACTAGGAAACGTATCAAAGTCTCGCACAGAAGGATCAGTCTGGCGGAAGATCACACGGATGTCACAGGTAGCATATTCGAACATCATGCGGGACGTACGTCTCGCAGGCAATCTGTTTATGCGTTATTGTCCCGTCCTTGAACGGAATAATTTTCAAACAGCCGCGGGATATGTGCATCTGCTGCGATACGAGCGTTACAAATACCGCTGACACTTTCTCTCGCCAGCAATATCTCGCTCGGTAGAAACGCTTCGCCGCCTACGTTTGCTGACAACGATGCTGGAAAATCTCGATTCTTTGCCTCGACAACGTCTTACGATCGTCGCCGCTGTAAAAACGAGAAAACGTAAACGGAACGTGTAAACGAATAAACAGGCAAGTTCATCGAAGCAACACGAAAAACTTCTAAAAACTGCGAGAGCCGCGTTTCAAAGCATCAAACACCACCTGTAAATATTCAGCCATCGCGCAGACAGCTTTCAATCGAGTCGTCGTCGATCGGCCGCTTTTTTCTGGCGTTTGCCCGTGAACGCGAGTAACCGTGCCCTGTCGAATCTGTCGATACGCAGAGCGCCGAAAACAAGACGCGACGTTCGGCGGAACGTGCCCGAACGATCGTTCACCCTTAGCCGCGGAATCAACGCGAGAGAATGGACGAAAAGGTTCGATATTGCTGGAACGGCGCCCGTCACGCGGATCGAACGACGCGCCAACGACCGTGCGTTATAAACCGATCTCTCGAAAGCCGTTCTGTGCGTCGCGCGATCGTTTTAATACGTTGGAAGCTCGCTCTCGCGAGAATCACCGCCCATTCTAACTCGCGTCTCCGAACGTCGTGCAAAGCAAATACCTATCTGTTATCCAGCCACCGAAACCTTTCCTCTCTCTCGCCGACGTCACTCCTCTCCTGGTAAACTCGAGTGCATCCGTTTAACGACGGAACCTTTCCGCAACATTAATTCTCTTTTTCCTCGTTCCTTACGCGCTGATTCGCCGATCGAGTCTTCTATTCGCAGAGACAGCGTCGAGACGGTCACCACGGTTTTTACGTTGGTAAAACGCGGCAATACGTTTTACAAAGCCGCTTAAACGCACCGTGACTATTGGCTATTAACGTATCCTATTATCGCAACAATGCGAAACTTTTCGTATGCGTATTTTCGTATATGCGTATATCGGTCGAATATCGAGAAAAGGGCACTTTGGATTTTCACGCTTTTCCGATATATCGCTAAACGCTAAAGACGTTTTAAACAACTTTTTCCTGCGCATACGTACAACCGATGCGGCGTTTGGTCTTAGTGTTGCGGTTATGCGGGAAAGCCTTGGTTTTCGAAGCTCGATGTAGGTAGCAGTATCTAATATTAATCCGTTCACCGCCGTGGCATTTTTTATGTTTACACCGATAAGGGTAAGCCGTGAATATTGCTAAATACTATAACCCGACCCAGCTTGGAAACTCGGGCCGAGCTACGTGTAATATTTTCCCGTGTAATTCGTGATTGAAGGCCGAGCGCCGACCGTGCGTGTAGGACAAAACCGTTCGAAACGTCGAGCTTCGCAACGTATTTCGAAAGCATCGAGATCGAAGGTGGCCTCGTTTTTTCGAATATTTACCGACTCTCGAATCGTTGCGCTTCTTCTAGTATTCTCCGCATTCGTCGTCGAAAACGGCGATCAAACGAGCGATAGAAAATTTTAGATAAATTTCACGTCATTCTGTATTTTCCTTCGCAACTTGCCCTCGATTATCGATTATTTCTTATCGTAGAACAAATTATCCAGGAAAAATCTTACAACGTGCTATCGTCAGCGTGATTTCCTTCTGTGATCCGCTCGTGCCGGGCAGCACCAGCCTCGTTCGAAAAGTTCGAGGGGCAGGGGGCGAGCGAGTCTATTTCCGTGCGCGGAGTTAACCAGCATCTGGAAGGAGTCGCGTAAACGCGTCTACGCCCGGAGAGGATGACGCTCGTTCACGAAGAACATATACACGAGGGCCAAGAAAGCACGAGCGAGGGTTGTTGAGCGCGTTTTGCGTTCGACGCGCAGCCACCAGCGAACCAGTTAATTCTCCGCCGTTTCGCGTACAATCCCTAAATTACGAGCGAGACGAGACCGCTTTGTCGAATTCCTGGTACTTAAGTCGGACCCGGTGGTTTTCGCATTCGACACTCCGCGTTGGTTATTCGCAAATTTTTCGTCGCGGTATTTGATCGATTTGGCCGACTCGGAAGCGCGGAGAGGGCTCGAGGCTCCTTCGCTTGGTGCAATCAACAATTGCAATTTTGTTAACTGCTCCGCGGGCGATCAGAGACCACGAAAAGTATCCATCAGATGAAAGCAGATCAGAGGCGGAAGATCAAACGACAAGGAACGCGGGCATAATGACCTTAGGTCGTGTTTAGGTAACTCGTGTTTTGTTTTCATCGCCGAATCGTTTGCGATGAGGAAAAAGCCAGATCCTGGAACTTTTGAGTCGCTTACGAGCTTTGTGAATGATTCGTCGCAGTTGCGAGTAAATTTTTTTTTTATATTTTACGTGGAGGAAATCCGCACGGACGCCAGGCCGCTTCTGGGGAAAGCGGCGTGGTAGTGTCGGATTCCAACCGACTAAAACCTCCACGATAACCGTCCCGGCTGCGATCGAGAGAGGCCCGGGAACCGATGTGAGCGTTGCAACGGGGCCTCCCCCGCGCGCTTAATACCACGGCTGATGGAGCGGTGTGTGACCATTGTCACACCGCCTCGTCGCCGGAGCCACCGACCCAGGCAGCCCGATTCCCCTAACGGCCTAATTAAAAAATAATTGTAGGAATTATCAAAAAATATGGACTACGGGGCCCCAGGTGGATGTAAACCTGGAATCTGTAGCTGGACTACTACACTAAGGCAATGGCAGTACGGATATTCACAACACAACTGTTCTTCTGTATACACAACACAATTACTCTTCTTCACTACCACATTTTGATGACAGGTGACGATCGTTTCGTTGTTCGGGGTTAGTATCAATGTTGCTGTGTTACAAGTATTACGAATATCAGGAGGAAGAATTTTTTTTTCCTCTTTTCTTTTTTTTTTGTTTTTTCTATGTTGTTTTCATAGGTATTCTTTTTTTTACTTTTTTTATTTTATTTTTTATTTTATTTTTATTTTTCACATCTCGGGAGGTAATTTCTCGTAGAGAGACACCTAAGACGTAGAAGCTGCGTCGCCCAAGTACGGATTCTCACACACATCACATTTCACTTCTGATCCTGAACTCACTTATATCAAAATCCAGGAGGGAATGGATTCGAACCGCCAACCTATGTGTTTGCAGTCTGCTACAGTAACCACATAGCCACCGTCGTCCTGTACAAAGTATAGTTCCATAATTCTTATTTGAGGCTAAACATTCTGATCTCGCACTATTAGATATATATTATTCATTATTCTCCCTCCCCCACCCCCTCTCATCCCACCCCAACCCCGCCCCCTCCCTCTCATCCCACCTCTCCCCAAAGTTACACAGCACCCAAAAAGCAGGCTACCGAAGCGTCCTGTTTTGCGACAAAGTTTTCAGGACAGAAAAAAATAAAAAAAATTCATAAAAAAGCTCCGCTCCTCAGCGGCTTAAACCCAAAAATTGTATTATACACGAAAAATATAAAGCGCCGACGCATAATACAGCATGGCTACGCCGTACCGCCACGTATCAGTACCTTTGCCTAACATATCTGTTGGAATACGACGATATCAACCGCATGCAGATAAGGTAATTGATCGTACGGATTCTTCCCTTCGCTGCCCAGCGCCATCCCCACTAGCGTGCGTTCGTGAGATGCACCACGGCGGCTAGCACGTGCAGGCTCTTTCGAAAATTCGCCGGAAGAAGCGTCAGGATATGGATGGAACATTCTAGATGGGCACGTCGAGAAGCTACTAGAAGGTTCTGTGCCACATGTGACGCCACACAGACACCCACACAGGTCACAATCATTACTGCATAGAGAGTGGGGCTCTAAACCTTTTCAAGGGCCATGGGTCACTAAGCCAGTCAGTCTGTGAATAACTAGCCAACTGTCTACATTCCAGAACGCACATTTATAATCCTTGTAATAATTGTCTAATAAATATGTCGGGTTTACATTAGAATTAGGGTTAGGGGCGTGAAACGAATCCTCGTTTGGGTTACACGTTGTCGTTATGCAATAGAGAAGACATTGACTAGCGCAAATACGATTATTATAGAACCGGACAAGTAACCGTGGTAGTTAGGTACTCGAGAAACTAATGACAATGATCCTAGGTTCAATAACGAATCCGCGGTCGACGGGATGATAGATGAACGTACTCACAAAATCCAAGTCGGATGCGTAATATTCACTGGCCGTAAAGGGTTACTCCTTAATCGATGAGATCGCGAGCGAGAATGCCTTTCCCGTCCCGATGATGCCACAGAGGAAAACTATAACGGGGTGTGTCTAAGGATACGAGATCATCGGATTCGTCGAGAAAAGCCTTCGTTCAGAAAGTAAGGGAAATTGACGTTGCTGCTAATTGGTCAATCTCCATATCGGTGGTTAGAGAAGGATGCTAGCCGCCCTCGAGGGAAAGTTGCTAGTGGGAGACGCCGCTCGTTGAAAAATACGTCTCCCCTATCTTCCCGTAGTTGGGACAAAGGCTGTTTGTCTGTTTGAAGGACTTTAGTTAACTAAACCTTAAGATTTATAACGGGCCCTTGGGCTAGCCGAACATGTACTGCGGAGACGCATCGACATCTTAATACCACGGCTGATGGAGCGGTGTGTGACCATTGTTAGACCGCCTCGTCGCCATGCCAGGCAGCCCGGTTCCCCTACCGGACTGCTTGGCGGCCCCGAGGCGCTGAGCCGCCAAGCGCCCAAGGCCCGAACCCCACGGAGGGGGGGCCAGCACGCTTCGCCAACGCCACACGGAGGTCCCAGGCGTTCACCCATCCGAGTACTACCCGTGCCCGGCGCTGCTTAACTTTCGTGATTTGACGGGAACGAGTGCATTCAGCCCGGCCAGGGCGTTGGCGTTGCGAGTAAATGGCTCTTTACCAACGTTCTTCTTCCATCTTTCCGGATTCCAATCCTCCAGCATCGATCTCGTTTTCTTGGTCTACGACGTCGTTCGACGTATCATTAGCAGGATAATTAGTTTCCTCTTTTGACAAATTTTTATCTCTGTTGAGATGCGATTACATCTTTAGACACAACGTTAGGCAATATTCTGAGGGGACAAGAAGTTTTGGAGAGAATGGTAAAGAAAATTTGACTTATGACACATAAGAATTATTTATTTTATTATGTAAATAGACCGCGGTTTTTTACGCATTTGTGGAAAATTTGCACGTAATACGACGAAATATATATGCTTCCTTTAATATTTTTCTATAATACTTAATAGGTAATGCAATTGTCCACCCTTTTGTCTTTTATCGGGATTTTATTTTTTTAAATATATTGTAGGTCTAATTATAAAATATTATTGTAGGAATTATCAAAAAATATGGACTACGGGGCTCCAGGGGGATGTAAACCTGAAAGCGTAGGTTTTGTGCGTGTCTATGGAGAAAAAGGTTTCCCTCGCGCAACTATGATCGAGCATCCAAGCTCGAAGGATACAACGTAAAAGTGGAGAGGAAAAAGCATAATCCCGGCAGAAAGGAAAGATCCAAGTGCTTCTCGCTTGTTCTTAAATCCGCAGAGTAAATGGAACGGCAGTAAGAAAAGCAATGACCGAAAATGGAGCGTTCCACTGAATAATGCAACGTTAGACGGTGAATAAATACAGACGGATAAAGCCGTCGCAGCCTCGGTATCGCCAGCTTATTAACGATAAAATCAACGATGTCGCGATACTTTGTCGATGCGACGAACGCTCGTTCGAGACTTGGCTTCGCGATGAGAAACAGTTTTGGAGGAAACGCGTGTAGATAAGGGAGTGGCGATTCCGTCGAACCGGAATGCGAGGAAAAGAAGCGAACGATTCTGCGAAGCTGACGCAGCGCAAACTTTCCTCACGACGTTAACAAACAGAGAAACGGAAAAGTAATTTCTCCAATCTCGAGAATATTTATAAAACGCGGCAAACAGAGGTACATATCGCGTGTTTACGCTTTATAAATAGGAGGAAAACAGGAAGGATGAAAGAGGACAGGCGGAAAGGAGAGAGAGGCGGGGGGATTGGCGAGGAATATCAGGATAAATTTCCACGACAAACACCGAACGAGGCAGTCGAGTAAGCTGTTTCAAAAATATACGTACGGACAGCTCTGGTTTCCAGCTACTGTTCGCAATTCGTACGCTTTGGAAAGTTTGGGAAAGCCGACGGCGTACATGCACGCCGCTCGCTATTTTCTAACGCTCTCATAAACTTTCGATGCAGTCCAAATATTAACGTGGCAGGGCAAAAACAAGGAGAAAAACGCGTATTCGTATTCGTCGATGCTGCTCTTGGCGTCGATGAAACCCCCATTGCGATCGAAATAAACGGGCGAATTTTCACCGACCTATGAAACGCCCGACACCGCGTATTTGTTCCCGGCGAAAAATACGAGAAAACCTTTGGTAGGGTCAATTTTTTTAACCGTAATCGCTCACCGGATACGCAATGTTGCAAGTTTGTCGCGATGAAAAAATGCCAGGAAAAAAAGAAATTTCTCTACACGCGGCGTACAGCCCGATGACTCTTGACAACGCAACAAGTTCGGCGATTTGAAATTTCTATTCTTCGAAAGTGAAACAAACGTGGAAAAAGCGCGATTTTGAGTAAATTCCCGGCAATTTCATAATGTAAACGTTTCGATTTAATTTACATGTACTCGTATCGTCATCGATGTTTCGAGTTCGATCTTACGTGGCGCGGAACCTATTAACGCGATGCTTTTCAGAATGAAACGGAAAGAGTATCGGAAAGTTGCTGACGTTCTTGAACGCGTAGACCCGGTATTACCTGGGCACGATTCCAAACGCCGCGAGCTTTTATCTGCATTTTCAATTTACTTTTTCGTATTAAAAGTAACTGGCTGCTGCTAGTTTGTTTACATCTACATATAAACCGAACTGATCGAGGAAAAATTGCGTGGAAAAGAAAATCACGAAAAAAACCGAAAGACGTTGGAACCGCTGGTTCGTGGGAGCCTTCGTATTCGCGAAAGCCATATTTCGTAGAAATATTATTTTTATTCGCTCGTTTGAAAGAAAGCGACGAATCTCGTTGCGTGGGTGACGCTTGCGAAGCATACGAAAGGAGGGAAAAGAGAAGAAAGGAGGAAACACGGTACAAAACAGGGCAGAGCTGGCTGGTTAATTTGCTTGTAACGATGCTCGCTAGTTACAGCTGGTTGACGTTTCCCGGCTCGGTTGCCACGGACTAGAGCGGTCTCCTAGAAAATCGTCGACTCGCGAGGGTGGAGCGTCGCGCAACGGCTTAATTATCACGAGCACGAAATGAAAATTAGCCGACGACGATGCGTTCGTTCGTTTCCGGGTGAAACGTGGTGACACTTTGCACGGCGAAACTGTTTGAAAAGCAGACGGTACGCGGCAGCAGAGACATCCGTTAGTCGCGGTTGTATCGCGTGCGAATTATCGACGGGATCGGGATCGCTTTAAAAATGCCTGGCTCGTGTTCGATAAATCCAGCAAACAGGATTATTACAGCAACAGGAAGAGATTATAAGAGATACAAACTCTCCTCTCTTTGCAACTTTGTATTTCGGAAAAACGTTTCGAAACGAACGATCGAGTCACGTTCCGTTCCTCCCCGTACACGCTTTCGCCACCGGATCGGTAAGCAAGTTCAGTTTCAGTTTCGCTTTCGGTTTCGGTTTCGGTTTCCGGTAGAAAGTGGAACTCGCTGTTGAAACGTTATCCTCTTGACGTCTCTTTAAATGGTCGTGATTTTGCTCCGCTTTAACTCCTTTCGAACGACGGAAACCACGCTTGCAGAACCGACGTTAACTTTTCAGCGAACATGGTTACAACGTGTCTCGCGGTGTCGCCAGTCAGATGCGTTTCGAACGCATCGACGTCCACTAGAAAACTAGAAAACGATAATACCTCGTGCCCGAACTGTGAGAAACCAAGGATCGCGCGTCGCGCAAGAAGAATTACTGCTTTCGTTGGTCTATCGAAGAAACGATAAATAGTCCCTCGTAATTCCATCGTGCGAAACACGTGGTCGGCCTATCGAAAAATGGCCACGAAACAAATCGTGCACGAGTTGGAGCGATCCGCGACGGAAACGTCTTACTTAAAGTATCGTTGCCATTTGCTTCGAAGCGACAGGGACACGATACGGAAAGCCTTGGGGATCGAGTCGTTAACCAACAGACCGTATAGGTAGGAGAGTACCAGAAACCGCGAAGAAAGGACGACGAACCGCGACACGGTCGTCGTAGAATCGAAGCACTGCAGCCGTGTCGGCCCAACAGACGTAACAACGGTGACCACCGAGAGAAATAGGAAACGGGATAAAGGAAACCCCTGGGCTATGGTTTGACAGCCGACCCGTGAAACCTGCCGATATGCGCGCTGTATTAGAACCCCGTCGGTCGAATCCGTGTGTTGGCGAGACTTCAAAAAATCCTGACACCGAACGCATCGCAACTCCACTCGTAATCCGATGTAGCTACACGCTAGAAGGACGTTCGTGTGCACTGGGGACCGGATACGCGCAGCTTTACGACTCAGCTAACCCCGCTGCGTCTCCTCTCGTCCTGGTCCACACACACGCGTGGCCATGTTTTCCTCGTCTCCGAGGGACGCGCCGCTTTCACGGAATTACGATCCATCTTGTCCGAGTTAATTCTCTTTGCAGACAGACGTGGCACTCAGTAATCCGATGAATTCGTTTTAATCGGTCGACTTGTCGGAAATTGGCGGATTCTACGCGGAATGCACGGTCGAACAGGCGCCTCGCGTCGTGAAATTTTTACCCGTCCGACGTTTCGATTCGAACGACGATCCTGGAGAAACAGGTAGACGCGGTTAATTGCAGCTTCAGAACTGCGCTGGCTGAAACGAAAGGTAGATTTGGTGTATTCCGTGGAACGAACGAGCTGTTTCACTAACATCGGAACAAAGTAGAAACGAATCGGTACTTATCAAGGAGAAAACATTGTCCAGCGTGGGGAAAAGATTAAGGACCGATATCCCTCGATCCACGCTGGAGAGGGCCGAAGAAACAAGGCGAATTAGCGGGAGATCGGGAGAAGAAGGCAGAACGGGCGGAATAGAAAAGGAATGGATACGGCAAGCATCGGCCGTGCGATTTCGGTTTCGTATCACATAGCGTTATCCCCTCGTAAAGTTGGCCACTCGTGCCACTAGCAGAAACTGTATGGCGGGCTCCGAGAGGGTTTTAATCGCGCGACGGACGAACGTATCGGTGAAATTACTGGAGAGCCCCGTCGACGTGCCTTTCGGTCCTGTCTGCCCCACGGCTCGGCTGCCACGGATCTAACAGATTTACCGGATACAACGTGCCGGGTTACGAAACTTCGAAACTGGCTAAGTTAATTGCCGGTCGCTCCCCCGCACGTACTCGTCTATCAGGCGACTCCAACTAGTAACCAACGAGGAAACCGCTGATTTCAGGCGTAAATTCAGCTGAAAATCCGTAACGTGGAACGATGAAAGAGGCCGCACGGAAGAAAATAGCCTGGCGATCAAAAGGCTGGAACGTGCTTTCAGACCCGGACGCTTAGCTGCGCCGCCCCGCACCGAGATCCACTCTGACTTTCGCCCTTTGCTGCGAATATGACAGCCCGTTCGCGCTTTACCCTCGACGATCGACGCCGACCACGCTTCTGCCGCCTGTTATTTCCCAACCGTCCACCGTTTTGCTCCCCTTCTTTTTCATTTTCTTCTTTCCGCTCTTCTCCTTTTATCCTCTTTTCCCTTCTTCTCTCGCCGAAGCGCCGCGTTTGCTGTCGAGTTCGGCTACGATTGGCAAACACAAATCTTACGTGGACGCGCGATACGCGCGTTCCACGCATTTCAAATTTCACGACGTAACGTACTCGACGACTCAACGTAACGTGGAAAACGCGACAAGATGTTCGAATTTGGAATTATGCGAGCGCGCTGGGTCGATCGGCATGCCATCCGCCAAACGCGCGGCAAATAAATCTGTCGGTGTAATTTTAACGAGCCGCGATACCGCTCGAGGATTATACGGGTAATTTAAATTCCGCTCGCTCGATCGACGCGACCGATGGTAGAGCAAATCGGACGAACGGTTTGTAACACGAGACATTAATAAAGTTGGTGGAGCCGCGGAAAGCGGATGGAAATGGAAATTTTCCGATTTTAATATCGGTGAATGCATCGAGAAGAAAGATCAAAAGGTTGACTGTTGATTAATTTGAGCGGCACGCGAGCCACGAGCCCCGAGCCCCGAGCGTCGCGATGCTCGCGTGCGCCGAAGCTACTGCGATCGAGCGAGCGTCGTAACCTCGGTAAATAACCCGTCGTATAATATTACGTACACTGATCAACGATTCGGAAAGGGAGTATTCGCTAACCGGGGCATCGCCCCACCGTCGTGCGAAAATAAACTAATTAGCCTTTGGGGACGTCGAGGCATGCCCCTCGACGCCCCAGCGGATTTCAAGTCGTCGATTTTACAGCTAGCTGCTGTTACGTTCGAACCGTTTGTAAACCAGTGACGCGCAATTTGGGATAGCGATTGCGATCGAAATCCGACCCCTCTCGAGAATCCTACGGAAAGAGAATTTCTTTCGCAGTGGTTGGTCTGGCCGATCCAAGTTTCGGCGCGCGTTGTCGCGATGCCTAATCGCTGCGTTGCCGATCGTCGTTGCCATTCGAACGCGCGGCGAGCGAACAGCCGTGAGTTTGCTCTGTACACTCGAGGCCTGAACTTAAAGGCTTAAGGACCTGTTTGCCGTTGCAGCTCGGCAGAAACGAATCTTCGGCGTTCGCCAGAGCTAAACCAGCGAATATTCGAGCGGCCTGCCTCGGAACGGTCGCTGAATTTCTGCTGAAAAATTAATCAACGCGGAACGTAAATCGCCAGTGATAAACACGTGAAAAACCATGCGCTGATGATGGGGGGGGGAGGGAAGAACGGCAACGGCAACGTTGTTGCCAAACGAATGTAATGAACGGGCAAATACGCGTTTGTTTGCAAGTACCCTACGGCGAGCAAATAACGTTACGCGAAATACGCGGCCCAGTTTCATCCTGTGTCTTCCTTTTATACAAACGCGTGAAAAATTTCGCGGAAATTCGCACTGGCGACGCAGAATCGGTGCGCGGAAGAAATCTGGCCGACTCCTGTTAATAAATTTCTTTCTTACAAAATTTTCCCCGTGGTTCGCGCTATCCAGCCTCCCGTGTTTCCATCTCTTCGCCAGGAATTTGGCAACAGAGTTTGCGAAAAGTTACGGGCGCCGACTGGAGAGAACGGCGAGACCGGTTTTTCTAAAATAAAACGATCCTGCGAAATAGACGCGACGAGTGCCACGGTCAGTCTTGGAAACTCGAGTCTCCGCGAAAACTTCTTCCGCTTCTGGCTATACGTACAAGTATATCAACGCGCGCCTTGCAACGCGTCTCGTGCCGTTTTTCTCCTATTCTGCTTGCACGTTTCTCAAAGAGAATACCTAATACCAAGGTGGTCTTCGCTTTACGCGTCTGTGCGATTCCCGCGATGGAAAAAACGTCGCGCTGTTCAGCAAACCAGCGTCCACGCAACGACAATACGTATACGACGATGCATAAATCAACGAATGTTCGCGTATAGAAACTTGTAAAAAAAATCCACTGTCGAAAAATAGAAAAATTCGTACTCGTGCAAAGATCAGCGGGAAACGAAACGATTTTCGACTCGTCACCAAGCGTTATAGTCATAGGAATGTAACGAAACGGCGCGCAAACAACCGACGCGAAACCATCGTGACGTAAAAGCATTTCGCGACAGGGAGCGCGGGTCCGACCGTAGCGAAAAAACAGCAGCCAGCCCGCTGTCGTTTCACCCAATGGGGGTGTTGTATCGATATGTCGAGGCAGCGTCGCTGAAACCTGCTTGTGGCAGAGAGCCAACGATAAGGGCCGCCATCTATCGACCGTAAGAGCCTCCTTTTGTATTAACGACGCTGTTCCGACTGTAATTGAGAGCCTCTGTACTCCGGCCCAACGTCGCCAGGTTATTAAATCCCGGGATATAAATTAGTTAATATTATCCACGCGCCGCTAGCTCGCACTCTTTTCTTCGCCAGAGAAATGGATTTTCCGCTCAACTTAAATTGCTTAGCGATCGCCGGATGTGAAAGATTTATCGAGTCCGTCGATAAAGAGCTTTCGCGTACATCCGACCCGATTAACGTACCATCGACACGCGACAACTGCCAACGATTTACGACGGTTACGATGGTATTACCTTTTCTTCACGATACTTTTCTTTTTCTTTCTCTTCTTCCGCCGTATTTGAGTTGATCACTATGGTTGGTCGCTTTACGTCATCGTGTACGAGGGACACGCCGAATAAAGTTTGTGGAAAATCATTACTCCACGGATCCTTTTCATCGAGTGTTCCAAGATAGCCGTTAGTGGAATTTTCGACCGCGTTTAAGACCCTTCAACGAGCTGAAATCTGCTCGCCAACTTTACTCGGAATTCAATGCTTTTCAATTACAAAGATTTTCCGGTTAACCGTTCCTTAATTAAACATGTAACTATACCGAAACGTTTAAATTACCTTTTGAACCTGGTATACAGGTCAAAGCTACTCCAGTTTACTCTGCTTTTTTCAGATCGTCCCTTTCAATTTCGCTGCGCGGAACGTCGGGAAAGGAACTCGAATACGAACGACACGAATAATTTGATAGAAAATCATCGTCGAAGCGAATTCGAAGCAAATTCGAAGCAAATTCGAAGAAAATTCGGGCCGAACGAATTCTCGCCTCGATTCGAAGCCAATATGCTTGTCCTTAAATTGGCTGTCCTCCTCGGCAGGATACCTACGAAATCGCAAATACGAGACCGACGATTCGTAGGAAAATCTGTGTGACCGCCGGTAATAAAATCTCCTATAATCGACGTTGGCCTGCTTACGTCAATCTGCTCGTGGCAGGTGTCCGACGATACAGGCTCAACGCGACATCAACCTCTTCGTTATAATCCGTACAAGCTTGGTCTCGTGTAACGGAAACGTTAGTCGTGTAATAGATACTTTCGATGTCGGCGTCGAAATCATTTCCCAATATATTTCCTGCGAAATTGCTTCGTAATTTCGTAGTAACACACCGACTGGCTATGTGCCACGTCACCGACTCGCCTACACCTCGCTATCTCTCCCTTAACGACAATTTTATTGAACCGAGCGATCGACCCGGCTCGCCCGGTAAATACCTTCGCTCCTCTGGACACACCGACGATAATTGACCCAGTTCGATATCCTTGTAAACCGACGCCAGGCGTTTCTTGCCTCGTAAAGACGAATCTTTCGAACGGTGTCATTCGCGTTCAATTCGTTTTTCTAGCGAGGGGTCTCGAATCTTTAAACGACGAGAAACCTAATCACTTTCAGACAACTTTCGTTTAAAGACGAAAGAACGTAAAGAACTGGGTTCGGCCTTCTCCCATCTGCGTATCTTTCGGGGAGTCGATTGCGATGGTCATCTCCTTTGTCGGATACGATTCGAATTGGTCGAATAAGCTGGCAAGTGCTAGATCCGTCTCATCTCCTTCTTCCGTCGAATATTAGCGCCGCTACGAACGCATAAGCCGAAAAATCTTGCCACCGTATTACGCCGAAATATTCGACGATGTTCATTCGCAAGCGATAAAGCTTCGCTACTGTTCGCGATCGGCGCTGCTCTACTACGAAATATCAAATTTATCGCGTAGCCGCGTACACGGGAGAAGGAAAGAGATCGCAAGGGCGGTATTTACCCAATGCGAGAGACAGGCTACGAAAGACGAGCACGAGCGACTACAAAGTTCAATCGGGCTCGATGAAGCTTAACTTGCTCCGCGGAGAGCGGCCATTTGGAATTCGAGTGGCGTGTACGGTGTGCTCGGAGCGTTAACGAGTTCGATCGTCATCGTAAATAAGCAACCAGCGGTCCGAAAAATCTCGCCACGGTCAAGAAGACTTAAGAAGCCGTTCGCGGAAGATGGACGGCGCCACCCGCTACTTCTCGGCCGGAAATTACAGGTGACTTAGCGCGGTCTCTCTGCCCTCGCTTCTCTCGACAGACAGAGAGAAGAGGGCGCGGGCGCATCGTAAAATCCAAGCGAAGAGAAAGAAAGAGAGAGAGAGAGGCGTCGCTCGTCGAAAAACTCAGATGCGATCTTTCGCGAGTTCGTCGACAGTTTCTGCCTCGCTGTTACGTTTCTACCGCCCCCGCTGTATTTCGAAACGGAAGGGGGGCGCGATTCCGTCTGTCGGCTCTCTTCCTGCACGCTTCGTTGTGCACCGTCGCGCGTATCTAGACGCTGGAAACGAGAATTATGAAAATTTCGTGGAGCAGTTGCGCCAACTCTTCTCGTTTCTCGCCATTGAAATCGCAGGTGTCAGGTCGCGCGATCGATACAACCCCCGTTAAAGGATCGAAACGATGTTCGTTTGCGATTCTAGGCAAAATCGTTTCCTATTTAGCGTGAAAGTTCCAATTGTTTCTCTCGTCTAGTTAGCGCGCAAGCTTCTTCTCCTTTCCTTTCACTCGTTAGAAGCGAAATAGTTCAGAGATCCTCGCAGCGTTTCAAACATCCCGATGACTCTCTTCGTTCCATTGTCTTCGTCCAGTTGTCTTCGAAACGTTAATTTATTCGTTCGTTCTCCTCGTTGGCGTAAGCGCAAACGCGCTCGATCGGTTACCTCTATTTTCGTTCTTTTCTCTGGGTAGCGCGTCGAGCGAAAAGCGGGTGTGAGTGGCTTGACGGCTCGAGAGAGTGCGATCGAGGATTCCCGATGTTCTTCTCTGACGGATCGTCGATATACGTAGAACGCGACGAGGTCCAACTCGATTTCGCGTCGCGCGTTTCAGAGGATATCAGCCCTTTTCTCTCGCGATCCAGCAAGAAACGACGAGCCGAGCGAAGGAGGAGGAGTCAACCTCGACTGCGGTATCTGCGCCGACGACGCGATCCGAACGTAGCCATTGGAAGGTCGCTTTAAGCGTTAATTTGGCGATCTCGCGATCGATCGAGATCGGTGTCGGGATCGGCGTAATACGCGCGTACGATCCCATATTACGAGCGAAAGACGATTAAAAGACTTCGCGCTCGTAACCGTAACACTGTCCGGGCATGGTTGTCCTTGGGTTTACGACGCCTGTCGCTCGAGATCCCATTGTCTCGAATCGATTATCCAACACTTTGCACCTGCTCCGATTAGTGCAACGTCGAGGAACAAAACAATGCAAGAACGATGAAACATAGGATATACATTAAATGATAAGGGATCGGGGCTTTGGCGCTACTTTGGCGGGGCTACTTTGGCGGCTTAAAAGAGACGAATACGTGGAATACGTCGATCGATCTCTCGTATCGAGGATACGGACTGGCGAACGTAAGACGGATCAAGTTTCGAGCAACGTTTCGAAAGGGCGAATAAATTGGAATTAACGCGGCTCGCTATAGGGCGAGTATACGGAAACCACGGGCTGCGATAATGTAACCCGCGGGATAAAGGCTTCCGCGTACGACTCGACGTACAATTGCCCTTTACAGTGTTCGCAGTGGAAAACGATCTGCGCACAGATCGGGGTGCGGCTTAATGCCAATTCACGGACAAAGGGTGACCGCGGACGAAAAAGAGAGCCACGGGATTCTTGGAGCGAGCGAGTAAAGTGAGAACGGCCGGCTGCGCCGTTTCTTTCGACGTTGCTCTCTCGATTCGGAGATAACAGCGCTGTGTGCCGCCGGACGATTAATAACCGACTCGAGATCTAGATACGAATAAGTATAAAAAGGTTGGATCTTGGTTTCGTCGTTCTTACGACCATATAACGCTTCGTAGGACGTGACGATGTGAAACGAAGAATCCCTTCAGAATGGAAAATGCCGCGACACGGACCGACGCGAAGGCCGACTTTGATACAAAGCCGAAGGTACTTGACTCCAACGACGTCGAGTATCGCTCAAGGGAGATCGGTCATGAAGTAAGGGAAAGAGGAGCACTCGTACGATCCTCGTCCCCCGTGCGATTAAATATCGCAGGGGTGCGGTCGATGGAGATCGTAAGAAGATTCGCGATAAAGCGATCGAAGCAGGCTTACGCCTGTAATCTTTGGAGGTACGTTAATA
This sequence comes from Bombus huntii, assembly GCF_024542735.1. Lineage (NCBI taxonomy): Eukaryota > Metazoa > Arthropoda > Insecta > Hymenoptera > Apidae > Bombus > Bombus huntii. The sequence continues at coordinate 384,450 of NW_026099328.1, read as the reverse complement.
TCGCGACTAAACGTCGTAACCTACGAAATCCGGAGAAGAGGGTCGCAGTTATTAATCGGGCAGCGATAATCGCCGGCTCCACGATATCCAACGAATTCATCCGCCTCCTCGTCCGTCGATACTCCGTCGTTCTTCGATCGTCGTTCTTAATTGCGCGTCTCAGGGGGACGAGAGCAACGCGTATCGCCACCACGCGTCGATCGACGAGGTATCGATTCGCTTCCGCGACCAGCGTCAAAGGCCGGGCCGACGAAACAACGTTATGCCACGCGTCGAGATTCGCGTTGCTCGGCGTCTTTCTCCGTGGGTCACGAAGCCAAAAGGGAGGAAAAACACGAGGGATCCGTTAAAAGGCGTCGTTGTTCGATCAGCGTGTGTCCAACGATAAGCGAAGCGACGAGGACGCGACCTAACACCAACACGGGCAATTCCTTTTCCTCGGGTTTCTCGTTTTCTGGATGGACGATCCGGTCCGTAGTTTTTGATTCTCTACAGAGGAGTATACAAGTACTTGATTTGCAAAATGATTAGTTTAAAAGATATCTTAAATTTAACTTTTTTTTATTTTATTTTATTTTATTTCTTTTATTCCTTTTTTTATTTTATTTTACTTTTTATTCTATTTTTTTTATTATGTACCTTGCAATTCGTACAGCTGAACATTAAATTTAGTATTGTAGGACTTGTGTGAATGAGGAGGAAGGATAAGAGAGAGTTAACAAGTTTTTAAGCTTTCATTAGTTTTTATTCACCTACAGTCTTGACTAAGAATATACAATTCAGTACTAATATATATAGAAAAATACAAATATCCACATAAACTGTACATACAATCATACATACGAAACCATACATACAAAACCAGACATACAAAACCAAACTTGACTAAGAATATACAATTCAGTAGTAATATATATAAAAAAAATACAAATATCCACATAAAACTGTACATACAACCATACATACAAAACCATACATACAAGAATTATTATACTTAGAAAAAAAGTGTCTGGCAATAGTAGCGATTATTCGGGATCGAGGTATCCCAACTCCAGCCAGTATGCTGCCATATCTCTTGCGGATTCTCCCGGCTCTCGGTCCAGCAGCAACCTTGCAGTTATTGCTTCTCCTGGAGAAGGATCGATGTTGACTAGGCTCCCTGTCCGTCTCAACATGGTGAATTGGGCCACTCGATGTCTCTTCCCTTGGATCGGTTGTTCTCGTACACCTGGCAGAACGATTTTTCTAGCCCACGGTGCCATTTTTGCCAAATTACGGGGCAGCAGCCGTATTGAATCGAGACATTGCTCGCTCTCTAACCCCCAATCGATTAGAAAGACGATGTAGCCAGTCATGGTCCTTTGTAAAAGGATGGCTCTTTCCCAAGCGCTAGATTCCTTAAAATCTACTAGCACGGCGACTAGCATGCCTGTTCTTAAACTTTTCGCCTTCGGCAAGTACTCCACGGGATGTTCCATCATCTTCAAATTGAGTGTTTGGGTTATCTTCGGCCATCCAGCCAAACGAACCCACATGGTGGTAAGTGACTCGACTCGAACCACCCGGACGGGAACTCCTTCTCGGAACCGATCGTTTGTCTTTTGTAAAATCTCCATGGTATACTAGATTTAGAAAAAATTTCGAATGTTAATGTTCGACTATACTGATCTGCCTAGTTTACGTGTCTAGGTCGGATGGTGCTGGCTCCGCCGGGAATCGGACCCCCCTTTATGTACCAGCAGCACCGACCTTGGAGAGGACCCCCTTTATATATCAGCTGCACCGACCTTAGAGAGGACCCCTTTAAATATCAGCAGCACCGACCTTGGAGAGAACCCCCTTTAAATATCAGCAGCACCGACCTTGGAGAGAACCCCCTTTATATATCAGCTGCACCGACCTTAGAGAGGACCCCTTTAAATATCAGCAGCACCGACCTTGGAGAGGTACTCGGTCACCGTTTAAGCTAAACGCACGTTTTCGTTTGTCTTGTTTCACACTTTTCTTGTCCTCGCAATATTTTATAACAGTGTTATCAATATATACAGGCAAAATATATAGTCTATTTTTGATACACAAGTGTCAGATATCAATTATTGCTTTCCGTTAAAATAAATATATCATTATTAGATGCTCTTTTTAATATTCCGATCCGCATCCTTACAATATTTTACAATTTTTAACCTAAAAATGTCGCTAGAAAATAGAAAACGAAAAACAATTTGAAAAGCACTAGCTCGCTTGAATGTGAAAATTGTGACGTGGGTGTATGTGCTTTGCCCTGCTTTAAAATATATCACACTCAATTGTATTATTAATAATTAAAGTAAATTATTAAAGTTCACGTATATGTATCGTACCTTTAAGAAAAATTAACATTTAATTATCCAATGTGCTTGCGTAGAGAACAGCATTATCCGCCACATATTGCGGTGCAGTATCGTTTACGCGTAGTTCGCGTCAAACCCTGCCCTACGAAGGAACGTCCCCGCACAAAATTCAATCGTACCTAAGACGTTAAACCGATCCTTTGCAAGTTTTCTTCAAAGAGATACGCTATACGAGTTGTTTGATTGATATCCGAAAAGTTTCTTTCTGTTTATGAGGAAATAATAGACGCACAATGTTATTTGCTTTATATCGTTTTGTCGCATTACGTACGATCCATTTTGTTCTATTGAGATAAACACCGAGACATTTCACAGACTTGGTTTCACGTTTGTACGGAGGTGCTTTATTGTAAAAACGACGTTTGCGAAAAAAGACATTTTTCGGACAACCTAATATATTTCATACGATGCTGTTGCCAAGAAATATTTATTAACGAAATGCTAAAAACTGTTAGTTGCAAACAAATACTAGGGGAAATTGTTTTATCCGCTTTTACGCGCAGAAGAATTTTACTGCTCAATAATATTGCGATTGGAACGAACGAGCCGTTTCGCTAACATCGGAACAAAGTAGAAACGAATCGGTACTTATCAAGGAGAAAACCTTGTCCAGCGTGGGGAAAAGTTTAAGGACCGATGTCCCTCGATCCACGCTGGAGACGGCCGATGAAACAAGGCAAATTAGCGGGAGATCGGGAGCAGAAGGCAGAACGGGCGGAATAGAAAAGAAATGGATACGGCAAGCTTCGGCCGTGCGATTTCGTATCACGTAGCGTTATCCCCTCGTAAAGTTGGCCACTCGTGCCACTAGCAGAAACTGTATGGCGGGCTCCGAGAGAATTTTAATCGCGCGACGGTCGAACGTATCGGTGAAATTACTGGAGAGCCCCGTCGACGTGCCTTTCTTTCCTGTCTGCCCCACGGCTCCCGCAGGGAGGATTCGCTTTTGCGAGTCTATGGGGGCTGGCAAACACCACGGTCCCGCAGCCAGGGAGGACCGTCGGGACAAGCGTCCCGCTTACGTGAGTCCTCTATGTACACCGCAAGGAAGGTTGCTGTGGTGTAAGACAAAGATCTTCCCCACGGAGCCTTGGGTAGTAGCGCACCCACGATCCTGAAGCCAAGGGTGAGACCGTCGGGAGAGCCGCCGAGGTACGTTTCCTCAACTCCCGCTTACGTGAGTCTCATCTGGGTCTGACCGCACGGTGTGCAGGTAAACCGTGCAGCAGAGACGTGGCGGTACATCCACACGCGCGGTCCCACCGTTGACATATGAACGGTACCACGGGCGGTCGAGTGTTAGCCCTGAGGGCGTAGCGAACCCTCGGCTCGACCAATTATGGGTATGGACTCGTGGTGGCAGTGGTTGTGGCCAAGTGCTGGCAAGAGGGCTGGTTTAAGGGGGACAAAGTCCTCCGAGTGGCCTTCGGCGGGTGAGCAGCGTCCCACCTGCTCCGGATACCGTCCCGGCAGACGGAAGGGCTTGGAAAGGGCCCCGTTCGACCTGAGACGAGAGTGCCTCCTGCGGGCGATTATTTGAGGTAACCGGTACTGTGTACCGAGTGCGCTGGTTGGGCGTATCCCAACTCCGATGGCTTCTAGGGTTGCCCGGGTGCTGTATACGATACTAAATCTCAGGAAAGTACCCGACACCAAGAACCAAACTACATGTCTGCCCCACGGCTCGGCTGCCACGGATCTAACAGATTGACCGGATCCAACGTGCCGGGTTACGAAACTTCGAAACTGGCTAGAATCGACTGCTAAGTTAATTGCCGGTCGCTCCCTCGCACCTACTCGTCTATCAGCCGACTCCAACTAGTAACCAACGAGGAAACCGCTGATGTCAGGCGTAAATTCAGCTGAAAATCCGTAGCGTGGAACGATGAAAGAGGCCGCACGGAAGAAAATAGCCTGGCGATCAAAAGGCTGGAACGTGCTTTCAGACCCGAACGCTTAGCTGCGCCGCCCTGCACCGAGATCCACTTTGACTTTCGCCCTTTGTTGCGAATATGACAGCCCGTTCGCGCTTTACCCTCGACGATCGACGCCGACCACGCTTCTGCCGCCTGTTATTTCCCAACCGTCCACCGTTTTGCTCCCCTTCTTTTTCATTTTCTTCTTTCCGCTCTTCTCCTTTTATCCTCTTTTCCCTTCTTCTCCCGCCGAAGCGCCGCGTTTGCTGTCGTGTTCGGCTACGATTGGCAAACACAAATCTTACGTGGACGCGCGATACGCGCGTTCCACGCATTTCAAATTTCACGACGTAACGTACTCGACGACTCAACGTAACGTGGAAAATGAGACAAGATGATCGAATTTGGAAATATGTGATCGCGCTGGGTCGATCGGCATGCCATCCGTCAAACGCGCGGCAAATAAATCTGTCGGTGTAATTTTAACGAGCCGCGATACCGCTCGAGGATTATACGGGTAATTTAAATTCCGCTCGCTCGATCGACGCGACCGATGGTAGAGCAAATCGGACGAACGGTTTGTAACACGAGACATTAATAAAGTTGGTGGAGCCGCGGAAAGCGGATGGAAATGAAAATTTTCCGATTTTAATATCGGCGAATGCATCGGGACGCGAGAAGAAAGATCAAAAGGTTGACTGTTGATTAATTTGAGCGGCACGCGAGCCACGAGCCCCGAGCCCCGAGCGTCGCGATGCTCGCGTGCGCCGAAGCTACTGCGATCGAGCGAGCGTCGTAATCTCGGTAAATAACCCGTCGTATAATATTACGTACACTGATCAACTATTCGGAAAGGGAGTTTCGCTAACCGGGGCATCGCCCCGCCGTCGTGCGAAAATAAACTAATTAGCCTTTGGGGACGTCGAGGCATGCCCCTCGACGCCCCAGCGGATTTCAAGTCGTCGATTTTACAGCTAGCTGCTGTTACGTTCGAACCGTTTGTAAACCAGTGACGCGCAATTTGGGATAGCGATTGCGATCGAAATCCGACCCCTCTCGAGAATCCTACGGAAAGAGAATTTCTTTCGCAGTGGTTGGTCTGGCCGATCCAAGTTTCGGCGCGCGTTGTCGCGATGCCTAATCGCTGCGTTGCCGATCGTCGTTGCCATTGGAACGCGCGGCGAGCGAACAGCCGTGAGTTTGCTCTGTACACTCAAGGCCTGAACTTAAAGGCTTAACGACCTGTTTGCCGTTGCAGCTCGGCAGAAACGAATCTTCGGCGTTCGCCCGAGCTAAACCAGCGAATATTCGAGTGGCCTGCCTCGGAACGGTCGCTGAATTTCTGCTGAAAAATTAATCAACGCGGAACGTAGATCGCCAGTGATAAACACGTGAAAAACCTTGCGCTGATGATGGGGGGGGGGGTGGAAAGAACGGCAACGGCAACGTTGTTGCCAAACGAATGTAATGAACGGGCAAATACGCGTTTGTTTGCAAGTACCCTACGGCGAGCAAATAACGTTACGCGAAACACGCGGCCCGGTTTCATCCTGTGTCGTCCTTTTATACACACGCGTGAAAAATTTCGCGGAAATTCGCACTGGCGACGCAGAATCGGTGCGCGGAAGAAATCTGGCCGACTCCTGTTAATAAATTTATTTCTTACAAAATTTACCCGTGGACCGCGCTATCCTGCCGCCCGTGTTTCCATCTCTTCGCCAGGAATTTGGCAACAGAGTTTGCGAAAAGTTACGGGCGCCGACTGGAGAGAACGGCGAGACCGGTTTTTCTAAAATAAAACGATCCTGCGAAATAGACGCGACGAGTGCCACGGTCAGTCTTGGAAACTCGAGTCTCCGCGAAAACTCCTTCCGCTTCTGGCTATACGTACAAGTATATCAACGCGCGCCTTGCAACGCGTCTCGTGCCGTTTTTCTCCTATTCTGCTTGCACGTTTCTCAAAGAGAATACCTAATACCAAGGTGGCCTTCGCTTTACGCGTCTGTGCGATTCCAGCGATGGAAAAAACGTCACGCTGTTCAGCAAACCAGCGTGCAAGCAACGACAATACGTATACGACGTTGCATAAATCAACGAATGTTCGCGTATAGAAACTTGTAAAAAAAATCCACTGTCGAAAAATAGAAAAATTCGTACTCGTGCAAAGATCAGCGGGAAACGAAACGATTTTCGACTCGTAACCAAGCGTTATAGTCATAGGAATGTAACGAAACGGCGCGCAAACAACCGACGCGAAACCATCGTGACGCAAAAGCATTTCGCGACAGGGAGCGCGGGTCCGACCGTAGCGAAAAACCAGCAGCCAGCCCGCTGTCGTTTCACCCAATGGGGGTGTTGTATCGATATGTCGAGGCAGCGTCGCTGAAACCTGCTGGTGGCAGAGAGCCAACGATAAGGGCCGCCATCTATCGACCGTAAGAGCCTCCTTTTGTATTAACGACGCTGTTCCGACTGTAATTGAGAGCCTCTGTACTCCGGCCCAACGTCGCCAGGTTATTAAATCCCGGGATATAAATTAGTTAATATTATCCACGCGCCGCTAGCTCTCACTCTTTTCTTCGCCAGAGAAATGGATTTTCCGCTAAACTTAAATTGCTTAGCGATCGCCGGATGTGAAAGTTTTATCGAGTTCGTCGATAAAGAGCTTTCGCGTACAACCGACCCGATCAACGTACCATCGACACGCGACAACTGCCAACGATTTACGACGGTTACGATGGTATTACCTTTTCTTCACGATACTTTTCTTTTTCTTTCTCTTCTTCCGCCGTATTTGAGTTGATCACTATGGTTGGTCGCTTTACGTCATCGTGTACGAGGGACACGCCGAATAAAGTTTGTGGAAAATCATTACTCCACGGATCCTTTTCATCGAGTGTTCCAAGATAGCCGTTAGTGGAATTTTCGACCTCGTTTAAGACCCTTCAACGAGCTGAAATCTGCTCGCCAACTTTACTCGGAATTCAATGCTTTTCAATTACAAAGATTTTCCGGTTAACCGTTCCTTAATTAAACATGTAACTATACCGAAACGTTTAAATTACCTTTTGAACCTGGTATACAGGTCAAAGCTACTCCAGTTTACTCTGCTTTTTTCAGAACGTCCCTTTCAATTTCGCTGCGCGGAACGTCGGGAAAGGAACTCGAATACGAACGACACGAATAATTTGATAGAAAATCATCGTCGAAGCGAATTCGAAGCAAATTCGAAGCAAATTCGAAGCAAATTCGGGCCGAACGAATTCTCGCCTCGATTCGAAGCCAATATGCTTGTCCTTAAATTGGCTGTCCTCCTCGGCAGGATACCTACGAAATTGCAAATACGAGACCGACGATTCGTAGGAAAATCTGTGTGACCGCCGGTAATAAAATCTCCTATAATCGACGTTGGCCTGCTTACGTCAATCTGCTCGTGGCAGGTGTCCGACGATACAGGCTCAACGCGACATCAACCTCTTCGTTATAATCCGTACAAGCTGGGTCTCGTGTAACGGTAACGTTAGTCGTGTAATAGATATCGGCGTCGAAATCATTTCCCAATATATTTCCTGCGAAATTGCTTCGTAATTTCGTAGTAACACACCGACTGGCTATGTGCCACGTCACCGACTCGCCTACACCTCGCTATCTCTCCCTTAACGACAATTTTATTGAACCGAGCGATCGACCCGGCTCGCCCGGTAAATACCTTCGCTCCTCTGGACACACCGACGATAATTGACCCAGTTCGATATCCTTGTAAACCGACGCCAGGCGTTTCTTGCCTCGTAAAGACGAATCTTTCGAACGGTGTCACTCGCGTTCAATTCGTTTTTCTAGCGAAGGGTCTCGAATCTTTAAACGACGAGAAACCTAATCACTTTCACACAACTTTCGTTTAAAGACGAAAGAACGTAAAGAACTGGGTTCGGCCTTCTCCCATCTGCGTATCTTTCGGGGAGTCGATTGCGATGGTCATCTCCTTTGTCGGCAAGTGCTAGATCCGTCTCATCTCCTTCTTCCGTCGAATATTAGCGCCGCTACGAACGCATAAGCCGAAAAATCTTGCCACCGTATTACGCCGAAATATTAGACGATGTTCATTCGCAAGCGATAAAGCTTCGCTACTGTTCGCGATCGGCGCTGCTCTACTACGAAATATCAAATTTATCGCGTAGCCGCGTACACGGGAGAAGGAAAGAGATCGCAAGGGCGGTATTTACCCAATGCGAGAGACAGGCTACGAAAGACGAGCACGAGCGACTACAAAGTTCAATCGGGCTCGATGAAGCTTAACTTGCTCCGCGGAGAGCGGCCATTTGGAATTCGAGTGGCGTGTACGGTGTGCTCGGAGCGTTAACGAGTTCGATCGTCATCGTAAATAAGCAACCAGCGGTCCGAAAAATCTCGCCACGGTCAAGAAGACTTAAGAAGCCGTTCGCGGAAGATGGACGGCGCCACCCGCTACTTCTCGGCCGGAAATTACAGGTGACTTAGCGCGGTCTCTCTGCCCTCGCTTCTCTCGACAGACAGAGAGAAGAGGGCGCGGGCGCATCGTAAAATCCAAGCGAAGAGAAAGAAAGAGAGAGAGAGAGAGGCGTCGCTCGTCGAAAAACTCAGATGCGATCTTTCGCGAGTTCGTCGACAGTTTCTGCCTCGCTGTTACGTTTCTACCGCCCCCGCTGTATTTCGAAACGGAAGGGGGGCGCGATTCCGTCTGTCGGCTCTCTTCCTGCACGCTTCGTTGTGCACCGTCGCGCGTATCTAGACGCTGGAAACGAGAATTATGAAAATTTCGTGGAGCAGTTGCGCCAACTCTTCTCGTTTCTCGCCATTGAAATCGCAGGTGTCAGGTCGCGCGATCGATACAACCCCCGTTAAAGGATCGAAACGATGTTCGTTTGCGATTCTAGGCAAAATCGTTTCCTATTTAGCGTGAAAGTTCCAATTGTTTCTCTCGTCTAGTTAGCGCGCAAGCTTCTTCTCCTTTCCTTTCACTCGTTAGAAGCGAAATAGTTCAGAGATCCTCGCAGCGTTTCAAACATCCCGATGACTCTCTTCGTTCCATTGTCTTCGTCCAGTTGTCTTCGAAACGTTAATTTATTCGTTCGTTCTCCTCGTTGGCGTAAGCGCAAACGCGCTCGATCGGTTACCTCTATTTTCGTTCTTTTCTCTGGGTAGCGCGTCGAGCGAAAAGTGGGTGTGAGTGGCTTGACGGCTCGAGAGAGTGCGATCGAGGATTCCCGATGTTCTTCTCTGACGGATCGTCGATATACGTAGAACGCGACGAGGTCCAACTCGATTTCGCGTCGCGCGTTTCAGAGGATATCAGCCCTTTTCTCTCGCGATCCAGCAAGAAACGACGAGCCGAGCGAAGGAGGAGGAGTCAACCTCGACTGCGGTATCTGCGCCGACGACGCGATCCGAACGTAGCCATTGGAAGGTCGCTTTAAGCGTTAATTTGGCGATCTCGCGATCGATCGAGATCGGTGTCGGGATCGGCGTAATACGCGCGTACGATCCCATATTACGAGCGAAAGACGATTAAAAGACTTCGCGCTCGTAACCGTAACACTGTCCGGGCATGGTTGTCCTTGGGTTTACGACGCCTGTCGCTCGAGATCCCATTGTCTCGAATCGATTATCCAACACTTTGCACCTGCTCCGATTAGTGCAACGTCGAGGAACAAAACAATGCAAGAACGATGAAACATAGGATATACATTAAATGATAAGGGATCGGGGCTTTGGCGCTACTTTGGCGGGGCTACTTTGGCGGCTTAAAAGAGACGAATACGTGGAATACGTCGATCGATCTCTCGTATCGAGGATACGGACTGGCGAACGTAAGACGGATCAAGTTTCGAGCAACGTTTCGAAAGGGCGAATAAATTGGAATTAACGCGGCTCGCTATAGGGCGAGTATACGGAAACCACGGGCTGCGATAATGTAACCCGCGGGATAAAGGCTTCCGCGTACGACTCGACGTACAATTGCCCTTTACAGTGTTCGCAGTGGAAAACGATCTGCGCACAGATCGGGGTGCGGCTTAATGCCAATTCACGGACAAAGGGTGACCGCGGACGAAAAAGAGAGCCACGGGATTCTTGGAGCGAGCGAGTAAAGTGAGAACGGCCGGCTGCGCCGTTTCTTTCGACGTTGCTCTCTCGATTCGGAGATAACAGCGCTGTGTGCCGCCGGACGATTAATAACCGACTCGAGATCTAGATACGAATAAGTATAAAAAGGTTGGATCTTGGTTTCGTCGTTCTTACGACCATATAACGCTTCGTAGGACGTGACGATGTGAAACGAAGAATCCCTTCAGAATGGAAAATGCCGCGACACGGACCGACGCGAAGGCCGACTTTGATACAAAGCCGAAGGTACTTGACTCCAACGACGTCGAGTATCGCTCAAGGGAGATCGGTCATGAAGTAAGGGAAAGAGGAGCACTCGTACGATCCTCGTCCCCCGTGCGATTAAATATCGCAGGGGTGCGGTCGATGGAGATCGTAAGAAGATTCGCGATAAAGCGATCGAAGCAGGCTTACGCCTGTAATCTTTGGAGGTACGTTAATATCGCGACTAAACGTCGTAACCTACGAAATCCGGAGAAGAGGGTCGCAGTTATTAATCGGGCAGCGATAATCGCCGGCTCCACGATATCCAACGAATTCATCCGCCTCCTCGTCCGTCGATACTCCGTCGTTCTTCGATCGTCGTTCTTAATTGCGCGTCTCAGGGGGACGAGAGCAACGCGTATCGCCACCACGCGTCGATCGACGAGGTATCGATTCGCTTCCGCGACCAGCGTCAAAGGCCGGGCCGACGAAACAACGTTATGCCACGCGTCGAGATTCGCGTTGCTCGGCGTCTTTCTCCGTGGGTCACGAAGCCAAAAGGGAGGAAAAACACGAGGGATCCGTTAAAAGGCGTCGTTGTTCGATCAGCGTGTGTCCAACGATAAGCGAAGCGACGAGGACGCGACCTAACACCAACACGGGCAATTCCTTTTCCTCGGGTTTCTCGTTTTCTGGATGGACGATCCGGTCCGTAGTTTTTGATTCTCTACAGAGGAGTATACAAGTACTTGATTTGCAAAATGATTAGTTTAAAAGATATCTTAAATTTAACTTTTTTTTATTTTATTTTATTTTATTTCTTTTATTCCTTTTTTTATTTTATTTTACTTTTTATTCTATTTTTTTTATTATGTACCTTGCAATTCGTACAGCTGAACATTAAATTTAGTATTGTAGGACTTGTGTGAATGAGGAGGAAGGATAAGAGAGAGTTAACAAGTTTTTAAGCTTTCATTAGTTTTTATTCACCTACAGTCTTGACTAAGAATATACAATTCAGTACTAATATATATAGAAAAATACAAATATCCACATAAAACTGTACATACAATCATACATACGAAACCATACATACAAAACCAGACATACAAAACCAAACTTGACTAAGAATATACAATTCAGTAGTAATATATATAAAAAAAATACAAATATCCACATAAAACTGTACATACAACCATACATACAAAACCATACATACAAGAATTATTATACTTAGAAAAAAAGTGTCTGGCAATAGTAGCGATTATTCGGGATCGAGGTATCCCAACTCCAGCCAGTATGCTGCCATATCTCTTGCGGATTCTCCCGGCTCTCGGTCCAGCAGCAACCTTGCAGTTATTGCTTCTCCTGGAGAAGGATCGATGTTGACTAGGCTCCCTGTCCGTCTCAACATGGTGAATTGGGCCACTCGATGTCTCTTCCCTTGGATCGGTTGTTCTCGTACACCTGGCAGAACGATTTTTCTAGCCCACGGTGCCATTTTTGCCAAATTACGGGGCAGCAGCCGTATTGAATCGAGACATTGCTCGCTCTCTAACCCCCAATCGATTAGAAAGACGATGTAGCCAGTCATGGTCCTTTGTAAAAGGATGGCTCTTTCCCAAGCGCTAGATTCCTTAAAATCTACTAGCACGGCGACTAGCATGCCTGTTCTTAAACTTTTCGCCTTCGGCAAGTACTCCACGGGATGTTCCATCATCTTCAAATTGAGTGTTTGGGTTATCTTCGGCCATCCAGCCAAACGAACCCACATGGTGGTAAGTGACTCGACTCGAACCACCCGGACGGGAACTCCTTCTCGGAACCGATCGTTTGTCTTTTGTAAAATCTCCATGGTATACTAGATTTAGAAAAAATTTCGAATGTTAATGTTCGACTATACTGATCTGCCTAGTTTACGTGTCTAGGTCGGATGGTGCTGGCTCCGCCGGGAATCGGACCCCCCTTTATGTACCAGCAGCACCGACCTTGGAGAGGACCCCCTTTATATATCAGCTGCACCGACCTTAGAGAGGACCCCTTTAAATATCAGCAGCACCGACCTTGGAGAGAACCCCCTTTAAATATCAGCAGCACCGACCTTGGAGAGAACCCCCTTTATATATCAGCTGCACCGACCTTAGAGAGGACCCCTTTAAATATCAGCAGCACCGACCTTGGAGAGGTACTCGGTCACCGTTTAAGCTAAACGCACGTTTTCGTTTGTCTTGTTTCACACTTTTCTTGTCCTCGCAATATTTTATAACAGTGTTATCAATATATACAGGCAAAATATATAGTCTATTTTTGATACACAAGTGTCAGATATCAATTATTGCTTTCCGTTAAAATAAATATATCATTATTAGATGCTCTTTTTAATATTCCGATCCGCATCCTTACAATATTTTACAATTTTTAACCTAAAAATGTCGCTAGAAAATAGAAAACGAAAAACAATTTGAAAAGCACTAGCTCGCTTGAATGTGAAAATTGTGACGTGGGTGTATGTGCTTTGCCCTGCTTTAAAATATATCACACTCAATTGTATTATTAATAATTAAAGTAAATTATTAAAGTTCACGTATATGTATCGTACCTTTAAGAAAAATTAACATTTAATTATCCAATGTGCTTGCGTAGAGAACAGCATTATCCGCCACATATTGCGGTGCAGTATCGTTTACGCGTAGTTCGCGTCAAACCCTGCCCTACGAAGGAACGTCCCCGCACAAAATTCAATCGTACCTAAGACGTTAAACCGATCCTTTGCAAGTTTTCTTCAAAGAGATACGCTATACGAGTTGTTTGATTGATATCCGAAAAGTTTCTTTCTGTTTATGAGGAAATAATAGACGCACAATGTTATTTGCTTTATATCGTTTTGTCGCATTACGTACGATCCATTTTGTTCTATTGAGATAAACACCGAGACATTTCACAGACTTGGTTTCACGTTTGTACGGAGGTGCTTTATTGTAAAAACGACGTTTGCGAAAAAAGACATTTTTCGGACAACCTAATATATTTCATACGATGCTGTTGCCAAGAAATATTTATTAACGAAATGCTAAAAACTGTTATTTGCAAACAAATACTAGGGGAAATTGTTTTATCCGCTTTTACGCGCAGAAGAATTTTACTGCTCAATAATATTGCGATTGGAACGAACGAGCCGTTTCGCTAACATCGGAACAAAGTAGAAACGAATCGGTACTTATCAAGGAGAAAACCTTGTCCAGCGTGGGGAAAAGTTTAAGGACCGATGTCCCTCGATCCACGCTGGAGACGGCCGATGAAACAAGGCGAATTAGCGGGAGATCGGGAGCAGAAGGCAGAACGGGCGGAATAGAAAAGGAATGGATACGGCAAGCTTCGGCCGTGCGATTTCGTATCACGTAGCGTTATCCCCTCGTAAAGTTGGCCACTCGTGCCACTAGCAGAAACTGTATGGCGGGCTCCGAGAGGATTTTAATCGCGCGACGGTCGAACGTATCGGTGAAATTACTGGAGAGCCCCGTCGACGTGCCTTTCGTTCCTGTCTGCCCCACGGCTCGGCTGCCACGGATCTAACAGATTGACCGGATCCAACGTGCCGGGTTACGAAACTTCGAAACTGGCTAGAATCGACTGCTAAGTTAATTGCCGGTCGCTCCCTCGCACCTACTCGTCTATCAGGCGACTCCAACTAGTAACCAACGAGGAAACCGCTGATGTCAGGCGTAAATTCAGCTGAAAATCCGTAGCGTGGAACGATGAAAGAGGCCGCACGGAAGAAAATAGCCTGGCGATCAAAAGGCTGGAACGTGCTTTCAGACCCGAACGCTTAGCTGCGCCGCCCCGCACCGAGATCCACTTTGACTTTCGCCCTTTGTTGCGAATATGACAGCCCGTTCGCGCTTTACCCTCGACGATCGACGCCGACCACGCTTCTGCCGCCTGTTATTTCCCAACCGTCCACCGTTTTGCTCCCCTTCTTTTTCATTTTCTTCTTTCCGCTCTTCTCCTTTTATCCTCTTTTCCCTTCTTCTCTCGCCGAAGCGCCGCGTTTGCTGTCGAGTTCGGCTACGATTGGCAAACACAAATCTTACGTGGACGCGCGATACGCGCGTTCCACGCATTTCAAATTTCACGACGTAACGTACTCGACGACTCAACGTAACGTGGAAAACGCGACAAGATGTTCGAATTTGGAATTATGCGAGCGCGCTGGGTCGATCGGCATGCCATCCGCCAAACGCGCGGCAAATAAATCTGTCGGTGTAATTTTAACGAGCCGCGATACCGCTCGAGGATTATACGGGTAATTTAAATTCCGCTCGCTCGATCGACGCGACTGATGGAACGACGATGAGCCGGCTGAGCCGAGATGAAATGATAAATTAGCGAATGAAACAGCCAAGTATAATGGAATGCCCGGTTAAATATAGAGCGTTTTAAACCGATTAACAGATAACTGCAAATTAGATCGTCCATTAACGCGGTTCGTCCACGTTCGAGCGGCATCGTTCGAGAATCAGTCGGAGAATTAGTCCGAGAATTAGTCAGAATACCCTCCGATCGATCGTTTTCCCCCCCGAAATCTGGCATTCAATCTGTTTCGATTCGCCATTCGCGCGATCCGAATTTAAGTTTCACGAATGTGAATACGAACGAGCCGTGCGTACCACTGACTATCGCACGATCGCTGTGGCAAAACGCTGGCGTACAATTAGCGCTATTTGCCGTTACGTGAAATATATTGTAAACGTTATTGCTCGCGCGTGGAAACTCGCTACTTCGCGCAGCCAGTCGAACTGTTCGATATTTATAGTTAGTCGACAAATACCGCGTACCTATCGTCGAGATTCTACGCAAGCATTGCGCGCGATAGAAACCCCTTCTATATCGTGCAATTGTCGTATCGAATAGCCGCTGCTCGAATTTCGCGCTGCGAATCGCATTCAAAAAATTTTATTTTTCTGGAAATCGAACGTGCAGATTTTTTTTTTAATTCAAACGACCTAACCCGAGCAGTTAGATTGGCCGAATTTCGTTCTCTTTGGAAACTTTGAGACCTCCGAACAACCCGTCTCTAGATGTCTACGATAACTTTGAAATTCCTAAATTCCAATTAATAAGTAAAAACCGGAACGACCAAAATTCCCTGGACCGCGTAATCCGCATGAAAATACAAATTCAGCGTCGAATTCGAAGAGATAGATGAAAGAGGGATTCGATGGTAGAGCAAATCGGACGAACGGTTTGTAACACGAGACATTAATAAAGTTGGTGGAGCCGCGGAAAGCGGATGGAAATGGAAATTTTCCGATTTTAATATCGGCGAATGCATCGGGACGCGAGAAGAAAGATCAAAAGGTTGACTGTTGATTAATTTGAGCGGCACGCGAGCCACGAGCCCCGAGCCCCGAGCGTCGCGATGCTCGTGTAACGTCAATTCATATCAGAGACCAGGCCACACACCACGGACAGGATGGCACCCAGATGTCTGCATATCCTTGGCGCGCACCCTCAATAGTCTTAAGTGCCCACCAGGGGTCCTTGGCATTTTTATAGTTAAGGTCCTTCGGACCAAGCGATTATTTCCTGTCTTAAATTTCCCTTTACGTTTATTGTCTACCACGTGTTAGCTTAGAAAGTTGGTTTCCTCCACATCTGGTATGTTCCGTTGGCAACTTTCTCGCGAGGGCGGCTAAAACCCTTCCTGGTCCACCAACCGTCCTATTATCCAATCGGAGATGGTGTCTACTGCCCTCACTTCCTTAACCAAAATTGTCATCAACAAATCCGATAGTCCCGTGTCCTTAGACACACCCACCCCTAGCTTTCCTCAGACACAGTATCGTCAGTAAAACTGCACTTATTCTGTATCCTTAGAATAGTCAACATATCTATGTCGGTCTCTACTCTTATAAGTCGCGTAGTTAATGTATTGTTGTAACTAAGTCTTACATAACGTGGTTGGAGTGAATTGTGATTTATGTTAATTCAGTGCGTGTTACATTGTGATTGCTGAATTCATAATAAAGGTTGATTAAAACCAAGTAAATAGTTGTGTTACGACTCAACTATATTTTATTTTCACCGACCAACCCAAAAATTACGTGACACTCGCGTGCGCCGAAGCTACTGCGATCGAGCGAGCGTCGTAACCTCGGTAAATAACCCGTCGTATAATATTACGTACACTGATCAACGATTCGGAAAGGGAGTTTCGCTAACCGGGGCATCGCCCCACCGTCGTGCGAAAATAAACTAATTAGCCTTTGGGGACGTCGAGGCATGCCCCTCGACGCCCCAGCGGATTTCAAGTCGTCGATTTTACAGCTAGCTGCTGTTACGTTCGAACCGTTTGTAAACCAGTGACGCGCAATTTGGGATAGCGATTGCGATCGAAATCCGACCCCTCTCGAGAATCCTACGGAAAGAGAATTTCTTTCGCAGTGGTTGGTCTGGCCGATCCAAGTTTCGGCGCGCGTTGTCGCGATGCCTAATCGCTGCGTTGCCGATCGTCGTTGCCATTGGAACGCGCGGCGAGCGAACAGCCGTGAGTTTGTTCTGTACACTCGAGGCCTGAACTTAAAGGCTTAAGGACCTGTTTGCCGTTGCAGCTCGGCAGAAACGAATCTTCGGCGTTCGCCCGAGCTAAACCAGCGAATATTCGAGCGGCCTGCCTCGGAACGGTCGCTGAATTTCTGCTGAAAAATTAATCAACGCGGAACGTAGATCGCCAGTGATAAACACGTGAAAAACCATGCGCTGATGATGGGGGAGGGGGAAGAACGGCAACGGCAACGTTGTTGCCAAACGAATGTAATGAACGGGCAAATACGCGTTTGTTTGCAAGTACCCTACGGCGAGCAAATAACGTTACGCGAAATACGCGGCCCGGTTTCATCCTGTGTCGTCCTTTTATACACACGCGTGAAAAATTTCGCGGAAATTCGCACTGGCGACGCAGAATCGGTGCGCGGAAGAAATCTGGCCGACTCCTGTTAACAAATTTCTTTCTTACAAAATTTACCCGTGGACCGCGCTATCCAGCCGCCCGTGTTTCCATCTCTTCGCCAGGAATTTGGCAACAGAGTTTGCGAAAAGTTACGGGCGCCGACTGGAGAGAACGGCGAGACCGGTTTTTCCAAAATAAAACGATCCTGCGAAATAGACGCGACGAGTGCCACGGTCAGTCTTGGAAACACGAGTCTCCGCGAAAACTCCTTCCGCTTCTGGCTATACGTACAAGTATATCAACGCGCGCCTTGCAACGCGTCTCGTGCCGTTTTTCTCCTATTCTGCTTGCACGTTTCTCAAAGAGAATACCTAATACCAAGGTGGCCTTCGCTTTACGCGTCTGTGCGATTCCCGCGATGGAAAAAACGTCGCGCTGTTCAGCAAACCAGCGTGCAAGCAACGACAATACGTATACGACGTTGCATAAATCAACGAATGTTCGCGTATAGAAACTTGTAAAAAAAAATCCACTGTCGAAAAATAGAAAAATTCGTACTCGTGCAAAGATCAGCGGGAAACGAAACGATTTTCGACTCGTAACCAAGCGTTATAGTCATAGGAATGTAACGAAGCGGCGCGCAAACAACCGACGCGAAACCATCGTGACGCAAAAGCATTTCGCGACAGGGAGCGCGGGTCCGGCCGTAGCGAAAAACCAGCAGCCAGCCCGCTGTCGTTTCACCCAATGGGGGATTGTATCGATATGTCGAGGCAGCGTCGCTGAAACCTGCTGGTGGCAGAGAGCCAACGATAAGGGCCGCCATCTATCGACCGTAAGAGCCTCCTTTTGTATTAACGACGCTGTTCCGACTGTAATTGAGAGCCTCTGTACTCCGGCCCAACGTCGCCAGGTTATTAAATCCCGGGATATAAATTAGTTAATATTATCCACGCGCCGCAAGCTCGCACTCTTTTCTTCGCCAGAGAAATGGATTTTCCGCTAAACTTAAATTGCTTAGCGATCGCCGGATGTGAAAGTTTTATCGAGTTCGTCGATAAAGAGCTTTCGCGTACAACCGACCCGATCAACGTACCATCGACACGCGACAACTGCCAACGATTTACCACGGTTACGATGGTATTACCTTTTCTTCACGATACTTTTCTTTTTCTTTCTCTTCTTCCGCCGTATTTGAGTTGATCACTATGGTTGGTCGCTTTACGTCATCGTGTACGAGGGACACGCCGAATAAAGTTTGTGGAAAATCATTACTCCACGGATCCTTTTCATCGAGTGTTCCAAGATAGCCGTTAGTGGAATTTTCGACCTCGTTTAAGACCCTTCAACGAGCTGAAATCTGCTCGCCAACTTTACTCGGAATTCAATGCTTTTCAATTACAAAGATTTTCCGGTTAACCGTTCCTTAATTAAACATGTAACTATACCGAAACGTTTAAATTACCTTTTGAACCTGGTATACAGGTCAAAGCTACTCCAGTTTACTCTGCTTTTTTCAGAACGTCCCTTTCAATTTCGCTGCGCGGAACGTCGGGAAAGGAACTCGAATACGAACGACACGAATAATTTGATAGAAAATCATCGTCGAAGCGAATTCGAAGCAAATTCGAAGCAAATTCGAAGCAAATTCGGGCCGAACGAATTCTCGCCTCGATTCGAAGCCAATATGCTTGTCCTTAAATTGGCTGTCCTCCTCGGCAGGATACCTACGAAATTGCAAATACGAGACCGACGATTCGTAGGAAAATCTGTGTGACCGCCGGTAATAAAATCTCCTATAATCGACGTTGGCCTGCTTACGTCAATCTGCTCGTGGCAGGTGTCCGACGATACAGGCTCAACGCGACATCAACCTCTTCGTTATAATCCGTACAAGCTGGGTCTCGTGTAACGGTAACGTTAGTCGTGTAATAGATATCGGCGTCGAAATCATTTCCCAATATATTTCCTGCGAAATTGCTTCGTAATTTCGTAGTAACACACCGACTGGCTATGTGCCACGTCACCGACTCGCCTACACCTCGCTATCTCTCCCTTAACGACAATTTTATTGAACCGAGCGATCGACCCGGCTCGCCCGGTAAATACCTTCGCTCCTCTGGACACACCGACGATAATTGACCCAGTTCGATATCCTTGTAAACCGACGCCAGGCGTTTCTTGCCTCGTAAAGACGAATCTTTCGAACGGTGTCACTCGCGTTCAATTCGTTTTTCTAGCGAAGGGTCTCGAATCTTTAAACGACGAGAAACCTAATCACTTTCACACAACTTTCGTTTAAAGACGAAAGAACGTAAAGAACTGGGTTCGGCCTTCTCCCATCTGCGTATCTTTCGGGGAGTCGATTGCGATGGTCATCTCCTTTGTCGGCAAGTGCTAGATCCGTCTCATCTCCTTCTTCCGTCGAATATTAGCGCCGCTACGAACGCATAAGCCGAAAAATCTTGCCACCGTATTACGCCGAAATATTAGACGATGTTCATTCGCAAGCGATAAAGCTTCGCTACTGTTCGCGATCGGCGCTGCTCTACTACGAAATATCAAATTTATCGCGTAGCCGCGTACACGGGAGAAGGAAAGAGATCGCAAGGGCGGTATTTACCCAATGCGAGAGACAGGCTACGAAAGACGAGCACGAGCGACTACAAAGTTCAATCGGGCTCGATGAAGCTTAACTTGCTCCGCGGAGAGCGGCCATTTGGAATTCGAGTGGCGTGTACGGTGTGCTCGGAGCGTTAACGAGTTCGATCGTCATCGTAAATAAGCAACCAGCGGTCCGAAAAATCTCGCCACGGTCAAGAAGACTTAAGAAGCCGTTCGCGGAAGATGGACGGCGCCACCCGCTACTTCTCGGCCGGAAATTACAGGTGACTTAGCGCGGTCTCTCTGCCCTCGCTTCTCTCGACAGACAGAGAGAAGAGGGCGCGGGCGCATCGTAAAATCCAAGCGAAGAGAAAGAAAGAGAGAGAGAGTGGCGTCGCTCGTCGAAAAACTCAGATGCGATCTTTCGCGAGTTCGTCGACAGTTTCTGCCTCGCTGTTACGTTTCTACCGCCCCCGCTGTATTTCGAAACGGAAGGGGGGCGCGATTCCGTCTGTCGGCTCTCTTCCTGCACGCTTCGTTGTGCACCGTCGCGCGTATCTAGACGCTGGAAACGAGAATTATGAAAATTTCGTGGAGCAGTTGCGCCAACTCTTCTCGTTTCTCGCCATTGAAATCGCAGGTGTCAGGTCGCGCGATCGATACAACCCCCGTTAAAGGATCGAAACGATGTTCGTTTGCGATTCTAGGCAAAATCGTTTCCTATTTAGCGTGAAAGTTCCAATTGTTTCTCTCGTCTAGTTAGCGCGCAAGCTTCTTCTCCTTTCCTTTCACTCGTTAGAAGCGAAATAGTTCAGAGATCCTCGCAGCGTTTCAAACATCCCGATGACTCTCTTCGTTCCATTGTCTTCGTCCAGTTGTCTTCGAAACGTTAATTTATTCGTTCGTTCTCCTCGTTGGCGTAAGCGCAAACGCGCTCGATCGGTTACCTCTATTTTCGTTCTTTTCTCTGGGTAGCGCGTCGAGCGAAAAGCGGGTGTGAGTGGCTTGACGGCTCGAGAGAGTGCGATCGAGGATTCCCGATGTTCTTCTCTGACGGATCGTCGATATACGTAGAACGCGACGAGGTCCAACTCGATTTCGCGTCGCGCGTTTCAGAGGATATCAGCCCTTTTCTCTCGCGATCCAGCAAGAAACGACGAGCCGAGCGAAGGAGGAGGAGTCAACCTCGACTGCGGTATCTGCGCCGACGACGCGATCCGAACGTAGCCATTGGAAGGTCGCTTTAAGCGTTAATTTGGCGATCTCGCGATCGATCGAGATCGGTGTCGGGATCGGCGTAATACGCGCGTACGATCCCATATTACGAGCGAAAGACGATTAAAAGACTTCGCGCTCGTAACCGTAACACTGTCCGGGCATGGTTGTCCTTGGGTTTACGACGCCTGTCGCTCGAGATCCCATTGTCTCGAATCGATTATCCAACACTTTGCACCTGCTCCGATTAGTGCAACGTCGAGGAACAAAACAATGCAAGAACGATAAAACATAGGATATACATTAAATGATAAGGGATCGGGGCTTTGGCGCTACTTTGGCGGGGCTACTTTGGCGGCTTAAAAGAGACGAATACGTGGAATACGTCGATCGATCTCTCGTATCGAGGATACGGACTGGCGAACGTAAGACGGATCAAGTTTCGAGCAACGTTTCGAAAGGGCGAATAAATTGGAATTAACGCGGCTCGCTATAGGGCGAGTATACGGAAACCACGGGCTGCGATAATGTAACCCGCGGGATAAAGGCTTCCGCGTACGACTCGACGTACAATTGCCCTTTACAGTGTTCGCAGTGGAAAACGATCTGCGCACAGATCGGGGTGCGGCTTAATGCCAATTCACGGACAAAGGGTGACCGCGGACGAAAAAGAGAGCCACGGGATTCTTGGAGCGAGCGAGTAAAGTGAGAACGGCCGGCTGCGCCGTTTCTTTCGACGTTGCTCTCTCGATTCGGAGATAACAGCGCTGTGTGCCGCCGGACGATTAATAACCGACTCGAGATCTAGATACGAATAAGTATAAAAAGGTTGGATCTTGGTTTCGTCGTTCTTACGACCATATAACGCTTCGTAGGACGTGACGATGTGAAACGAAGAATCCCTTCAGAGTGGAAAATGCCGCGACACGGACCGACGCGAAGGCCGACTTTGATACAAAGCCGAAGGTACTTGACTCCAACGACGTCGAGTATCGCTCAAGGGAGATCGGTCATGAAGTAAGGGAAAGAGGAGCACTCGTACGATCCTCGTCCCCCGTGCGATTAAATATCGCAGGGGTGCGGTCGATGGAGATCGTAAGAAGATTCGCGATAAAGCGATCGAAGCAGGCTTACGCCTGTAATCTTTGGAGGTACGTTAATATCGCGACTAAACGTCGTAACCTACGAAATCCGGAGAAGAGGGTCGCAGTTATTAATCGGGCAGCGATAATCGCCGGCTCCACGATATCCAACGAATTCATCCGCCCCCTCGTCCGTCGATACTCCGTCGTTCTTCGATCGTCGTTCTTAATTGCGCGTCTCAGGGGGACGAGAGCAACGCGTATCGCCACCACGCGTCGATCGACGAGGTATCGATTCGCTTCCGCGACCAGCGTCAAAGGCCGGGCCGACGAAACAACGTTATGCCACGCGTCGAGATTCGCGTTGCTCGGCGTCTTTCTCCGTGGGTCACGAAACCAAAAGGGAGGAAAAACACGAGGGATCCGTGAAAAGGCGTCGTTGTTCGATCAGCGTGTGTCCAACGATAAGCGAAGCGACGAGGACGCGACCTAACACCAACACGGGCAATTCCTTTTCCTCGGGTTTCTCGTTTTCTGGATGGACGATCCGGTCCGTAGTTTTTGATTCTCTACAGAGGAGTATACAAGTACTTGATTTGCAAAATGATTAGTTTAAAAGATATCTTAAATTTAACTTTTTTTTATTTTATTTTATTTTATTTCTTTTATTCCTTTTTTTATTTTATTTTACTTTTTATTCTATTTTTTTTATTATGTACCTTGCAATTCGTACAGCTGAACATTAAATTTAGTATTGTAGGACTTGTGTGAATGAGGAGGAAGGATAAGAGAGAGTTAACAAGTTTTTAAGCTTTCATTAGTTTTTATTCACCTACAGTCTTGACTAAGAATATACAATTCAGTACTAATATATATAGAAAAATACAAATATCCACATAAAACTGTACATACAATCATACATACGAAACCATACATACAAAACCAGACATACAAAACCAAACTTGACTAAGAATATACAATTCAGTAGTAATATATATAAAAAAAATACAAATATCCACATAAAACTGTACATACAACCATACATACAAAACCATACATACAAGAATTATTATACTTAGAAAAAAAGTGTCTGGCAATAGTAGCGATTATTCGGGATCGAGGTATCCCAACTCCAGCCAGTATGCTGCCATATCTCTTGCGGATTCTCCCGGCTCTCGGTCCAGCAGCAACCTTGCAGTTATTGCTTCTCCTGGAGAAGGATCGATGTTGACTAGGCTCCCTGTCCGTCTCAACATGGTGAATTGGGCCACTCGATGTCTCTTCCCTTGGATCGGTTGTTCTCGTACACCTGGCAGAACGATTTTTCTAGCCCACGGTGCCATTTTTGCCAAATTACGGGGCAGCAGCCGTATTGAATCGAGACATTGCTCGCTCTCTAACCCCCAATCGATTAGAAAGACGATGTAGCCAGTCATGGTCCTTTGTAAAAGGATGGCTCTTTCCCAAGCGCTAGATTCCTTAAAATCTACTAGCACGGCGACTAGCATGCCTGTTCTTAAACTTTTCGCCTTCGGCAAGTACTCCACGGGATGTTCCATCATCTTCAAATTGAGTGTTTGGGTTATCTTCGGCCATCCAGCCAAACGAACCCACATGGTGGTAAGTGACTCGACTCGAACCACCCGGACGGGAACTCCTTCTCGGAACCGATCGTTTGTCTTTTGTAAAATCTCCATGGTATACTAGATTTAGAAAAAATTTCGAATGTTAATGTTCGACTATACTGATCTGCCTAGTTTACGTGTCTAGGTCGGATGGTGCTGGCTCCGCCGGGAATCGGACCCCCCTTTATATACCAGCAGCACCGACCTTGGAGAGGACCCCCTTTATATATCAGCTGCACCGACCATAGAGAGGACCCCTTTAAATATCAGCAGCACCGACCTTGGAGAGAACCCCCTTTATATATCAGCTGCACCGACCTTAGAGAGGACCCCTTTAAATATCAGCAGCACCGACCTTGGAGAGGTACTCGGTCACCGTTTAAGCTAAACGCACGTTTTCGTTTGTCTTGTTTCACACTTTTCTTATCCTCGCAATATTTTATAACAGTGTTATCAATATATACAGGCAAAATATATAGTCTATTTTTGATACACAAGTGTCAGATATCAATTATTGCTTTCCGTTAAAATAAATATATCATTATTAGATGCTCTTTTTAATATTCCGATCCGCATCCTTACAATATTTTACAATTTTTAACCTAAAAATGTCGCTAGAAAATAGAAAACGAAAAACAATTTGAAAAGCACTAGCTCGCTTGAATGTGAAAATTGTGACGTGGGTGTATGTGCTTTGCCCTGCTTTAAAATATATCACACTCAATTGTATTATTAATAATTAAAGTAAATTATTAAAGTTCACGTATATGTATCGTACCTTTAAGAAAAATTAACATTTAATTATCCAATGTGCTTGCGTAGAGAACAGCATTATCCGCCACATATTGCGGTGCAGTATCGTTTACGCGTAGTTCGCGTCAAACCCTGCCCTACGAAGGAACGTCCCCGCACAAAATTCAATCGTACCTAAGACGTTAAACCGATCCTTTGCAAGTTTTCTTCAAAGAGATACGCTATACGAGTTGTTTGATTGATATCCGAAAAGTTTCTTTCTGTTTATGAGGAAATAATAGACGCACAATGTTATTTGCTTTATATCGTTTTGTCGCATTACGTACGATCCATTTTGTTCTATTGAGATAAACACCGAGACATTTCACAGACTTGGTTTCACGTTTGTACGGAGGTGCTTTATTGTAAAAACGACGTTTGCGAAAAAAGACATTTTTCGGACAACCTAATATATTTCATACGATGCTGTTGCCAAGAAATATTTATTAACGAAATGCTAAAAACTGTTAGTTGCAAACAAATACTAGGGGAAATTGTTTTATCCGCTTTTACACGCAGAAGAATTTTACTGCTCAATAATATTGCGATTGGAACGAACGAGCCGTTTCGCTAACATCGGAACAAAGTAGAAACGAATCGGTACTTATCAAGGAGAAAACCTTGTCCAGCGTGGGGAAAAGTTTAAGGACCGATGTCCCTCGATCCACGCTGGAGACGGCCGATGAAACAAGGCGAATTAGCGGGAGATCGGGAGCAGAAGGCAGAACGGGCGGAATAGAAAAGGAATGGATACGGCAAGCTTCGGCCGTGCGATTTCGTATCACGTAGCGTTATCCCCTCGTAAAGTTGGCCACTCGTGCCACTAGCAGAAACTGTATGGCGGGCTCCGAGAGGATTTTAATCGCGCGACGGTCGAACGTATCGGTGAAATTACTGGAGAGCCCCGTCGACGTGCCTTTCGTTCCTGTCTGCCCCACGGCTCGGCTGCCACGGATCTAACAGATTGACCGGATCCAACGTGCCGGGTTACGAAACTTCGAAACTGGCTAGAATCGACTGCTAAGTTAATTGCCGGTCGCTCCCTCGCACCTACTCGTCTATCAGGCGACTCCAACTAGTAACCAACGAGGAAACCGCTGATGTCAGGCGTAAATTCAGCTGAAAATCCGTAGCGTGGAACGATGAAAGAGGCCGCACGGAAGAAAATAGCCTGGCGATCAAAAGGCTGGAACGTGCTTTCAGACCCGAACGCTTAGCTGCGCCGCCCCGCACCGAGATCCACTTTGACTTTCGCCCTTTGTTGCGAATATGACAGCCCGTTCGCGCTTTACCCTCGACGATCGACGCCGACCACGCTTCTGCCGCCTGTTATTTCCCAACCGTCCACCGTTTTGCTCCCCTTCTTTTTCATTTTCTTCTTTCCGCTCTTCTCCTTTTATCCTCTTTTCCCTTCTTCTCTCGCCGAAGCGCCGCGTTTGCTGTCGAGTTCGGCTACGATTGGCAAACACAAATCTTACGTGGACGCGCGATACGCGCGTTCCACGCATTTCAAATTTCACGACGTAACGTACTCGACGACTCAACGTAACGTGGAAAACGCGACAAGATGTTCGAATTTGGAATTATGCGAGCGCGCTGGGTCGATCGGCATGCCATCCGCCAAACGCGCGGCAAATAAATCTGTCGGTGTAATTTTAACGAGCCGCGATACCGCTCGAGGATTATACGGGTAATTTAAATTCCGCTCGCTCGATCGACGCGACTGATGGAACGACGATGAGCCGGCTGAGCCGAGATGAAATGATAAATTAGCGAATGAAACAGCCAAGTATAATGGAATGCCCGGTTAAATATAGAGCGTTTTAAACCGATTAACAGATAACTGCAAATTAGATCGTCCATTAACGCGGTTCGTCCACGTTCGAGCGGCATCGTTCGAGAATCAGTCGGAGAATTAGTCCGAGAATTAGTCAGAATACCCTCCGATCGATCGTTTCCCCCCCCGAAATCTGGCATTCAATCTGTTTCGATTCGCCATTCGCGCGATCCGAATTTAAGTTTCACGAATGTGAATACGAACGAGCCGTGCGTACCACTGACTATCGCACGATCGCTGTGGCAAAACGCTGGCGTACAATTAGCGCTATTTGCCGTTACGTGAAATATATTGTAAACGTTATTGCTCGCGCGTGGAAACTCGCTACTTCGCGCAGCCAGTCGAACTGTTCGATATTTATAGTTAGTCGACAAATACCGCGTACCTATCGTCGAGATTCTACGCAAGCATTGCGCGCGATAGAAACCCCTTCTATATCGTGCAATTGTCGTATCGAATAGCCGCTGCTCGAATTTCGCGCTGCGAATCGCATTCAAAAAATTTTATTTATCTGGAAATCGAACGTGCAGATTTTTTTTTTTAATTCAAACGACGTAACCCGAGCAGTTAGATTGGCCGAATTTCGTTCTCTTTGGAAACTTTGAGACCTCCGAACAACCCGTCTCTAGATGTCTACGATAACTTTGAAATTCCTTGTAAATTCGACCAATCGCGGGGAGACGTACTCGCGAGGAGAGTCGTCAACGGGGGTCGTAAATCCCCGTTACGATTATAACAATCGACACCACGAATTGATCGATCCCCTGATTTCCTTTGAGATAATGAGGGGTGATTGAGTTGGTATAACACTGGGATTCACAGTATTATAAAGTATATATTTCCAAGCACTTAGTTACAAAAGATTTGCGTGAAGAATGCGACTCTCGCGCTATGTGCAGACTGCCGCGTTAGGCGTTAGTTGGTAGACCGTCGCGTTAGGCGTTAGTTGGGAGACCGTCGCGTTAGGCGTTAGTTGGGAGACTGTCGCGTTAGGCGTTAGCTGGTAGACCGTTTGTCGCTCTTTTGTTTAATACGGAAGAAAGTTCGGTGTAGGTGTGCCCCTGTGCCTAAAGAACGCGGATTCGTTGGTCCCACTTTCGTTAGGAAAAGTGAGGGTAACGAACCGCGGTGTCGATTGGTCATGCTGCACTACTGCTCGAAGGGATGAGTAGGGAGTCTTCTACCATCGTGGTGCGTAAATGACTGTGTGTATGAGAAAACCTAGCCTGTTTTATTACAGGGCTATTCGGGTTTTCCTAATGGGTGCATACCCGCTTTCTCCGTGTTTTAAAGGCGACTAATGAACCCAAGGACACCTCTAAAACCGACTGTGTTTCGAGCATATTTTGGCTTGCAATTCTTCAAGACAATCGGATTGAAGACATATGGCGAAACAATGCAGGGAAATGAAAGTTATGGTGGGTCCTTAGGTTTATTGAGGGTCGAAGTGCCGTTACGCAGGTCGGTTGTTGTCCGGTCGCGCGGGCTGGCGAGCAGATGTTTTAGGCGTCGTAACATCCTCCCCCCGTTGAGAGGGCACCGATCAAATTCTGGCTGTGGAGTCTGGTGTGTCGTTGGTGACCTCCTTCGCTCCGTGTGGGCGTTCGGCCTCGTCTGGATCTGGGTGGATGGGTAAGGGGACCAGTCTTTTGACGCCGCGGTCCAGGATGCTTGTTGCCGTCTGCACGGTAGCGGTCCGGATGATTCCGTCGGCTCCTGGATGGACCTTGATTACGCGGCCCAAAGGCCACTGCATAGAGGGCACGTTGTCCTCCCTGAGGATTACTACGGTGCCTTCATGAATGTTGTGTTTGCCCTTGTCCCATTTGCTGCGGCGGGTTAACTCGTTTAGGTATTCTCGATACCATCGGCTCCAGAAGTGCTGCTTAATCTGGTGAATGCGCTGCCAACTGGATAGCCGTCCTGATGGAACTGTCCTGAAATCACGCTCCCGTAAACTGGTTAGGGTATCACCGATTAGAAAATGACCGGGAGTGAGGACAGGGGGATCTTTCGGATCGGATGAGATGGGAGTCAGTGGGCGTGAATTGAGAATGGCCTCAATTTCGATCACAAGGGTGTTGAGGTGTTCAAAGGTCAGGAGCTCCGTGCCGACCACGCGGATGAGATGGCGTTTGAACGATTTAACTGCGGCTTCCCATAACCCGCCAAAATGTGGTGAGTTCGGAGGATTAAAACGCCATTGTATTTGTCGGTCGGCGAGAAAATTCTGTACCCTATCCTGGTGGTCGTCGGACTGCAATAGGGTCCGGAGTTCTTGCAGCTCCCGATTAGCCCCGACGAAATTGGTGCCGTTGTCGGTGAGGATCGTTGCGCAGTATCCTCGCCGCGAGATGAAACGGCGTAGCGCGGCCAAGAAGGCGTCGGTGGTTAGGTCGCTGACTAACTCTATGTGGACCGCCTTTGTCGCCAGACAAACGAATATGGCGGCGTACGTCTTGATTTTACGTCGGTTGCGGTCCCTCCTCTCCTTGATGTAGAATGGGCCGCAGTAGTCGATTCCGACGTTCCTGAACGGCCGCGATTCGGTAATACGCGCCTCTGGCAAATCACCCATCAAGTATTCCACTGGTGGAGGGTTGGCTCTGCAGCAGCGGACGCACCTTCTGAGAGTGCGCCATACCTGGCTACGGCCGTCGATCGGTCAATAGCGCAGTCTCATCGCGTATAGGGTAGCTTGGGTCCCTGTGTGATGATTGTTCCGGTGCTCTTGTTCTATAATTAGCTCTGTCACCGGGGATTTCGGTAGGATGATCGGGTGTTTTTGGCTGAAGGGTATGGCGGAGTTGGTTAGTCGCCCTCCTACCCGGAGTAGCCCATCTTCGTCGAGGAAGGGGTTTAATGGCTGTAGTTTCCCTCCAACGTCCTCGCTTCGATTTTTTTGGAGGATCCGAATTTCAGGCGCGAAATGCTGGGATTGTAAGATTTTTATTAGCCTGTTGTGCGCTGCGGTCAGTTCGTCTGTGGTGAGATGGGCAGTTCGGTGTTGCTTATGTCTCCATCGAAGACACCGGGCGACGATTCTTATTAGTCTTGGCCAAGACGAGTAGCGATGGAGGAGAGTGTTGTCGTTAACACTCGTCCTCAGACAGATCGTCTTCTTTTGCTCCGGGAGGTCGACTACCGGTATCGGGCTCCAAACCGGCCAATAGCTTTCGCTTTGCAGGAGCCACCTTGGCCCGTTTTTCCAAATGGACGGACATAGGAATTCCTTGGGCGTCTGGCCTCGGGAGATGAGATCCGCTGGATTATCGTCGGTAGGCACATGACGCCAGTCGGAGATATTGGTCTTGGTCTGTATCTCAGCGACTCGATTCGCCACAAATGTTTTCAAGGTGTGCGGCGAAGACCTGATCCAATGGAGTACGATGGTGGAGTCAGTCCAGTAGACTATCCGCGATATCTTGGTCGTCAGGGCCTGTTGTATTGACGAAATCAAGGACGTCAAAATAAGTGTCCCACTTAATTCGAGACGTGGTATGGAGAGCGATTTGAGCGGCGCTACCTTCGACCGCGCCGTGAGGAGTCGAGTCCAAATATTGTTCTTTCGGTCAGTCGTCCGCACGTAGACGCACGCCCCATATGCCCTTTCGCTAGCGTCACAGAATCCGTGGAGCTCAATTTTCGTTGCGGATTCTAGGATGGTCTTCCGAGGGAACCTTACCGCATTTAACAACGGCAATTGGGTGTGGTATTTGATCCATGCTGTGTGTACGTCTGACGGAAGGGATTCGTCCCAATCTACCTTCAATGTCCAGACTTGTTGCAAAATCATTTTTGCTCGAACGATTACCGGCGCGAGCAATCCTAGTGGATCATATATTTGTGCGATGACTGAGCTGATTGATCGCTTTGTGATTCGGGAAGTGTCACTGTTCGTCTTGACCGAATATAGTATGGTATCGTCGGCTGAATCCCAAAAGACGCCGAGTGTTTTTAACGTGGATGACTCACCGAGATGTAATTTCTGCTTGGTGTCTTCCTCAGGTAGCCCTCTCAGCAGATCCCGATCGTTTGAGGCCCATTTGCGGATATTTAGACCGGCTAGCTTAAGTAATCTCGTGAGATCATTCCTGATTGATAGGGCTTCGTCCTTCGTATCGGCTCCGGTCAACGCATCGTCGACATAGAAGTCTCGCCGTAGGATCTGCGCTGCTCTCGGAAATCGAGGTCCCTCGTCCTCTGCCAACTGTTTGAGACATCGGATGGCCAGATACGGGGCTGCGGATAGACCGAACGTTACGGTGTTGAGTCGGTAAGTTTCGATCTCTCCGTTGTCGGCACGCCACAGAATCTTTTGGTAGGGACGATCTTCTGGACGTAGGAGGAATTGGCGGTACATCTTCTCGATGTCGCCGGTAAGGACATATTGAAATGACCGGAATCTCAATAGGATGTTCCTCAGGTCTTCTTGTAATTTCGGACCCGTATGAAGGGCGTCGTTTAGAGACACTCCCGTGGTACTTGAAGCTGAGCCGTCGAACACAACCCGTAGCTTGGTGGTGTCGCTCGATTCCTTGGTCACGCCGTGATGTGGTAAATAATATCCGTGGTCGGTGGCGTGATCCGTGTTGATCTTTGTCATGTGACCCAAGTCTAAATATTCTTGAATCACAGCACTATACGCGGTTTCATATTGTTTGTCGCGTTGGAATCGGCGATGA
Organism: Bombus huntii; assembly: GCF_024542735.1. Lineage (NCBI taxonomy): Eukaryota > Metazoa > Arthropoda > Insecta > Hymenoptera > Apidae > Bombus > Bombus huntii. The sequence goes on along the minus strand of NW_026099328.1, from coordinate 353,010 downwards.
AGAGAGGCGAGCCTGCTCATTGCAGTGGCCTTCGATGACCCTAGTGAGGAAAGCTTTTCGTTGAACGGTAATGCAACGATGTATCTGCCTTCCTTGGTTCGTCGGACATGGTTTCGGAAATGTTCTTCACATAGTCGTTCCGATTCCGAAAGATGAGTAGTGGCCTGTCCCTCGTCGATCTCCCAAAACCGTGCGAGGTCCTCTTGCAGAGCCGTTGTGGTTGCGTGGAACGTATTTATCGCGGTTTGGGACGTGGGACTCCCCCCGATTACCCAGCCGAAGCGTGTTTTTTGTAGACGTAGTTCAGGTTCGCCTGGTTGTGCCAGATTGACCTGCCCGATGCACAGCGACGCGAATGTTGATCCGGTACTAAGTAAAACATCGATCGGGGCTGGGCAATGGAATTGTGGATCGGCTAGATGAATATTTCTGGGTAATCCCAGACTCGAGGGATCGATGGGCTCGCTTGGTACGAGGATCGATATGGCCGGGATAACAAGAAATCTCAATGTCTTCTTGTACTCGCCGTCCGTCGACGTGATAGTGGCCGTGGTGTAACGTTTTGCCGTGGTGCTCAAATTGTCGAGGGCTCCGATCTGGATCGCACATCTCCTTTGCCTTATACCGAGGGAGTTCGCGAGCCTGTCGGTCATGAAGTTCATGCTCGACCCAGTGTCGAGTAAGGCTCGGGCTCGGATTGGTTGTGCCTGTTTGTTCAAAACCTTGATCTGTGCTGTGGCCAACAGATCATGATGCAGAGGGGTGTGGGGAGATGTGTTTGTTAGTCCGATCCCCCTTGCTGTCGTAGTCTCGGACAGTCAGTTTTGCCCCGGTTGGGACTTGGATGAAGAGGTTGGGGTGGTGTTCCGGATCCGGGCTGAGCGTGACTCGTACGAGGAATGCTCTTTCGTACCTCTTGGAACCGAAGATGTATGCTTCCGTGAAGTATCGGATGTTCGCCTCGATTTGTGGGACGACCGCGACTTCGATGATCCCGATGGGGATTGTTCGGTGGAGGCTCGCTTGTGTGATGAACGACTGCCCGACGACCGACCGCTCGATGCGCGACTGTCCGACGACCGACTGCTCGGCGACCAACCGCTTGCCGACCGACCGCTCGACGATCGACCGCTCGACGACCGACCGCTCGACGATCGACCGCTCGACGATCGACCGCTCGAAGATCGACCGCTCGACGACCATGAATCTACCTGGGTTTTTTCGCGGTGTAGATACGTATGGTGTCGGTGACCGCAGATACGACACGAACCCGATGTACACTGTGTCGGCGAATGTCCTGTGCCTAGGCAATTTATGCACAACGATGCCTTCTTCACGATTTGAAAACGTTTGGTCGCTGATTTGGCCTTGAATATTTTGCAGTGTCTGATCTCGTGATGTCCGTTGCAGGTCGGACACACCACCGTTCTGCTGGTTGTAGCAAGGGTTCGCCCATGCGGTATGGTTGTTCGCTGACTGCGGTGTTTGTGTGTTGACCCTTTTGATTCCTTCTCTTTAGAGAGGAATTGAGTCCCGTTCGCCCGTGTTTTGAGAAAGTCTATCAGATGCTGATAGGATGGCACCTTTTGGCGGGGCAGTGTGCGTTGCCATTTACGCAGGCTGGACGCGGGCAACTTCGACGCGATCAATTCGATCATCGCTATGTTTGAAGTGACGGGCTCCTTTAGATGTTCGAGCGCCTTTAGATTTACGCTGATGGTTTCCAACAAATCCTCTAGGGCCTCTGGAGTTTCCCTTTTGATTTCCGGATAATTACGCATCAGATTCCAATGGCGCATGCAGATTTGGAGGGGGCAATTGAACTTGTCCTTCAGTGTATCAAGCGCGATGGAATAGTTGGCCTCTGTGAGTTCTAATGACTGGATACTCTGTGCGGCCCGTCCAGTTATAGATGAGCGTAGATGCTGGAACTTTTGGACATTCGTCAAACCTTCGTTAAGGTCCACTATGGATGTGAACGTGTCGTAGAAATAGGTCCAATTCTCGAGGGCACCGTCGAATTGGGGCACGCGGACCTCTGGAACGGTGGTCGGCTCTGGTTTCCGGCACGTCTCACCTCTTGTTGTAGTCGACGGGGTTGTTGCTGATATTTGCTCAAAGAGCTCTCGGAACCGCATGTCAAGCTCCCGATGCTCTTGCGATAACGAATCTACCCGCGCATCTTCCCCCTCATCTACCACACCTAACTCTTCTTGAACCTCGAGTATCCTCCTCCAAAGCTCATCGAACGAGCTGCGGCAAGATGCTAGGAAGATTCTGTTTGCCTTCCCAGACGCTTCGTACTCATCGAGTTCGCGCCTTATGGTTGCAAGTCGACGGGCTAGGACGCCTCGTCTCCGCCGTAACGTGCTGATTGATTCAGCTTGGGCCATGTTTGATTTTGATAATGAACGCCCTTACCTTGATCAAATGGACGTTGATCTGGGATTCTGTTGCTAATCGTTACGATGCGGCGTGGGCTCGTGTAGATGCTGCGCGACGGAGGTGCTTCTCTCCGATGGCGGTTCCCTTGCTCAGTTGACTAAGTGGTTGGAACTTGGATCTCACGCGACACTGTATAGTCACTGGTCAGTGCACTTTTTGGTGGCACGAGATCCGGCTCGAAGGACCATGTAAATTCGACCAATCGCGGGGAGACGTACTCGCGAGGAGAGTCGTCAACGGGGGTCGTAAATCCCCGTTACGATTATAACAATCGACACCACGAATTGATCGATCCCCTGATTTCCTTTGAGATAATGAGGGGTGATTGAGTTGGTATAACACTGGGATTCACAGTATTATAAAGTATATATTTCCAAGCACTTAGTTACAAAAGATTTGCGTGAAGAATGCGACTCTCGCGCTATGTGCAGACTGCCGCGTTAGGCGTTAGTTGGTAGACCGTCGCGTTAGGCGTTAGTTGGGAGACCGTCGCGTTAGGCGTTAGTTGGGAGACTGTCGCGTTAGGCGTTAGCTGGTAGACCGTTTGTCGCTCTTTTGTTTAATACGGAAGAAAGTTCGGTGTGGGTGTGCCCCTGTGCATAAAGAACGCGGATTCGTTGGTCCCACTTTCGTTAGGAAAAGTGAGGGTAACGAACCGCGGTGTCGATTGGTCATGCTGCACTACTGCTCGAAGGGATGAGTAGGGAGTCTTCTACCATCGTGGTGCGTAAATGACTGTGTGTATGAGAAAACCTAGCCTGTTTTATTACAGGGCTATTCGGGTTTTCCTAATGGGTGCATACCCGCTTTCTCCGTGTTTTAAAGGCGACTAATAAACCCAAGGACACCTCTAAAACCGACTGTGTTTCGAGCATATTTTGGCTTGCAATTCTTCAAGACAATCGGATTGAAGACATATGGCGAAACAATGCAGGGAAATGAAAGTTATGGTGGGTCCTTAGGTTTATTGAGGATCGAAGTGCCGTTACGCAGGTCGGTTGTTGTCCGGTCGCGCGGGCTGGCGAGCAGATGCTTTAGGCGTCGTAACATTCCTAAATTCCAATTAATAAGTAAAAACCGGAACGACCAAAATTCCCTGGACCGCGTAATCCGCATGAAAATACAAATTCAGCGTCGAATTCGAAGAGATAGATGAAAGAGGGATTCGATGGTAGAGCAAATCGGACGAACGGTTTGTAACACGAGACATTAATAAAGTTGGTGGAGCCGCGGAAAGCGGATGGAAATGGAAATTTTCCGATTTTAATATCGGCGAATGCATCGGGACGCGAGAAGAAAGATCAAAAGGTTGACTGTTGATTAATTTGAGCGGCACGCGAGCCACGAGCCCCGAGCCCCGAGCGTCGCGATGCTCGCGTGCGCCGAAGCTACTGCGATCGAGCGAGCGTCGTAACCTCGGTAAATAACCCGTCGTATAATATTACGTACACTGATCAACGATTCGGAAAGGGAGTTTCGCTAACCGGGGCATCGCCCCGCCGTCGTGCGAAAATAAACTAATTAGCCTTTGGGGACGTCGAGGCATGCCCCTCGACGCCCCAGCGGATTTCAAGTCGTCGATTTTACAGCTAGCTGCTGTTACGTTCGAACCGTTTGTAAACCAGTGACGCGCAATTTGGGATAGCGATTGCGATCGAAATCCGACCCCTCTCGAGAATCCTACGGAAAGAGAATTTCTTTCGCAGTGGTTGGTCTGGCCGATCCAAGTTTCGGCGCGCGTTGTCGCGATGCCTAATCGCTGCGTTGCCGATCGTCGTTGCCATTGGAACGCGCGGCGAGCGAACAGCCGTGAGTTTGCTCTGTACACTCGAGGCCTGAACTTAAAGGCTTAACGACCTGTTTGCCGTTGCAGCTCGGCAGAAACGAATCTTCGGCGTTCGCCCGAGCTAAACCAGCGAATATTCGAGCGGCCTGCCTCGGAACGGTCGCTGAATTTCTGCTGAAAAATTAATCAACGCGGAACGTAGATCGCCAGTGATAAACACGTGAAAAACCATGCGCTGATGATGGGGGGGGGGGGGAGAACGGCAACGGCAACGTTGTTGCCAAACGAATGTAATGAACGGGCAAATACGCGTTTGTTTGCAAGTACCCTACGGCGAGCAAATAACGTTACGCGAAACACGCGGCCCGGTTTCATCCTGTGTCGTCCTTTTATACACACGCGTGAAAAATTTCGCGGAAATTCGCACTGGCGACGCAGAATCGGTGCGCGGAAGAAATCTGGCCGACTCCTGTTAATAAATTTATTTCTTACAAAATTTACCCGTGGACCGCGCTATCCTGCCGCCCGTGTTTCCATCTCTTCGCCAGGAATTTGGCAACAGAGTTTGCGAAAAGTTACGGGCGCCGACTGGAGAGAACGGCGAGACCGGTTTTTCTAAAATAAAACGATCCTGCGAAATAGACGCGACGAGTGCCACGGTCAGTCTTGGAAACTCGAGTCTCCGCGAAATCTCCTTCCGCTTCTGGCTATACGTACAAGTATATCAACGCGCGCCTTGCAACGCGTCTCGTGCCGTTTTTCTCCTATTCTGCTTGCACGTTTCTCAAAGAGAATACCTAATACCAAGGTGGCCTTCGCTTTACGCGTCTGTGCGATTCCAGCGATGGAAAAAACGTCACGCTGTTCAGCAAACCAGCGTGCAAGCAACGACAATACGTATACGACGTTGCATAAATCAACGAATGTTCGCGTATAGAAACTTGTAAAAAAAATCCACTGTCGAAAAATAGAAAAATTCGTACTCGTGCAAAGATCAGCGGGAAACGAAACGATTTTCGACTCGTAACCAAGCATTATAGTCATAGGAATGTAACGAAACGGCGCGCAAACAACCGACGCGAAACCATCGTGACGCAAAAGCATTTCGCGACAGGGAGCGCGGGTCCGACCGTAGCGAAAAACCAGCAGCCAGCCCGCTGTCGTTTCACCCAATGGGGGATTGTATCGATATGTCGAGGCAGCGTCGCTGAAACCTGCTGATGGCAGAGAGCCAACGATAAGGGCCGCCATCTATCGACCGTAAGAGCCTCCTTTTGTATTAACGACGCTGTTCCGACTGTAATTGAGAGCCTCTGTACTCCGGCCCAATGTCGCCAGGTTATTAAATCCCGGGATATAAATTAGTTAATATTATCCACGCGCCGCTAGCTCGCACTCTTTTCTTCGCCAGAGAAATGGATTTTCCGTTAAACTTAAATTGCTTAGCGATCGCCGGATGTGAAAGTTTTATCGAGTTCGTCGATAAAGAGCTTTCGCGTACAACCGACCCGATCAACGTACCATCGACACGCGACAACTGCCAACGATTTACGACGGTTACGATGGTATTACCTTTTCTTCACGATACTTTTCTTTTTCTTTCTCTTCTTCCGCCGTATTTGAGTTGATCACTATGGTTGGTCGCTTTACGTCATCGTGTACGAGGGACACGCCGAATAAAGTTTGTGGAAAATCATTACTCCACGGATCCTTTTCATCGAGTGTTCCAAGATAGCCGTTAGTGGAATTTTCGACCTCGTTTAAGACCCATCAACGAGCTGAAATCTGCTCGCCAACTTTACTCGGAATTCAATGCTTTTCAATTACAAAGATTTTCCGGTTAACCGTTCCTTAATTAAACATGTAACTATACCGAAACGTTTAAATTACTTTTTGGACCTGGTATACAGGTCAAAGCTACTCCAGTTTACTCTGCTTTTTTCAGATCGTCCCTTTCAATTTCGCTGCGCGGAACGTCGGGAAAGGAACTCGAATACGAACGACACGAATAATTTGATAGAAAATCATCGTCGAAGCGAATTCGAAGCAAATTCGAAGCAAATTCGAAGCAAATTCGGGCCGAACGAATTCTCGCCTCGATTCGAAGCCAATATGCTTGTCCTTAAATTGGCTGTCCTCCTCGGCAGGATACCTACGAAATCGCAAATACGAGACCGACGATTCGTAGGAAAATCTGTGTGACCGCCGATAATAAAATCTCCTATAATCGACGTTGGCCTGCTTACGTCAATCTGCTCGTGGCAGGTGTCCGACGATACAGGCTCAACGCGACATCAACCTCTTCGTTATAATCCGTACAAGCTTGGTCTCGTGTAACGGTAACGTTAGTCGTGTAATAGATACTTTCGATGTCGGCGTCGAAATCATTTCCCAATATATTTCCTGCGAAATTGCTTCGTAATTTCGTAGTAACACACCGACTGGCTATGTGCCACGTCACCGACTCGCCTACACCTTGCTATCTCTCCCTTAACGACAATTTTATTGAACCGAGCGATCGACCCAGCTCGCCCGGTAAATACCTTCGCTCCTCTGGACACACCGACGATAATTGACCCAGTTCGATATCTTTGTAAACCGACGCCAGGCGTTTCTTGCCTCGTAAAGACGAATCTTTCGAACGGTGTCATTCGCGTTCAATTCGTTTTTCTAGCGAGGGGTCTCGAATCTTTAAACGACGAGAAACCTAATCACTTTCAGACAACTTTCGTTTAAAGACGAAAGAACGTAAAGAACTGGGTTCGGCCTTCTCCCATCTGCGTATCTTTCGGGGAGTCGATTGCGATGGTCATCTCCTTTGTCGGATACGATTCGAATTGGTCGAATAAGCTGGCAAGTGCTAGATCCGTCTCATCTCCTTCTTCCGTCGAATATTAGCGCCACTACGAACGCATAAGCCGAAAAATCTTGCCACCGTATTACGCCGAAATATTAGACGATGTTCATTCGCAAGCGATAAAGCTTCGCTACTGTTCGCGATCGGCGCTGCTCTACTACGAAATATCAAATTTATCGCGTAGCCGCGTACACGGGAGAAGGAAAGAGATAGCAAGGGCGGTATTTACCCAATGCGAGAGACAGGCTACGAAAGACGAGCACGAGCGACTACAAAGTTCAATCGGGCTCGATGAAGCTTAACTTGCTCCGCGGAGAGCGGCCATTTGGAATTCGAGTGGCGTGTACGGTGTGCTCGGAGCGTTAACGAGTTCGATCGTCATCGTAAATAAGCAACCAGCGGTCCGAAAAGTCTCGCCACGGTCAAGAAGACTTAAGAAGCCGTTCGCGGAAGATGGACGGCGCCACCCGCTACTTCTCGGCCGGAAATTACAGGTGACTTAGCGCGGTCTCTCTGCCCTCGCTTCTCTCGATAGACAGAGAGAAGCGGGCGCGGGCGCATCGTAAAATCCAAGCGAAGAGAAAGAAAGAGAGAGAGAGAGGCGTCGCTCGTCGAAAAACTCAGATGCGATCTTTCGCGAGTTCGTCGACAGTTTCTGCCTCGCTGTTACGTTTCTACCGCCCCCGCTGTATTTCGAAACGGAAGGGGGGCGCGATTCCGTCTGTCGGCTCTCTTCCTGCACGCTTCGTTGTGCACCGTCGCGCGTATCTAGACGCTGGAAACGAGAATTATGAAAATTTCGTGGAGCAGTTGCGCCAACTCTTCTCGTTTCTCGCCATTGAAATCGCAGGTGTCAGGTCGCGCGATCGATACAACCCCCGTTAAAGGATCGAAACGATGTTCGTTTGCGATTCTAGGCAAAATCGTTTCCTATTTAGCGTGAAAGTTCCAATTGTTTCTCTCGTCTAGTTAGCGCGCAAGCTTCTTCTCCTTTCCTTTCACTCGTTAGAAGCGAAATAGTTCAGAGATCCTCGCAGCGTTTCAAACATCCCGATGACTCTCTTCGTTCCATTGTCTTCGTCCAGTTGTCTTCGAAACGTTAATTTATTCGTTCGTTCTCCTCGTTGGCGTAAGCGCAAACGCGCTCGATCGGTTACCTCTATTTTCGTTCTTTTCTCTGGGTAGCGCGTCGAGCGAAAAGCGGGTGTGAGTGGCTTGACGGCTCGAGAGAGTGCGATCGAGGATTCCCGATGTTCTTCTCTGACGGATCGTCGATATACGTAGAACGCGACGAGGTCCAACTCGATTTCGCGTCGCGCGTTTCAGAGGATATCAGCCCTTTTCTCTCGCGATCCAGCAAGAAACGACGAGCCGAGCGAAGGAGGAGGAGTCAACCTCGACTGCGGTATCTGCGCCGACGACGCGATCCGAACGTAGCCATTGGAAGGTCGCTTTAAGCGTTAATTTGGCGATCTCGCGATCGATCGAGATCGGTGTCGGGATCGGCGTAATACGCGCGTACGATCCCATATTACGAGCGAAAGACGATTAAAAGACTTCGCGCTCGTAACCGTAACACTGTCCGGGCATGGTTGTCCTTGGGTTTACGACGCCTGTCGCTCGAGATCCCATTGTCTCGAATCGATTATCCAACACTTTGCACCTGCTCCGATTAGTGCAACGTCGAGGAACAAAACAATGCAAGAACGATAAAACATAGGATATACATTAAATGATAAGGGATCGGGGCTTTGGCGCTACTTTGGCGGGGCTACTTTGGCGGCTTAAAAGAGACGAATACGTGGAATACGTCGATCGATCTCTCGTATCGAGGATACGGACTGGCGAACGTAAGACGGATCAAGTTTCGAGCAACGTTTCGAAAGGGCGAATAAATTGGAATTAACGCGGCTCGCTATAGGGCGAGTATACGGAAACCACGGGCTGCGATAATGTAACCCGCGGGATAAAGGCTTCCGCGTACGACTCGACGTACAATTGCCCTTTACAGTGTTCGCAGTGGAAAACGATCTGCGCACAGATCGGGGTGCGGCTTAATGCCAATTCACGGACAAAGGGTGACCGCGGACGAAAAAGAGAGCCACGGGATTCTTGGAGCGAGCGAGTAAAGTGAGAACGGCCGGCTGCGCCGTTTCTTTCGACGTTGCTCTCTCGATTCGGAGATAACAGCGCTGTGTGCCGCCGGACGATTAATAACCGACTCGAGATCTAGATACGAATAAGTATAAAAAGGTTGGATCTTGGTTTCGTCGTTCTTACGACCATATAACGCTTCGTAGGACGTGACGATGTGAAACGAAGAATCCCTTCAGAGTGGAAAATGCCGCGACACGGACCGACGCGAAGGCCGACTTTGATACAAAGCCGAAGGTACTTGACTCCAACGACGTCGAGTATCGCTCAAGGGAGATCGGTCATGAAGTAAGGGAAAGAGGAGCACTCGTACGATCCTCGTCCCCCGTGCGATTAAATATCGCAGGGGTGCGGTCGATGGAGATCGTAAGAAGATTCGCGATAAAGCGATCGAAGCAGGCTTACGCCTGTAATCTTTGGAGGTACGTTAATATCGCGACTAAACGTCGTAACCTACGAAATCCGGAGAAGAGGGTCGCAGTTATTAATCGGGCAGCGATAATCGCCGGCTCCACGATATCCAACGAATTCATCCGCCCCCTCGTCCGTCGATACTCCGTCGTTCTTCGATCGTCGTTCTTAATTGCGCGTCTCAGGGGGACGAGAGCAACGCGTATCGCCACCACGCGTCGATCGACGAGGTATCGATTCGCTTCCGCGACCAGCGTCAAAGGCCGGGCCGACGAAACAACGTTATGCCACGCGTCGAGATTCGCGTTGCTCGGCGTCTTTCTCCGTGGGTCACGAAACCAAAAGGGAGGAAAAACACGAGGGATCCGTGAAAAGGCGTCGTTGTTCGATCAGCGTGTGTCCAACGATAAGCGAAGCGACGAGGACGCGACCTAACACCAACACGGGCAATTCCTTTTCCTCGGGTTTCTCGTTTTCTGGATGGACGATCCGGTCCGTAGTTTTTGATTCTCTACAGAGGAGTATACAAGTACTTGATTTGCAAAATGATTAGTTTAAAAGATATCTTAAATTTAACTTTTTTTTATTTTATTTTATTTTATTTCTTTTATTCCTTTTTTTATTTTATTTTACTTTTTATTCTATTTTTTTTATTATGTACCTTGCAATTCGTACAGCTGAACATTAAATTTAGTATTGTAGGACTTGTGTGAATGAGGAGGAAGGATAAGAGAGAGTTAACAAGTTTTTAAGCTTTCATTAGTTTTTATTCACCTACAGTCTTGACTAAGAATATACAATTCAGTACTAATATATATAGAAAAATACAAATATCCACATAAAACTGTACATACAATCATACATACGAAACCATACATACAAAACCAGACATACAAAACCAAACTTGACTAAGAATATACAATTCAGTAGTAATATATATAAAAAAAATACAAATATCCACATAAAACTGTACATACAACCATACATACAAAACCATACATACAAGAATTATTATACTTAGAAAAAAAGTGTCTGGCAATAGTAGCGATTATTCGGGATCGAGGTATCCCAACTCCAGCCAGTATGCTGCCATATCTCTTGCGGATTCTCCCGGCTCTCGGTCCAGCAGCAACCTTGCAGTTATTGCTTCTCCTGGAGAAGGATCGATGTTGACTAGGCTCCCTGTCCGTCTCAACATGGTGAATTGGGCCACTCGATGTCTCTTCCCTTGGATCGGTTGTTCTCGTACACCTGGCAGAACGATTTTTCTAGCCCACGGTGCCATTTTTGCCAAATTACGGGGCAGCAGCCGTATTGAATCGAGACATTGCTCGCTCTCTAACCCCCAATCGATTAGAAAGACGATGTAGCCAGTCATGGTCCTTTGTAAAAGGATGGCTCTTTCCCAAGCGCTAGATTCCTTAAAATCTACTAGCACGGCGACTAGCATGCCTGTTCTTAAACTTTTCGCCTTCGGCAAGTACTCCACGGGATGTTCCATCATCTTCAAATTGAGTGTTTGGGTTATCTTCGGCCATCCAGCCAAACGAACCCACATGGTGGTAAGTGACTCGACTCGAACCACCCGGACGGGAACTCCTTCTCGGAACCGATCGTTTGTCTTTTGTAAAATCTCCATGGTATACTAGATTTAGAAAAAATTTCGAATGTTAATGTTCGACTATACTGATCTGCCTAGTTTACGTGTCTAGGTCGGATGGTGCTGGCTCCGCCGGGAATCGGACCCCCCTTTATATACCAGCAGCACCGACCTTGGAGAGGACCCCCTTTATATATCAGCTGCACCGACCATAGAGAGGACCCCTTTAAATATCAGCAGCACCGACCTTGGAGAGAACCCCCTTTATATATCAGCTGCACCGACCTTAGAGAGGACCCCTTTAAATATCAGCAGCACCGACCTTGGAGAGGTACTCGGTCACCGTTTAAGCTAAACGCACGTTTTCGTTTGTCTTGTTTCACACTTTTCTTATCCTCGCAATATTTTATAACAGTGTTATCAATATATACAGGCAAAATATATAGTCTATTTTTGATACACAAGTGTCAGATATCAATTATTGCTTTCCGTTAAAATAAATATATCATTATTAGATGCTCTTTTTAATATTCCGATCCGCATCCTTACAATATTTTACAATTTTTAACCTAAAAATGTCGCTAGAAAATAGAAAACGAAAAACAATTTGAAAAGCACTAGCTCGCTTGAATGTGAAAATTGTGACGTGGGTGTATGTGCTTTGCCCTGCTTTAAAATATATCACACTCAATTGTATTATTAATAATTAAAGTAAATTATTAAAGTTCACGTATATGTATCGTACCTTTAAGAAAAATTAACATTTAATTATCCAATGTGCTTGCGTAGAGAACAGCATTATCCGCCACATATTGCGGTGCAGTATCGTTTACGCGTAGTTCGCGTCAAACCCTGCCCTACGAAGGAACGTCCCCGCACAAAATTCAATCGTACCTAAGACGTTAAACCGATCCTTTGCAAGTTTTCTTCAAAGAGATACGCTATACGAGTTGTTTGATTGATATCCGAAAAGTTTCTTTCTGTTTATGAGGAAATAATAGACGCACAATGTTATTTGCTTTATATCGTTTTGTCGCATTACGTACGATCCATTTTGTTCTATTGAGATAAACACCGAGACATTTCACAGACTTGGTTTCACGTTTGTATGGAGGTGCTTTATTGTAAAAACGACGTTTGCGAAAAAAGACATTTTTCGGACAACCTAATATATTTCATACGATGCTGTTGCCAAGAAATATTTATTAACGAAATGCTAAAAACTGTTAGTTGCAAACAAATACTAGGGGAAATTGTTTTATCCGCTTTTACACGCAGAAGAATTTTACTGCTCAATAATATTGCGATTGGAACGAACGAGCCGTTTCGCTAACATCGGAACAAAGTAGAAACGAATCGGTACTTATCAAGGAGAAAACCTTGTCCAGCGTGGGGAAAAGTTTAAGGACCGATGTCCCTCGATCCACGCTGGAGACGGCCGATGAAACAAGGCGAATTAGCGGGAGATCGGGAGCAGAAGGCAGAACGGGCGGAATAGAAAAGGAATGGATACGGCAAGCTTCGGCCGTGCGATTTCGTATCACGTAGCGTTATCCCCTCGTAAAGTTGGCCACTCGTGCCACTAGCAGAAACTGTATGGCGGGCTCCGAGAGGATTTTAATCGCGCGACGGTCGAACGTATCGGTGAAATTACTGGAGAGCCCCGTCGACGTGCCTTTCGTTCCTGTCTGCCCCACGGCTCGGCTGCCACGGATCTAACAGATTGACCGGATCCAACGTGCCGGGTTACGAAACTTCGAAACTGGCTAGAATCGACTGCTAAGTTAATTGCCGGTCGCTCCCTCGCACCTACTCGTCTATCAAGCGACTCCAACTAGTAACCAACGAGGAAACCGCTGATGTCAGGCGTAAATTCAGCTGAAAATCCGTAGCGTGGAACGATGAAAGAGGCCGCACGGAAGAAAATAGCCTGGCGATCAAAAGGCTGGAACGTGCTTTCAGACCCGAACGCTTAGCTGCGCCGCCCCGCACCGAGATCCACTTTGACTTTCGCCCTTTGTTGCGAATATGACAGCCCGTTCGCGCTTTACCCTCGACGATCGACGCCGACCACGCTTCTGCCGCCTGTTATTTCCCAACCGTCCACCGTTTTGCTCCCCTTCTTTTTCATTTTCTTCTTTCCGCTCTTCTCCTTTTATCCTCTTTTCCCTTCTTCTCTCGCCGAAGCGCCGCGTTTGCTGTCGAGTTCGGCTACGATTGGCAAACACAAATCTTACGTGGACGCGCGATACGCGCGTTCCACGCATTTCAAATTTCACGACGTAACGTACTCGACGACTCAACGTAACGTGGAAAACGCGACAAGATGTTCGAATTTGGAATTATGCGAGCGCGCTGGGTCGATCGGCATGCCATCCGCCAAACGCGCGGCAAATAAATCTGTCGGTGTAATTTTAACGAGCCGCGATACCGCTCGAGGATTATACGGGTAATTTAAATTCCGCTCGCTCGATCGACGCGACTGATGGAACGACGATGAGCCGGCTGAGCCGAGATGAAATGATAAATTAGCGAATGAAACAGCCAAGTATAATGGAATGCCCGGTTAAATATAGAGCGTTTTAAACCGATTAACAGATAACTGCAAATTAGATCGTCCATTAACGCGGTTCGTCCACGTTCGAGCGGCATCGTTCGAGAATCAGTCGGAGAATTAGTCCGAGAATTAGTCAGAATACCCTCCGATCGATCGTTTTCCCCCCCGAAATCTGGCATTCAATCTGTTTCGATTCGCCATTCGCGCGATCCGAATTTAAGTTTCACGAATGTGAATACGAACGAGCCGTGCGTACCACTGACTATCGCACGATCGCTGTGGCAAAACGCTGGCGTACAATTAGCGCTATTTGCCGTTACGTGAAATATATTGTAAACGTTATTGCTCGCGCGTGGAAACTCGCTACTTCGCGCAGCCAGTCGAACTGTTCGATATTTATAGTTAGTCGACAAATACCGCGTACCTATCGTCGAGATTCTACGCAAGCATTGCGCGCGATAGAAACCCCTTCTATATCGTGCAATTGTCGTATCGAATAGCCGCTGCTCGAATTTCGCGCTGCGAATCGCATTCAAAAAATTTTATTTATCTGGAAATCGAACGTGCAGATTTTTTTTTTTAATTCAAACGACGTAACCCGAGCAGTTAGATTGGCCGAATTTCGTTCTCTTTGGAAACTTTGAGACCTCCGAACAACCCGTCTCTAGATGTCTACGATAACTTTGAAATTCCTTGTAAATTCGACCAATCGCGGGGAGACGTACTCGCGAGGAGAGTCGTCAACGGGGGTCGTAAATCCCCGTTACGATTATAACAATCGACACCACGAATTGATCGATCCCCTGATTTCCTTTGAGATAATGAGGGGTGATTGAGTTGGTATAACACTGGGATTCACAGTATTATAAAGTATATATTTCCAAGCACTTAGTTACAAAAGATTTGCGTGAAGAATGCGACTCTCGCGCTATGTGCAGACTGCCGCGTTAGGCGTTAGTTGGTAGACCGTCGCGTTAGGCGTTAGTTGGGAGACCGTCGCGTTAGGCGTTAGTTGGGAGACTGTCGCGTTAGGCGTTAGCTGGTAGACCGTTTGTCGCTCTTTTGTTTAATACGGAAGAAAGTTCGGTGTGGGTGTGCCCCTGTGCCTAAAGAACGCGGATTCGTTGGTCCCACTTTCGTTAGGAAAAGTGAGGGTAACGAACCGCGGTGTCGATTGGTCATGCTGCACTACTGCTCGAAGGGATGAGTAGGGAGTCTTCTACCATCGTGGTGCGTAAATGACTGTGTGTATGAGAAAACCTAGCCTGTTTTATTACAGGGCTATTCGGGTTTTCCTAATGGGTGCATACCCGCTTTCTCCGCGTTTTAAAGGCGACTAATAAACCCAAGGACACCTCTAAAACCGACTGTGTTTCGAGCATATTTTGGCTTGCAATTCTTCAAGACAATCGGATTGAAGACATATGGCGAAACAATGCAGGGAAGTGAAAGTTATGGTGAGTCCTTAGGTTTATTGAGGGTCGAAGTGCCGTTACGCAGGTCGGTTGTTGTCCGGTCGCGCGGGCTGGCGAGCAGATGCTTTAGGCGTCGTAACATCCTCCCCCCGTTGAGAGGGCACCGATCAAATTCTGGCTGTGGAGTCTGGTGTGTCGTTGGTGACCTCCTTCGCTCCGTGTGGGCGTTCGGCCTCGTCTGGATCTGGGTGGATGGGTAAGGGGACCAGTCTTTTGACGCCGCGGTCCAGGATGCTTGTTGCCGTCTGCACGGTAGCGGTCCGGATGATTCCGTCGGCTCCTGGATGGACCTTGATTACGCGGCCCAAAGGCCACTGCATAGAGGGCACGTTGTCCTCCCTGAGGATTACTACGGTGCCTTCATGAATGTTGTGTTTGCCCTTGTCCCATTTGCTGCGGCGGGTTAACTCGTTTAGGTATTCTCGATACCATCGGCTCCAGAAGTGCTGCTTAATCTGGTGAATGCGCTGCCAACTGGATAGCCGTCCTGATGGAACTGTCCTGAAATCACGCTCCCGTAAACTGGTTAGGGTATCACCGAT
Organism: Bombus huntii; assembly: GCF_024542735.1. NCBI lineage: Eukaryota > Metazoa > Arthropoda > Insecta > Hymenoptera > Apidae > Bombus > Bombus huntii. The sequence goes on along the minus strand of NW_026099328.1, from coordinate 337,183 downwards.
TAGAAAATGACCGGGAGTGAGGACAGGGGGATCTTTCGGATCGGATGAGATGGGAGTCAGTGGGCGTGAATTGAGAATGGCCTCAATTTCGATCACAAGGGTGTTGAGGTGTTCAAAGGTCAGGAGCTCCGTGCCGACCACGCGGATGAGATGGCGTTTGAACGATTTAACTGCGGCTTCCCATAACCCGCCAAAATGTGGTGAGTTCGGAGGATTAAAACGCCATTGTATTTGTCGGTCGGCGAGAAAATTCTGTACCCTATCCTGGTGGTCGTCGGACTGCAATAGGGTCCGGAGTTCTTGCAGCTCCCGATTAGCCCCGACGAAATTGGTGCCGTTGTCGGTGAGGATCGTTGCGCAGTATCCTCGCCGCGAGATGAAACGGCGTAGCGCGGCCAAGAAGGCGTCGGTGGTTAGGTCGCTGACTAACTCTATGTGGACCGCCTTTGTCGCCAGACAAACGAATATGGCGGCGTACGTCTTGATTTTACGTCGGTTGCGGTCCCTCCTCTCCTTGATGTAGAATGGGCCGCAGTAGTCGATTCCGACGTTCCTGAACGGCCGCGATTCGGTAATACGCGCCTCTGGCAAATCACCCATCAAGTATTCCACTGGTGGAGGGTTGGCTCTGCAGCAGCGGACGCACCTTCTGAGAGTGCGCCATACCTGGCTACGGCCGTCGATCGGTCAATAGCGCAGTCTCATCGCGTATAGGGTAGCTTGGGTCCCTGTGTGATGATTGTTCCGGTGCTCTTGTTCTATAATTAGCTCTGTCACCGGGGATTTCGGTAGGATGATCGGGTGTTTTTGGCTGAAGGGTATGGCGGAGTTGGTTAGTCGCCCTCCTACCCGGAGTAGCCCATCTTCGTCGAGGAAGGGGTTTAATGGCTGTAGTTTCCCTCCAACGTCCTCGCTTCGATTTTTTTGGAGGATCCGAATTTCAGGCGCGAAATGCTGGGATTGTAAGATTTTTATTAGCCTGTTGTGCGCTGCGGTCAGTTCGTCTGTGGTGAGATGGGCAGTTCGGTGTTGCTTATGTCTCCATCGAAGACACCGGGCGACGATTCTTATTAGTCTTGGCCAAGACGAGTAGCGATGGAGGAGAGTGTTGTCGTTAACACTCGTCCTCAGACAGATCGTCTTCTTTTGCTCCGGGAGGTCGACTACCGGTATCGGGCTCCAAACCGGCCAATAGCTTTCGCTTTGCAGGAGCCACCTTGGCCCGTTTTTCCAAATGGACGGACATAGGAATTCCTTGGGCGTCTGGCCTCGGGAGATGAGATCCGCTGGATTATCGTCGGTAGGCACATGACGCCAGTCGGAGATATTGGTCTTGGTCTGTATCTCAGCGACTCGATTCGCCACAAATGTTTTCAAGGTGTGCGGCGAAGACCTGATCCAATGGAGTACGATGGTGGAGTCAGTCCAGTAGACTATCCGCGATATCTTGGTCGTCAGGGCCTGTTGTATTGACGAAATCAAGGACGTCAAAATAAGTGTCCCACTTAATTCGAGACGTGGTATGGAGAGCGATTTGAGCGGCGCTACCTTCGACCGCGCCGTGAGGAGTCGAGTCCAAATATTGTTCTTTCGGTCAGTCGTCCGCACGTAGACGCACGCCCCATATGCCCTTTCGCTAGCGTCACAGAATCCGTGGAGCTCAATTTTCGTTGCGGATTCTAGGATGGTCTTCCGAGGGAACCTTACCGCATTTAACAACGGCAATTGGGTGTGGTATTTGATCCATGCTGTGTGTACGTCTGACGGAAGGGATTCGTCCCAATCTACCTTCAATGTCCAGACTTGTTGCAAAATCATTTTTGCTCGAACGATTACCGGCGCGAGCAATCCTAGTGGATCATATATTTGTGCGATGACTGAGCTGATTGATCGCTTTGTGATTCGGGAAGTGTCACTGTTCGTCTTGACCGAATATAGTATGGTATCGTCGGCTGAATCCCAAAAGACGCCGAGTGTTTTTAACGTGGATGACTCACCGAGATGTAATTTCTGCTTGGTGTGTTCCTCAGGTAGCCCTCTCAGCAGATCCCGATCGTTTGAGGCCCATTTGCGGATATTTAGACCGGCTAGCTTAAGTAATCTCGTGAGATCATTCCTGATTGATAGGGCTTCGTCCTTCGTATCGGCTCCGGTCAACGCATCGTCGACATAGAAGTCTCGCCGTAGGATCTGCGCTGCTCTCGGAAATCGAGGTCCCTCGTCCTCTGCCAACTGTTTGAGACATCGGATGGCCAGATACGGGGCTGCGGATAGACCGAACGTTACGGTGTTGAGTCGGTAAGTTTCGATCTCTCCGTTGTCGGCACGCCACAGAATCTTTTGGTAGGGACGATCTTCTGGACGTAGGAGGAATTGGCGGTACATCTTCTCGATGTCGCCGGTAAGGACATATTGAAATGACCGGAATCTCAATAGGATGTTCCTCAGGTCTTCTTGTAATTTCGGACCCGTATGAAGGGCGTCGTTTAGAGACACTCCCGTGGTACTTGAAGCTGAGCCGTCGAACACAACCCGTAGCTTGGTGGTGTCGCTCGATTCCTTGGTCACGCCGTGATGTGGTAAATAATATCCGTGGTCGGTGGCGTGATCCGTGTTGATCTTTGTCATGTGACCCAAGTCTAAATATTCTTGAATCACAGCACTATACGCGGTTTCATATTGTTTGTCGCGTTGGAATCGGCGATGAAGAGAGGCGAGCCTGCTCATTGCAGTGGCCTTCGATGACCCTAGTGAGGAAAGCTTTTCGTTGAACGGTAATGCAACGATGTATCTGCCTTCCTTGGTTCGTCGGACATGGTTTCGGAAATGTTCTTCACATAGTCGTTCCGATTCCGAAAGATGAGTAGTGGCCTGTCCCTCGTCGATCTCCCAAAACCGTGCGAGGTCCTCTTGCAGAGCCGTTGTGGTTGCGTGGAACGTATTTATCGCGGTTTGGGACGTGGGACTCCCCCCGATTACCCAGCCGAAGCGTGTTTTTTGTAGACGTAGTTCAGGTTCGCCTGGTTGTGCCAGATTGACCTGCCCGATGCACAGCGACGCGAATGTTGATCCGGTACTAAGTAAAACATCGATCGGGGCTGGGCAATGGAATTGTGGATCGGCTAGATGAATATTTCTGGGTAATCCCAGACTCGAGGGATCGATGGGCTCGCTTGGTACGAGGATCGATATGGCCGGGATAACAAGAAATCTCAATGTCTTCTTGTACTCGCCGTCCGTCGACGTGATAGTGGCCGTGGTGTAACGTTTTGCCGTGGTGCTCAAATTGTCGAGGGCTCCGATCTGGATCGCACATCTCCTTTGCCTTATACCGAGGGAGTTCGCGAGCCTGTCGGTCATGAAGTTCATGCTCGACCCAGTGTCGAGTAAGGCTCGGGCTCGGATTGGTTGTGCCTGTTTGTTCAAAACCTTGATCTGTGCTGTGGCCAACAGATCATGATGCAGAGGGGTGTGGGGAGATGTGTTTGTTAGTCCGATCCCCCTTGCTGTCGTAGTCTCGGACAGTCAGTTTTGCCCCGGTTGGGACTTGGATGAAGAGGTTGGGGTGGTGTTCCGGATCCGGGCTGAGCGTGACTCGTACGAGGAATGCTCTTTCGTACCTCTTGGAACCGAAGATGTATGCTTCCGTGAAGTATCGGATGTTCGCCTCGATTTGTGGGACGACCGCGACTTCGATGATCCCGATGGGGATTGTTCGGTGGAGGCTCGCTTGTGTGATGAACGACTGCCCGACGATCGACCGCTCGGTGCGCGACTGCCCGACGACCGACCGCTCGATGCGCGACTGTCCGACGACCGACTGCTCGGCGACCAACCGCTTGCCGACCGACCGCTCGACGATCGACCGCTCGACGATCGACCGCTCGAAGATCGACCGCTCGACGACCATGAATCTACCTGGGTTTTTTCGCGGTGTAGATACGTATGGTGTCGGTGACCGCAGATACGACACGAACCCGATGTACACTGTGTCGGCGAATGTCCTGTGCCTAGGCAATTTATGCACAACGATGCCTTCTTCACGATTTGAAAACGTTTGGTCGCTGATTTGGCCTTGAATATTTTGCAGTGTCTGATCTCGTGATGTCCGTTGCAGGTCGGACACACCACCGTTCTGCTGGTTGTAGCAAGGGTTCGCCCATGCGGTATGGTTGTTCGCTGACTGCGGTGTTTGTGTGTTGACCCTTTTGATTCCTTCTCTTTAGAGAGGAATTGAGTCCCGTTCGCCCGTGTTTTGAGAAAGTCTATCAGATGCTGATAGGATGGCACCTTTTGGCGGGGCAGTGTGCGTTGCCATTTACGCAGGCTGGACGCGGGCAACTTCGACGCGATCAATTCGATCATCGCTATGTTTGAAGTGACGGGCTCCTTTAGATGTTCGAGCGCCTTTAGATTTACGCTGATGGTTTCCAACAAATCCTCTAGGGCCTCTGGAGTTTCCCTTTTGATTTCCGGATAATTACGCATCAGATTCCAATGGCGCATGCAGATTTGGAGGGGGCAATTGAACTTGTCCTTCAGTGTATCAAGCGCGATGGAATAGTTGGCCTCTGTGAGTTCTAATGACTGGATACTCTGTGCGGCCCGTCCAGTTATAGATGAGCGTAGATGCTGGAACTTTTGGACATTCGTCAAACCTTCGTTAAGGTCCACTATGGATGTGAACGTGTCGTAGAAATAGGTCCAATTCTCGAGGGCACCGTCGAATTGGGGCACGCGGACCTCTGGAACGGTGGTCGGCTCTGGTTTCCGGCACGTCTCACCTCTTGTTGTAGTCGACGGGGTTGTTGCTGATATTTGCTCAAAGAGCTCTCGGAACCGCATGTCAAGCTCCCGATGCTCTTGCGATAACGAATCTACCCGCGCATCTTCCCCCTCATCTACCACACCTAACTCTTCTTGAACCTCGAGTATCCTCCTCCAAAGCTCATCGAACGAGCTGCGGCAAGATGCTAGGAAGATTCTGTTTGCCTTCCCAGACGCTTCGTACTCATCGAGTTCGCGCCTTATGGTTGCAAGTCGACGGGCTAGGACGCCTCGTCTCCGCCGTAACGTGCTGATTGATTCAGCTTGGGCCATGTTTGATTTTGATAATGAACGCCCTTACCTTGATCAAATGGACGTTGATCTGGGATTCTGTTGCTAATCGTTACGATGCGGCGTGGGCTCGTGTAGATGCTGCGCGACGGAGGTGCTTCTCTCCGATGGCGGTTCCCTTGCTCAGTTGACTAAGTGGTTGGAACTTGGATCTCACGCGACACTGTATAGTCACTGGTCAGTGCACTTTTTGGTGGCACGAGATCCGGCTCGAAGGACCATGTAAATTCGACCAATCGCGGGGAGACGTACTCGCGAGGAGAGTCGTCAACGGGGGTCGTAAATCCCCGTTACGATTATAACAATCGACACCACGAATTGATCGATCCCCTGATTTCCTTTGAGATAATGAGGGGTGATTGAGTTGGTATAACACTGGGATTCACAGTATTATAAAGTATATATTTCCAAGCACTTAGTTACAAAAGATTTGCGTGAAGAATGCGACTCTCGCGCTATGTGCAGACTGCCGCGTTAGGCGTTAGTTGGTAGACCGTCGCGTTAGGCGTTAGTTGGGAGACCGTCGCGTTAGGCGTTAGTTGGGAGACTGTCGCGTTAGGCGTTAGCTGGTAGACCGTTTGTCGCTCTTTTGTTTAATACGGAAGAAAGTTCGGTGTGGGTGTGCCCCTGTGCATAAAGAACGCGGATTCGTTGGTCCCACTTTCGTTAGGAAAAGTGAGGGTAACGAACCGCGGTGTCGATTGGTCATGCTGCACTACTGCTCGAAGGGATGAGTAGGGAGTCTTCTACCATCGTGGTGCGTAAATGACTGTGTGTATGAGAAAACCTAGCCTGTTTTATTACAGGGCTATTCGGGTTTTCCTAATGGGTGCATACCCGCTTTCTCCGTGTTTTAAAGGCGACTAATAAACCCAAGGACACCTCTAAAACCGACTGTGTTTCGAGCATATTTTGGCTTGCAATTCTTCAAGACAATCGGATTGAAGACATATGGCGAAACAATGCAGGGAAATGAAAGTTATGGTGGGTCCTTAGGTTTATTGAGGGTCGAAGTGCCGTTACGCAGGTCGGTTGTTGTCCGGTCGCGCGGGCTGGCGAGCAGATGCTTTAGGCGTCGTAACATTCCTAAATTCCAATTAATAAGTAAAAACCGGAACGACCAAAATTCCCTGGACCGCGTAATCCGCATGAAAATACAAATTCAGCGTCGAATTCGAAGAGATAGATGAAAGAGGGATTCGATGGTAGAGCAAATCGGACGAACGGTTTGTAACACGAGACATTAATAAAGTTGGTGGAGCCGCGGAAAGCGGATGGAAATGGAAATTTTCCGATTTTAATATCGGCGAATGCATCGGGACGCGAGAAGAAAGATCAAAAGGTTGACTGTTGATTAATTTGAGCGGCACGCGAGCCACGAGCCCCGAGCCCCGAGCGTCGCGATGCTCGCGTGCGCCGAAGCTACTGCGATCGAGCGAGCGTCGTAACCTCGGTAAATAACCCGTCGTATAATATTACGTACACTGATCAACGATTCGGAAAGGGAGTTTCGCTAACCGGGGCATCGCCCCGCCGTCGTGCGAAAATAAACTAATTAGCCTTTGGGGACGTCGAGGCATGCCCCTCGACGCCCCAGCGGATTTCAAGTCGTCGATTTTACAGCTATCTGCTGTTACGTTCGAACCGTTTGTAAACCAGTGACGCGCAATTTGGGATAGCGATTGCGATCGAAATCCGACCCCTCTCGAGAATCCTACGGAAAGAGAATTTCTTTCGCAGTGGTTGGTCTGGCCGATCCAAGTTTCGGCGCGCGTTGTCGCGATGCCTAATCGCTGCGTTGCCGATCGTCGTTGCCATTGGAACGCGCGGCGAGCGAACAGCCGTGAGTTTGCTCTGTACACTCGAGGCCTGAACTTAAAGGCTTAACGACCTGTTTGCCGTTGCAGCTCGGCAGAAACGAATCTTCGGCGTTCGCCCGAGCTAAACCAGCGAATATTCGAGCGGCCTGCCTCGGAACGGTCGCTGAATTTCTGCTGAAAAATTAATCAACGCGGAACGTAGATCGCCAGTGATAAACACGTGAAAAACCATGCGCTGATGATGGGGGGGGGGGGGGGGGGGGGAGAACGGCAACGGCAACGTTGTTGCCAAACGAATGTAATGAACGGGCAAATACGCGTTTGTTTGCAAGTACCCTACGGCGAGCAAATAACGTTACGCGAAACACGCGGCCCGGTTTCATCCTGTGTCGTCCTTTTATACACACGCGTGAAAAATTTCGCGGAAATTCGCACTGGCGACGCAGAATCGGTGCGCGGAAGAAATCTGGCCGACTCCTGTTAATAAATTTATTTCTTACAAAATTTACCCGTGGACCGCGCTATCCTGCCGCCCGTGTTCCCATCTCTTCGCCAGGAATTTGGCAACAGAGTTTGCGAAAAGTTACGGGCGCCGACTGGAGAGAACGGCGAGACCGGTTTTTCTAAAATAAAACGATCCTGCGAAATAGACGCGACGAGTGCCACGGTCAGTCTTGGAAACTCGAGTCTCCGCGAAAACTCCTTCCGCTTCTGGCTATACGTACAAGTATATCAACGCGCGCCTTGCAACGCGTCTCGTGCCGTTTTTCTCCTATTCTGCTTGCACGTTTCTCAAAGAGAATACCTAATACCAAGGTGGCCTTCGCTTTACGCGTCTGTGCGATTCCAGCGATGGAAAAAACGTCACGCTGTTCAGCAAACCAGCGTGCAAGCAACGACAATACGTATACGACGTTGCATAAATCAACGAATGTTCGCGTATAGAAACTTGTAAAAAAAATCCACTGTCGAAAAATAGAAAAATTCGTACTCGTGCAAAGATCAGCGGGAAACGAAACGATTTTCGACTCGTAACCAAGCATTATAGTCATAGGAATGTAACGAAACGGCGCGCAAACAACCGACGCGAAACCATCGTGACGCAAAAGCATTTCGCGACAGGGAGCGCGGGTCCGACCGTAGCGAAAAACCAGCAGCCAGCCCGCTGTCGTTTCACCCAATGGGGGATTGTATCGATATGTCGAGGCAGCGTCGCTGAAACCTGCTGATGGCAGAGAGCCAACGATAAGGGCCGCCATCTATCGACCGTAAGAGCCTCCTTTTGTATTAACGACGCTGTTCCGACTGTAATTGAGAGCCTCTGTACTCCGGCCCAACGTCGCCAGGTTATTAAATCCCGGGATATAAATTAGTTAATATTATCCACGCGCCGCTAGCTCGCACTCTTTTCTTCGCCAGAGAAATGGATTTTCCGCTAAACTTAAATTGCTTAGCGATCGCCGGATGTGAAAGTTTTATCGAGTTCGTCGATAAAGAGCTTTCGCGTACAACCGACCCGATCAACGTACCATCGACACGCGACAACTGCCAACGATTTACGACGGTTACGATGGTATTACCTTTTCTTCACGATACTTTTCTTTTTCTTTCTCTTCTTCCGCCGTATTTGAGTTGATCACTATGGTTGGTCGCTTTACGTCATCGTGTACGAGGGACACGCCGAATAAAGTTTGTGGAAAATCATTACTCCACGGATCCTTTTCATCGAGTGTTCCAAGATAGCCGTTAGTGGAATTTTCGACCTCGTTTAAGACCCATCAACGAGCTGAAATCTGCTCGCCAACTTTACTCGGAATTCAATGCTTTTCAATTACAAAGATTTTCCGGTTAACCGTTCCTTAATTAAACATGTAACTATACCGAAACGTTTAAATTTCCTTTTGAACCTGGTATACAGGTCAAAGCTACTCCAGTTTACTCTGCTTTTTTCAGATCGTCCCTTTCAATTTCGCTGCGCGGAACGTCGGGAAAGGAACTCGAATACGAACGACTATTTCTTTTCTTGCCCCTCGATATCCGCACTACGCACGCGTTCGTTACGCGTTCGCGACCGTTGCCACGTATGTCTTCTTCCAAATATTCGACGGAAGGATGTAGGAAGCATGTCGGCCTTACACTTTTATGATATGGCGCTTTGTATCGCGAAGCCATCGAAAACAGTTCCGTCGTCGAGTCCCGCCACGAATATATGGGCGGTGTAAAGCAGACCAGTAAACAGCTACATACCGTTTTATACGAAAGTCCCAAAAATGGTGGCGAAAATTACTTTTTTGCGGATTGGAAATATCAACAATAAATTCTTACTTATTATATAACGCAAACCAGAAGAAAAAGAATAAAAACAAAATAACGCATTTGCAATTCGTACGTCGCTTGATGGGTCAATTAATTGGGCATTTTCGTGACGCCGACCTCAAGAATACTTCATCAACTTCTGGAACAGCAGAAAGACTAAACGGCCTTTTACATGTCATTCGGCGAGATGACACAGAAGGAAGTAAAGATCGTGTGGTATGTTGTAATCGGAAAATCAAAGGTAGAAGAAGAGAATCGATGTACTATTATGCCACTCGTTTGGTTAAACCGGCCCTGCATACACGCAATTGCTTCGAAAAATACCACACCGTGCAAGTATATGAAAGGAGTCATAAACGTAGCAAAAGTAAGTATCTTTTCCTGGATTTTGACAAAAGAATTCTGTTATATTCAAACAAAGTCCTAGTTTTTATTACGCAAATGTTTTTTCGCATAGAATTAACACCAATGAATAAACGGATAACAGAAGAATTAAACGAAGTGGAACTAGTACAGTGCATAAAAGTACTATTGAAATCAAGCGAAAACATGAAAAGATCGAATTCCGTACCCGGATTACCTATAGAAATCATGTCTATAGAAATCATCTAAAGCACAAAAGATAAAAACAAGAAAAAGGATAGTAACACGGGGAACCAATCATCCTACAAAGAATTAGTACATTAAAATAAAAGATCAAACGCAACGGTGAAAAATTACTAGCGTTGCTGGAGAAGAAAAAGAAGAGCAGAATAACAGAGGAACAAAGAGAGTGAATACGAAATTAGAAAAGCTTTCCACAACTTCATAAGAAACTACTGGAAATGTAGAATGGAAAACATATCCAAATAAAAACCCAAAGAACTTTCACCATCGATTAACTGCGTCTTCCGCCCAAAAAACCACAACATAAGTGATATACTCTGACACAACCAGAACGGATACAAATAGGAATTCATGAAAGCCGACATGTACCGTCACACAATTCGACGAAGACAATAATATAATCATTATCGATAACCATGAGATACTAAACATACTAACATAGAGAAATAACATTTATTGTCTGGATGGTTATAAAGTATAAGGAGAAAGCTTAGGATATTGGCAAAGACGACTGAATTCCAACTGAAATATTCAGCATATACCGAATGGGAAAAACGGTCAGAGTCTACTTGGGGGTACGTGACTGCTGGGCCGCATGGGCACGCTCCGCGTTACATAGACGAAACCTTGAGTATCTCCAAATAAAGGGCCTAAAAAGGCTAATTTGGGAAGTCATAAACTAATCGTCTATACTAAGAGCACGCATTGAAACAGTCCACACACAAAATAGCCACATAAGAATATATCAGCATAACTAAGTTGACTGTTACGTCGCGTAACACTCTACCTAGCCGAGGCCACACACCGAAGGCAATATGGCAACCAGATGTCTTCGGATACTCGCAGCGTATCCTCCATAGTTTCAAGGACCTTCCATAAATTTCACAGATTTCCTAGAAAAGGTCCTTCAAACGAAACAAACATCTGGTTCGGAGGAATTTCTAGAGACTATTGTCTACCACGGCGAAAAAGGGAAAGGTAGTATTTGTCACGTACGCTGCAACTTTCCTCCCACTAACCACTTTCTCTCGAGGGCGGTTAAGACCCTGCGTCTAACCAATTAAAAACGAAGCCTATTCCCTCACTCTCCTAACACAAATCGTCACGAACAAATCCGATGGTCCCGTGCGCTAGACACACCCGATCCTTAGCTTTCCTCCGAGACAGCATCGTCTACCAAGAGTACTGATTTTACATCCTTCGAACGGTCAACATCCTTCCACCCGGTATACACACCCGTAGATCAGTCACTCATCTCGTACATACGCATCAGCGTAACTATCCTCGTTATAAGTTGTGGAATAAACGGTGAAATATAACTTACTACTGTGTCATATTCATTCAACCACCTCTGTTATCCTAACCGAAACAGGGGAACGACTACTTCGCGGCGTCGATTCACCGAATCGTAGCGAGAATTTACGCCTCTCGCTGACGCGTTTTCCTCGCGACCGCGTCTCTCCGCGAACGGTCGTAACATTGACAATCCAGATTTAATTCTATCTGACATTTCCACAAATTAAAATAAGTTAGATCTAACCTTCAAAAATGAACAATAAAAAAAATTATCGAATTTGGTAACATTGATTTAAAAGAACCTACCTAACTATATTTACGCACCTTTCACACATCTACTCCTGCAGCATAATATTTAACAATTGCCTAAATGCCAATTATTTCTCCATTCTGGAAAACAAGAAAGGCAGTAGCATTAAAAAAAGAAGGAAAAGCAACAGTGATTCTGTCAGCTATACCGATGAATTAGACTCTTACTCAACATTTATAAAGTATCCGAATCTATGATAAATAACACTATATACATTGAAAATAACCTAATTCCGGGCACCCAATTTGGCTTCAAATTTAAACATTCAACGATACATGCAATTACAAAATTCATCATATATCTCTTGGGCAAGAGACGAGAGTGATTGCGTCGAAGCGGTGTTCATAGATTTAGAGAGGGCATTCAACACATTCTGGCTGAATTTCTTTCCTTAAGCTCGAAAAAGAGAGCTTCCACACCACGTAATAAAAATAATTTGGAAATCACAAATTAATATAAGCGAATTCAAAACAATTCTATTCGGGCCGTACATTTCCAAAATATCAGATGCAAAAAGCAATTCCGCCTACACGATATCTACGATACAATAGCAACATATCCATTCCTCACAAAAAAGTCGTTTGCTATTTAGATATACATTCGGATTTCAAATCGAACAAACACACGAATCTACTGCAAACAACTAAATAATAAAGTAAAAATATTCTGCTGCAAACTTCTAATAAAGCTGATCCTGATGTACGGTTGCCCGATTTGATTTAAACAGAAAAGCCAAATTGGTTCAAATGTAAGTGTCTGAGATCATACTCAATACATATTTAACCATTATATACAATTTATAGGTTTTAGATATTTTTTGTACAGTAATATCGAATAACAAAACTAGTTACTTCAGCAAACGCTCATACCACATTGAGTACACTCGTTCTCGCATTCTTCTCCTGAAGAAAGGAAAAACAATATTGTAGAAAAGTACCACTTTTGTAGCGACTTAAATTCAATCATTAACTGAAATGTTAAAAATGTAAATCCGACACAAAATATTGTATGGCTACGTCATACCGTCGCGTAACGGTACTTTTGCCAAAACCACATTCCAACTGAAATTCTTTCTTTATTAAGAATATATACGTGTAATATGTATTTTCTCGGGCAATAAATGTTATATATATGTCGGGTTCACATTATGACTAGGGTTAGGGGCGTGAAACGAATCTTCATTTGGATTAGACATTTTTGTTATGCAATATTTACTACTGCAAATAGGATTATTACAGCATTTGACAAGTAACCGTGGTAATTAGATACTCGAGAAGCCAATGACAATGATCCTAGGTTCAATAACGAATCCGCGGTCAGCGGGATAACAAAATGCCCTTTTTTTTCAAAGTCCAAGTTCTACTCAACTTGCTTGTCTACGGTACAAGTATTACTAAACTAACTATTTGTTAAAAAGTAGAATATTCACCGAGCGTAAAGACGCTATGTAACTCGCTGATGTGACCTCACGAGAGAATAACTTTCCGTCGTGATGATGCTGCAGAGGAAATCTATGATGGGGTGTGTCGCAGAACATGAGATCATCGGATTCGCGGAGAGATGCCTTCGTCCGGAAAGTGAGGGAAAGTGACGTTGAGAGAAAGTTGCTAGCAGGAAACGTCGTTCGTGAGAAACATAGATTTCCCCTATCTTTTCGTAGTTGGGACAAAGACTGTTTGTCTGTTTGAAGGACCTTAGTTAACTAAATCTTGAGATTTATAACGGGTCCTCAGGCTAGCTGAACATGTACTGTGGAGATGAAGAGGGTCTGCATGTCGTGATCCACGAACAGCAACTGTTGGAATGTTTACTGTCGAGTGCCACTACAACTATTTTTTTTTTTTGTTGAGGTTATTTGATGTATAAACAGAGAAAGTCGTGGATAAATTGTAAGGTAGATAATATATTTTCATACAGAAGTGTAATTATAAGTAAGAATACAATTTGAACTGGTCCAAATCCGCACGCTAGCAGTGTTACCCTATAACTGAAAACCCCGAAGCCAACGTCGCCTGTCTACTGTTTAAGGTCTGCCTTCGTCGCTGTCTTTTGTCTATACGCTCTCGATGGTTTCAGTACTTGAGAAAACTAAAAAGACCAGATGTAGAGTTTTCTTAGAAGTAATGACCACTTCAACACTTTTTGACGAGAGCTACACTATTACTCCATACCTTTGTTAGACAAAACGTTGATTCCTTGACCGCGGCTACGTTCGGCGACTGATTGTCGCCTCGAGCCGAAGCTCATTGTCACATATCTCGAGCAAATACAATCGGATTGAATGACGATAATTGCTTAATTACGGCTATGGTAGAATCTAGGTTACAGTGTTAAGGGATTTTCCCAAAGTTCCAAAGGGAAGGTTCCGGTGTCCTTTCATCTCCGACATATAGAAATATAAATAACACTCGTTCTCGTCCATTTACGGAAGTCAAGCAGCGCTATGGATAGTACTTAGATAGTTTACACCAAATAATAGCCATAATTTAGAACATGTTACGTAACAAACAATTTTACGTAACAGGCAGAACAGTTTAAACAAAGTATCTAAAATCAAAGACCACCCATAACAAGAAGCCGTGAACTCCCCTATTTTATTTAATTTATCGCGATGTAAATTGTAGCGCAAATAGCGATAAAAATAATGAAGCAATAACATTCGCAGATGACCTACTAATATGCGCGAGAGACAATAAAGCTTTAAAATCCAAAAGCCATCTACAACAAATATTGGACATAATGTATGGCTATTTATGGACAGTAGAAATTAATATAAACAAGTAAAAGAATTTTATTCTAGCTGTACATCTCCGAAATATCAGGGACAAACTACGATGTACGCAGCTATGTCAAGAAATTTCGTTTATACGACAGCAACAATAACAACCAACCATTGTTTCCTGCAATGGAAACACGAATTGAAGCCTAAATTGAAAAACACGATTTCAAACTACTTGCCCAGGCTGTTGTTTTAGAATCATCTCGTTATCAGTCCAACAATTGCAGAACAATCACTGAGTAGACGTAAATGAAATTGATAAATAACGAATTCTTTGCAATAATAATACTTAATGAACAAAATGGAGACATTTTGCAAATGGGTCCAGTCAATGGACTACTCTTAAAAGATGCAAAAGGTTTCATCTCGATAGCTCGATCCAATCCAGAATAACTGATGAATTTGTATACATAAAAATTGGATTTTTGTAAAAAAAAAAAAAATAGTTTACAAAAAAGAAATGGAAAAATATTTTATATCTGAACCAACGGAAAATTATGTCTTACAAGGAGCAAAAAGTGTCATTCCGATTGATCAAGCCGTTTCCGAAAAATCGGTAAACATAACAAAAAGATAAATATACATGTCGAATTGAGACATTTTCCACCTTTTCCAATGTCGATGTCATGAAATGTAAACCTTTTTTCGCATTTCTAGCAACAACTTCTAAGTCAGTACTGTGTACTAAAATAGCACCTAATATATTTGATAATATAATTGATTAGTTTCAATTCCATTCTTTTTAAACAAAAAATGCTATTGGTTATTTCCAATTACTGAGTAAATCGCTTGTCATGAAAAACTGCGCACTACTTGTTTTCCTGCAAAATTCGAAATCCTCAAAACCTTCAATAATTTGTTCATTTCAGTGGAAACTAAAATATCTCTTTATTGACATTTTTTCGTATAGAAGAACACAGTTCCCGTCAAAATCATTTTTTCGCTACTTTAATTCTTAATGAATCAAACAAATTTCGACATGTACCTAACCAAGTATTAATTACACCGAATCAATGAATGATTATGCCAGGACTTGAAATATTAAACTTGCGAGTATCACGAATTTCTACTCAGAGAAGGTGAAACGTAATATGGCGTTAGAAAAACACTATTCGTCTGCCAGGAAGAGATAACTGCATCGGTATAAACATTAAACTGAAACCACAGATTCTACACGCGTTTGCCTTTTTCAGGCATACATCACTAATGTTACCTGAAGATAAATTCTCGCCTACGCTTTCTAATGCTTTACGCTTCACTCACTCTCTCGTTGTCATTACTTGAATACAAACACAGAATAGTATTCTTCCCTAATCTTCCAGAAGAACAAAAATGATTTTTAATAGCGATACGTTACAATTTATAATCGTACGTCTATTACAACCTGTTGTTTTTATTTTAAAACAAACAGAAATACATACCTTATCCAAACATCAACGATATTTTATCAACAAGTGACGGTTATTATATCAACTGAAATTTTGTGGTATATTTACTTAACACGCAAAATAACAAGTCATCTGGTGGCACCAATTGATATCTACTTTTATTTTATGCATTTCATAGTAAAAGATCATTCGCATTTATATATTAACCCAAATATAATATAATCTTAAACCTAAATTTACTAATTGTGGATATTTATTGACAGATGGTAATTTAAAAATTCATATCCATACTCCTTCCTATTTTGCACATTTTTTTGTTTTGAGAGGAGAGGAGAATGCAGTTACGCATAACTAGGTACGTTAGCGCGCGCCTGGATTATGCGGGACTTGGCAAGATGATAGCACCTCTACCCACCAAAAAACCCCTCCTCTGTCTCTCTCCTCTGTCGGTACAAGAACCAACCCTGGAACCACCTCTCGGCATTACTTCAGGGTTGGTCTTCTTACTGAGTGTACCTCTCATCTTATTATGATCTTCTTCTAGTTAATCCTCTCCTTCTTCTCTCCATGTTCCTCTCCTTATCTTGTCTATCTGATTGAGCTATCATTTTCTTTCGGCAAAGCCCTTGGAATCTAGCCCAGTTCTCCTCGCTATTGACGACCACGTCGATTACGTTATTGGTTGCCAGTATTTCGCCTACGTAATTATCCAACAATGTACTTCCATTGTCCCATCTGGGGCAATTGAACAACGCATGCTCTGCATCTTCACCTTCGACATCACAATCCCAGCATCTTGGGTGTGTCTCTTTCCTAATCGTTCTCTATTAAAAATGCAGGCGTCGTCAATCAGCTTTCTGGTCCAATTATCTTCTCTGCAATAGAGCTACTCTTCCCTTCATCTTTTATTCGATCACTATCGACATCTTCGGAATGTTATTGTTTTTCCGTATTGCTAGGGCTTTGACACATATCGGTGTGGCATGAAGCACCACCGACTCCCGCACTCCGTAATAGTTTCCTAACTGAGTCGGTGGGCCCATTGACGTTCGGCAACGATGTCCTTGTCACAGACGAAATTCGAGCAACTGTATATAACAAACCGAAATTCCGAACGCTTTATCGCGTGTGACCGTCCGGTCAGCACCCGTTCTCAGCCGCCTGAGTGGCATTCGATCACTTCAGCCGTTCTCCGAATTTTACACTAAGTATAAACAAAACCTTCTCCCACTCCAACGATTGGAAGAATATAAATGCTCCCTTCAAAATCATTCAGTCAGTCTAATAAAAAAATTCTTAACTAATCCAAGTATCGAAAGTGTATCATCGCGAACCGAAAAAATTGTATAAATTGAGTAAAAAATAAAAAGAACTTAATCTCCTTTTCGGAAATTAACAAGTTCCTTATTTTTACCTTAATTTTACACGACATTTTTGGCGATCCGTGCCAGGATCTATTCACTTCAGTGCAAACGAAATTACGATTTCGGCGTACGCGCATCATTGAAGATCGAAGGATCAACGGACCCAGTGCGAATCTTTGCTACTACGAAGGCCTGCAGCAACTTTCAACGTTCCACTACGATGAAACTAGACGAGAGGACTACGGTCAGCGCAGAGCAACCCTACGAATAAGATTCGGAATCTAGAACCAACCAGAGAGGAAACATCCCTGAGACTCCTCAACGGTCATAGCTACTACGGTAAGCTGAAAATCTGGATTCATTTTCACAATACCGTGTGAGAAAACCCAGTTTCTCAAGCGCTTCGAGTCCAAATAGCAACAGTAGTTCAGACTCAATAAGCTCAATTAGAATCATGCCCACATCACGAAAAGACAAAGTCGAAACTATTGAAACCGTTTCTACAAACGGAGGTACGGACAATTCGATT
The DNA here is from genome assembly GCF_024542735.1 of Bombus huntii. Classification (NCBI taxonomy): domain Eukaryota; kingdom Metazoa; phylum Arthropoda; class Insecta; order Hymenoptera; family Apidae; genus Bombus; species Bombus huntii. The sequence continues at coordinate 319,657 of NW_026099328.1, read as the reverse complement.
CGTGCCATACTCGACGTGATACAAAAACAAATTGAAATTCTTGCGCAACGTGTAGAAGAGACACAACGGACGGCCGACAGTGAAAATAAGAAGCGTGCAGCGGAAATAGAACTATTAGGCAAAAATATCTCTAAAATAAAAATAGGACGCGACGCTACTACAGAACTAGGCTCCCTTATTACTATGGACGAATCTGTTGCCGCGAGAGATAGAACTTCCCCACCATGCGTTCCAATTCGAACAGAAGAAGGCAACCATCCCTCTTACGAAGACCGTCCACCGCAATTCGCCTCTCCGAGCTTACGGACCAAAGACGCGATAGTATGTATTCCGCAATTAAACGGTGAAGACAATATCGGAGTCGAAGAATTCATACGCGAAGTACGCGAATTACGAGCCATGTGTAGCGAACCCACGCTATTATTAAAAACGATCAAAATCGGGAAAATCGCGGGTAAAGCCGCAATGGCCATCTGCAATATACCGATATACGAATACGGACACCTGTACGATGCCCTAAGACGAAACGTAGCCACCCAAGACTCTGTTAGAGAACATCAAGACCAGCTACGCGAAACGAGACAGCGTCACGACGAAAGTGTGCAAAGTTATATCATCAGGTTCCGCAGAGCACTCAATAAGTTACAATACAGTATAACGAACGAATACCGTGACGAAATTACTAGACGAGCTATGAACGACAGGATTTTAAAAGACTCCGTGATCGATTTTATCCGAGGCCTGAAAGGCGAAATAGGACAATTACTACTCGCCAATCCACCATACAATATCCTTGAAGCCGAAAAGAAAGCCACCGACATCGAGCGATTCTTCGGGGAAGATCGAAATCGACGACCAAAACCAATAGAACGATTACGACTCCCTGAGCAGCAACGACTAACAACCAATAATCCTAATCCGATCACTAAAAAACCAACTCCAACACCCAATCCAATGCCAAGAAGCTTCCGACAAACCGAACAAATACCACTTGCCCAAAGGACACAATTAAAATGCTTCAAATGCAACCAGATCGGACATGTCTCCAGTCAATGTAAAAATTTTCGAACACCCAGCCAATTTCCGAGACCACCAGCAGTCCACAATCTCGAGACACACAAGGAAGAAATAGAGAAACCAACAGACCAGACCTACGAATTAACGCCACAACGGGAAGACTACCCACAGTACTTTTACGATCCGACGGACAGCGACATAAATTCCTCATTGACAGCGGAGCAGGAATTAATATACTCAAGCGAAGATGCGTATTACGACCAAGAATAACAAAAGAACGGAAATTCTCGATGGGACACTCTAAATTTGAAACCAACGAACACGCTTTGATAAAACTATTTGGCAAAACTCTAGAATTTTTTGTGGTAGAAGACAACTTTCCAATTATAGAAGACGGCATATTCGGTTTGCCAGCCCTATCTAAATTCAAATTTGAACTCTCGAATCATTATTGCAACAGGAAAACGACGTACCTCCAAAACAAGCAGTGTCAAAAACAGTCTACCTGGAAGGAAAACCGACAACGATATGCTTTATCAATTGTGGTGAGTGCCCAGCCAAAATGACTAATTTTATCGAAAATTCAAATACGTACGATCAAGTCTCCACGTTTAAAGATATAGTTAGACTTTCGCATATAGAGAAAACCCTCCGTGAACCAATCGAAAAGATATTGCTGTTCTACCTCGACGTATTCAATCTAGAGACCGACTTATTACCATGCACTAACCTTGCTAAACACACAATAACGTTAAAAGAAAATAAAATCATTAACACAAAATCTTACCGACCGCCTGAATGCCATAAAGAAGAAATCAAACGACAAATGGACGAAATGCTACAAAAGAACATTATAGAACCATCTGATTCTCCTTACAATTTACCAGTCTGGGTAGTACCAAAAAAGGCAGACGCCTCAGGGAAACAGAAATGGCGAATTGCAATAGACTTCAGAAAAATAAACGAACTAACTGACCAGGACGCATATCCATTACCTGACATAGACGACATACTATCCCAACTAGGCAACGCAAAATTCTTCTCAGCCCTCGATTTATCCTCCGGATTCCACCAAATCCCAATGGACATAGACTCTAAAAAGTACGCAGCATTCTCCACACCACAAGGACACTATCATTACAATAGGATGCCATTCGGTTTAAAGAATACACCTGCAACATTTCAACGCATGATGGATACCGCGCTAAGAGGACTCATAAATAAACATTGCTTCGTATATTTAAACGACATTATAATATTCGGACAGTCGATTGAAGAGCACAATAGCAACCTCGCGATAGTATTGCAACGCCTACGCGAACTCGGACTCAAAATACAGCCGGACAAATGCGAATTTCTCAAACCAGAATTAGAATATCTTGGACATATAGTAACCGCCGAAGGTGTAAAGCCAAATCCCAAAAAATTAGAAGCCGTTAGCAATTTCAAACAGCCACGTAATCCCACAGACATCAAATCGTTCTTAGGACTAGCAGGTTATTACCGTAAGTTCATAAGAAACTTTTCTAAGATCGCGAAACCATTGACCGAACTTACAAGAAAGGAGACATCATTTCATTGGACAGATAAAACCCAGGAAGCATTCCAGACATTAAAAGACAAACTCTGTTCATCACCCGTACTAAAATTCCCAGACTTTGCGAAACCATTCACATTAACGACTGACGCCAGTAACGAAGGTATAGGTGCAATCTTATCACAGGACGGACATACATGTTGTTATATCTCGCGAACTCTAAACCCACCGGAACGAAATTATTCCACTACAGAAAAAGAACTTTTAGTAATAGTATGGGCCGTGAAACGCCTCCGACAATATCTGTTAGGACAGAAATTCCTCATCCGAACCGATCACCAAGCACTAAAATGGTTACAGAATTGCAAAGACCCCTCATCACGCTTGACGAGATGGCGACTAAAACTAGAAGAATACGAATACGACATAGAATACACGAAAGGAAAAGATAATACTGCAGCCGACGCACTATCTAGAATACATGTTCTGACCAGACGACGCGAAAATTTGAACATAGAACTCGATAAAAAATATCACGATTGGGAAAAATCTATCGACGCGTTACCCAAAATTCTCAAAATGACTCCGAACCGTAAATCTTTCTATCAATTATCCAAAACAGAGCTAGGAAATTACGACAGAATCGAATGGTTAACTAAATTAAACGAAATTATTCATATAAACGAAAAGATAGGTATAGGCGACGACAGTTTCACAGAGACCGAAAAGAACGCGATCAAACAAATTTTATTATTCCTGAACGACACTGTAAAAGAATTAAATTTTGCATGGGAACCAATTCAAACATATAGCGACGAAGAAATAGACGAATTATTGAAAGAAAATCACGATTTAGTAGGACACCCCGATATACAAAAGACATACGACCGCATTCGTGAACGGCACAGAGTACCAGATTTGATGAAACGCATACAACAACATATAGAATCATGCGACACCTGCCAAACATCTAAAACTACACGTATCAGACCGCGCGAAGAACCTTGTATCACCGACACACCCCTCGAACCAAACGATAAAATTGCTATGGACTTATTAGGCCCACTGAAAAAGACGAAAAAAGGCAATCAGTACATTCTATCCATACATGACGAATTGACAAAATACTTAATACTCGTACCACTAAAAACTCAGCAAACGGAAACAATTTGGAACGCACTCTTGAATCATTACATTTACATCTTTTCCGCTCCAAAAAAGATATTAACTGACCGCGGACAGAATTTTATATCTAGTTTAATGCAACAGTACGAAGACGCGTTCAAAATCAAACATATCAAAACGACATCCTTCCACCCACAAAATAACGGATCGTTAGAACGGACACACGCAGTAATAACAGACATGTTAAAATCGATGCAGCGAAATTCGGATGAAGAATGGGACGATCAACTTAACTTTGTATGCCTTGCATATAACACAATGATACACGACTCTACTGGTTACACGCCATTCGAACTCACATTCGGACACCAAGCCAATCTTCCCTCCACAATATCCAAGAATCCCCAACGCACATACGCAGACGAAGTCACGTTCCGCAAAAAGGAATGGGACTCTAGACTCCGACACGCTCGCGAAACATTGATCAAAAGTAAACAGCGATATCAGCGCGATCAAAAACGTAAAATTATAAAACCTCAATCAGTTTTCAAAGAAGGAGACTCCGTTTTAATACATAACGATCATAAAAGGCATAAACTTGATGTGGAATGGTTAGGACCGTACACGATTGATAAGGTATGTACTCCATACTATCTGATTCAAGACAAAAAGATACACGGTAATCGTTTAAAACCTTACTTTCCAGGTCGACGCTCCTCTTTGCCGGAATAGTATCCGCGCAAATAAATATTACACCATTAGAAGGAAACTCTGTATTCGTAGAAAACATAGGAAAAGGATATTTATACAGCGACACTGCCAATGTAATAGTAGGATTAGACACTAGCGACATATACGAACAGATAAGCGCAATAGAATCATATAAATTAACAATAGACTCACGTGCAATCAGCAAACAATACGTCGAAGAGTTAGGCGGATTACAAAATCGCATCAATAACCTAAAACAACTCGCAAAACACTTGAAAGCGTTAACACATACCCGGAGCACACGAGGTCTGCTTAACATCATAGGTTCCGTATCGAAAAGTCTGTTCGGGACTCTCGACGATGATGATCTTACGCTCATAAACAAAAATATGGACAAACTATTCGATGATAATAATAAAATCAAGACCATAATAGCTAATTAAACAGCACTTATTAGAAAAATTGTAAACTCAGAAAACCTAAACCACTTAGAGAGATCATATAGTGATATATTAAAATTACAACAGCAGGCAAATATCGATAGATCTATGCTTAAGATAATCATGAAAGTCGGCACCGCGATGCAAACTTTACACTTCCAATTAGATGAAATAGTTAACGTCATGATATTAGGCAAACAAGGAATAATTAGTCCACAAATACTTGACCCCAATGAATTCATAGAAAATTACGCCAAGGCAATAGGTAGCCAGATGTACAACACCGCGATTTCTGCCAAAACCGAACATTTTCAATTCATACTCGACATCGGTGATCTTAAAATCTTCACAATAGATGACAAAATATTTTTCAAAATCATAGTACCTTTAGTCTCTAACACAGAATGGAACATATTACAAGTATATCCTATGCCGAGTAAAAGAAATGGAGTATTTTTGGCTCCAGTAGTCGAACATCAGATGTATTTAACTTCAGGTCTTTCATTTATAAACGCTGATATCGAGTATTTCAACAAACTTTGTAAGAATCGAGCCGGAACCACTATATGCAAACAAACACTACCAATCCATGAGAGAAATTCAAGAACCGATTGTCGCAGCGAAATAATAAATTTCAAACCACACATTGAACATTGTCAAATAACTGTACTTAAGATTGAAGACATTAGCTTTATACCGCTCAAAACTAGCAACTGTTACATTGCGATACCAGCAAATCCGATAGAAATAGACACAATTTGCCAAACGAAACATACCTTACAAAAACTTGACAAGCCTTCCATCATAAGAGCTAACACTTCTTGCGATTTATTGTACAAAGACGAACACATGCGTATAGGCGAAACAAAAAACGAAGTCATATACGAAATCAAAACAAAAACCCTAGCGCTCAAAACAAACGATAGTTTCACTCATCTATTAGATAAACTCCAGCGAGCACCGAAAATAATAGATAATTTACAAGGCTATAAAACAACGATCGATAAAATAGGCGACGAGATAGAAACTCTTAATTTCGAACACAGAATTAAAAATATACAGTATTGGGGACTAACCACGCTCCAGATATTAGGGTACATAGCATTAGGCATACTAGGTATATATGGATTAAACAAAATAGGGGTATTCAAATGCATCAGGAAATGTATACCGAACAAATAATGTATCAATTTATTTTGCTGCCGAAATGAAACTGTAATCAACAGCCACAATGCGACAGCCCCACCAGTACCACTCACCCTGGGCTCAACACCCAACATCTATATTCCAACCAACACATACCACTCAGATGAAGAGGAGGAATCAGCTGTAATTTTCAAGCCACGTCAAGTCCGATTCCACAAAAGTCTTCTGAAGAAAACTTGAGGGATCAAGTTCAATCTAAGAAGGGGGGAATGTCACAGACGAAATTCGAGCAACTGTATATAACAAACCGAAATTCCGAACGCTTTATCGCGTGTGACCGTCCGGTCAGCACCCGTTCTCAGCCGCCTGAGTGGCATTCGATCACTTCAGCCGTTCTCCGAATTTTACACTAAGTATAAACAAAACCTTCTCCCACTCCAACGATTGGAAGAATATAAATGCTCCCTTCAAAATCATTCAGTCAGTCTAATAAAAAAATTCTTAACTAATCCAAGTATCGAAAGTGTATCATCGCGAACCGAAAAAATTGTATAAATTGAGTAAAAAATAAAAAGAACAATCTCCTTTTCGGAAATTAACAAGTTCCTTATTTTTACCTTAATTTTACACGACATCCTAATCGCTCCTATTAGGGTATCAACCATGACACACACCTTTCCTAGATGTAATGAGAATTTTCTATTATTGTCCTATTGCACCCCAAGATACCTAACCTTCTATTTAGTCATCAACAGGTACTTGCCCATATTGACGTCCTTGACCTTGTGATACGATTTCCGGTAAGTAGAATCACCTCCGTCTTGTCTTGAGCTAATTTCAATCCAGTTTCGGTACACCACCGATTCTTCTGCTACTTCAATATCGGGCCTACCACCAATCGTGGGACTCCTCTGAATTTTCCTACTAGGCTTAAAGGGATCACCTTCCTCGTCTCCCCTAGTCTTCGGTGCAACCGATATGGTGACGTTGTCACTTATTCTGATGTCCGACACTATCCTTGGGTTTTCAATACTAACCGCCAACCTCTTGCTATTCGCCTTTGCGCCAGTCGCTGTTACTGTACAAGGGGGTGCCTGGGGTTCCACCTCCTAGCCAAAACCGTTCGAATGTATCCAATCATAACCGAAAGAACTCGCCAAGTCGTCAACAAAAAGCCAGTATAATAGAAATAAAAAATATATAACGAATAAATAAATAAATAAGTATCTAAGAGCAAAACATAGTTATATCCTCATAATTAAATATTATCTTAGAAATTTCTACACAGCTACAATAAACTAAATCTATCAAGCTAAATTTATATAACGCTAAAATAAACTAAATATATCAAGCTAACGCCTGCGCTTCAATAAGAGGCCTGATGATACATACGCAGATCACCGCATGTATAAATAGATAATATAGTAATAAATAAATAAACAACCAGCTAACTAAATAAATAAATAAATGAATAATAACTAAATAACTAAATAATAAATAAACCAACATAACTAATAATAAATATTAATAATAAATAAGTAAATAAATAAATAATATCAAAACAAATAATACATAAATAATCAACCAATAGTTAAATAAATAAATAAATAAATAAACGAGTAAAGTAAATAAATAATATAAATAAGAAACGCATATACCTGCATTCCCCAACCCACACGACGCCGCGTAACTCAAATAAAGCCTCCACGTACGCAGCACCCGTCATACTTATTTATTCTTATTTATTCACCAAGGAAGTTTGACTCGAGTGGCGAAATAAATAAAATAAATAAAATAAACGATATATAACTAGAACTCTGGTCGACCCGACTTTATTTCTTCGTAATAGGAACTTAAGTCGAGCCGGCCGTACATACCCTAGTGTGCTGCCCGTAAGGTGGCGACGCCACACATCGACGCGACAAACCACCTCGCCTGCGCATCGTTCGGCACCACGCGTACGTCCTGCCACTACCATTACAATAATGGCGTCAAATCTATCCACGTGCGCGTCTCGATATTAAAGAAAATCGCGTATTTCTTGTATCTCACGTTGTCGCGCAATGCGAGTGCTACATCACATCCAGTAATACTCAATAACAATTCTTACCCGCTAGTATAAACTCTACGGCGAATACAATCCTCTCCACGCCACGCAGGTGCTCGCCGAGCCCCTGTTTGCCAGCAGGAGCCCGAGACCCGCTGCCCAATCGGTAAGCGTCCGTCCCCGAGAGTTGGTCCTGGGATTTCCCCATTGCATCGAGTGGGCATTGAAGTCCCAGAGGACGAGTACCTTGCGGGGGAGGCATCTCCCGACGCACTCGCCGACCCGTTCCAGGAAGCCCCTGTACGCAGCCAGGTCGATGTTGGGGGAGTCGTATACCGCTACCACCATTACTCCACTCCCGTATGGTCTGGAAGAGCAGATCTTGCGCCCTTCTCGACCTACAGAGATTGCATTGGAGGAGGCGCTTGAACTACTCGGTCACCTCTATGGCCTCCTCCCGACCATCTGCCGCTGCTGCTTTGGCGGTTCTCCCTGGTGTCCTTTCCGCAGCTGCTGGCTCGCGGATTGATCTCCTCCTCTTGACTTTCGGGGGGGGGGGGGGGGGGACATTCCGCACCGCCCATCCTGTGATTGGCGGGCGTCCCGAGCGACTCGCACAGGGAGCACTTGGGAGCAGAGGCGGGACAGCCTCTGGCGCGGTGTCCGCTTCCGCCGCACCTGTAACACAGGTGCCCTCGATCCTTGCTGGACACGCATGTTGCGCGTACGTGCCCCACCTCCAGCACCTGAAGCACTGCAGGGGCCGCTTCGGGATGGCTCGAATCCTCGCGGTTGACCAGCCCAGGGCTATTTTCCCTGCCTGGGATACTTTCCGGGCTCCTGCCACCGGGCACTTGATCCAGGCAGACCCTAGGCCACCTCTGCCGCCGTTCTCGCCGACCTGAACCTCCGCGCAGCCGCATCCTGCCGCCGAGGCCAGTGCTTTCCGCAGCTCCTCCTTCTTGACCGAGATGTCTATCCCGGTATCTCGAAGCTCCGCCATCCAGGTAGGCGTGGCGACTCTCACCGCAGTTGCGTCTAGCGCCTCGGCCAGACGCGTCGCCAGCAGCGTCGCCAGCAGCGTCGCCTTTTCCCTGTTCCTGTCTCCAGGGAATCTGATGATGATGGTGCCCGTCATCGCCTTCTTCATCCCCACCTGCTCCACGCCGAGCTCCGAGAGCGGGACCTCCGGCTGCCTCGAGGACGTCGGCGTACGACATCCATGCTCCCTCGTTCAGCGTCAGAGTCACCGCGGATGTTCGCGGTGCGCGAGGGAGCGTGACCGCCTTGGGTGCCTGCGACGGTCCTCTGCTTGTTGCGGCGGCGCTCGCTTTCGCCGCGCCTGTCGTCCTGGGCTGGGATTGCTGCTGGCGTATCCTCGTCGGCGGTGCCACGTTCGCCCCTTTCCTCGCTGTCTCTCCTCCAACGGCGACGGCTGTCTTCCTCTGATTTTTGTTCTTCCGTCTCTTCTTCCTCGCCTCTACCACTCTCCACTCCCCACCCTCCTGCTCCCTCGGGAGTGTAACGTCAATTCACATCAGAGACCAGGCCACACACCACGGATAGGATGGCACCCAGATGTCTGCATATCCTCCCTCAATAGTCTTAGAGTAATGTTGTCTCATCGAAATTTGTTACTTTTCATCCAAACTCTAAGGTAAATATATTAAATTAATATACACAATGTATCCGGTTGATCTCAGACCACACATATATTTCGAAATTTATTTTTTATTTATGCCAAATTTAAATATATATTATTCGTTTTATATGATTAACAAACCATTCCTTATTCAAGTCAACTATATAATATTTTCTCTATTGTTGTGCATCTTAACTCTTATCATTCTAGTTGAAATTATAAATATTCGATTCAATTGCATTTTGTTCATAATCGAAGTGCCCCAGGATCAATGGATATTCGACGTGGAGACCGAATACTAGTTTTCTTGCCATTATTTCACGGTTATGCGTTCGGAATGATGAATACGGCAATAAGTTGCGGTGCAGCTGTGTACATAATGGGAAATTTCGAGTTAGAAACGTTACTCAGTTCCGTAGAAAAATACAGAATTACGCATATACCATTGGTCCCTCCAGTTTTAGTTGGTCTTGCGAAGCATCCAATGGTGCCAAATTACGATTTCAGCAGCGTGAGAGAGATCGTTTCCGGTGCGGCACCGCTTCCGCCGGATGTAAGTTTTTCGTCCAAACTACCCAACGTAATACGTTATAACGTTATTCTATAAAACGTAATACGTTATAACGTTATACCATATAACGTAATACGTTATAACGTCATACCATAAAACATAATACGTTATTACGTTATTCTATCTAACGTAATACGTCATAAAGTTATGCTATATAACGTAATACGTTATTACGTTATACTATATAACGTAATACGTTATAGCTTTATACTATAAAACGTAATACGTTATAAAGTTATACTATATAACGTAATACGTTATAATGCTACACTACCTAACGTAATTCGTTATAACGTTATACTATATAACGGAATACGTTATAACGTTATACTATATAACGTAATACGTCATTACGTTATTCTATATACCGTAATACGTTATAACGTTATACTACCTAACGTAACACGTTATAACGTTATACTATATAACGGAATACGTTATCACGTTATACTATATAACGTAATACGTTATAACGTTATACCATATATCGTAATACGTTATAACGTTATTCTGTGGAACGTCATACGTTATAACGTTACACTATATAATGTAATCCGGTATTCTCTTAGACGTAATGAGTTATAAAGTTATACCATATGTCGTAATACGTTATAACGTTATTCTGTGGAACGTCATACGATATAACGTTACACTATATAATGTAATACGGTATAACGTTATACTATATAACGTTAAACCGTTATAACGTTATTCTATAAGACGTAATACGTTACAACGTTATACCATATAACGCAATACGTTACAACGTTATACCATATAAATTAATACGTCATAACGTTATACTATATAACGTAATACGTTATAACGTTATACCATATAATGTAATACGTTATAACGTTATTCTATAAAATACAATACGTTATAACGTTATACCATATGACGTAATACGTTATAACGTTATTCTAAGTAACGTCATAAGTTATAAAGTTATACTATATAAAGTAATACATTATAACGTTATGCTATATAACGTAGTACGGTATAACGTTATACTGTATAACGTAATACGTTACAACTTTACACTATAAAACGTAATATGTTATAACGTTATTCCATATAACGTTATACTATATAATGTAATACGTTATACCTTTAAACTTTAAAACGTAATACGTTATAACGTTATACCATATAACGTAATACTTTATAACGTTATTCTGTGTAACGTCATACGTTATAACGTTATTCTATGTAACGTCATACGTTATAACGTTACACTATATAACGTGATACGATATAACGTTATACTGTATAACGTCATACGTTATAAAGTTACACTATATATCGTAACTCGTTATAACGTTATACTATATAACGTAATACGTCATAATGTTATACTACCTAACGTAATATGTTATAACGTTATAACGTTATACCATATAACGAAATACGTTATAACGTTATACCATATAATGTAATACGTTATAACGTTATTCTGTAAAATGCAATACGTTATAACGTTATGGCATGTAACGTAATACGTTATAACGTTATACCATATAACGTAAAATCTTATAACGTTATTCTATACAACGTAATATGTTATAAAATTATACTATATAACGCAATACGTTATAACGTTATACCATATAACGTTATACGTTATAACGTTATAGTATATAACGTAATGGGTTATAACTTTACACTATAAAACGTAATATGTTATAACGTTATACCATATAACGTTATACTATATAACGTAATACGTTATAACGTTATGCCATATAACGTAGTACGTTATAGCGTTATTCTATGTAACGTCATAGGTTATAACGTCACGCTATATAATGTAATACGCTAGTACGTTATACTATATAACGTAATACGTTATCTATGTAACGTTATAAGTTATAACGTTACACTATATAATGTAATACGTTATTACGATATACTATATAACCTAATACGTAATGACTTTATACTATATAACGTAATACGTTATAACGTTATACTATATAACGTAATACGTTATAATGCTACACTACCTAACGTAATTCGTTATAACGTTATACTATCTAATGTCATACGTTATAACGTTATTCTATCTAATGTAATACGTTATAACGTTATACTATACAATGTAATACGTTAGAACATTATACCATATAACGTAATACGTTATAACGTTATACCATACAATGTAATACGTTATAACGTTATTCTTTGAGATGCAATACGTTATAACGTTATACCATATATCGTAATACGTTAAAACGTTATTCTGTGGAACGTCATACGTTCTAACGTTACACTATATAATGTAATACGGTATAACGTTATACTATATAACGTAATACGTTAGAACGTTATTCTCTAAGTCGTAATACTTCATAACGTTAAACCATATGTCGTAATACGTCATACCGTTTTTCTGTGGAACGTCATACGTTATAACATTAGACTATATAATATAATACGGTATAACGTTATTCTATATAAAGTAATACGTTATAACGTTACACTATATAACGTAATACGTTATAACGTTATATTATATAACGTAATACGTTATACCTTTACACTGTAAAACGTAATACGTTATAACGTTATACCATATAACGTTAAACTATATAACGTAATACGTTATAACGTTATACCATATAACGTAATACGTTATAACGTTAAACTATATAACGTAATGCGTTATAACTTTACACTATAAAACGTAATATGTTATAACGTTATACCATATAAAGTTATATTATATAACGTAATACGTTATATCGTTATGCCATATAATGTAATACGTTATAACGTTATTCTATGAAACGTCATACGTTATAACGATATACTACCTAACGTAATACGTTATAACGTTATACTATATAACGTAATACGTTATAACGTTATATTATATTACGTAATACGTTATAACGCTGTTCTATGTAACGTCATACGTTATAAAACTATGCTATATAAAGTAGTACATTATAACGTTACACTATATAACGTAATACGGTATAACGTTATGCTATATAACGTAATACGTTATAACGTTATTCTATGTAACGCCATACGTTATAACGTTACACTATATAATGTAATACGTTATTACGATATACAATATAACGTTATACTACCTAACGTAATACGTTATGACGTTATACTATATAACGTAATATGTTATAACGTTATACTATATAACGTAATACTTTATTACGTTATACTATATAACGTAATACGTTATAACGTTATACTATGTAACGCCATACGTTATAACGTTACACTATATAATGTAATACGTTATTAAGTTATACTATATAACGTTATACTACATAACGTAATACGTTATAATGTTATACTACCTAACGTAATACGTTATAACGTTATTCTATAAAATGTAATACGTTATAACGTTATATCATATAACGTAATACGTTATAACTTTATACTATAAAACGTAATACGTTATAAAGTTTTACTATATAACGTAATACGTTATAACTTTATACTATAAAACGTAATACGTCATAAAGTTAAAGCATATAACGTTATAGTATATTACGTAATACGTTATAACGTTATACTATACAATGTAAAACGTTAGAACGTTATTCTATGTAACGTCATCCGTTATAACGTTACACTATATAACGTAATACGGTATAACGTTATACCATATAACGTAATATGTTATAACGTTATACTATAAAACGCAATACGTTATAACGTTATACCATATAACGTAATACGTTATAACGTTATTCTATGTAACGTCATCCGTTATAACGTTACACTATATAACGTAATACGGTATAACGTTATACCATATAACGTAATACGTTATAACGTTATACTATATAACGTAATACGTTATAACGTTATACCATGTAACGTAATACCTTATAACGTTATTCTATGTAACGTCATCCGTTATAACGTTACACTATATAACGTAATACGGTATAACGTTATACCATATAACGTAATACGTTATAACTTTATACTATAAAACGTAATACGTTATAAAGTTTTACTATATAACGTAATACGTTATAACTTTATACTATAAAACGTAATACGTCATAAAGTTAAAGCATATAACGTTATAGTATATTACGTAATACGTTATAACGTTATACTATACAATGTAAAACGTTAGAACGTTATTCTATGTAACGTCATCCGTTATAACGTTACACTATATAACGTAATACGGTATAACGTTTTACTATATAACGTAATACGTTATAACGTTATACCATGTAACGTAATACGTTATAACGTTATTCTATGTAACGTCATACGTTATAACGTTACAGTATATAACGTAATACGGTATAACGTTATACCATATAACGTAATACGTTATAACGTTATACCATATAACGTAATACGTTATTACGTTATTCTATATATCGTAATACGTCGTAACGTTATTCTGCTGAACGTCATGCGTTATAACGTTACTCTATATAATGTAAATCGTTATAACGTTATACTATATAACGTAATACGTTATTACGTTATTCTATCTAACGTAATACGTTATAAAATTATACTTGTCGGAGATAAGATGACACCGGTGCCTTCCCTCTGAAACCTCGGGAAAATCCATAGAAACATTGTAATTAAAATCTACAGTTGTAACTAAACGATTTGCCGTCATTCTAACCAATTGTATTTGTTTAAGTCTTGTGACAATGAGCTTGGGCTCAATTCGACAATTAGTCGGCGAACGTGGCCGCGGTCAACGGGACGAACTCTCCATTTAACAAAGGCATTGAGTAATCCTATAGCTCTCCTTAAAAGAAAGATTCGTAGCGGCACTTGGCAGTAAACATTCCAACGGTTTCTGTCCCGTAGCTTGCCACACGCAGATCCTATTCTCCGGGCAGGATGTTTACCAGATGTCGACGCGTCTCCACAGTACGTGATCGGCTAGCCCGAGGACCGTCATAAACACTAATATCTAGTTACCTAAAATTCTTCAACAGATACACAGTCTTTGTCCCAGTTACGGGAAGACAGGAGAGACCTATTTTTCCACGAACGACGTCTCCCACTAGCAACCCTCCCTCAAGGGCAGCTAGCATCCTTTTCTAACTACCGATATGGAGATTGGCCAATTAGCAGCAATGTCAATTTCTCTTACATTCCGAACGTAGGATGTCCCCGACGAATCCGATGATCTCGTGTCCTTAGACACACCCCGTCTTAGTTTTCCTATTGGGTATCACCGGGGCGGGAAGTCATTCTCTCTTGCGGTCTCATCGACAAAAAGGATTAACTCCTTACGGTCAGCGAATATTAACGCAGAATCCGACTTAGATTTTTGCGAGTGCGTACGACTACCGTCCCGTTGTCCGCGGATTCGTTATTGAACCTAGGATCATTGTCATTAGTCTCTCGAGTATCTAATTACCACGGTTACATGTCCGGTTCTATGGTAATCACATTTGCACCAGTCAATGTCTTCTCTATTGCATAACGACAATGTGTAATCCAAATGAAGATTCGTGTCACGCTCCTAACTGTAATTCTAATGTAAACCCGAAATTTAATCGGGTTAAAATTAGAATTTAAGGAGCGTAACGATTGTTTGTTCGACCAATCGCGGGGAGACGTAGTCGCTAGGAGAGACGTCAACGGGAGTCGTAAATTCCCGTTACGATTATAACAATCGACACCACGACTTGATCGATCCCCTGATTTCCGTTGAGATAATAGGGGTGATTGAGTTTGTATAACACTATGATTCACAGAATAATTAATTATATATTTCCAACACTTAGATTACACTGATGAGCATAGATAGAGAGATAATCACTTATCGCACGAAGATAAGATAGATATGTACGTTAGAGCAGGGCTCTTATAATTGGATTTAATGTATTAGTGGACGTAGCACTATAAGATATTTAGCAGAGGAAATGTATGCTCGACAATACCGAGACCGACTCTCGTGTTATGCTTAGACTGCCCCGATAGGCATTAGCGTTACTACTTAGTAGTTGACTTTTCCAACGATGTAGAAGAAGCGAAGTTGAGTGACGATGCTGTGTCGGAGGAAAGCTAGTGATGGGTGTGTCTAGCGCACGGGATCATCGGATTTGTTCATGACATTTTAGGTCAGGAGGTGAGGCCAGTATACATTGCCTCGGATTGGACAAACGAAGGTTGGAGGACTAGGAAGGGCCTTAACCGCCCTCGATAGAAAGTTGCTGGTAGGAAGCATCGTACGTGAGAAAAGCTAACTTTCCCGTGTCAAGCCGTAGTAAACAATAGTCTTTGGAAACTGATTTAGAAAAGACATTTGTTGGGTCCGAAGGACCTTAGCAGGCAAGTGACTCGAGTGTATGACGGGTGCTTAAGGCTATTGAGGGTACGCCGTACGGTAGAGCGGACATCTGGTGTCCGTCTGACCCGCGGTGTGTGACCTGGGCCAGGCAGAGAGTCGCCCGGCGTAACAACGATTCTTCGATTGAATTGGTCATCGTTTTACACAACAGAGATTATATTTACGCGAATATACAAGATTTTACAAAATATTATGAATATTGAGTTTAATGAATGATAAGATTAACAAACGATAAGTTTAACTAACGATTAGATTAAAGAATAATAAGTTTAACGAATAATAAGAGTAACGAATAATATGTTTTACGAATAATAAATTTAACGAATATTGAGATTAACAATTTATAGGTTTTACGAATAATGAATTTAATTAACACTATTAACAATGTTCCTGGGTTCAAACGAATCCACGGTCAACGGGACAACTCTTTTCTATGCGTAGAATAATTTTTAAACACAAAAATACGATTGCTGAGACACTCGGTAAATTGCTCGATGTATCACTTTCCAAGGCGATCACACGAATGTATATCTGATGAAAATCTTTTTCGCTATACGAATGCATTTGTTTGTTATATGCTCGCTGGAGACATCGAGAAGGTTCCAATCGTTGTTGCTAGGCAATTTCTGTCAAAAGTTTGTTGTATACTCTTTCGAAACATCGAGAAAGATCCAAACGCCGTTACTAGGCAGTTTCTGTTTGGAGATTGATTCCTAATACGTGTGTCCCATTATATCGACATCTTTAAAGTACAATTCTATGTGATTTCTAGGGAGAACAATACAACCGATCCACACCTTCGTCAGGCAAAACGTTTATCCCGTGACCGTGGCTACGTTCGGCGACCAGTTGTCACCTCGAACCCACTTTCGCTATCACAAATATCGAACAATTACAAATGACAACAATTGCTTAATTACAGCTATGATAAAATCTAGGCTAAAGCATTAGAAGATTTTCCCAAAATTGCAAAGGGAAGGCTCTGGTTTTCGTTTCATCTCCGACATATATATATGTCGGGTTTACATTACAATTAGGGTTAGGGGCGTGAAACGAATCTTCGTTTGGATTACACGTCGTCATTATGCAATAGAGAAGACATTGGCTAGTGCAAATACAATTATCATAGAACCGGACAAGTAACCGTGGTAATTAGATACTCGAGAAACTAATGACAATCATCCTAGGTTCAATAACGAATCCGCGGTCGACGGGATGATAGATGAACGTACTCACAAAATCTAAGTCGGACGCGTAATATTCACCGGTCGTAAGGGGTTACTCTTTTTCATCGATGAGATCGCGAACGGGAATGACCTTCCCGTCCCGATGATGCCACAGAGGAAAACTATAATGGGGTGTGTCTAAGGACACGAGATCATCGGATTCGTCGAGAAAAGCCTTCGTTCAGAAAGTAAGGGAAATTGGCGTTGCTGCTAATTGGTCAATCTCCATATCGGTGGTTAGAAAAAGATGTTAGCCATCCTCGAGGGAAAGTTGCTAGTGGGAGACGCCGCTCGTTGAAAAATAGGTCTCCCCTATTTTCCCGTAGTTGGGACAAAGACTGTTTGCCTGTTTGAAGGACTTTAGTTGATTAAATCTTAAGATTTATAACGGGCCCTCGAGCTAGCTGAACATGTACTGCGGAGACGCATCGACATCTGGCAATCATCTTACTCGAAGAATAGGGTCTGCGTGTGGCGAGCTACGGGACAGAGACCGTTGGAATGTTTACTGACGAGTGTTACAACTATTTCCTTTTTAAGGAGAGCTTATTATTATAGGAGATTATTATTATAGGAGAGCTTATTATTTATAGGAGAGCAGAATTATTCCATGCCTTTGTTAGACAAAGCGTTCATCCCGTGACCGCGGCTACGTTCGGCGACTGACTGTCGCCTCGAGCCCAAGCTCATTATCACAACTCTCGAACAATTACAATCGGATTGAATAACTACAATTGTTCAATTACAGCTATAGTAGACTCTAGGTTACAATGTTGCGGGATTATCCAAAATTCCAAAGGCTCCGGTGTTCTTTCATCTCCGACATATATATGGAATGTTGTAATATTTTCGGAAATCAGGCGATCGATTTGTGAAAACTCAACAATCGATTGTCTAAGTCTTCTCTTTCTCCTTCTGGCTCTTAACTTGCTTTTTTCTTTGTTCAATCTTCGCTTCTCCAAGTCCTGTTTTATTTTCTATCCCAAGTCCCCGTCCTCCTCTATTCATATCGTTCGACCGACTCCCAGTAAACACAGTGAAAGTCAAACCGTCGGTTGATATTCTAAATTCTATAGAATTTACATATATATAATGTTTATTGCCTAAGAAAAATATAAATTACATATGTGTATTCACAATAAACAACGAATTTCTATTTGGAAGTTTCTTTTTTATTTATTTATTTGGATTTTACAATTTGTCCAGTAGGACATTTGGTAAAATGTTGTAGCTGTATACTAATATAACATGTGGGTGGCTACCCCCAGCGGGGTACTACCATCGTGTTTGTTGGGTTATGTCCTCTGCGAGATCGGTTGGGTGTTTCCTTTTTAATCTTCTTTTTATGCTTGATGTGTCGACCGTTTCCGCTGCCAGCCGGTTTAGGTGCGTTGCTATTCTTTCTCCGTACCTTCTTGCACTTTTGTTGATCTCCTCCTTGACCGTTGATATTCCCAGGTCTTTCCGAATGTCCTCGTTTCTAACGTACCATGGCGCGTTTACTATTGTTCTGAGTATTTTAGATTGCGATGCCTCTATTTTGATTATATGGCTCATTGCTGCTGTTCCCCATAGTGTTATTCCGTACGTCCAGATTGGTTTTATGACCATTTTATATATTTTTAGTTTGTTTTCTATGCTTAGTTTGGATTTTCGACTTGTTAGCCAGTACATTTGTCTCCTTGCCATCTGTATTTTGTCTATTGTTGCTGTAATATGCTGTTTCCATGTGAGTCGTGTATGTAAGTGGAGTCCTAGGTATTTGACTTGCCTTGTTTGTATTCTGTGTGTGCCGTTTAGTTCAATGTTTGGTGGTTTCTGTTTTCGCAGTGTGAATGTAATATGTTTGCATTTATCGGGGTTTGCTTTGATTTGTTTCGCTTGAAGCCACTTTTCTATTTTTGTGATATGTTCTTGTAGTAATGTAACTGCTGTTGCAGGGTTAGTGTGCCTGACTAGTACAGCTGTGTCATCCGCGAATGTCAGTATTTTGCTATTGTTAGTTGTTGGTATGTTGGCCGTGTATACGCTTCCTTGCGGAACTCCTGCCTTGATTTCTTTAGCTTCCGAGTGTGTCTTTTTGATTTTTACTATGAAGCTTCTGCTGCTTAGGTATGATTTGATTAGTTGATATATCTGCCCCGAGAACTGTTTCCTGATTGATTGTAGTAGGCTAGTGTGGTTTATTTTATCGAATGCTTTTTCGATGTCCATAAAGAGTGCCGTGCAGTATTGTTTTGTTTCCAGCGCCTGTAGGATTTCATTGACGAGTCTTTGCGTTTGTTTTATTATGGAGTGTTTGTTTCTGAATCCGAATTGGTGATCCGGTATTAGATGGTTCTTCTCTATTATTGGTTTTATCCGGTCGTAGATTATTTTCTCTACTATCTTAGAGAACACCGGAAGTAGTGAGATTGGTCTGTAGGACATGGTTTCGTGTGGGTCCTTGCCTGGTTTGGGTATCATTATGATTTTTGCCAGTTTCCAAGCTTTTGGAAAGTATTGTATTCTTAGTATTGCGTTTACTATTATTGTGGTTTGTCTTATCGCTTTTGGCGGAAGGTTTTTCAAGATTTTGCCGTTAATTAGGTCGATTCCTGGTGCTTTATTGTTTTTTGTTTTCTCAATTATGTTTCTGATTTCTTGTGCTGTTGCTTTGGGTATGGTGATTGTCAGTTGGTGTACTAGTAGTTAGCGCATCCGCGTCCATATGACTATTGTGGTTGCTATTGTTGATGATGTGTGGGGTGAATGTGTTGCCTAGGTGGTTGGAAAATTCTTCAGCTTGCTCTTCGTTGCTTCTTGCCCATGTGTTGTCTGCTCTTCTGATTGTTGGTACCATTTTTGTTGTCTTCTTTATTTTTTGGTGACTTTCCATAGGGAGTAATTGTTGTTTTCGTGAGCAGATAGTGACTCGATGAACTTTGTGAACTCGTTGTTGTTGTGCTCTTTTATTTTGTTCTTTATTTATTTTGTGAGTTTGTTTAGGTGTTTTTTGTTTTCTTTTGTTCTGTGTTTTTGCCATTTTGCTTTCGCTTTTCTTTTTTCTCTAATTTTTTCGAGGATGTCTAGTGGAACTGTTTTTGTTTGTCTGTTGGTTGTTTCAGGTATAGTGGTTGCCCTTGCTGCTTCTTGGATAGTTTCTGTGAGTGTTGTTACTGCTTGATCGATGTGTTCAGGTGTTTTCAGTGGGATGTTGCAGCTGATTTTGCTCTCTATTATTTCTTTGAATATTTGCCATTTGGTGGTTTTATTGCATAGCTTCTCTGTGCTGCTGTAAAGTATTGGTTTGTTTCTGTATGAAATTATTATGGGCGTATGTTCGGAGCTAAGCTCGAGGCTGGATGCTATGCTTAGTTTATTTGCGTTTAGTCCCTTTGTAACTGCAAAGTCTAGCAGGTCAGGTATTTTGCTCAGGTCTGTCGGCCAGTATGTCGGTCTTCCTGTGGATAATATATTGAGGTTATTATTTCTGATGTATTTTTCCAGGGTTCTGCCTCGAGGTGTGGTGATTCTTGATCCCCATAGCGTGTGCTTTGAGTTATAGTCTCCCGCTGCAATATACTTGTCACCTAAGTGTCGGAAGTAGTCTTCCCACATTTGCGTTATGATTTTGTGTCGCGGCGGTACGTATACTGCTGACAACTGCAGTTGGTTGCTGTTAGTCTGTACGGTAACGGTGGTTGCTTGTATATGTTCCTTACTGACCTTGCTGTGTAGGTGATGTTTAATGTCGTTTTTTATTACTACTGCCGTCCCTCCGTGTACTTTCCCTGAGGGATGCTTGGTGTCGTATATGGTGTAGTGCGGTATTTTTATGTAGCTTTTTATTGTGAGGTGTGTTTCTGAGACGAGTAGTATATCGGTGTTACTGCTGGACAGGAATGTTTTAGTTTCTAGGGCCCTTTGTTGTAGGCCGTTAGAGTTCCAGGCTGCTATTTTAAGGCTTCTTGATATAGGACACGGGTTTCCGCCGTTTGGCTATAGGCGTAGCCGTTCGTAGTTTTCTCTTCCCCACTTGCCGCACTTTCTCCGGAGCACTGTTGCACACGCCCGTTTAGCTCGGCTGCTCGGGCAGAACTGTTTGAAAGTGGTTCTGGTAAAAGTGCCGTTACGCGACGGTACGACGTAGCCATACCATATTTTGTGTTGGGTTTACATTTTTAACATTACAGTTTGTAATTTAATTTAAGCCGTTTAAAAACCGTACTTTTACACGATATTGTCTTTTCTTTCTTTTTCCGTCCTGAAAATTTGGTCGCAAAACAGGACAGATCGGTGGCCTATTTTTACTTCTTGTGGGGCTGAGTGAGCGGCGGGCGAAGGAGGGGGAGAGGTGGAGCATGTCATGAAATGGTCCTTGCGCAGTAATCGCGTACAGATATCGCCCATAGGCTCAAAGCTTAACCAATTACTGAGCAATATTAATCCGTCCTCGTCACTATCTAAGCGGTCGCCGTAGAATTCGATAACGTTCACTCGTCATTCGTATCCGGTACGCAGTAGAGTGCGCGTTGTACATGAATTTACCGAAAGTTTTAATTTTTCTATCTAGAAAATTAACTTTCTATATTAAGTTTCTATAAAAAGAGATTGATTTAACGTGGATAGAGTTTTTATACATAAAGGTTTATAAAATAAAAAGACATTCGCACGCGTAGTAGCTTTGTGTAAATAATTGTAACCTAAAAATTTGTTCAATAATAGATAGGGTAATGCAGTAACCGGACAGGAAACTATTCTTCATATAAAGGTAAGTGAACACAAATATATTTAACCTTCTTATTTTAGGTGGCTTTTCATTTTTATTACATTTTTCGTTTCTATATACATAACATGTAGAAAACCTGTAGAAATCTTGTCGTATTGAACTACATAACTTTTGTATTTTCTCCGGTAACAATTTCGTCTTAATGTTCATAACTATATTCCGAGCTATGAAAAATAAGCGATCGCTAGTTGTTTGCGCTAGTCGTTCGATTTTTGTCAAGCCGACTGGAAGTTAGGCTGTTCGCTTATGCTAATACAGTGCCAAACGGAAATATTGGCATAGTCCGGATCATCGTACAAAATTTTTTGTAAATCTGTAAAGGAAGTAATTCTCTATTTAATCCTTTTGTAAAATATAGCTTTCAACTCCAAAGTTTAAGTATGCCATGAATCATGAAGTTTAAAAATGATTATAACAAAGAAAAAACATAAAAGTACTCCTGTACAATGAGTTTTGGAAAACATTGATCGATGAACCGTTAATCTTATAAAGTGGAAAATCATCCAGCAGAGTTTTCTTGTGACAGTTTTCTTTTTTAAATTTTCGTCTCGTTCGCCATTATCGCAATCGAATAAATTTTGCTCATTAGATAAATATTGGAATTCACTAGCAGAAAAAGGGCAATTTCCTGGAAATACGTGTATTTTCATCTTTTTTTGCTTAATTCAGTTAAGCAGTGTGCAATTATTTTTTACATAACAAACGATAATGCTTAGACTTGTCACGACTTCGAAATGATTCTCATTGTTTGTGCTTATGCTCGGAATAATTGTGCTTAGTAATTTCGTGGTTAATACCGTAATCTACTATATATGCATGAAAGTAGCGAGTTAATTGATTTATTAATTAAAATTTTTAAGAATAAATTATTTTTGGAGCTACGTAAGTCCTTTTCAGAGAAAGTAGGATTTACGCTAATTGGCCTCTGAATCTTCCATAGACATATGTAATAGAAATAAATAACATTTTTACTAAATAAATGTAATATCGTGATATAATGTGTTTACAAAGAGTGGACAATAGAGATGTTAATCAGACAGAAAAAGACGATTGTTGTTCAACCTGAACTATTCACGCCAAACGCACAGAAAACAGCGCAATCCACACTCTCTCGGCAACGCCACTCGCAACCTCTGCTTTTCGACTCGCACGCTGCTTTTCGACTCGCACGCTGCTTTTCGACTCGCACGCTGCTTTTCGACTCGCACGCTGCTTTTCGACTAACGCTCTGCCCGTTGCCGCATTCTATTGTCTATTGCTGGGCCCACCGCACACGTGTTCTACAGACGCTCGTAGCCAGGGTCACGTAGGTCCTTTCGACTATTTACCTATTTACCTGAAGGACCCGGTAATACATCGATGGAGCCGACAGCGCCTCGGCTCTCGCGACATTGTCTGTAGTTAGCTCGACGTTTCTTGGGCCCTTCTTCCCGATACTACATAAATAATATACAATTTTCGGGCGATATCTTCTTCCCGCGTTCTAATTATATTTTCAATTATTTTGATTTTTCTAAGTGCACTCTTACGCATCCTTGTATATGCAATCCTTCCCTTATTCCCATTCCTGTTAATATTAGTTGTTTTTCAAAGCTTTTGTTTCATTCATTTTATTGGCTATCATTTTGTATCAAATTCAAGAATTTTCGTTGCCAGAAATTTAAGGTAAATGCATTTTATGATATTTAAGGAAACTTATTCTTGTTATTATTATTATTATTAACAAGTTCCATTTATTCGTTATCTTTCCTAATCATTATTTACTGTTACGATCCGGTTTTGATCTTCGGTATTCGTAACCGTTACTTATTATTCTCGATTTCGGGCCCTAGCTTCCTCAAATTGACGCTTGAATCAAAACTGTAGTTGCTGCCACAAGAAATAGTCGTTAAACTATTTCAATTAGTTCGACTCTCGTTCGTTATTTTCGAACCAAGGCTAACGACTGAATGGAATAGATTGAAAACTTGTCGCGCCTTTCTAAAGTGCAACGCTATTTTTAATTTTCAAACTGTCATATTCTTGATATTCTAATTCGTTGATATGACTGTAGGAGTAGCATTAACTATTGTATTAATACGACTGGTAAATAAACTCCACGTTTCAGCTTAGCTGCTGTGGGTAGGAGAGTACTTGCGCGGGAAGGATTAAAGTTTTCTAGGAATAAATAAATAATTTCAATGTCTCGTAACTGGTAATTTATTCGATTTTATTTACTTATATATTTATTATCAAAATTCTGGTCTTAACTCTCTATGTAGTTTATAAAACGAGAATAATTATCGCTTTCCTAAACTATTGGCAATGCAGCCCTAGATCGCGTTCGGGTATAGGTGAGTTCGATGGATAAAACTAATTTCTGTTTGTTCTGTGGTTTCCTAATTTTAAGGTATTCCTAATTTTTTCTAATTTTTTCTTCTTCTCTTCTAATTTCGGGAAACGTTTAGTCAACGTTTTGCACGTTTCCTGCTGGTATAGCCTCTACCTCTACGATTCCTTCTTGCTTTTGGCATTTCTTTTATGTGTATTGTCGATCGCACTTCAGAAATATTGTTGTAGATGACTTTTGTAGACAATGTTTGATCGTGAAATGTATTAGACGAGATTGCTCGTTGTTGAAATTGTCGAATATATTTAAAATAATTGAATAAATATGTATGCAAACCATAATCGCTAAGACGCCCGTACAGTGTATAAGTCGCAAAGTAAGATCGCTAATAAATATTCGATAGATAACTGGTTGATAACTCTAGATAATTAAATTCTTTTCGGTTGCGTCCGTTTATTTATGCTGATCGGGAGAGAACCGGAAAATCGAATTCTTCTACGTTTGACGGTTGCACGAAGCGGCGACATTGTTTTGCCCGGATATTATTTGTTCTTACATTACTTGGAACCTAACGGTCTTGATACTCCGAGGCAAAACAACAACATCATTTAAATTGTGTTCTGACTCATGTGCCGCTACATCACCCCCTACCAGTGATAACGTTTTTATTAAGTTAAACTTTTGAAATATTTACAGAGTTTCTATTTGTCATCGTTATTTTCTTCTTTTTTTTAATTATCGATACACTCGATCCGACAATTTACGACGTCTAACCGAAACCTGCCGGGAACTGATCGGTAAAGCGGACCCTACGTCCGGACCGCGCAACATACCTATTCCTGGAGTTTTCTTCCGCGATTCGATCGCTGCTTGCGCTGTTTTCGTCGTTCGCGTTCGCCTGATCTACCGGAATTAGTATGTCAAGAGATACGGCGATTTTTCCTTATACTACAAACGCCGGTTTCAGACGGTCTGTGGAAACCGTTACGTCGCGATTATTAATTTCGGCGGTGTAATTTTTTCGCCTCTTTTTATGACTTCAAACGTTCCGTCATACGGCGGCTGGAAAGGGCCCCCTATCGCGTCATGACATAAGAAAACATACGGTTTCTAATTCTAAGAAAACGAAAATTTTCTTTTCGCCATGATGCGTGACCGGATGCGGCCTGACCTTCCCCATCCCTTCTTTAAGCCGGTTCGCGTACTCCGAGTTGGCCTGCTGCTCGGTTGCTATGAAAAATTTCGCCGGCAATCGTATGCCGGTGCCGTAAATCATTTCGGCTGCCGTTGTGTTTAAGTCCTCTTTTATCGCGGTTCGAATGCTTAATAATATAATGGGTAAAATGTCGATCCAGTTGCTCGTGTCGAGACACTTTATCGCCGCTTTCAATTGTCTGTGTAGGCGCTCTACCATCCGAGCTATCCAAGTGGAAAGGAGAGCCGAAGCAACGGTTGGCGCTTCCATATCGACGATGGGAGTGGCTTCGGGCCAACGCGAGAAACGATCGATACACTTTGGACAATATCGATAACCTTGTGAATATGGCATGACGATAATGTCTAGTGTATGTGTTGGAACCGGCCTTCTAACGTTTTGAACGTTCCGACATGCTATGATACGTGCCTGGTGACTTTGCAACGTTGACATGGTATACACTGTCGCGTCCAAGTTCGACAATCTTTATTAATGGACGGCCAGACGAAACGTGTTGTCACCAATTTTTGCGTAGCGCGTATTCCCGGATGGGAAAGTCTATGTAACGACTGAAATACGGCGCGACTTAACGGTTCCGGTACGTACGGTCGCGAGGTTTCGTTCGTGAGATCGCAATAAATTCCGACATCCTGATCGGGAAATCGTATTTTTGTCAATTGCAGCGCGCTAGAGCCGGACTCAGTGATTTCGCGTAGCTCGGTATCGTCTTCTTGCGCTGCGGCTAACGTTTGATGATGGACGGATTTCCCGATCGCTTCTATTCGTGGTAGAGTATCGGCTACGTTATTGTCTACCCCTTTAATGTGTCGGATATCGGTCGTAAATTGTCCTACGTAGTCTAAGTGTCCAAACTGTCTCGGCGAACACTTGTCGGGATTTTGATCAAACGCGTATACGTTTATATACGCGTATACGTACGCGTAGGGGTTTGTGATCAGTATAAATCGCGAAATCTCTCCCTTCGACAGCGTGCCTGAATCGTTTCACCGCGGTGTACATCGCGAGTAATTCTCGATCGTATGCGTTCTACTTTCGTTGCGCGGGGGATAGCGATTTCGTCATGAAACCTAGGGGCTGCCAAGTATCGTTGACGCGCTGTTGAAGTACCGCTCCTATGGCGTAATCGGAAGCGTCGACCTTCTCCTTGCTGGTAAAGGGATCGATATTCCTGGTCTGTAAGGTTGCTCTGTTGGCGAGAGCAGCCACCTCCGTATTGTCACTCAGAGCGGCTCTTAACTTGACCGCCACCTCGTTCACCGCCACCGACCTGTCGAATTCAATGAATATATGGCCGGCTCTCGTTTTACGCACCCCCATAGGTCCTTCCAAGGTGCTCCTAGCTGCCATTATTTTCCTATAAACTTGAAGCCATTCACAGCCTTCTTCAACTTTATCTAGAATGGCTTCCTTCCATCTCCTATTCCTTGGTACGCCTCTCTCTTCGATAACAACCTGCCGGTTGTTACCCGGACGCACCATAGGGATAGCTTGATCTAAGGGAGCCCTCCTCTCCCTTTTCCTTCTTTCTATCCTCATCCAACCTTCAAAATCCTCACTATAATCCTGTTCACTCCTTACCTTCCTGATTTTCCTCC
Source organism: Bombus huntii (assembly GCF_024542735.1). Lineage (NCBI taxonomy): Eukaryota > Metazoa > Arthropoda > Insecta > Hymenoptera > Apidae > Bombus > Bombus huntii. The sequence goes on along the minus strand of NW_026099328.1, from coordinate 291,962 downwards.
CACACGCCTCGGCGTATGTGGCCTCTCCTCTTCGGGGCCTCTTAAGTTCCACTACTCTCATTGTTTCAGCCGGCGATACCACTTTCCTTTTAGGCTATCCGCCTTTAGTCATCATCGCTTCTTTCATTCTTTCTGTCCTCTCTACCCTTCTTTCTATCTCAATAGGCTCTCTTCTTCTCTTTCTCCTTCTAGCCTTCTGCTCTCCACATTGTTCCAAGGAAGACAGGATGCCTTTAATCAAATTTCCTATCTCCCTAATCCCCTCATCCTTATCTTTATCCAACTGAAATTTTTTGACTGAAACATTTAACATCTGCGCTGCACCCGCCAAGGCTTGTATGAACCCTTTCAGCTCAGCCCTGGAGATCATGTCGACCCGACTTTATTCCTTCATAATAGGAACTTACACCGAGCCGACCGTACATACTCTTAAACGATGCCGCATCGACGAGGCGAACCACCACATATGTTCGTCGCGACCCGCTAGCGCATGCGTCCTAACGTTACCCATCACGTAAATGGTGTCAGTTCTACACACGTGCGCGTCTTAATAGTAAATTTATTACGCGTATTACCGCTTCACAAAATAACGTCATCGCGAGTGCTATAATAACTCCGCTATAATTAAAGAAACGAATCTTGCTCGCATGGCCGCCCGAACCTGCAATATCTACGGCGGATAGTGAAGCGTTCCCAGAAAGTGCACGTGCGTGTTAGTATTTAGTGAATATTAATTAATTGATTATTTCTACAAAGCTCATTATCGCTTATGCATTTCCCGCAACGCGTGAATATCTTTCATTACACGTTCCTCAGTGTGCTGTTTGTTCATAATGACAAGGTGAAATACGACAGCAAAGTCGAACGCTACCGCTAATATCGCTATATACGCTAATATCGTCGCGTCAGTTATGGCGCGTTTCGACTCGCGGAATCTCTTTTCATATTTAGCCATCAGATATATCGCGATGAAATAAGGGAATACAGAGGTTAGGACAATTATCTAGTTTACTATTCGATGGAATTTTACTGCAAGTAATTTTTGAGTTACTTGTTTCTTGTTACTTGTTGTTGTTTATTTGTTTCGCTCTTCGTTAATATTCCAAATTCTCTTTTGTCATCGCTTTTTTAGCACTAACAATAAGCGTTGAGAGTAATCTTGATATGAACAGGATGATCAGAATTTTTACACGAAACGCAACAAGGTTGATTTGTGTTATCCTTACTTTCTTCGATACAGAAATCTGGATAAATACTTGCATCTGGATCGTAATTCATCTTTGAATTTAACGCTGCGACAGTCCGTTGCAATTAGAAGCAACATGACCTAAACGTTAGCAGGTCTTACATTGCATTTCGTTTGTCACATCTAATTTTTGGTGAAAAGTGAAGGCAAAATACTGAAAATCAACCGAAGATCAGAAATTAAAGAAAATTTCAGGCTGGCTTTTGACACTAATCTCACCAGGCCCGGTCAAATAACTGGTTTTAAAAGTTGAGAAATCAATTAATCGGAGAATATAAAAATTCACGTAAAGCTAAATGAACAAAAGATAAAACGATAAATGTACAATTTTAAATTAGATATTTAAACCAGTCATTTGACTAGGGGTGGTGAGGTTAGTGTTAATTAAATAGTTTAGTAGTCGTTGAGCGACATTTTGAATATTCATTCGTATAATAATTAGCAAAATAACTTTTCTTCGTTGATTCCTCCACCATAATTAATTTCCATTATTTATATCCTTCATTACACATTTCTTAATTCCCCGTTCATTCAGGATATTTCTAAGAATAAAAATCATTAGATCGGTCAAAACTTCAGGTACTACGTCGTGATAATAAAAATGATATAGAGAAAATATCAATGGACTTCAAACTTTCAACCGTGAAAAAATTATTCTCTTACTACATTTTGGACTTAAAAATAAATATCGTTTCTCTTTTATTATTTTTATATTAGTATTAAAAGCGAATACGCACTCAAAAGGCGCTTAAGACTTCATCTGCATACTGGGTCATTGCGAAACAGTAATTTTAAGTAATTTTTCACTTTCTTCATGCTGTTGCTTCAATCTTGCTTTGTTTAACGAAATTAAGATTATAAAGTAAGGTAACTAAAGTAATAAGTTAGACAAATGTGTCTGTGATGTTGCCAGTAGGGCTACGAATTATTGTACGATATTTGTAAATATCGACGTAGAGAAAGAATTGTGCTGCGCAATTCGAAAGATTCCTGCTGCGTAATTCGAAAGAAAGTGCTTCGTAGAATAGGAATGTTTTTGTTGATGTATACATTTCTTTGTCTAGATCGTTAACTGCGAAGCTGCTTGTGCCATCGGCTCATGCTCCCCCCCCCCCTTTCCCCCTCCATCACACTTTGTAAGTTACTCGGCGAAACTGACGTACAAGGAGTCATTTAGTCGTCTTATTTCGTACCGATAACATGGATCGTGTTGCGTCAGGTTTGCAACATATTGTAACGTATTGGCGGCGTCGGTCTTTTATTACTCTAATAATTTAATCCAATTAAATAATCACACGCGAAAATAATAAAATTTTATCACATAATTTTGTACGCGACGTTAGAGTTCTTGTTCGCCGATTATAATTTTAACGCTCACGGTAATGTGATCCTATTTCATATTCTTTTGAATATTCTTTTTCGGTATTAGAGTCAGTGCATCTCTCAAGAGGACAAAGCTTCTGCAGGAGCTCAAGAATGTAAGTAGTTTTACATATTGTATTTCAGTTTGTTCCTTTATACAATAAATTTATTATACAATAAAAATGATTGATAATTTAGAAAACTGTAAATGCCCTCTTTAATTGAAATAAAGTCTTAAAATCTTAACATTAAAGTACAATAAAACTGGCTGATACGCATCAAAAATCACTGAATATGTTGTTCTCAAACTTTTATATTAGAGTTCCAATTTACATATTTATTAGAGTTTAGTCTTTATTGTTGCTAAAGTTTCACGTTTGTTATTATGTGTTACCGATTTTAATATCTTATGTTTTGTTATAGACATATCACTACTTCAACTTCGTCATCTTCTTCAGGAGTGTTCTAACAGTGGCACAAAAGCCAAGTATGTAAGTATTTTTACATACTTACTTTCAGTTATGTCTATTCTGTATATTTTTCTTTGATCACTATCAATGAAGAAATTTGACTGAAAATTTAGGAGGATAGCATTTTCTGAGGTTATTTTTTCGTTAAAATAAAATAAGAGTTAAAGTCTTAATACCGAATTATAAAACAAATGACTAACATACTACAGATTATTTTAGATTTTACACATTCATATTAGTGTCTCAGTTTTTATACTTATCAAATTTTATTAGAATTTCAATCTTTATTATTGCTAAAGTTACTAAAGTTAATAAACCTTCATTTTTCATTATCTCCAACTTTTCAAATAGTCAGCGATCACTCATCCTGTTTTGTTTCGTAACAGATTTTTCGCAGTTTGCATTTCTACTATTAGCCTTTCGACGGTTCCTGTCTGATGTTAGTCTCCCGGATGAAATTCGCTGGGATAGCACAGCATCCACGGTAACGTTCTCTGTTTGTCTGCTTCGAACGGTGAGTCGCATGCATTTCTGTTCTTCTGGTCACTCAATTATGCCGTAGGATAAAAGACCCGAATCGGCACGGGTGACTGGTTGTATTACGTAGAATTCTTTGCGAGCATAGTGAACGCGGGTATCTTTTATACCCGTGAGTAGTAACGCTCTTTTTTTCAAATTTATTAGTTTAGGATAGGTCTTCTTGCACAGCGCGATGATAATAATTAGTTTTTTAATAATTAAGTTAAACATATACACTTGAGAATATATTCGCGTTATTTATAAATATGCATGTTAATATTCCGTATGAATATTTGCAAATGGCAAATATCTACACGAGTATACTTGATCTTTAGCAATGAATTAATCGTGACAATATTAACCCCTTAACCTACAACTACGGGCATAGCCCGTAGTACGATGATCGAACCAAACGTAAATATTACGGGCATAGCCCGTAGTACGATGATCGGACCAAACGTAAATATTACGGGCATTCTCAAACATAAATCGTAGGTTAAGGGAATAAGTCGCGTTCGTTTATTTCACTTCTCCTAGAATTTAAAATATCAGTTAATCAAAGCAATAATTTTGAACACTGCTTCTGCATTTTCGATTATGTGCTTTGATAAAGAGATTATCTGAGATTATTTCTTTCTTAGTAATATATTTAGAGTCAGTTATTCCATTTGATCGAGTCTCAGTCTTTTTCGCTACCTTCTTTGCAATATTAAAATTTCGTTCTGGCTTATTAAATTAATACAGCAGTGTTACTTAGTTACTATTAAATTAATAAAGTAGAGTTAATCAGAATCGAAGTAGTAAAATACAAAATGAAAGAGCGTTAGTCCGTTAAATAAAAATTACACAAACTAATCATCTTCTCAGATCAGGATTTTCAAGTTTAATCAGTGGAGGTGGACCTGTGGTCGGGTAGACGCGTTTTCGGGTGACCAATCTATTTCAGAGAATTTCGTTCGAATAATCGTCGGTAAAACTAGCGCGAATGAAACATGTCATCGTCTCTGCCTTTGCCCGTCGATTTTTTCGAATTTCGCGATCGTGATCGCGAGTGGTTTTCGAAACGAACGTTAATATTGCTCGAGCATGCACGTGCGAACAGACAGCGATCGCTATATGATCGTTGTTCATCCATGAGTACTTGGATCAGCTTCCGCGATTTATCTTTTTATTTCACCTTTGTACTTTATTTTTTGGTTTGCTATTTAGAAAGTCTCGAGCTTAGATGTAAGTTTCAGCGGGCATTGCGCCCGAAGGAAGAAGAGGCTATGAGCCGAAGAGACCCGGCAAACTGCCATAGAAGAGGACAACTATCAATGACTCCTCATCCTCTGGATCATCCAGGGCATGGGAAGTCATACTTGTTACTACTTTGTCACTATGCTCGCTTTTAGTATTTGTAGTAGTAGTAGTAGTAGTAGTAGTAGTAGTTCTTTTTTTGGCCGATGAAAGGGAAGGACGTAACGGGCTAGAACACAAACTAACCAGACGAGAATGGGTGGAGACAGCTCGGGGAAACGCCAGTTACTTGAGCGATCACCCCAGTTCAAGTACATAATAGTTATATCGACAGTGAAACTATGTCGTTACCGTAATTTTAAAAAAGTTATTCTGTTTTAAGGCGTGACGGAATATTAATTAGAGTAACCGTACGTAATTACTTTCATTGCTGTAACATTATAATGTAATGGGGAAACCCGATATGTGGAAAAAGAGCGTCCAATATCGCTTTTTTAAAGCATTGTCCGCTTTTAATGGAAATGAAATAATCGTTCTTTTCGGTGTCATTTTATTCTATATTAAAAATGAAGTTTGTGTAGCATCGGTTTTATAGCATACTCATAAATATCGCGATTCTATAAACGAAAAGAAATTCTAACTAACTTTGAATATCTCAAAATGATATTGCAGATAACTATTCGATTGTTGAAAGAAATCATTCTGAATGGCAAGATCGTGGCTTGAAAGTTAACATCTTGTCTTTGAACGTGCGTGTCATAAAACGACCTACGAAAATTCTCACAATTTTTGTTCCTCCCGGCGAAACAGTATTGACGTAAAAGAAATTTATCGTGGTTTACGTTTCACTTTAAACGTTAGGATAATAGTGCAAGGATAATAATATAGTAATCTAAAAACAGAAAGCTGATACCTGGTCGAAACAAAATTGTTTCTCAAAAATAGGATCTACTTATGACACATGTATTTTGCATGAATTGGGACATAAAGGTCAATAACTGGGTCATTACATAATTTTAATGAGAAAAAGCGTCAGGTTTCAAAGCGAGCGTCTTTATGACTTTCGGTCTATAAAACTAAGCAAATCGCGAGAAGTCGCAGCTGCTTTTAGATTCTATAATTGCAGAAATGTATATTATATTGCATGTAGAAAGAAAAGATTCTTTTTAACATATTCCAAAAAAGTTACGTACCAGCATTCAAAGTATCACAAATTGCACCTGTTATCTAAATAATTAGTCGATTATTTTAATGTGACATTTTCAGTATTTCAAACAACTTGGAACATGATCATTTTGGCGGAAGAGAAGAATGATTATTAAAATTTAAATAAGATCAAATGGAGGAAAACTTATCATTCGTACGCATTACAATGTACAATTTACAAAATAATTTTCTTTCTCATTTTTGTCCTAATTTTCTAAATGACGTCTAGGATTTCGTGTATTTAAGCATTCAGTGTTTCTTAATTTTTTACATATGACACATACAGCATGAAGGGTGGGCGCAATCTGGATAGGGTTCAGCATACAGTGCTTGTGACGTTACTAGATTCTGCTGAGTCTTTTCATACACATGCAGCATATCTACATACTTGCTCAGTAAATGAAAATTCCACTTTCATAGTAAAATGTTTTAGCAATGTCGATCGTTATTTACAGTTTTTACTATGTCTCTTGCCAACACGCGCTACAAGTAACCCAAGGTGATAAAAATATACGGACTTCGGCGACCTGCCGATTCCAACGTTCCATCGATATAAACAGAAACCTATTTCTTCTACTTCGGACACTTATTACGACGTAAAATTTGTTGCCTACATTTTTATTTACCCTCGAACTACCTTGTATTAGGTGTCGTTGAAATCGTCCCAACACGCTCTGATATACTAGACATAAAAAAAAGTAGGGCAAATAATTAGCAAAAATGCAGACGACCTTAAAATCTTTGAAATCTTTTCACCCACGAAAGATTGTTACTACCACATTATGGCATCCTCCACGCTGTACATCTTTTGTACAGTATATACAGGGTGGTTGGTAACTTGGTGGTACAAGCGGAAGGGGGTGATTCTACGCGAAAAAGAAGTCGAAAATACAGAATAATCGTAATTGTATCGTTGGCGTCTGTTAGTCCAAATATCCGGTACATTCTATTAAAGTTATTTATTTAGAACAAATTGTACATATATGACGATAGTGTCGTTTGCAAACAAACTTTTTCCAACTGTTATTTTCTCTTTTATTTACATATGTAACATCTAGTGTATACATCGTGTAATATAATTTTGTATCAACGCGTCCCTAAATTTTGGAATGTAGACCATAAGCATCCACTGCCGATATGCCCAGCATGTTTCAGAAACCTTATTGCCTAATTATTATAATTTCGAACAAGAACAAAGCTGTCATAGCGTAATTTTATATTTATTTATCTTTCTATTCGACTTTGCTGTCAGTCAAGGTTTCGAAATATTTCCCTTCTATGATTGATTTCCATCGTTAACTTGTGTCTTAACATTACTGGATAAAAAAGAACCAAAGACTTTATATGTAAATATTTCGATAGTCTTTTGTCAAAGGTATAATGCTAAGAGAACGCAAACAAGCATATGCGTAACAATGTTGTTAGATACTTTCAAAGCAAGTTAAAGTCAGTAAAGTTGAAAAAAAAAAGGAGTAAGGACAAAAACCTGAAGATCGCAGCAAGGTTAAGCAATAGCATCCAGTTCTAAGTCCTTTCTCTTTACTTTTGTTGCTTCGTTTGATAGTTTTAACGACAGACACTCTTTTAACAAATTACTTGAATCGCTTCTTATTTTTTATTTCTGCAAACAGTTTATGTTAGCTATGCTCATAAAAAATACTAATAATTAATAATTTTAATAGGGGGAGAAAAGTTATTCCACTGAAATATAAAGTTCAATTTACCAATAAGCATTGAATGTTTTTAACTTTGCACTTATATTAATTTAAGACAACTATAGAATGTTATTAATTAAATAAATTTAAATAAATGCAATAAGTATCAATCTTACATGATATACTAAGATTCAAATATTTCCCTTCGTGTTAGAATTTGATTAAGTAGAAAGTTGTATTTTCTAATTTTATTAGATGATCTTTGAATTCTGTTTGTGAGCCGCTTAAACGTAAAATCCATGCTTTTGTGCTCAGAGGCACAGATAAATTAAGGTAAGAACTACTTTTCATAAATTATAATAAACGCATAGTACGTTTAATTATCATAAATACAAGATATGGTATAGTAAAAATCAGTAATTACATAGAGATTATTTCTCAGTAGCTGTAAATTGTTAAAAAGAGAAGACGATCACCTACAGGCGATGCTAGTACTGAAATGTTGAGGTTATTCGGTGTGTAAACAGAGAAAACACGTGGATAAATTGTAAGGTAGAAAATATATTTAAATAGAAGTGTAATAAGTAAAAATACAATTTGAGCTGGTCCAGATCCGCACGCTAGCTGTGTTACCTAATAACTTAAAAACCCCGAAGCCAACGTCGCCTGTCTACTGATTATGGCCTGACTTCGTCGCAGTCTTTTGTCTACGCGCTGTCGATGGCTTCAGTGCTTGAGAAAACTAAAAAAGACCAGATGTAGAGTTTTCTTAGAAGTGGTAACCACTTCAACACCCTCCCTAAAACTCTACATCCCTACAAACAATTATCTCAAATTTACAAATTATCTCTTAATATTTTCTAACTCTTGTCGTAAATATCTGAAAATTAATTTGTCAATGCCTTCTCAAGTACATTTGCCAGCCGCCTTTCTCTTTTCCATACAAATTAATTTATTACACAAAAAAAAAACTAGAAGACTAAACAGATCATGTAGAGTTTTTCCTCTTTTTTTTTGAGAAGTAATAATCACTTCGACACCCTCCCTAAAAACTCTACATGTTTACAAGCAATTACCTATTAATATCTTTTTTACTTTTGAAACCTAACTTTTTCCTTAAATATTCAAATCTCGGTTTTGGCAACGCCTTTGTACATATATCTGCCAATTGCTCTTCGCTTGTTACATACGTTATATCAATTTCGCCTCTATTGTATAAATCTCGCAAGAAATGATATCTTACGTCAATATGCTTACTTCTTTGATGGAATTCTGGATTCTTAATTAATTTCACGGCACTGGTATTGTCTACACATAGCATATACTTAAGGATCTCTAATTTACATTCAAGAAATATTTTCTTTAACCACATAATTTCTTTCGCTCCTGAGGCTGCACTGACATATTCAGCTTCGGTCGTAGATAGAGCTATACATTGTTGTCGCTTACATTGCCATGTGATGGCCGCATTCGCATACTTACATACAACGCCTGATGTCGACTTTCTTGTTTCTTTGTCGCCTGCATAGTCAGCGTCGCTAAAGGTTTCGAGACTGCCTGCTTTTGTATATAAGAGTCCCATGTCTGCGGTCCCTTTTATGTAGCGCAAAATTCGTTTGACTAATTTCCATTGATACTGGTTTGGATTCTCTAAGTGTCTCGCCGCTATATTTATTGCAAAACTAATATCTGGCCTACTTACGGTTTGTAAAAACATTAAGTTCCCTACGGCTTCTCTGTATGGTGCGTTACAATCATTATCGCCTATGTTACTTTCGTTCCAATTAGTCTCGATAGGTGTAGAAACACTGTTTGCCTCATTCATATTAAATTTTTGCAATATGTTTTCGATATACCTACTCTGATGAATGAATATTGAACCATCTTCTAATCTATTAATTTCAAGTCCAAGAAAACTCTTTACTTCTTTCGAACTCGTAATTTTGAATTCTTTATTTAAATCATCGAAGAATTTATCAATTAAAGATTCGTCTGAAGCTGCTACCACTCCATCGTCTACGTATATGGTCATCGACATTAATTTGTCGTCTTCTGTATAAATATAAAAACAAGGATCTGCGTTACTCTGATAAAATTTTAAGTTCGAGATAAATTTTGTGAAACGTTCCGTCCAACATCTTGGAGACTGCTTTAAGCCATATAGGCTTTTTAGCAATTTACAAACCCGATTTGTACCATCATCATAACCTTTAGGTTGTTTCATATGAATATCTTCTTCCAGACTTCCATATAAGAATGCGGTTTTAATGTCGAACTGTCCGAGGTGTAAATTATTTTTGGCTGCAATACTAAGCATTAATCTAATTGTGTCAAACCGAGCAACGGGACTATATGTTTCCTTATAATCTATGCCTTCTTTCTGTGAACACCCTTTTATTACAAGTCGCGCTTTGTATCGTTCCGAGTTGTCCGGATTTAGCTTTATCGTTAAAACCCACCTATTGCTAAGTACCTTCTGATCTTTAGGTTTTTCTACAAGTATCCACGTCTTATTTTCATGGTGCGATTTCATTTCATCATTCATAGCTGTTTCCCATAACTCTTTCTTTTCGGATCTCATCGCTTCGTTAAAATCCACCGGTAATTTTTCCGCTACGTACGTTACTGGGTTACCATAAAAATCGGTTCGTTTGATCTTATCTCTATCTCTCAATTGTCTCACATTGTCGCTAGTTCCATGAGGTTGTTTTTCATGTTCACTCTCTGCACTTTCATACGTACATGCTCTATCGCTCTGCGCACTCACATCTTCGCGCTCGACAATTTTCGGTAAACTTAATTTTACGAATTTCGCATTTTCTAGTTCAGGCTTAAATATTACGTCACGGCTTAATATTACATTTTTTACTGTTGGCACGTACACTCGATACCCTCGTCCGTCATCTAAATAGCCTACCAAATATCCCTTGTTAGCCTTTTTGTCACGTTTTGTCCTTTTCTCCGCAGGTATGTGAGCAAAGCACTCAGTACCGAAAACCCTAAACTTTTCTAAATTCGGCGGTTTCCCGTACCACAGTTCATTTGGTGTTTTCTTATCTTGCCTTGTCGGCCCCGTCTTATTTATGACATGTACTGCTGTGTTCATGGCTTCGGCCCATAAGAACAGCGGTAGATTTGGTTTCGAATATAGCATCGACCGACCTGCCTCTACTATTGTTCTATTTTCCCTTTCTGCGACACCATACTGTTCAGGCGTGTATGGGACGTTAATCGTGTGCCTAATTCCCTGACTTCTTAGAAATTCCTTGACTTCTTTATTTTGGAATTCTTTCCCTCCATCACTATGAATTTCTTTAATTTTATCCTTAAATTGATTTTCAACTTCTAGGCAAAAGGTTTTTAGTTTTTCAGTTACTTCTGACTTACGTCGGAAGAAGTAAATCTTTGTGAATTTTGAAAAATCGTCTTTAAATGTCAGAAAATACAGTTTCTTGCCTAATGACTCGACTTCCATAGGTCCACATACATCCGTATAAATAATTTCGCGAGGTTTAGTCGCCCGCTTGATTTTCTCGTGAAAACTCGATCTATGCTGTTTCCCGTACGCGCAACCTTCACAGAAAAAGTTATTATCCTCTACAACTTTCATATTTGAATTCTTTAAGAATTCTTTAACATGTCTGATGTTCTGATGACATAGCCGTTCGTGCCATAACTGCAATGTGTCCGCGTTTGACTCCGCTCTATTGCTAAAATTACAAACTGACGGTATGATAACTCGCATATCTACTTTATACAAATTTCCGATAACAGAACCTCTTGCTATTATTTTCTGATTTTGTAAAAATATGCAAATGGTCCCTTCCTTTGAAATACAAAAATCTATGCCCCTTCTTGCGACAGATCTAATCAAAAACAGATTTCTTTTCATACCTGGTACGTTTAGAACATCGCTCATTGTACATATTACCCATTTGCCGTCCACAAAAGTCTCTACTCTGATTTTTCCTTTGCCGCACGCATCCATGAACGTACCATCGCCGATCTCTATCTTCACCGTGTTATCGAATTCTTCGAAAACGCTGAACCATTCCCGTCGTCCTGTCATGTGATCCGTAGCTCCTGAGTCGATTATCCAAACATCAGGGTTTGCCGTTTGTATCGCTGAGGTACTTCCTAATAGACCAATTCCGCTGTGATCCCGATTTTGGTTTCTAGGTTCCTGGTTGTCTCTACTGTTGCTTCTTTTGTTATTTTTAAAACAGTTTTTGCTGGTGTGGCCTTTCCTTTTGCATATAAAGCATCTAAAGCAATCCTTCTTTAGATGGCCAACTTTTCCACAGTTAAAGCAACTTGGTCCTTGTTTCTCGTATTCACGTTTACTTGACTGCTTCTGCTGTTCCCTTTTATAATTATTACCTTTTGTTACCAGTGCCACCGATGTTTCCTGGTCGTCTTTCTTCCATCTAATTTCTTCCGTCATCAGCCTGGTACTAAGCCTGTCTAAGGTCTTCTTTTCTTCTTCCACGGAATCCCACGCACTGTGAAAATGATCGAATTTGTTTGGTAACACCGATAAAATGCGTGTTATCAGCATTTTCTCGCCAATTTCACTCCCAAGGGCTTTCATCTTCGCCGCTATGAGTTCCAACTTTGATAGGTTGTAAGAGACATTTTCAGATTCTTCCCATTTAAAATCGAAGAACTGCTTCTGGACCATATTTAAATTCTCATCCGACTTCATGTCATATACTGTATTCAGCTTTTTCCACATTTCATGTGCTGTCGTGCAACATAAAAGAAGATCCAACGGTTTCTTTCCTACTGAGGTCACGATTAATTTTCTCGCTAATCGATCTGCTTTCAAAAATCTTCCACGAGCGATTTCTTTCTCCGCGCTGTTACCTGGATGACACAAATTCCCTTCACACACGTTGATCAGGTCGTCATCTTCCTCCAAAAGTGTACGCATAACAAAACGCCACTGGAGCCAATTTTCTTCGCCGCGTAACATCTCGACCTTCGCACTTGCTGATTCCATTTTAGCACTATCCCTTATTTTACTAAGCACAACACTTTAACAATTTATTCATTTCACGTTGCTACCTTGCAATTTACAGCCCTGGGCCCATAACCTGTTGAGGTTATTCGATGTGTAAACAGAGAAAACACGTGGATAAATTGTAAGGTAGAAAATATATTTAAATAGAAGTGTAATAAGTAAAAATACAATTTGAGCTGGTCCAGATCCGCACGCTAGCTGTGTTACCTAATAACTGAAAAACCCCGAAGCCAACGTCGCCTGTCTACTGTTTATGGCCTGACTTCGTCGCTGTCTTTTGTCTACGCGCTGTCGATGGCTTCAGTGCTTGAGAAAACTAAAAAAGACCAGATGTAGAGTTTTCTTAGAAGTGGTAACCACTTCTTCAATTTCCACTTCAATTTCCAAATTTCAGTTTCCTAGCGGGATGGGTAAGTGAGAGTGAAATTTCGCTTGCAAAATTCCACTCGAACAGATAGACGGAAAAGTAATCTAAATAAAAAGCACGAATAAAAAAAGTTTGAGGGAAATCAGATGCGGTCGCGTAAAATTGATCACCGTGAAAAGTTTTGCGGAGTGTATTTGATGACAGTTAATTCCCGACACTATTTTCGTTCGAGGACTATCGAAGGTCGATCGTTTCCACAGATTCCTTCCGTCGTAAACCTCGTTCTTCCTTCTATCACTTTTCAAGGCATAAGGATCGAGAACGGGGTTTGCTGCCATTTCAAGCGCGCCCCTCATTACTCGTTCTCGTAAGTTCAACATTCGTTGAGCGCTTTGCTTCGCGGATGGCGAATCTTCTCAGCTTCTCCTGGTAGATTGTCTTCGTCTTCTTTCGTTTCCAATGGCAGCATCCGCCTTGGATGAACGATGCTGCTTCCTTGGAATCTCCACTATGTCGCCTATCCGCGTATTCCATTAGACCGACCTCAGTCAGAACTTTCTTTGTAAACATGGAACAATTTAAGCTATATCGAGCATGTATCACGCGTTATGTCGTCTGTCTTTGTCTTCCGCCACTATACTCATCGTAATTTTTATTCCAATATGGCTTATCGCGTAAAAGTTTGTTATCACAAACAAGTTGCTTGGTCGAAAACTCGAAACATCAGCAACTATGGTGGAGCTATCGAAAAGCTAGCTTCCTGTTGCCATGACCAAGAAATATGTTGTCAAGATCGTCATTCTGAACAACTTTTTCTTATACATATAATAGGCTCCGTTTTAGTTTTAGAGTTGTACACAAACGTATGTTTGATAGTGTATATGAATTTTCTTTTTATATTTTCTATAAAATTGTACATTAACATAACATAATACATTAATCGTACATTAGATATAACAAATCTACTGATTAAATACTTATTCGTGTAGCTTAGTATTTTTCCTTCTTTTTTAATGTTACTGGATTATAATCGCCTATTTAACTAACCTGGAATTCCTTGGAATTCAGAGATTGTAATTTTTGTTACTTTTTCCAATGTTTATAATGTATGATACTGTAATATCGTAAGGTAGTTTGAACTAGAGATCGGTTGAAAATAGAAAAAAACCGTATACGTCGACTTCCTGTGGTTCGTTTACATTTAAGAGTGCCAACGTGACTAAAGTCACCTAGTTCTTACATAGGTGTGAGGAAAACAATAGACAACGTTAGACGAGAAGCACGGTTTCGTTTTTCAAGGCGTCGAAGAGTAGAGTTGATAGGGGGGGGGGGGGGGTAAGATTAATTCGTACAAAAAAAGGCATGTTTTTGTGAATTTTTTCTGACGATACAGTTAAAATTTCTTTTTTAAAACCAATGGTGCATTAAAGTATGACATTCGAAGAATATTGTATAAAATTTTCACGGAGAAATATTAAAAAATACGGCAATGGCAGCAGTTATTCGGACGTGTCTCGGAAAAAAGTATAATTGCAGTGCCCCTCAGAACTTGGTGCTGTATCATCAGAAATCAAAAAGTTGAAGTTCATTCGTTAGCTAACAGCCTTCCCCAGGTAACGCTGCGAAGGTTTCTTTCGATATTTTAATTGTTAACTTTTTCGGAACACTTTGAAGGGAAAAACGCGATTTTGTGCGAAAATTTTCGGCTAATTTGTTATTTTAAAATAAAACTAATTAACGAATTTGAAAATCTTCTGTAGCGTTTCCTGGAAAATTATGTGCAGAAATAGTCTTCAAAATTTCAAAAGGATGGGTGCAGTAATTTTGAAGTAATTGAGGGCACCGACTTTGAAAACGTGAGTTGTGGGGAAAACGCTTTAAAGTTTTGAACACTAAAAAATCTGGTATAAAACTTTCATAAACGAATTTTATCGGCTTACCTCTTCACTAGCGTAGCAATTGTTGAGAAGACTAATAAAAAATCAATTATCCTATAATATTTTTCACGATCTTTCGTAACTTGATCTTCAACGGTCACTTTTATTTTTTTATCTGACGCGCTACTTGTTAAAGTGCCTTCGTATTATGCGGAGGTACAATTTTTCTAGGTCGATATAATCTCGATCTAGTTGATTGTCTATCAGATCTAGTAACTTTTAGGCATTTTAGTAATAATTTAACACAAAACTTAATGAAAATTGAATATTTACTCCTACACTAAATTTTTTACTCTACACTGACAAAATATACAGTACAGGTATAAGGAGGTTTGTACTTAAGTCGCTAAGTACTATAAATAGATCTGGAGGTAAGATTAGGTATTATATGGAGAAAAAAACGTCTGCGAAGTAACAATAGCACGCTTGGATCGGGTAGGTAATAAAATCCGACATGTACAAAAATACTCGTAACTTCGTCAATTTTGCTCCAATCGACTTGAAATTTTGACACAATATTCTTAAGATGTTATGCATTCAACTAAAAAATGCCAAAAAAAAAATTTTGACACCCCCCCCCCCCCCCCCCCCTAATCGAGACACCGAAGAGTAGAGTCGAGAGAATTGATAGAGTTGTTAGAGAGAGAGAGAGAGAGAGAGTGTGTGTGTGTGTGTGTTAGATTCGTTGTGACGAGAGTGCTCAAATAACTGCAAAGTTAAGTAAATATCGTTTTCTGTCCAATTTATATTTGTATATTCAATTTAATATTAATAAATTCTGAGCAATCGGGAAAAAATTTCCATCTTTATTTTCCGATATTACAACACCAAACATAATTTTCAGTTCTTTCTGATTCTTTAATGACAGATGATTGACATTTTTTGTTTCACTGACGTGTGACAATCGCAAAAATTTTCAGGGTCCCATAATTATGTGTTGAAAATGACAACGTATGTTCTCGCTCGCCATCTACATGCTGACGGCTAGTTACAAAAGGGAATAAGTAGAAGATGTTACTAGACACGGCCGATAGACCAGATCGATAGTTTAAGACATCCTTTTCGTTCGTTCGTTCGTGTCCCTTCCAAGTATGTGCAATAAAGGTTTTTCGACTCCGAGAAGTGTGGTGTTTTTCATCCGAATAATAAAGTAATAACTAAGGCGATCCTACTTCTAAATATAGATATAACAACATTATGTTACCATAGTTTAGGAAGACCTGCCCTAAACATCTCAACTCAAAAGTTATAACAGTTAAAAGTTAGCTAAATTATTAGGTTGTTCCAAAAGTTACTTTCATTTTATGAGGAAATAGTAGATGCACGACATTTTTTGTTTTACATTATTTTACTGAATTATAATTATTAAATATAATCCAATAAAGTAATATAATAATTTTAACAACAATTTTTAATAATTAGTTTTGATAATAATTAATCAATTATAATTCGAAAAGAGTCGAATATAAAACGAAAGGGATCAAGAAATGCTATGGGATACTTACGCTATAACGAATGTTCTAACGATCTTTCATTGTAGTCCAAACGTTTTTCCATTCTTCTCTTTGGGTTACGTAGCTCTTTCGTTATGTCTCTTTCTGTAATTTTTTAATTTTACAGAATACAACGTTAGCACAAACGTTGAAGAAATATGAAGATACACCCAGAGATAACAAAATATAAAGCTTCAAGAGTGGAGATATATACTCCGAGATAACGAGATAAAAAATAAAACGTTGGATGCCTTGAACCCTAGTAACAACGCAAGAACACACACTGTCTTTTAAGTTCCAATAAAAAGTTTGTGAAACTCAGAATGAGTATTATGAGCATGGATGCTATTTAAACGTCGAAATTTATGTAATAATATAAGGCAATTACTTTTTAACTTTTGGGATGCAATGTATAGGAATCGATGTATCTACCTGTTTGATTCGCATTATTAAAAATCTTGGAAGTAACTTTATCAATTCCAAGACAGATTTCCTGATGTACACACATCATCGAGAGATAAATGTCGCCTGTTTTGTATAAACAGTTTTTGTTTCGATAGATAAAGTCTCGAAAGAATTCACGAATTGAATTTCTGAAAATTTATGAATTTATGAAAATTCATATCTCGTGTTAGAATCAACAGATTCATTATCAAGGAGAATATTATAACCTGCATTAAAGAAAATCCTGCATCACAGCGCCAGATGATCACTGTTTTATCTAGAGATACTAGCAAAGCTATTATCTATTAAATCTAAAATATTCATTCTTGAATCGATGATAACAAGATCTATGAATGATGTGGTTTTGGAACAAAATGCGATATAGGATCTATGAAGTTGAAGCTGCAACTGTTTCTGGCTGTCATGCATTCATTCGTTGACTCCTCATTTCTTCCCGTTTGTATCTCTTCAGATATCTTCTTCTTTCGAACAGTTTCACTCATGAAAAGCTAAATATCGTAGGATACGCGAAAGGAACAGAAACTCAATCGGATAGAAAAAGGCAAATATAAAACAATACAAAAACTATGTATATTATATTAATATCTCGAAATATAACATCCGTTTCGGTTCATATAGAACCGAGGAGAACAACAAAATTAAATAAAAAAAACTCTACGATTATTGTTACGCAAATTGCCAAATTCCATATGTTCGAAATTGAGATCTCCTGCAATAAAATAACAATTATTTAAAAAGATATATAATATATATATATATATATATATATATATATATATATATATATATATAATAGAAATAATATCTATAATAATATATATGATATAAATTATACAAGTACGTCTAATTCATTGGTAAACTCGGTCTTTGCTGAACAAGTTGCATAAACAGAAATAATAAAGACTCTAGTATTCTTGGCGATTCTGATTCTAACTATTGCGAACTTTATTTTAGTTCGTTTTACTCCGCTACTAATACTTACGAATCGTATTTATTTGTTTCGCTCTTCGTTAATGTTGAAGTGGTTACCACTTCCATGAAAACTCTACATCTGGTCTTTTTTAGTTTTCTCAAGCACTGAAGCCATCGACAGCGCGTAGACAAAAGACAGCGACGAAGTCAGGCCATAAACAGTAGACAGGCGACGTTGGCTTCGGGGTTTTTCAGTTATTAGGTAACACAGCTAGCGTGCGGATCTGGACCAGCTCAAATTGTATTTTTACTTATTACACTTCTATTTAAATATATTTTCTACCTTACAATTTATCCACATGTTTTCTCTGTTTACACATCGAATAACCTCAACAGGTTATGGGCCCAGGGCTGTAAATTGCAAGGTAGCAACGTGAAATGAATAAATTGTTAAAGTGTTGTGCTTAGTAAAATAAGGGATAGTGCTAAAATGGAATCAGCAAGTGCGAAGGTCGAGATGTTACGCGGCGAAGAAAATTGGCTCCAGTGGCGTTTTGTTATGCGTACACTTTTGGAGGAAGATGACGACCTGATCAACGTGTGTGAAGGGAATTTGTGTCATCCAGGTAACAGCGCGGAGAAAGAAATCGCTCGTGGAAGATTTTTGAAAGCAGATCGATTAGCGAGAAAATTAATCGTGACCTCAGTAGGAAAGAAACCGTTGGATCTTCTTTTATGTTGCACGACAGCACATGAAATGTGGAAAAAGCTGAATACAGTATATGACATGAAGTCGGATGAGAATTTAAATATGGTCCAGAAGCAGTTCTTCGATTTTAAATGGGAAGAATCTGAAAATGTCTCTTACAACCTATCAAAGTTGGAACTCATAGCGGCGAAGATGAAAGCCCTTGGGAGTGAAATTGGCGAGAAAATGCTGATAACACGCATTTTATCGGTGTTACCAAACAAATTCGATCATTTTCACAGTGCGTGGGATTCCGTGGAAGAAGAAAAGAAGACCTTAGACAGGCTTAGTACCAGGCTGATGACGGAAGAAATTAGATGGAAGAAAGACGACCAGGAAACATCGGTGGCACTGGTAACAAAAGGTAATAATTATAAAAGGGAACAGCAGAAGCAGTCAAGTAAACGTGAATACGAGAAACAAGGACCAAGTTGCTTTAACTGTGGAAAAGTTGGCCATCTAAAGAAGGATTGCTTTAGATGCTTTATATGCAAAAGGAAAGGCCACACCAGCAAAAACTGTTTTAAAAATAACAAAAGAAGCAACAGTAGAGACAACCAGGAACCTAGAAACCAAAATCGGGATCACAGCGGAATTGGTCTATTAGGAAGTACCTCAGCGATACAAACGGCAAACCCTGATGTTTGGATAATCGACTCAGGAGCTACGGATCACATGACAGGACGACGGGAATGGTTCAGCGTTTTCGAAGAATTCGATAACACGGTGAAGATAGAGATCGGCGATGGTACGTTCATGGATGCGTGCGGCAAAGGAAAAATCAGAGTAGAGACTTTTGTGGACGGCAAATGGGTAATATGTACAATGAACGATGTTCTAAACGTACCAGGTATGAAAAGAAATCTGTTTTTGATTAGATCTGTCGCAAGAAGGGGCATAGATTTTTGTATTTCAAAGGAAGGGACCATTTGCATATTTTTACAAAATCAGAAAATAATAGCAAGAGGTTCTGTTATCGGAAATTTGTATAAAGTAGATATGCGAGTTATCATACCGTCAGTTTGTAATTTTAGCAATAGAGCGGAGTCAAACGCGGACACATTGCAGTTATGGCACGAACGGCTATGTCATCAGAACATCAGACATGTTAAAGAATTCTTAAAGAATTCAAATATGAAAGTTGTAGAGGATAATAACTTTTTCTGTGAAGGTTGCGCGTACGGGAAACAGCATAGATCGAGTTTTCACGAGAAAATCAAGCGGGCGACTAAACCTCGCGAAATTATTTATACGGATGTATGTGGACCTATGGAAGTCGAGTCATTAGGCAAGAAACTGTATTTTCTGACATTTAAAGACGATTTTTCAAAATTCACAAAGATTTACTTCTTCCGACGTAAGTCAGAAGTAACTGAAAAACTAAAAACCTTTTGCCTAGAAGTTGAAAATCAATTTAAGGATAAAATTAAAGAAATTCATAGTGATGGAGGGAAAGAATTCCAAAATAAAGAAGTCAAGGAATTTCTAAGAAGTCAGGGAATTAGGCACACGATTAACGTCCCATACACGCCTGAACAGAATGGTGTCGCAGAAAGGGAAAATAGAACAATAGTAGAGGCAGGTCGGTCGATGCTATATTCGAAACCAAATCTACCGCTGTTCTTATGGGCCGAAGCCATGAACACAGCAGTACATGTCATAAATAAGACGGGGCCGACAAGACAAGATAAGAAAACACCATATGAACTGTGGTACGGGAAACCGCCGAATTTAGAAAAGTTTAGGGTTTTCGGTACTGAGTGCTTTGCTCACATACCTGCGGAGAAAGGGACAAAACGTGACAAAAAGGCTAACAAGGGATATTTGGTAGGCTATTTAGATGACGGACGAGGGTATCGAGTGTACGTGCCAACAGTAAAAAATGTAATATTAAGCCGTGACGTAATATTTAAGCCTGAACTAGAAAATGCGAAATTCGTAAAATTAAGTTTACCGAAAATTGTCGAGCGCGAAGATGTGAGTGCGCAGAGCGATAGAGCATGTACGTATGAAAGTGCAGAGAGTGAACATGAAAAACAACCTCATGGAACTAGCGACAATGTGAGACAATTGAGAGATAGAGATAAGATCAAACGAACCGATTTTTATGGTAACCCAGTAACGTACGTAGCGGAAAAATTACCGGTGGATTTTAACGAAGCGATGAGATCCGAAAAGAAAGAGTTATGGGAAACAGCTATGAATGATGAAATGAAATCGCACCATGAAAATAAGACGTGGATACTTGTAGAAAAACCTAAAGATCAGAAGGTACTTAGCAATAGGTGGGTTTTAACGATAAAGCTAAATCCGGACAACTCGGAACGATACAAAGCGCGACTTGTAATAAAAGGGTGTTCACAGAAAGAAGGCATAGATTATAAGGAAACATATAGTCCCGTTGCTCGGTTTGACACAATTAGATTAATGCTTAGTATTGCAGCCAAAAATAATTTACACCTCGGACAGTTCGACATTAAAACCGCATTCTTATATGGAAGTCTGGAAGAAGATATTCATATGAAACAACCTAAAGGTTATGATGATGGTACAAATCGGGTTTGTAAATTGCTAAAAAGCCTATATGGCTTAAAGCAGTCTCCAAGATGTTGGACGGAACGTTTCACAAAATTTATCTCGAACTTAAAATTTTATCAGAGTAACGCAGATCCTTGTTTTTATATTTATACAGAAGACGACAAATTAATGTCGATGACCATATACGTAGACGATGGAGTGGTAGCAGCTTCAGACGAATCTTTAATTGATAAATTCTTCGATGATTTAAATAAAGAATTCAAAATTACGAGTTCGAAAGAAGTAAAGAGTTTTCTTGGACTTGAAATTAATAGATTAGAAGATGGTTCAATATTCATTCATCAGAGTAGGTATATCGAAAACATATTGCAAAAATTTAATATGAATGAGGCAAACAGTGTTTCTACACCTATCGAGACTAATTGGAACGAAAGTAACATAGGCGATAATGATTGTAACGCACCATACAGAGAAGCCGTAGGGAACTTAATGTTTTTACAAACCGTAAGTAGGCCAGATATTAGTTTTGCAATAAATATAGCGGCGAGACACTTAGAGAATCCAAACCAGTATCAATGGAAATTAGTCAAACGAATTTTGCGCTACATAAAAGGGACCGCAGACATGGGACTCTTATATACAAAAGCAGGCAGTCTCGAAACCTTTAGCGACGCTGACTATGCAGGCGACAAAGAAACAAGAAAGTCGACATCAGGCGTTGTATGTAAGTATGCGAATGCGGCCATCACATGGCAATGTAAGCGACAACAATGTATAGCTCTATCTACGACCGAAGCTGAATATGTCAGTGCAGCCTCAGGAGCGAAAGAAATTATGTGGTTAAAGAAAATATTTCTTGAATGTAAATTAGAGATCCTTAAGTATATGCTATGTGTAGACAATACCAGTGCCGTGAAATTAATTAAGAATCCAGAATTCCATCAAAGAAGTAAGCATATTGACGTAAGATATCATTTCTTGCGAGATTTATACAATAGAGGCGAAATTGATATAACGTATGTAACAAGCGAAGAGCAATTGGCAGATATATGTACAAAGGCGTTGCCAAAACCGAGATTTGAATATTTAAGGAAAAAGTTAGGTTTCAAAAGTAAAAAAGATATTAATAGGTAATTGCTTGTAAACATGTAGAGTTTTTAGGGAGGGTGTCGAAGTGATTATTACTTCTCAAAAAAAAAAAGAGGAAAAACTCTACATGATCTGTTTAGTCTTCTAGTTTTTTTTTTGTGTAATAAATTAATTTGTATGGAAAAGAGAAAGGCGGCTGGCAAATGTACTTGAGAAGGCATTGACAAATTAATTTTCAGATATTTACGACAAGAGTTAGAAAATATTAAGAGATAATTTGTAAATTTGAGATAATTGTTTGTAGGGATGTAGAGTTTTAGGGAGGGTGTTGAAGTGGTTACCACTTCTAAGAAAACTCTACATCTGGTCTTTTTTAGTTTTGTCAAGCACTGAAGCCATCGACAGCGCGTAGAGAAAAGACTGCGACGAAGTCAGGCCATAAACAGTAGACAGGCGACGTTGGCTTCGGGGTTTTTAAGTTATTAGGTAACACAGCTAGCGTGCGGATCTGGACCAGCTCAAATTGTATTTTTACTTATTACTCTTCTATTTAAATATATTTTCTACCTTACAATTTATCCACGTGTTTTCTCTGTTTACACACCGAGTAACCTCAACAATAGAGACAGACACTAAATGTATCGGTTTTGAGGAAAACTCATTAGAGGCAGATTAGAGAAATGATAGCGAAGATAACTATTCATTGGATGGTATGGATAAGGAAGAGTTAGAAGGTAGGGAAGATGAAAATGATAGTAGTACTGAAAGCTCAAACACTACTAGGAGATCTACACGTATTAAGAAAACTCCAGTAAGGTATCCAGACTATGGATAAGGAAATAGAATGTCTCTATAAGAATAAAACTTGGAAATTGGTAGAAAGGGTAAAAGGCAAAGAAGTATTAGATGTAAAATGGGTTTACACGAAAAAATCAGAGGACAGGTATAAGGCTAGATTAGTGGTAAGGGGATTTCAACAAAGAAACGTAGCCGATGACATATATTCTCCAGTGGCGAGTAATCAGACCTTTAAGATATTGCTATCATATTGTTGTCAAAATGGATTAATAATTGAGCAAATGGATGTAGAAACTGCCTTTTTAAATGGTGAAGTAACCTCGGAGGTATATGTAAATCAACCAAAGGGATATGCGGACGGAACGAATAGAGTTTGTAAATTATCGAAAGCGCTTTATGGGTTAAAAGAAAGTCCGAGGGACTGGTATGAGTGTTTTGATAAGTATGTGACGAGATTAGGTTTTAAGAAGAACAATATAGAGCTGTGCCTATATACTTATGGAGAGGGAGAAAATGTTGTTTATTTGTTAATATACGTAGACGATTTGTTGATTTATAGTGAAAACAAAGGGAAGATACAAAGTGTAAAGAAAATTATTAACTGATAAATTTAAAATGAAAGATTTAGGTGAAGTAAAAGAATATCTTGGAATAAATATAGAGTATGATTATTTAATAAATGAAATGAGATTAAGCCAAAAGAAATACATAGAATCATTAGCAAACAAATATAAATTACATAATAGCAAATTGTACTGTACACCTATGGAGACCAACTTAAAAATTGAAAAAGCTGAGATAAATAGAGAGGACATTGGATACAAGAATTTAATTGGCGCATTGCTGTATATTAGTGTAAATACCAGACCTGATATAAGTTATAGTGTGAATTATCTGAGTAAATTTCAAGATTGTTGTAACGAGACACATTTTAAATATGCCTTGCGAATATTGAAATATTTGTACCGGACTAGAGATTTAGGGCTACATTATAAAAGAAATGCAAAGTGCGAAACGATAGATTGTTATGTGGACGCTGATTGGGCAGGAGATCATATAGATAGGAAATCGACTTCTGGGTATGTAATTAGATTGTATGGAAATGTAATTGGATGGAAGTCTAAAAAACAAAGGTGTGTGAAAAAACCTCGCCGAGTATGTAGCACTATCGGAAGCGGTGAGCGAAGTAATGACTATCAGAGAACTAATGAAAATCTTCGATGTAAATGTAGACGATAACCCTGTAAAAATCTATGAGGATAACTCTGGAGTAATGAGTATAGCAAAATACGGAACTTTTACAAAAAATTCTAAACACATTGAAGTTCATTACCACTACGTTCACGAGTACGTAAAGGAAAATAAGATAAACATAATAAAAGTAAGTACAGAAGAAAACACTGCGGATATTTTTACGAAGACACTGTGTAGAGAGAAATTTGAAAGGTTTAGGTCATGGATGAATGTAAAATAAGAGAAATGTAAATAAAGCGATAAATGGTAAATATTTTGTTAATTCGACAAGTATGTAAATAAAATTAAGTGTACAGTATTGTAATATCGTAGAATAGATTTGAATTAGAGGTCGGTTGAAAATAAGAAAAAACCGTGTACGTCGTCTTTCGTGGTTTGTTTACATCCAAGAGCGCCTAGTAACAGCGACGCGAGAAAGGATAAGCAGCGTCAAAACAGAGGTACGGTTTCATATTTCAAGGAATGGCAATCGAGAGGCCAGAGTATGTGAGCCGAAAAGTGTGTATGTGTGTGAGAGGACGAGTGCAAGAACGAGCACGACCGGGCAGGAGTGTGTTGCGAGAGTCAGAGCGAATTGAGTCGTTGAAGAGTACAGTCGTTAGAGGTTTCGAGTTGTCGAAGAGTAGAGTCGTTAGAGGTTTCGAGTCGTCGAAGCGTAGAGTCGTGAGAATTGATAGAGTTGTTAGAGAGAGAGAGTGTGTGTGTGTTAGATTCGTTGTGACGAGAGTGATCAAATAACTGTAAAGTTATTTGATATAGATACGAGTATTGCATTTAGTTTCCGTTAAATATCGTTCTCTGTCCAATTTATATTTGTATATTCAATTTAATATTAATAAGTTGTAAGTAATCGAAAAAAAAAAATTTCTATCCTTATTTTCCGATATTACAGTATAAATGTAAGGAGGCGTGTTAGGGAAATGATACATTTACACTGTACATGAGAGTGTGTGTGTAAGGGTCAGAGGGCGTCCAGGTCTTAGTTGAGACGTCAGCGCCCGCTGGCAGCGGTGGAGACGTGGACTTCCCACCGATCACATGGGTTAAGCAACGGTCGCCGCGGCACGGACAAGGATGGGTCAACGTTCGGGCGGGCGCTGGCGAAGAGGAAGAAGGCGCACCGCCGCCATTTTTCTGGGATTCTCCAAGGAGCACTAGGCAGGCAGAAGCCCCCGGAGCGCAGGACTACCCCGGGGGTAACCGGCGGAGCTATCCCGGCCGCCACAGGAGCACATGGAAACCAGGAAGAAAGGCGTCAGGGACGGGGTCCCCAGGAAGACGCGCAGGATCGAGGCGCTAGGGGGTGTGGTCCCCCCTAGTGTTCCAAAGAAGAGCAAGGATGCCTCCCTTCGAAAGAAGGAGAGATAGACGCCCGGGGGTGACCGGCAGAATTCGGAAGAGAACCCGGGTGCGTCTCGACTCAGGCGTCAGGATAGGCCACCGTGGAGTTTTAGTCGGTAAGAGTCCGACACTACCCGCCTAGCTGGTGTCCATGAGGATTTCTCCACGATAAAAAAAAAAAAAAAAAAAAAGGTCTTAGTTGAGACAAAAGACTGCCGTTAGAAGATTCTGGATAGTCGGTTGGCGACAAGCGTGCGTGCAAGACGTTCTTCAGAGTGTAATATAGATGTATAGCTGTTGTGTGTGAAATATAGTCATTTATTTGTATTTCCAAATCCTCGAATTTCCTTAACAGACACAAACCACCTTGAAGGTGACAACCTTCAACGAGCCTTCGGTCCTGAAGAAAGAGAAGGTCTCAACAGGCGACAAATCGATTCAGAAAGTAATCTCCCCCAATCTGTTACAGAACGTTCATGACTCTTTGACCGTAGTTCACAACCTAGGTAATAACGGGTTGAGTCCCATCCAGGACAGCAACAAGGTCAACGTCGAGTCGAAACCTACTGTAAAGGCTTCGAAGTCCACTGTGAACAAACCATCCAGGGGCAGTGTTTCTTCGGGCAATACTTCCACGATGGACGTCCAACACAACGTATCGACGTCCAATCATCTCTCTTACATCACGTCATCTGCAACCACCCCAGATTAGAAACATTCCATCGGACAGTCACACTCCGAGACGTAACGTGAAGACTCCTCCTTCGCCACCTCAGACATGTGCTACGCCTGCAATTGGCCCTACTCAGAATAATTTCAGCATTATTAATACCATGACTAATCACTCAAATGGTGTCGGTAATTTACAGAACATTCAATCTGATCTCAACGATTCTCTACTGAGTTCACAGAGCGCCGTACCGAACTCGTCGCGTATCATAAACATCTCACTGGAGTCACCCGTGGCTCCAAAAACGCCAATATACTCTCCAACACCAAGGCAAGTCACAGTCACGACGTCCAACGGTCACTCTCCACCGAGGATCATCACTAAGAGAATGCGATTCGAGCGAGTCATCGGGGGGAGTCCAGCCTCCCAATGAACCTCAAAACTCCGCACCGCGCTTGATGAATCTTCACCAAGCACCACCGACGTTCCCTTCAACGATACTTCCTGGACCGAGGTGTTTAACGACACTTCCAGAAGCAAGATCCACGACACTTCCTGGGTCGAGAATTTCACGTGGAAATCGCTCGGCATCGACGAGGAAGACGGCGATCTAGACTACAAGGGAGACAACGTGCCATCCAGGCAACGGCCCTTCGGCCGCATCGCCAAGTTCACCCTGGGGACGACAGCATCATCCGGACGGCTGTTGTTCACACGGCGAGGAGCATCTTGGATCGAGGTGCCACGCAGCTCGTCCTACGCTCCTGTGTGAGTCAGACGCCGGATGCCTACGCAAAATAATAGTGAGTGAACAACTAGACGACGGGACGCCTTCTCAATTCTACGGGATCTGAAAAGCCTCACCACTCCGGCAATATCAGACGAATTAATCCGGACTCTCTGGGAAGGCCGACTCCCGGTGTACGTGCAACGCGACCTAGCCGCCGTCCAAGATAAGAGGTCCGAAACTCTGACCGCGATCGCCGACAGCATCCACGAAATACGCCCGGAACTAGGACAGGTTGTTGCGGTCAGTACAGAGCGAACCACGGCAGGAGGCAATCCAACAAAGTACGGCGGCGGAGTGAACGATGCTACGGCTGCCGCCATCAACGAGCTGAAGGAACAAATAACGCAGATACAGGCGCAGGTAAGCGCGTTGACCATCGGGGGCCGCCGGCGACCATTCTCCTGCGCGAAATACCGTCGCCGTTGGCGATCCCGAAGCCCGTCACGGCAAGGTGGCTTATGCCTTTATCATGCGACGTACGGGGAACGCGCGAGAAATTGCACCTCACCGTGCACATGGAAATCGGGAAACAGAACCGGCCGTCCGTAAACGCGGCGTACGACGACGGTTTGATCTCCCGCTGCATTTTTCTTCTGGATAAAAACACGCGCATCTCGTACTTGGTGGACACCGGCGCAGACTTCAGCGTCTGGCCGCGCAGCAAAATGCAGGGACCTGCGAAGAAGAGCGAGTACGAGTTGTACGCGGCTAATGGGGCACGAATTGCGACGTATGGAACAGTCGCGATCCACCTCAACCTGTCCCTCCGACGCGCCTTGAAGTGGTATTTTACAGTGGCTGACGTCCAGACACCTATCCTCGGCGTGGATTTCCTGAGTCACTACGGGATGCTCGTGGACCCACGGAACAAAAGATTAATCGACACGACGACCCAGTTATCATCAAAGGGGTACGCCGCTATATACAACACGCCATCGGTGAAAACTATCTGCGGCGATTCGGTGTACCACCAATTACTGGCGGAATTCCCGGCCCTCACGCGTCCTCCGTCTTTCGGGAAGGAAAAGGCCCGACACGGCGTAGTACACCACATCGAAACTACGCCTGGCCCGCCGGTACCGGACCGCCTCAAGCAGGTAAGAGCTGAATTTGAGTTGATGATAGAACAAGGCGTGATGCGCCCATCGAAAAGCCCGTGGGCATCACCCCTTCACGTTCTGTCCAAAAAGGATAGAAATTTGCGACCATGCGGCGACTACCGAACGTTAAACGTTCGCACGATACCCAACTAAGCAGCGTGCCACCACGGAATTTGCAACCCTGCTCAAGGAACAAATGGAGAAAGTCCGGCCTCAGCCTGTGACACAATACAGGAAAAAGAAATTATTCACTTTCCGCGGAATTGGAGTCTTCTCCCTACGTATTTGTGGCGGATTGGTATCAATAGGGCGCCGACAAGTCGAGCCGCGGGTACCAACCGCCAATACTAGAGGGCTACGACGACAAAGAGTCTGTCTGTCTAACTCGCTGGCGGTCGAATATACGATCAATTGATATAAATACCGCACCTAGCGAGACTCCCTCTACGTCTATGGCAGGGACTACCGGGCATAGCCTTACTGACGAGTCCACCGGTAGTCCCGGGACGAAACGCACTCTCTCTCTCTTTTCTTCCGTCACATATTCTTGCGACACGACGCAATTAGGGGCCCTTTACAGCCGCCTTACGATGGACCATTTAGAGTAACGCGAAGAGGCGAGAAAATGTACACCAACAATGTTAACAATCGCGATATAAAGGTTTCCGTCGACCGGCTTAAGTCAGCATTTGTAGTATCAGAGAATCTCGACGCGAGAACCGCCGAAACCCGTGACATACTTATTCCACTAGAACGAATGAACGCTCGCAATGAAAGCGACGTGAAGAGCGACAACGAAGGAAACACTAGTAATAGGTATGTTACACGGTCAGGCCGAAGAGTCCGTTTTCCTGATTGGTTACAGGCTGGTTTCGGCTAGGCATCACAAAAAGATTACCCACGGGGACTTTCTCTGCAAAGGCAATAAAACGTTATCACTGGTAGGGGAGTGATGTAGCGGCACAAGAGTTGGAATTTGCTTCAAACCATGTTGTTGTTTAGCTTCGGAGTATCAAGACCGTTAGGTCACAGGTATTGTAAGGGGTTATAAACTCCGGGGAAAACAATCGCGCCGCTACATGTAACCGTAAAACAAGACGAATTTGTATCTTTTGACCTTCTTCTGACGATTATGACTAAACGAACGTGATCGCAAACGATTCAGTATAAACTGTGACTAAACGTCTGTATAGATATCGTTTCGCGACAAGATCTGTTTTAAATACACTAACGAGTACACATATTGGTAGTCTCATTATTCGATCCCCTACAGCTCTTATTAAGGAAGATAGAGGCCTGTGACATTATTCAGCTTGGCCAACATTGAACAGGGCATATTGATAAGCCAGAGTAACTAACATACAACCTTTTTTTTTTTTTTTTTTTTTACGTGGAGAAATCCTCATGGACACTCCGCTGTTGCAGTAATTGCGTAACAGCAGAGTAGTGTCGGACTCTTACCGACTAAAACTCCACGATGACCACCCGACGCGCATGACAGAGGTGCTCCAGGATTCTCTTATGAATTAACTTCAGTTGCACCCCCTTCACGCGTTCTCTAGTTCTAGCCAGTCCTAATATTTCCTGACTATTGAATTGGCGTTAGGGGGGGCCATTACCCCTAGCGCTGTCTCTCCTTATTGATATTCACCGGAGGCTTGTCTTGTGTGCTTCGACAACTCCCACACAACCTGGTGGTACAAGCTATGAAAAAACTTTCCCGGACATGAGAAAACACATTTGCCCAGATAACGTACGAAAGGTATTAGAGCCCACCAAATAAGATTTGCTACAATTAGCTGTAGTTCGTCACAATAAGCCTATGAGTATCGCGCGTCAGACGATTTTCGAATTAGTTGATGCTTGGATGTTCAAGATACGGAAGTGCAGAGAGATGAGACGTTTATGTACAACTTGATCATGGTGCAACCCATTTGTCAGCCAGAAAACTTCATGCACGATTTTCTAAAAAGAAACACATTTCCCCCCTTCCTTATGCCGTACCAATCCTCTCTCGTCGCTCCTTATCTCATACACGGACAGGCCAAATAATGTTACCGATGACGGCCAACAGCCTGGGTACATGTACGGGTCTCTTGCCTGCGACAGAATTTTGTTGTGTGTAGTATGCGGGGCAGAAAAGCACTTTTGCCATTAATATGAACTAGAAGATTGCAGAAAAATTGTAAACATTTTCCAAATTTTATTAATTTCATTTCAT
This sequence comes from Bombus huntii, assembly GCF_024542735.1. Classification (NCBI taxonomy): domain Eukaryota; kingdom Metazoa; phylum Arthropoda; class Insecta; order Hymenoptera; family Apidae; genus Bombus; species Bombus huntii. Next base: position 261,519 of record NW_026099328.1, on the reverse strand, counting down.
TTCTTAAAGTCTACAAAACTGTTAATCAACATTAAGCAAATATACAAAATCTTGACGTACAGAATAATGGAGCGAATATTAGAAACGATACTACTAAATCTACAAGCTAAAATGTACTATACAAATTTTCTTTAAAATATAAGACATGCAAAGTATATATTTCTGAAATTAAAAAATATCGGATCAAACACTCTTCGAACATACTTCGAACGCTCATTATTACGTATATTACCAAACCAATGCATACAATATAATATATAAACTAAGCCAACGAAAGGCGCAGAGACTGGAGAACATGGGGTCCCCGAGCGTGCAGTGCGCTTCAGCATCGTTGCGAACACCAACTCCCTCCGCTTGTCCCAATGCCATCTCGAACGGTGAGACTGCAAACAGAAAATATCCATATATACATCAAGATAGTAATGCAATTTCTATTCTTGCAGCACCGACGTAATACGCGGTGCTCCGTAATCGCTCGAGATTCCATATAGTTGTTGAAATCTCTACGCATTTGGTAGATAAAACGTTGCGAGAAATCCTCTTGTCACAGTTAGGTCTTCCAAACCTGATCGCTTGCATTTTTCCGGCTACTTCTGCGTTGCAACGTTACTTTTATTTCTGCCAACTTAGACACGACATCGTCTAAACTGCCCAATTCAGGACACGATGGCTCCTCCCGGGGATTCTGTTGAGACGATCCCGGATTTTCCGTGTCCTCACCATTGTGATAATAATGTATAATAATTTATACATTATTTGTTTATACATTATTTATACATAATTTGTACAATTTACCTTCTTCTTCAAGCATTGTTTTTTAAATTTCTGCCATTTTGAAGCTGCTGATGATCGCCGGATGCGTAAATCATTTTTAGCTTTGGAAAGAGCGCACGTCAGCATTGCTTCAATCCGTAAATCGCGTCTGCGCTTTCGGCGACACTTTGATCTTTTGCGGCGAACTTCGTCAATCCAAGTTAGTAACCGTTCAGTTTCTGGCTTGTCGGCGTTAGTTTTCGAAAGTCCCTTCTTTGTCCTCGCCATGCTTTCTCAATTATTTCACCTAATTATTGAGTAAGTAAAAAGTATACCAACCTGTATCCGGCTCCTGTTTGTTGTAGAACAATACAGAAGAGATTCACACAACTGCACACAAAGGATTTGAAACCACCGAGCAAAACACCCTCCTCACAGCACAGTCGTAAGATGACTAAGGGAAGTCTACGCTGCGCGTCTGAAGTCCGCTGTCTATACCCCCTCCTCTGTCTTTATGACGTAGTCTTACGCGCGAAAATGGAAACTAGTTCCGTGTAAAATCTTACGTTGGCCTTACATTCTCAGAAATTTTGAAAAATGCTTTAATCCAATTAATTTTTAAATATATGTGCGACAATTTTAATGCTAAATTTTATATATTTTGTACATTATATTAAAATTCTTCATTTACAGGAAATAATCAATAGCGTATGAAGGTGTACTGCACGTATTATTTGGCACGTACACTAATGTTGATGCAAGAATAATTATTCCAATGATTTTAAGTTACACACATAATAGATAAAGTAGGCTGTAGACTATGAAATTCGTATGAAATAAGCAGAGAATAGTAACTAAATAAATGTATATGTATATCAAACATAAATCTTGTAAAAATAATATATTAAATTACATTCAAATCAAATATATAAACAAGATCTGTTGACTTTTAATTATTTTTTTGAAGCACTAGTATCAAATAAAATTGCGTCATATAAAAATGTCATCCCGAAACACAGTTTAACGTGATACAATTGTATTACTTTAATTTAAGCAGAAAATATCTAATCATATTTAACAATTTTGAAAAACATACCTCTACTAAACTATCATTATCTTTTCCTATACCATCGGCAAGGCCCTGAACAGCAAGCAGTTCAGCGGTTGTTAAATAACTAGCCAATTGTTCTCGAACTACATTTACTTCTCCCTGATACATAAAATCAACCAATGCAGCCTAATCATCGAATTTTACATTATTATTATATATTATAACAGGATGCTGACATGGATTTTCGTAAAATAGAATAAGTATCATTTACAAAATATATGTTAACAGTAACAAATTATTAAATTCTTAATTTCACTTTACCTTAAATAAATCTCTAAAATATGTACTACATGCAGATAATAGCAGTTTGTCTGCTCTTATTCCTTTTTCCTTCGCAGCTTAAATTTACATCAACGAGATCTTCTTCGGTTCTCAGCGTATCAAAAGCACAAGTAATATGTTTTAAGTAATTATTCCACCTAAGAGAAAACTGTTTAATCCGTAAAACAATTATATTAAATTTGCAATTTTCAATCTGAAAAACATTTGACTTCAATGAGTATATTTTGATTTTTACCTGCCGGAAAACTGATGGAACAAAAATTTGTTACAACTATCATGTACTTATGTAATTAAAACAAGACAAAGCTTTTATAAATATAAAAATTGTCATAAATATTTTGACGCAACGCATTTGAACATTTTATGACTCATTGTATTAACACCACATTATTTCTTTTTTTGCGAGTATAATAAAAGCAATAATATTTAAACAATACATACTTGTTTAGATGCCTTTCGCAATATGACTTTCCCATAGAGCAGGTGGCTTATTACAAAATTCACGTCATAAATGTAATTTTCTTCAACTTCCAAAGCAAAAGTTATAAGTGTCCACCCAGGAATACCCAACATTTTGAAACACTTAAATAATACAAATTTCATATTTGGGTATTACATATTTCTAACAATTGAACACTACCATGCTTACCATGCTTTCATTAGCATGCTTAAAATGACTTTATATTGAAATTATTTGTATGGTATGCCCATTTCCTTATCACCCTTTATTTTTCTTTCTCCTTCTGCAGAAGAGTTAAGACTATTTGTATCCTCCCTATATTTGTCTATTATACATCCTACATACTTTCGCAAATAACAAAAAATAGCAAGGTCAGATATAGCTTCAATGTATACGGTCATCACAATGAAATGTGAATTACCTTCGGCAGATCTAAAATATTAAACGTGAAACGATGATCTTAATTTGGAATAGATTATAGATACACAATCTGTTCGTTTTTTCCTTTCTTAGCAATGATCTGTTCCATTGTCAAACAAGTATTTCACTCCGTAGCCGGATGAAATGCAAATTTATATCGTATTATGCTTATCATTATACTGCAAGTACTTTGAATCACTGAAATTGCAGAACCATTTCCTGTTATTGAATGCAAAACATACAGCACGAACACGTTTTCCATTATCAAAAAACGCCATACAAATGTCTCATCCATTGTATTAAAGTGATAAGAGATAGACACAGCACCAAGCCTGCAGCTTATAATAGAACAATTTGCACCAGTTTCTCAATTTTCCCCAATTATATTCAATGTTTACAATAATCATCCTTTGTTGCGACCGTTCGCGGTGAGACGCGTTCGCTAGGATAACGCGTCAGAGAGAGGCGTAAATTCTCGCTACGATTATGTTAATCGACGCCGCGAAATAGTCGTCCCCCTGTTTTGGTTAAGATAACAGAGGTGGTTTAATGAATGTAACACTGTATTGACAGGTTAACGTAGAATAATATATTTTACAATAATATGATGAATATATTACAGAAATTATACTCGACTTTGCGATCTCTCTAGATTAATTCGTTTGCTCGTCAGATTTGTCGAAGTGTCACGTTTGACTCGTCAGAAGGAACTGATCGCCCTTCGATTATTCCTTTGCCTCATTTGGAAGACGACCCCCACTATGCACGAGTCACGCCACCGCTCGCGCCTATGATCACGTATGCCTCTTCTTGTTTGATAATCGTAACGGTCAAAAATCGACGTTTCTAGAGCTCGCTGCTTGGCGACAACTATGCTCTCGTCGATACATTGTATATGATCCGGCGGGCAGATAAGATGGTCTGCCTGCGACGTTGTAGAACCGCGAGCGACGGTTAGAAAATATAGCCTCTGGTGAGCCTCGTGGCGTAACATACTCCCCCCGTTGAGAGGGTACCGATCAAGTAATATAGTATGATGTTGTGAGGATCTCTGGTCAGACTTCGGTGCTGTTGATTGTTTCGGAGTCATCTGGAGTCGTTATGCTCGGTAGTGGTACCATCCGCTTGATGCTCCGATCCAGGGTGCTCGTTGCTGTTCGAACGGTAGCCGTCCGTATGATGCCGTCTGCGCCTGGATGGACCTTGATGATTTTGCCCAATGGCCATTGCATTGGGGGAACGTTGTCTTCTCGGAGAATGACGATGGTGCCCTCTCGTATGAAGTGACGGCCCTTGCTCCATTTGTTTCGGATGTCTAGCTCATTCAGGTACACTCGTTGCCAGCGGCGCCAGAAATGTTGTTTGACCTTTTGAATATGTTGCCAGCTGGAGAGACGATTGGATGGAGTGTCCCTGAAATCTCGTTCTCGAAAACTTGTTAAAGAATATCCGATGAGAAAGTGACCGGGAGTGAGGACAAGATGATCGTTTGGATCAGATGATACTTTTTTTTTTTTTGTACGTGGAGAAATCCTCATGGACACTCCGCTGCTGCACTAATCGCGTAACAGCAGAGTAGTGTCGGACTCCTACCGCCTAAAACTCCACGATGACCATCTTATGCGCGTGACAGAGGTGCTCCAGGAATCTCTTATGAATTAACTTCAGTTGCATTCCCTTCTCGCGTTCTCTTGTTCGAGCCGGCAATTGAGTAGGCGTTAGGGTGAGGTTGTTGCCCCTAGTGATGTCACTTCTTCTGGTCGTAGTCCGTTGGGGTGGTGGCGGGGTGGCTCTGGGTCGTCTGACTGCCTTCCGTCTCCATCGTCTTATCCTGCAGGGGTGAGAGTTTTTCTTCCTCTCCCTTTCCGCTCGCTCCTTCGCGAGCATAACTCGCTCGCAGAAGAGGCGGACGGCCTCGTATTCCTGTGACCCTCTCAACATCGCTTCCACAATCGCTGAGGGGATCAACGTTTCTCCTATGGCGTGCCGCCAGGGTGTAGCGGGGCAGCTCCCACGCCGGACAGAGCTCCAGGGTGTGCTGCGCTGTGTCCCTGTCCTCTCCGCAGTCGTGGCAGATGTCTGTCGTCTCTCGCCTTATTCTCTTCAGGAACTCGCCGAACACGCCGTGTCCGGAGAGTACTTGTGTCATCCTGAATGTGAGTGGGAGGCCGTGGCGGCTCCTCCATGCCCCCCAGTTTGGTAGGACCGCATCCGCGCCTCGGTGTTCGCTTCTCCCGTTGATCAGTTGGGATCGCCACAGGTTCCATGTGTCCTCCTCGGCGGTTCCTGTGTCGTTTGGAGCCGCCTGCTCGGTGGGGTCTTCTCCCGGGTGCCATTCTCTCCGGCGGGTGTATCTCTTTTTGAGCGCCAGCGCCCGCAGCTCCCCCGGGGGGGACGCGGCTAGGGTGGACGCCGACGCGTGCGACACCGTCCGGTATCCCCTAATGATTCTGATGGCGGTCATTCTGTGTAGCCTTCTCAGGAGCAGAATGCTGCGACGGCTTGCCATCAGGTCGTCCGCCCATACTGGGGCCCCGTACATCACTCGTGACCGAACGACGCCCTCGTAAAGTCGGCGCACCGCGTCTCCGGCCCCGCCGATGTTCGGTAGTAGGCCGCACAGGGCATTGGCAGCCGCTGACACCTTCGGGATCAGTGAGTCGAAGTGCGGCTCGAACGTCCACTGGCTGTCGATGGTGAGTCCCAGATACTTCATCTGTGATCCCACCCGGACGGTTTTACCTGCCATGTTTATGCATAGGCCGGGCGGTGGTGTCCCTCGCCTCTTCCTGTCAAAGAACCAGGTGGCCTCCGACTTCGCAGGGGAGACTCTCAGGCCCAGTTCGTTCACGGCACGGGTCGCACAGGCCGTTGCGATTCCGCCAATGCGCAGCGTCTCGTGCCAGCCACGACCCTCGACCAGGATTAGGGTGTCGTCCGCATAGCATACAATGGCCGCGCCTAGGGGTAGCGGGCATCGTAGTACCTCGTCGTACGCAACGTTCCATAGTATGGGGCCCAGCACCGAGCCCTGCGGGACGCCACGCTCAACGGATCGCTTTTCCTCTCCTTCCTTACTGGTCTAACACACCCACCTGTCGTCGAGGTAGGCTCGGATCAATCGGACGAGGTAGCTGGGAACCTCGAAGTGCTCCAGGGCCGTCACTATCCTATCCCATGGCACGGTGTTGAACGCGTTGACGATGTCCAGGGAAACCGCCAGCGCCACGCCTTTCCGGGAGACCATGTCCTCCGCAATCGCTCGTGCGCGTCTGACCGCGTCAATCGTCGAGCCCCCCTTCCGGAAGCCGTACTGGCTTTCGTGCAAACCTGGCACTTGGCCCGCTATGTGTCGTTCCAAGCGGGCGGCGACTACCCTCTCGAGTAGTTTGCCGACCTCGTCCAGTAGGCATATCGGCCGGTACGCTGACGGCGAGGTCGTCGGTCGGCCCTCTTTATGGAGCAGGACCAGCCTCGCCGTCCGCCACGCCCGGGGGTAGACTCCCTCCCTCAGGCATCTTGTGAAGAGGTGCCGGAGTCTGGGGGCCATGACCCCCATCACTTCCCCCCAGATCCGGCCAGGGATTCCGTCCGGGCCCGGTGCCACGTTGCGGACGGTCATTCTTCTGGTTGCCTCCCATATCTCCTCCTCCGTGACTTCCCAGTCGTCCCTCCATTCCAGCGGTCGTGTCGTTTACCGTGGCCGTTCCGCCGCTCTGTTCTCTTGTGGGGGAAAGAGCGTTCCGGTGATCCGCGTCAGCAGCGCAGGTTCCATTTCCGCCGTTGTCAGGGTGCCCTTCGCGCGTAGTTTCTGTGTCACTGTATGCCCTCCCCCATGGGTCCGACTCGACTGTTTCGACCAGTTCGGACCAGGCACAGTCCTTCGCTTTTTTAATTTCCCTTTGTAGCGAGCACCGTAGCGCGCGGTACGTCCGGTAGCGCAAGGAGACTTCTTCTTCGTCGCGTCGTCGCCAGCGGCAGGCCCTTAGGTACTGTCTTCGGGCCCGGACACATCTCGTCCTCAGTTCCGCGATGTCGGGGTTCCACCAGTAAACTGCTCTGCTTCGCACCGTGCCCGGTGTGGCCCGTGGCATGGATGCGTCGCAGATTGCTGTCATGGCTTGTCGCAGGTTCTCGGCCTCCTCTTCCACGTCTGCTTCGGTCGTCGTTGCCGAGGCCTCCCAGCTCCAAGCTGTTGCTATAGCCGCCGCCCGGAGTAGATCTTCATTCCTCTCCTTTATTTTCCATCTAGGCGGTAAGCGCGCGTGTCTCCCCCTCGGCGGGCCGCGCCCGTCGTTTGTCGCCGGCATTCCAGGTCCAGGTGCGTCCACCTCCATCAATATGTAGAGGTGGTCCGACAGCGTCTCGACCCCTTCGGCCACTCTCCAGCCTGAGATCCGCCTGAATGCCTCGGGGGAGGCCCATGTTATGTCAACAATGGAGCTCCCTCTGCACGTCACGCAGGTACTGGTCGAGCCCCTGTTCACTAACAGAAGTCCAAGTCCCGCGGCCCAGTTTGATAGCGTGCGGCCGCGCGTTGGCCCTGGCGTTCCCCCATTCCGTGGAGTGCGCGTTGAAGTCTCCCAGGACGAGCACTTGTCGTGGGAGTCGTCGCCTGACGCAGTCGCCAACTCCGTCTAGGAATTCTTCGAACGCTGCCCGTCCGCTGTTAGGTGACACGTACACCCCCACCACCATCATCCCTGCCCACTCGACCGCGGCGTATCCGTTGCCGCGTTCCAGCAGGGCTCCGTGGACGAACGCCCCGGGCGTTGATGTCCAGGTGAGCAACCGACAACCATTCCGTCCTCCTTTAACTCCTCCTTGTCCAAGCCGGACGTCCCGTATCCACACCCGTTTTGCGCTCACAGGCACTAGTCCTCCACTCTGGTTACCTCCCTTGCCCAGGCTCTCCAGTTTTCCGGAGATTTCGATTACGCACGCAGCTCCGTCCTCTCTACGTCTGCCTCCCATGTATCCCCACCCTGTGTTGTAATGGATCAGATGATACTGGAGTCAGCGGACGGGAGTTGAGGATAGACTCGATTTCAATGATAAGTGTATTTAAATTTTCGAATGTCAAGAGCTCGTTACCTGCGACACGCCTGAAATGTCGTTTGAAGGATTTCACTGCAGCTTCCCATAGCCCTCCGAAGTGAGGTGAGTTGGGAGGAATGAAGAGCCATTCGATCCGTCGGTCGACTAAAAGGGACTGAACCTTTACCTTATGATCGTCGGATTGCAGGAGATTTCGGAGCTCTCGTAATTCATTGTTGGCGCCAGCGAAGATGGTACCGTTGTCGGAGTAAATTGTCACACAGAATTCTCGGTGAGCGATGAATCTTCGCAGAGCAGCAATGAAGGCCTCGCTAGTGAGGTCGCTGACCAGCTCGATGTGGACTGCTTTGACTTCAAGACATATAAAGATTGCTACATATACCTTAATTTTGCGTCGGTTGCGATCCTTTCGTTCTTTGATGTAAAACGGTCCGCAATAATCTATTCCGACGTTGGTAAACGGTCGAGATTCCGTTATCCGTGAGGCTGGGAGGTCGCCCAATACGTAATCCACTGGAGGTGGATTAGCTCGGCAGCAACGGACGAACATCTTCAGCGTGCTCCAAACGTGACTACGGCCGTCGATAGGCCAATAAGATCTTCTTAAGGCGTATAAGGTAGCTTGAGTTCCGGAGTGGAGATTGATGAGGTGTTCATGCTCGATTATGAGTGCTGTGACTGAGGATTTGGGTACAATGATTGGGTGTTTCTGACTGAACGGCATTGGTGAGTGACTGAGTCGGCCTCCGACTCGCAACATCCCGTCTTTGTCCAGAAATGGATTGAGTCGTTGCAGCTTCCCCTTCACTGCAGAATTTCGATCTGTTCGGAGAGTGCGGATTTCATCTGAAAAATAACAGAATTGTAACAGTTTGACCAATTTGTTATGCGCATTGGTTAAATCATGTGTGGTTAGAGGTCTCCCTCGATCCTGTTTTTGTCTCCATCGGAGGCAACGAGCGGTAATTCTAATCAGCTTGGGCCAAGAAGAAAATCTCTCCAGTAGACTGTGGTCAGCAGGAGTCACGGCCAGACATGTTGCTTTCTTCTCCTCTGGTATTTCAGTTAATGGTACTGGGTTCCACGTCGGCCAGTATCTTTCTGGTTGTTGGAGCCATTCCGGACCATGTTGCCAAATGGTTGGTCGCAGGAAATCTTCGGGTGATTGGCCTCGAGATATGAGATCTGCAGGGTTATCGGCAGTGGGAATGTGACGCCAATCTGAGGTGTGAGTCTTCTGCTGAATTTCTGTCACACGATCAGCGACAAAGGTTTTCAGCGTATGGGGTGATGTATTGATCCAATGAAGTACGATTGTAGAATCCGTCCAGTAAACAGTCCGAGAAATGTTGCTTGGTAAAGCTTGAAGGACTGTGGTGGCCAATGATGCGAGAAGAAGTGCTCCACTCAGTTCCAGCCTTGGAATGGTTTGTGATTTCAGTGGAGCCACCTTTGATTTTGCAGTGAGGAGTCGTGTCCAGACATGACCATCCGGAGTGATGGTGCGAAGGTAAACGCATGCCCCATAAGCCCTTTCGCTAGCGTCACAGAACCCGTGTAATTTAATTTCCGCTGCAGCCTTGATTATCGTTTTACGTGGAAACTTCACGTTATTCAATAATGGCAGCTGTGCATAATATTTGCTCCATTCCGTGTGCACGTCAGCCGGTAGAGATTCGTCCCAATCAATTTTTAAAGTCCAGAGTCGTTGGAGCAGCATCTTAGCACGAACGATCACTGGTGCCAATAATCCAGGGGGGTCGTAGATCTTGGCGATTTCGGAGCTGATTGTTCTCTTCGTGATTCGAGAGGCGGTAGAATTAATTTTTACGGAATATAGGATCGAATCGTCAAAGGAATTCCAAACCACACCCAGAGTTTTGAAGGTTTGCGATTCGCCTAGTAGCAGCTTGTCGTTTATGTCCTGCTCGAAAAGTCCTCGTAGCAGTTCCTGGTCGTTCGATGCCCATTTTCGAATGTTTAAGCCGGCCAGTTCCGTGAGCTCCGTTCTCAATGATCGTGCCTCGACCTTTCTATCAACTCCTGTGAGAACATCGTCGACGTAGAAGTCTCGCTGTAAGACCGTCGCCGCTCGTGGGTACCGATGTCCCTCGTCGTCCGCCAGTTGATTGAGGCACCGAATGGCTAGATAAGGGGCCGCTGACAGCCCGAATGTCACTGTATTAAGTTGATAGGTGTCAACTTCTCCATCAGAATTACGCCACAAAATTTGTTGAAATTTTCGATCCTCTGGACGCACAAGAAATTGTCGATACATCTTTTCGACATCGAATGTAATGACGTATTGATGAGAACGAAATCTTAGAAGGATGAAGAATAAGTCATCTTGTAGTTTCGGTCCCGTATGAAGTATGTCGTTTAATGAAACTCCGGTGGTGGTTGGTGCAGATCCGTCAAACACAACTCGGAGTTTTGTAGTTTGGCTGGACTCTTTGATCACGCCGTGATGTGGCAGAAAATATCCGTCGTCCGTGCAGTTGTCCGTGGTAATCTTCGTCATGTGTCCTAATTCCACATATTCTTGTATCACGGCGCGATAGTCGGCTTCGAATCGTTTGTCTCGTTGGAATCGACGACAGAGGGAAATGAGTCGCTTCATCGCCATTGTCTTAGAGGATCCAAGCGAAGGAATTGTTTCGTTGAATGGGAGAGCGACCATGTATCGCCCTTCGTTGGTGCGTTGAACGTGATTTCGAAAGTGTTCTTCGCACTGTCGTTCCGCTTCCGAAATGTGTGCAGTGGGCGGTCCTTCGTCGATTTCCCAAACACGGGCGGGGTCCGCCTGTAAAGCCGTCGTGAAGGCGTGAAATGCGAGTGCTGATGATTGCGAGGTTGGGCTCCCCCCGATGACCCATCCGAATCGCGTTTTTTGCAGACGCAAGTCGGGCCCGTTTGCTTGACTGATGTCAAGTTGGCCGACACAGAGTGATGCTAGCGTTGGTCCGGCGCTCAACAATATTTCGATCGGCGCAGGCCTATGGAATCTTGGATCGGCTAGTTGGAGATTCCTCGGTATATGTATTATTGAGCGATCTACGGGTTGATCTGGGACCCAAGGCGATATTGTCGGTATGATTAGGAACGTCAAGGTGCGTTCGTATGTGCCGTCGATGGAGATGATCGTGGCCGTGATGTAACGTTTCGAGGTTGTCGATAACGTGTTGAGTGTTCCGATTGGGACCTAACGTTTCCGTTGGTTAAGTTTTAGCGAATCAGCGAGTTTTTCGGTGATAAAGTTCATGCTAGAGCCGGTGTCTAGCAGAGCTCTACAACGGAATGGTTGAACTTTATTGTTCAATATGTTGACCTGCGCTGTGACTAACAAATCGTGCTGCAGTGGTTCAGAAGGAAGCGAGGTCAATGAGTCCGTTTTCTGTGGTTCGGTCCCTAACAAGGTCGTTTGATGACGTCATTGTTTTCCTTGTCGTCTAGGACTGGACGATATATTTGATCCCGATGCCGTCGTTCGCGATAACCGAGATTCACGTTTCGGAGATGTTCGCGGAGACGATCGGGGAGACGATCGGGGAGACGTGGATGCGCGTCTCGAACGATGTGACGATCGCGGGGTCGGTGAACTAGGCGAAGATCGACCGTTGGATGATCGATCGCTCGATGATCGACCGCTCGATGATCGGCTTACACGTGGTCGTGATTTGCTATGACCATGGTCTTGATGTAGGTATGTATGGTGTCGCTGCCTGCAGATGCGACATGAACCGGCGGAGCAATGAGTAATAGCGTGTCCCTTACCTAAACAATTGGTACATAGAGACGCCCTCTTGGCGATTTCAAGGCGTTTTTTAGGCGACTTTGCTTTGAAGACATCACAATTCCATAATTCGTGTTGTCCTTGACAATTCGGACACACCAACGTATTATGTGTAGTTGTGAATGCGTAACTTCGCGGTGCGTTCGGTCGCTGACGTTTGTGTTGATCGGACTCTCTTTTTATCACGGTTGATGCTGAACTTGTCCTGTCGCCGTTCGTCCGTGTTTTCAGAAAGTCTACCAGATGCGTATATGACGGCATTTTCCTGTCCGGCAATGTGCGCTGCCATTTGCGAATGATGGCTGAGGGTAGCTTCGACGTGAATAATTTTATAAGAGCGACATTTGAGGTAACTGGTTCACCGAGTTTTTCTAGCGCTTGGAGGTTTACCTTGACCGTCTCAAGAAAATCATCTATCGCTTCGGGTGTCTCTTTGGTTATTTTCGGATAGTCAAAAATCAAGTCCCAGTGGCGCATGCAGACTTGACGGTGGCAGTCGCATTTTTCCATCAGAACGTCAATAGCGTTCGATTAATTTAACTCGGTGACATCTAACGATTGTATGCTTCGCGCGGCCTTTCCGGTCAAAGAGGATCGTAGGTAGTGGGACTTCTGCACGGGTGTAAGTCGCTCGCTTCGATCGATAGTGGATAAGAAGGAGTCGTAAAATGAATGCCAATTTTCGATGGTACCGTCGAAAGTAGGCAGGTGAATTTCAGGCAGTTTAATTGATGTCGGCTCGGCGATATTAGACTCGCAGCCTTGTGATTTCGACGACGATGCTGGTGTATCATCCATGAGAGTGTGTATTCGTATTACCAGATTGTAATATGTGTCGGTTACTTCGGAAACGCGCGCGTCGTCCATCTCGCCTAAATCTTCTAATTCCTCTTGTAACAATCGATATTGTTTCCACGTGTCGTCGAGTAGTGTCGTATAGGCCGTTAAATGGGCCTTATTCGGTTGTCTAGATTTTTCGTATTCATCGAGTCGTTTCGATAGAAAGGTAAATCGACCGATTTGAAAGCCTCGTCTCCGATGCAAGGAGGTAATTTTCTCTGTATTTTCCATTGGTATAGCAGATTGTGAGAAGAATGCAATGAACGAGCTTACCTTGCGGTTGCGAGTTTAAATGTTACTCGTCACCGTGTGTGTCTCGTTTAATGTGTAAGACGTGTTCTTACTGAAGTCGACCGTCTAGTTGTTGGCGTGAGGCTGCGTGGTTGCGTTCTTGCGTTTTCAAGAGGGTTATGCCTCTTCAAAACTGATGGTCCCTGGCGCTACTGACTTCGCTGGAGTGGTAACGCTTCTGCTGCTGTTTGTATTGGATTCACGTGGCACTGTATGATAGTGGAGGTCACTGGCGTGCACTTTTCACTTGCCACTGTATCCGGCTCGAAGGACCAAATGTTACGACCGATCGCGGAGAGACGCGGTCGCTAGGAAAACGTTTCAGCGAGAGGCGTAAATTCTCGCTACGATTATGTTAATCGACGCCGCGAAATAGTCGTTTCCCTGTTTCGGTTAAGATAACAGAGGTGGTTTAATGAATGTAACACTGTATTAACAGGTTAACATAGAATAATATATTTTACAATAATATGATGATTATGTTACAGAAATTTGACTCGACTTTGCGAACTCTCTAGATAAATTCGTTTACTCGTCAGATTTGTCGAAGAGTCACGTTTGACTCGTCAGAAGGAACTGATCGCCCTTCGATTATTCCTTTGCCTCATTTGGAAGACGACCCCCACTATGCACGAGTCACGCCACCGCTCGCGCCTATGATCACGTATGCCTCTTCTTGTGTGAAAATCGTAACGGTCAAAAATCGACGTTTCTAGAGCTCGCTGCTTGGCGACAACTATGCTCTCGTCGATACATTGTATATGATCCGGCGGGCAGATAAGATGGTCCGCCTGCGACGTTGTAGGACCACGAGCGAACGTTAGAAAATACAGCCTGTGGTGAGCCTCGTGGCGTAACATCCTGCATATAAAATTGTTACCTTTATCCAATGCATACCACCTCTCTCCTCCTCTTTAAAAATATGACCTTTATGAACTTAATGTCTCCGAAAAACGTATTTAGCAGAAAGGATTCGACATCTATAACGATCCAATTAGAAACTACCAGAGCTTGTGTATCTTAAGCGGATCTTTAAACGCCGATTAAACGCGTTCTCTATCCAATCCTGGCTGAAACATAATTACTCGCACCCCCAGTAACCCACCTCTAAGTCATTCCAATCAACGTACCATGCAAACACGAATCCAACGCGTTCCAGGAATACAAACAACTGCCTGTAGCTGTTTAGCTGTACACGACGAGTATAATTATTTCGGGTACTCCTCCAGTACAAAACAGACACCCAAACGACATTATTTCAACACAAAAATATTTAAAACAATAGTTATAAAAGCATGATACTTAATACCGCGCTTGACATCAGGTATAATCAAAAATAAATTTCTTCAAAAAAATTTCAAGTTAAATCTTTAGCTTGTGTAATTGTATCAAACTTGCTCAATTAACAACGAGCAATTTCCATCGTGTTTTGACATCTGACTCATCGATGATGTTTTTCCTTGGAATTGAAAAAGGAATGTGCATAGTTTTGTCCTCCGTCCACACTCGAAATACTATCTACATGCTATACTCAGGGATTCAATTTTATATTACGTTGCCTCATGTTCCATCACTGCTTTCCTACTATCAGTCACTTGAACTGTAATATAAATCAGTCTTTTATTTCCAATACTATTCTGCATACCATTTATCAGGAACAATACATTTTATTTGTTAATTTAATAACATGCGAAGTTCCTCACTTGTCCTAACATCAATCAATGGATAAGTGAATTGAAATCTGTGAATATAAGTATCTAGTAATACAACTTCCGAACCGACGTAATTTGTTACGTCGCGTAACATTCTACTTAGCCCAGGCCACACACCGCGGGCAAGATGGCAACCAGATGTCTTCGGATACTCACTGCGTACGCTCAATAGTCTCAAGTACCTTCCATAAATCTCAGGAATTTCCTAGTCGAGGTCCTCCAAACTGAACAAACGTCTGTTTTCGAAGCATTTCTAAAGACCTTTGTCTACTACGGCTTGACAAGGGAAGTTTTTCTCACGTATGATGCAACATTCCTCCCACTAACCACTTTCTCTCGTGGGCGGTTAAGACCCTTCGTTTAACCAATTAACAACGAAGCCTATTCCCTCACTCTCCTAACTAAAATCGTCACCAACAAATCCGATGGCCCCGTGCGCTAGACACACCCATCCTTAGCTTTCCTCCGCCACAGAATCCTCTCCGAACCACACTGATTTTACATCCTTCGAACAGTCAACATCCTTTGACCGGGAATACACCCGTAGATCAGTCACTCACTCATCTCGTACATACACACCAGCGTAAGTGTCTTCTTTACAAGTTGTCAGAATAAACGGTGATATATAACTTACTATACTGTGTCATATTCATTTAACCACCTCTGTTATCTTAACCGAAACAGGGGGAACGACGATTTCGCGGCGTCGATTAACCGAATCGTTTTCCTCGCAACCGCGTCTCTCCGCGAAGGGTCGTAACATTTGGTCCTTCGAGCCAGATTCAGTGTCAAGTGAAAAGTGCACACCAGTGACACCCACTATCATACAGTGCCACGTGAATCCAACATAACCAGCAGCGGAAGCGATACCACCCCAGCGAGGTCAGTAACGTCAAGGGCCGTCACCCTTGAAGAGGTATAATTCGGTGGTTGAAACGCAACCACGCAGCCTCCTGCCGCAACTGGACAATCGTCAACAGAAGTAAGTTATAACCACTCCATTCTCAATTATATAACAAATAATGGCAACCGGAAACGAACTTGCCGCCTTGCGTCGACGCCGGGGCCAATATACCGGCCACTTTACACGCTTAAGAAAAAAACTGGACGTAATCGAACAATCCGGCTGTCCGCGAGAGGCCAAGTTTATCCAAATCAAAAATCGTCTGGAAATCTATGAGATGGAACTCCGCGTCATTTAAAACGAGATTGTGAGCATAGACGAGGAAGCGAGCGAGCGCGGCCTTGAAATAGCAGACGAGTACAAAAAATTAGTACTCCGAGTAAGCAATCAGTTAAACCACATACGACTAACTACGACGTCACAATCGACCAACGACGAATCAGCTCGCGAGACTGCTTCGCTTAAATTACCGGAGAATCATTTTCCGGGACATAATGCGATGACGCCACCTTCGCCATTGCCACAAGGGCCCACGGATAAAGTACCCACCATGGCGAATTCACAACCACCAGAATATAGCAGCAACACGTCTATCAGGATCCAGGGAAACAATAATAATCTAAACAGTAACGCTATTCAGACTCCGCCGACGGAGAAGATCGCATCGACTCGAACGCCGATCTCGTCGCGAGTCACGCGTAACTCATTGCATGACACCTGCAGCTCATCACCTACACGCGACTTGACGACAACCAAGTTCGCGTCCGCATTATCTCGACCGTTCTACCCAAGGACACTGTTAGGGAAGTGATACATTTACACTGTACATGAGAGTGTGTGTAAGGGTCAGAGGGCGTCCAGGTCTTAGTTGAGACAAAAGACTGCCGTTAGGAGATTCTGGATAGTCGGTTGGCGACATGCGTGCGTGCAAGACGTTCTTCAGAGTGTAATATAGATGTATAGCTGTTGTGTGTGAAATATAGTCAATTATTTGTATTTCCAAATCCTCGAATTTCCTTAACATGGTAGCAGAGCATGGTTACTAGTTTTGCAAGATATTTAGTGCGTGGTTAGGATCTTGCGAGTGAGTTTTCAGTAAAGAAAAAAAAACTTTCAGAGGAAAAATATACTTCGAGCACGTAGTAAGAAAAGAAAAAAAGGAAGAATCAATTAAAATGGAGAGATCGGAAATCATGATACCTATATTCGATGGTGAGGATTATGGAATGTGGAAGCAAAGAATCACGATGTTTCTCAAATATAAGGAATGCGAGGTTGTTACAACTAGAATGAAGAACGAAAGAGACGATGAAGACCGGGACAAAAAGGATTTGAAGGCGATAAATATAATTTGTAGTGCAATAAAGAACAGACAATTGGAGTATGTTAGGGAAGGAAAAACGGCGTATGATATAATAAAATGGTTCGATGAAATGTACTTGAAAGAATCGACGGCACTGCAGATAGTATGCAGAAGGAGATTGGAAAACATAAGACTGGAGAACTACAGTGATTCAGCATCATTCTTTAACGATTTCGAAAAATTAATAAACGAATTAAAAAGTGCGGGCGCACAAGTAAGTGAGAGGGAAAAGCTGAATTACATGCTGAATACGTTACCCGAAGAATACAGCTACATAGCGGACGTAATAGACGCATTGAAAGAAGAGAATCAAACGGTAGCGTATGTGAAAAATAAAATAGAAATAGCAGAGAAGAAAAATAAATCCAATCGAGGAGAAAGACAAACCAACGCCTTTTCTGCAAAAAAGGAAGGATGCTTCAGATGTGGAAGATTAGGACACTTTGCGAGAGAGAGTGTCAAAATGGCGTCCAAGCGGGAAGCAGTAACGGCTATTGGCATGGGCCAACACGTGGTCGAAACAGAGAAAGAGGGAACAAAGGCAATACGAGCAGGGGACGTGGAAACTTTCATCGTCAATCAACAACCGGCACGGGCGAGCATGGAAACTCAAGAGCAGGCATATGGATAGCAACGGCGCACGCAGCAAACAGCAGTGAGACGAATGAAATAAGTAAGAACGAAATAGTGTGGCTATTAGATAGCGGTTGTACCGATCACATAATTAATGATATAAATTATTTTGATAAATCTATCGACCTAAGAGAACCGGTAAATATATATTTAGGCGATAATAGACCGATAAAAGCGTCAAAAGTTGGGAATGTTATAAGTTATTTTGAAGCATTCGGAAAACAAAATGAAATAAATATGAGGAAAGTATTTTACGCGAAAGAAATGTCCGCAAATTTGATTAGTTTAGGTAAACTAACAGACAATAAGAATACGGTTATTTCCAAAGGAAATATTGCGAAAGTAATAGATGAGGATAATAAACTTACAGCTGTAGCGTTCAAAGAGAATGGGACATATAGAATAAAAAGTATATTGAAAGGGAAGAAGCACTTAGTAAACAGCGCCGAACGTAGTGGTATGAGTAAAAAGGAAAGATGGCATAGGATGCTAGGACACGTAAATTTTAAATACTTAAAGATTTTGGGTAAAGAGCAGCTAGTGACTGGCATACCTAATGAATTTGAAATGGAACTTTTGAAATGTAGGGTGTGTATAGAAAGCAAAATGCATAACTTACCTTTCAAAAATAATCGAACTAAGGCTAGGGAAATAATGGAAATTATTCATACGGACGTGTGTGGTCCCTTTAAGACTGCGGCGGATTGGTGCCAACAGGACGCCGACAGATCCGAGGCATCAACGCGGTCGTAACACCTCCCGGGCGATTCGCGGGTACCAACCGCCAACACCAGAGGGCTACTACGACGACAACGAGTCTGTCTGTCTCGCTAGCGATCGAATATAGGGTGTCACGATACAAATACCGCACCTAGCGAGAGACTCCCTCTGCGTCTAAGGCAGGGACTACCGGGCATAGCCTTACTGACGAGTCCA
This sequence comes from Bombus huntii, assembly GCF_024542735.1. Taxonomy (NCBI): domain Eukaryota; kingdom Metazoa; phylum Arthropoda; class Insecta; order Hymenoptera; family Apidae; genus Bombus; species Bombus huntii. Next base: position 242,963 of record NW_026099328.1, on the reverse strand, counting down.
CCGGTAGTCCCGGGACGAAACGCGAATTCTCTTTTCACCTGGCAGCAACTACTTCACTACAAGACTACCGGATTCAATGGAGAAAAATATTTTATTTCATCTATCGATGATTATAGTAAAATAGCTAGGATCTATTGTATAAAATCAAAAGATGAGGTCTTTGATTCTTTCGTACCGTTCGTAAATGAAGCCGAAAATTTAACGGGCAAGAGGTTAAAAATATTAAGATGCGATAATGGCAAAGAATATTTAAATAATCGAATTTATAAATTTGCTAGGGACAAAGGTATAAGAATAAATAATTGCCCAACATACGTACATGAATTAAACGGGACAGCGGAAAGGTATAATAGAACAGTGATGGACATGGCGCGTTGCTTGTTAGCGGAAGAGAAAGTACATAAAAGGTACTGGCCGGAAATAGCTTGTACAGCGGTATACTTGAAATATCGAATATTAGCGAATACTATAGAGAGAAAGACACCTTTTGAAATATTCTTCGGGAGAAAACCAAGTGTTAAAAATCTACATCTATATGGAAGTAAAGTTTTTGTAAGAAGGCCAGAACAAAAAAGAGTTTCCAAATGGGACAAGAAGGCAGATATGGGAATTTTATCAGGATATAGTGAAGTAGGATACAGAGTCTTATTAGGTGGGAAAATAACAATAGCTAGACATGTAGAGGTCATAGAGACAGACACTAAATGTATCGGTTTTGAGGAAAACTCATTAGAGGCAGATTAGAGAAATGATAGCGAAGATAACTATTCATTGGATGGTATGGATAAGGAAGAGTTAGAAGGTAGGGAAGATGAAAATGATAGTAGTACTGAAAGCTCAAACACTACTAGGAGATCTACACGTATTAAGAAAACTCCAGTAAGGTATCCAGACTATGGATAAGGAAATAGAATGTCTCTATAAGAATAAAACTTGGAAATTGGTAGAAAGGGTAAAAGGCAAAGAAGTATTAGATGTAAAATGGGTTTACACGAAAAAATCAGAGGACAGGTATAAGGCTAGATTAGTGGTAAGGGGATTTCAACAAAGAAACGTAGCCGATGACATATATTCTCCAGTGGCGAGTAATCAGACCTTTAAGATATTGCTATCATATTGTTGTCAAAATGGATTAATAATTGAGCAAATGGATGTAGAAACTGCCTTTTTAAATGGTGAAGTAACCTCGGAGGTATATGTAAATCAACCAAAGGGATATGCGGACGGAACGAATAGAGTTTGTAAATTATCGAAAGCGCTTTATGGGTTAAAAGAAAGTCCGAGGGACTGGTATGAGTGTTTTGATAAGTATGTGACGAGATTAGGTTTTAAGAAGAACAATATAGAGCTGTGCCTATATACTTATGGAGAGGGAGAAAATGTTGTTTATGTGTTAATATACGTAGACGATTTGTTGATTTGTAGTAAAAACAAAGGGAAGATACAAAGTGTAAAAAAAAAAGAAAAAAAATTATTAACTGATAAATTTGAAATGAAAGATTTAGGTGAAGTAAAAGAATATCTTGGAATAAATATAGAGTATGATTATTTAAAAAATGAAATGAGATTAAGCCAAAAGATATACATAGAATCATTAGCAAACAAATATAAATTACATAATAGCAAATTGTACTGTACACCTATGGAGACCAACTTAAAAATTGAAAAAGCTGAGATAAATAGAGAGGACATTGGATACAAGAATTTAATTGGCGCATTGTTGTATATTAGTGTAAATACCAGACCCGATAAAAGTTATAGTGTGAATTATCTGAGTAGATTTCAAGATTGTTGTAACGAGACACATTTTAAATATGCCTTGCGAATATTGAAATATTTGTACCGGACTAGAGATTTAGGGCTACATTATAATAGAAATGAAAAGTGCGAAACGATAGATTGTTATGTGGACGCTGATTGGGCAGGAGATCATATAGATAGGAAATCGACTTCTGGGTATGTAATTAGATTGTATGGAAATGTAATTGGATGGAAGTCTAAAAAACAAAGGTGTGTGACAAAAGCCTCGACGAATGCAGAGTATGTTGCTCTATCGGAAGCGGTGAGCGAAGTAATGACTATCAGAGAACTAATGAAAATCTTCGATGTAAATGTAGACGATAACCCTGTAAAAATCTATGAGGATGACTCTGGAGTAATGAGTATAGCAAAATACGGAACTTTTACAAAAAATTCTAAACACATTGAAGTTCATTACCATTACGTTCACGAGTACGTAAAGGAAAATAAGATAAACATGATAAAAGTAAGTACAGAAGAAAACACTGCGGATATTTTTACGAAGGCACTGTGTAGAGAGAAATTTGAAAGGTTTAGGTCATGGATGAATGTAAAATAAGAGAAATGTAAATAAAGCGATAAATGTTAAATATTTTGTTAATTGGACAAGTATGTAAATAAAATTAAGTGTACAGTATAAATGTAAGGAGGCGTGTTAGGGAAGTGATACATTTACACTGTACATGAGAGTGTGTGTGTAAGGGTTAGAGGGCGTCAAGGTCTTAGTGGAGACAAAAGACTGTTGCCAGATGTTAGAAGAATCTAGGATAGTCGGTTGGCGACAAGCGTGCGTGCAAGACGTTCTTCAGAGAGTAATATAGATGTATAACTGTGGTGTGTGAAATATAGTCAATAATTTGTATTCCCAAATCCTCGAATTTCCTTAACACGTAGGAATATTTTTATCGGGTTATCGATGTAGCCGAGTTATTAAAAACGGATCGGACAGATGATATTCGTTTGCATATTCGAAACGTAATATCGAAACACATTTGGTCGTAAACAATAATACGCCTTCGTATAATATGTCCCATCTATTCACGTAATATGAGTACCATCGAGCTTTCTAATGGATTTGTGGTTCGATTACGATTCGATTCGGGATTTCGCGCGGTTAAAATGTGAAATTAGGGAACCACTGTCGCAACGATAGGATCTCCACTGGACGATGTAGTAATTGATCGGTTACGCGACCTCTGCTTCGTTCCAACCATTGCTTAGAGGAGCAGGCACGATCGTTTACGTCTCCCGGTGACATCGAGCCGCGTCGTAAATACGTACACGTAGCTCCTTTTTCGATTTCGACGATGAAACTAACCTGGCAACTAGAATCCGTTTCGATCGTTGTTAATGCCGTTGCGATTTTAACCGCTGCGAGTGAAAGGCCGCGTTTTCTCGCGAATTCTCGCGTCATCGCGTCCGTATTCGAAGAAGGGGAAGAGCGGATATTCGAAATTCGAAACGTTGGAGCGAGTTTCCGGCATGGTACGGCGGTCGTTGCAAATTGTTTCAACGTCGTCCATTGTGAAACTTTCCCCCGGTTCCACAGTTGCTGGTGCACGTACTCGGCTTAGCGCGCGGTTGCACTTACGTGCTAGGTGCGTGCTAAAGTATTTTCGAGTCTGCTGTAAACACACACCCGTAGACGTAGGAAACGCCAAGTCGTCCGTAGACCATGTAAGAAGACCGGTCCCAACGCGGTTCTAAATACGGCTCCTTGCATTATTAATCCCCCAGAGGTGGTACCGTATACCGGGCTGTTATCGCGGTTACATCGTAATTCGCGACAACGTTGCACTCGGATACGCGAGCCAAGGTGCAATCTCGTCGTGCCATCTCTATCCCTGTCCGACGGGCGGAACTGTTCCGCACGCTTGTCACTTCCATGATCGCGCGCCTATTAATCTTTCAAGTGAAAACAGGGCGAAAGCTGCGAACAATTTGCTTCTTTTTTCTTCCTTTTCTCCTTAATTTCTTCGGATACCTGTTACGTTTTATATCCTTCGATTCTTCGACATCGAACGTCTCGATCGAATCGTGACGAAATATAGAAAATACCTAGAACTTGCAGCGATAGGTCGGACCTCGGAACCATTGCGCTGCTCCTTATCCTCGTAACTCTGTTCCATCGGACGTTTAAGGCATACAGTTCTAACGAGCTGTATACGTTGCTTACTTTCTCTTGCACGTTGAGTGCTTCCAGCGCTTCCATTGAAAGTGTATATAACGTTGGAGCGTTCGTTAGCAAGATGATAAATATTTAATAAATAAGTTGGAAATCGATATCGCACAGGCTTTCGAAACGGCTTTACGCGATGGTCGTTTACGTCTACGATCGTTTACACGATCGACGTTCGAACAACAAACACCGCAGCAACCCTGAAATCCGATTAATCTGCAGTAGGCAGGCACAGTTTCGTTTTTCACGCAGATTGCGAGCAATCGCGCTTTCGAACGAGCGTGTGAATCTGGGTATACTACTGCGGTAGCTCTCGTTATTAATTCACTCGGTCGTGCACAATTAGGTGAGCATTGTAGCTAGATGTCTCTTCTTCGGCGACACGGCTCATTTTGCGTAGTATCGTCGATTTGTCTAACTCGCAGGCAACGTACAATCGCGAGTTTATGCCGGCGGCAAAGTTTCCTTCGTGCATGGAAAACTTGCCGCGCGAGAACTATCGTGTGGGGAATAAATTAAGCGAATTTCGGGTTGCAGCGGCGTTCGTGTAGTCGAGAATTATCTCGAGACGAAAACTTTCACGGATTAAAGCGTGTTAGAATTTAATCTTGGAATTAGGATTAATATTCTGTGGAAGACACAATGTTTATGTTGAAATAATACAATGTGATATTTATTAAACAATTATTTCGAGAGTTATAAATGTGCGTTCTGGAATGTAGACAGTTGGCTAGTTATTCACAGACTGGCTTAGTGACCATGGCCCTTGAAAAGGTTTAGATCCCCACTCTCTATGCAGTAATGAGTGTGACCTGTGTGGGTGTCTGTGTGGCGTCACATGTGCCACAGAACCTTCTAGTAGCTTCTCGACGTGCTCGTCTAGAATGTTCCATCCATATCCTCACGTTTCTTCCGGCGTCCTTTTGAAAAAGCATGCACGTGCTAACTGCCGTGGTGCATCTCACGAACGCACGCTGGTGGGGATGGCGCTGGGCAACGAATGGAAGAATCTGTACGATCAAACACTCTATCCGCATGCGACTGATATCGTTGTATTCCAACAAAGCGTAATAATTTAGACTGTGAAAAAGCGACTTTTGTTCCGCTCGTCCCTTTTTCTTCTCCATCGGAAGCGGAGATAATTTGCGGAGTATCGAGATATTCTTATTCTTATAAAGAGCGAGGAATTCGCGAGCGCGGTTATTAATAACGCGATATTTATCAGCCGGCGTAAATAAAGCTCGTAAATACAGACTGATAAGCCCTGGGGAAAGGAGCAGAAAGTTGTACGGTTGATCGACTTTTACGAGATTTCTTGGCGAAAGGAAATTGGGTCGGTCGTTAATTACACCTATTAGCGAGAAATAACATTACAAGAGGGTGGTCGGTAAGGGTGCCGCGAGCAAGTTTCTCAAGTTACGTATTCCTGGCGGCGAGTCTCGGTTTCTCGAAAGCGTAAAACTGTTAATTATTTATCTCTTGGGGGGAAAGGTGTCTGTTTTATGTAAACGGTACGTCTAAACCGATAAATTATATCTCGCAGCGGAACCGAGTTATCACCGGAATTTTATTAGCGCGATACGTACTTTAATTTTTGCCGTCTGCCTTTGCCTGTGTCTTTAATCTCGGAGACGACACGCGACAACACGACGCGTTATGCCGCGTCAAAGGATTTCGGCTTTAAAGCTTATCGGGGAGGACAGCGCTGCTCCAACTTTTCCTAGCTTCGGTTTACAGGAAGCTATAACGGAGTATCGAGAGACCAGCAGTGTTTTCTAAACTAGAAGACGCGACGCTCGGTGAGAAAAATGATCGCGAAGAACCGGTATATATTCTCCTAACCCCGAGTCTCCAGCGAATCTCTCCATCGGTATCGTGTGCGTTCACCGAGAAACTCGACAGCTTTAATTCGCATTCAGCTTTTTCAAGCATCATCGTGTGCCGGGCTTCGTACGTTGCCCCTTTTACCGGTGCACCGTGCGTCCGTATATTTTATTAAGCGGCAAACAAACGAAAAGAAAAAACAAAAAAAAAAGAAAAAGAGTTCTTTCTAGGCTGAAAGTTCGTTGGGCGGTATATCTCCGTGTTCGCCGTGCCACCGGTCTTGCGCGCGCGAGAAATCGTCGAAACATTCGGGACACTGCTGAATGTCCTCGAAGCCAAGATAAATATACCACGGGCGTTATTGTCGGGAAAGTTGCGAAACGCGAGGGACGCGTAAATCGGACTAGATTAAAGTCGAAAGATCGTTGTTGCGAGCTGGAAGTAAGAGGGCAAGAAGTAAGACGAGATACCGAAGAGGAAAATGCATTAGAATCATTCGAGATTCTTGCAAACTAGGTGGCCGACTTGCGCGGCCTTCATGAATGCGTAATTCGTCAAAGATTCCGTGTTTTGTCGTGCACTCTTCGCGCTACCGTCTCCACTTTCCAAGTGAAAACGGATCTTCCATTCGACGGATACAATAGCGATATTAGCGCCGGCAACAAATATTTATTTATTTATTTATTTACTTTTACGGGATAAATCCTTGGATCGAAAGAAAGATTAGCTTGGAAGACAGAAAATAGGACGATAAGTACGTTCGAGTTGTGGTTAGGTTGGGTTACACGTACGTAAGAGAAGAGAAAAAGAAAATACATATGTAGATGGAGTAACGAGACAAGAGAAGAAAGTACAAAAGGACAAAGAACAGGATATAGTAATGTAAGATGGTCGGAAAAGATGCTCGAGAGAATGTCTCGAGTCTTAAGGATAGCATGGGTTGACCGAAGATATCGTTAGTCGACTAAGCTCATCGATATGCAGCTCGTACGTCTTGCGGACTGGTTTGCCAACTGCAAAGGAAACGGTCGATCCGGAGAAAATTCATCGAACAAAGTTCCGGTCGACCATACCGTGCTTGGAGACACGGTCGTCTCGGAATTTGACCAGAGATGGAAGACGAGAAGTCCCGTTTACTTTCATCCGAGAAGTTGGACTTCGCGTGGAACGATTCGAATACGCGTTTTGGGCAGGTGAAACAAAATCGTTGGAAGAAAACACGTTTAACGCGTAACGAAAGGAGATTCTTCGTTTTGCGATCGACGGCTCGCAAATTTGTCGAGGGCCGATCGCTCCTAGATAGCGGGATAACGGAAAGGTGGAAGGTAGGCCAGAGTCGAAGGCAGTTTGCCGGTTATTTTCTCGGTTGGACCGATCGATCGCGAGAGCCCGCTCCTCGAACAAACGTCGACTGTAGAGAGAGGTGGGGAGGAGAGGGTTGTAAAGAGCAGCGACGGCGTCTCTTACTTTGCTTTTTTACTCTTCGAACGATCCTGGAATCGGCCTGCTCGGCCGGTGACGGACCACGAGGAATAATTATTATTCCGCGAGAGAGAGAAGGGAAAAAATGGGAGTCGTTTGTTCAAACGCGACGAGGGTATCTTTCTTCAAAGTGGTTTCGAAGATTGCACGGGCGGCAATGGAGAAAGAGAGAGAAGGAGGCGGCCGTAATAATCAAAAACATTCTTAAACGTCTTATCCCGGGACTAATCTCGAAATTTTTCTCTCCTGGATGTCGAGAAGGAAAAGAGATTTCTCCGGGCGGAAAGAAACGCCATCCGCTGGAACGACTGCCGATGTTGGTCGATCCGGATCTAGAAACGTCGGATCGAGGAGGATCTCGAGAAACGGCGAGTCGCTGTGCTGTGCTTTGGAAACTCGATGGCGGGGCCGAAGGCGGAGGCCAGCGAGACCAGATACACGAGGTTCGTCGTCGTGTTTGCAGCGCACGCGAATGAAAAAACACGATGGGAAGAGAGCAAAAGGTCGTGGGAACTGCAATATACACGCGTCCATTCATCCGGATGAAAAGGTTCGTTATAGGGGCAATTACTGTGGTGGTGTGGTGCGCTGACCTCTATCAACGGCCGCACCCCCGTTCTACTACACCTTACCCCGACGCGCCTTACTGTTCTCTGCATTTTAGATTAGTTTAATGTCGGCCGAAGCGAGCGAAAGCAGCCGCCCGTTGCTCGATAAGAGAATTAACCGATAGGGTAATAAGGAGGAGGCCACGCGAACCGTCGTTCCTCCCGACTCTGCCTTCCTTCCTTCCTTCCTTCCTTCCCCCCTACGTTCTCCACCTCCTCCTCCTTCTCCTCCTCTTCGTGATCCAGTCTCCGCCTTTCCCTTGCTTCGAACGCGCTTCGTCAACCCATCGGTAAAGTAAAACCATCATCTTGCGAGACGACCGATACGCTTTCTCCGTTTTCGTTTGCTTCGCGCTTGCTGCCCGAACGAATGGACAAACAGCTGTTCGTCGATTACAGGAGGACAGATTTTCTGGTTAGTAATTCGGATATACATAATATCGAGCTGTGTCGCTCGATTCGGAATATACTCGCTGGCCGATGAAACTAATTAATATGATAATCATCGAAGCAACGAATTATTATCACGGTGACCTATTAAATATCGCCATATATTACGCATTGAATATTGCGTTATTACGCTGAGCCGTAAAATAATCCTATCGTGGGGAGTAAATGTTAATAAATTCAATCGGTTAAACGAACGATGCGCATCCGACTGTCGTAGATGGTTGGTTTCGAAAGCATAAGAAGACGAAGACTAAAAATAAACGCGAACAAATGTGATCAACGAACGACGATATACGATTAAATTGGCTGGTTTTTAATGGTAGAACGGCGAGTTTCGCGACAAAGGATCGAACGATTCGGCTGGGATCGATAGTTTCGACGAGTTTCGCTTCGAGATACACGGTTACTCGTATTCGTTGACTAGTGGAAAATGAAACGAGAGAGAAGAGAAGAGAAGAGAAGAGAAGAGAAGAGAAGAGAAGAGAAGAGAAGAGAAGAGAAGAGAAGAGAAGAGAAGAGAAGAGAAGAGAAAAGAGGAAGAGCAGTGCGTGTTTTTTTCAAAACGGAAGAATCGATATTCCGTTTGGAACGGTTGGATCAGAGGGAAGAAAAGGACGCCGGCGACGGGGGAAAGGAGCGAACGCGTGACTGTGACAGCGCGCGTTGAAAATATACCTATCGACGTTGTCATCGATAATGCGTGGAATCGAAATTTCCAGGCGGACGAGTTGGTTCGGTGGCAGAAAAAGTAAAAAGTAGTTAAGGCTAACTATACAGCCGTGAATCCATCATATTAGCCATGGGACTAATCGGTTGTACAACGGGCCGCGCGGACGACAGAAACGCGCAATTTCGAATCAATCTCCGGGGATATCTGACAGGGGCCGGTCCTCGTTCGTTTTTCTCCGGCTGCAGTCAAATCGATAGCTCTATACGGCCAGAGCGAAACCGCGCCACGCCGGCCTGCGACAAACGCGAAACACCATTTCCGTGGAAAGCAACCGTGTAACCTACTTGCTTTCGAGTAACCGGAGCCCCGGGGTCACGCAGACGAAACGCCGGTCGTTACGACCGTTCGCGGAGAGACGCGGTCGCGAGGAAAACGCGTCAGCGAGAGGCGTAAATTCTCGCTACGATTCGGTGAATCGACGCCGCGAAGTAGTCGTTCCCCTGTTTCGGTTAGGATAACAGAGGTGGTTGAATGAATATGACACAGTAGTAAGTTATATTTCACCGTTTATTCCAACAACTTATAACGAGGATAGTTTCGCTGGTGCGTATGTACGAGATGAATGAGTGACTGATCTACGTGTGTGTATACCCGGTTAAAGGATGTTGACCGTTCGAAGGATGTAAACTCGGTACTGTCTTGGGAGACGATGCTGTGTCGGAGGAAAGCTAAGGATGGGTGTGTCTAGCGCACGGGACCATCGGATTTGTTGGTGCCGATGTTAGTTAAGAGAGTGAGGGAAATAGGCTTCGTTGTTAATTGGTTAAACGAAGGGTCTTAACCGCCCTCGAGAGAAAGTGGTTAGTGGGAGGAAAGTTGCAGCGTACGTGAGAAAAACTAACTTTCCCTAGTTAAGCCGTGGTAGACAATAGTCTTTGGAAATTCTTCGGAAACAGACGTTTGTTTGGTTTGAAGGACCTTTTCTAGGAAATCTATGAGATTTATGGAAGGTACTTGAAACTATGGAGGTTACGCTGCGAGTATCCGAAGACATCTGGTTGCCATATTGCCCGCGGTGTGTGGCCTGGGCTAGGTAGACTGTTACGCGACGTAACACCGGTTCTCCCTTAAACGCGATTAATGTATCGCTAGCTGGGAAAAAGGGAGAAAGAAAGAAGGAGAGGGGATAAGAACGAAGATAGAAAAGGGATTCGCATCTCGTGGAAATCGACACGGTTCGATCCACGTTTCAGCGAGCTTTCCGCCGTCGGAATCGACAATTGCCGGAGGAGGACCTTTTTGTCGAGCAAAATAAATAGACATTTTTCCCCTCCTTCGTTTTTCAGTATGTTTACCAACCCATTGTTCTATTCACCGTCGCTTCCGGCAACGTTCGATTTGGAAATGTTGACTCGGGAACATTCGATTTGGGTAACGTTCGATTCCGAAATGTTTTATTCGCTGACGATCGGTTCAGAAATGTTTGAGCCCGGAGATGGTGGATTCTCATACGTTCCATTCTCGGAACGTTCGATCCTCGGTAACACGGAGTTTAGCGATTCTCGAAACCCGGCAGAATCTTCGATTCGAAAGTGTTTGATAGACGTGCCCCGTATATCGTGCAAACACTCTTTTATACGAGTTTCGTGTATCTTTCTGCTCTCGGTTGTGCGACCAAAGTGCGCGATCGGTGTTTAGAACGAAACTTTCTTCGGGAAAAATCAGAACGTGCGTTACAATTCATTTACCAAGGAAATAAAGGCAAGGTCGATTTTGCACCGAGCTCGCCGTTTTCCGGGAACGTGCTGATATCCAAACGGACGGTTTGTATAAATTTCGGGGAAGGAGTAACCGGTTTACGATTTCGTCTGGCAGCAGCCTTTCGCGAATTATTCGCGTCGAAGATTCCGATGAACAGGGAAAGGGAAGGAAGGACGACAGAGGAAACGTATCGGTACAGGGCACCGAGTTAATTACATTAAAGATTCTGTACACAGATAAATTAGCTGCTTCTCCGTGCAGATAGTAATTATCGGGGTGATAAGTGGTAATAACAGTTTTACGCTAGTTTCAGCCTCTACCTGCTTCAGCTAACCGTTAACGAAGAAGACGCGGCAGTTAAAGCACTCGTTATCAAACAGCTTAACCCCGTAACTCCTTCGTGATTAAAAGCATCGCTATTAAGTGTCGTTATTCGTCGCGTTATTAGGGCGATACAGCTCGAACGTAATTAGCTCCTTGTGCAAATAATATCGGGTTGTCCGACAGTTTGCGCGGCGGATGTCGCGCAAGAAGAACGAAAACGACGAAAACGGGGAACAAAGGAAAGAATGAAGGCGGAGAGGGGCCGGAACAAAGCATGAGTCGGCTCAATGCGCGTACCTCGTTTTTCGGTTCTCTCGATAACCTCGAAAGCTCGTCGTTGTTCTTCGTAACGACGTCGTCGGCCGGCGATATTCCACGTCGTTAAAACAACCGGGACGAGTCAACACGGAGGCTTTCTTCCTTTTTTCTCTCCTGGAACGGATGCTCGAGAGGAAAAAAGTTTCCCGCCTCGTGCTCGGGCCACGAGCAAACGTTTTAACGCGATTGAAAAAGTTGAAACTCTAACGAGTGACTAGCAGCGATTAGCAGCAGTTTCCGAGTCGTATAGAAGGCGTGGTGTTTCGTTCGTTAAGTCACTGTTCACCTAGAAGCGTTTTCTATCGGTCGGTAATCGGAAAAGCTCGTCCCTCTGCTTCCGTTCCTCTCTCCATCGGCCGATTTACGCGACCCTAGTTTTATCGCTGTTTTATCGGTGGCCGTGCGTCGAAGCGTGCCTTTTTAAAAAGCTCGTACCACGGCAGTTTCTTCCGCTGCTCGTTTCTCGCTGGTCGCCACTGCGCGCGCACTTATAATTAACAATGTCACCGGTCGCGTCGAGTTGTCGCCGGTGCGGTTGTTAGCGAGAAGCTTTTAACGAAGCCGGACGAGGCGACGTACTTCTCTCGACTCCGTTTCTCCGCCAAAATACCAAGATCGATATCCGGTATCGGCGATGAAAACGCGCCGGTCCTTCGCCGCGCGATACGCAACGAAAGCAACCCGATCGCAGCGGGCTGATTTCACCGAGCCCGATGATTAAAAACGGGAGGGAATCGACGGTGCGAGATTTCCCGGCGAAGCTGCGGACGAGTACTGGATATTGAGATGAATTTAGCCGCGCGACGACGTCCTCCTTTCGGAAAATTTCAAGCGAATTTTCGCGGAAAAGTCGAGAAATTTGTAGAAACGTCGTACGATTCGTCGTATTTTATTAGCTCTATGGGCAACACGACAGACGTACGTACGTATCTCGAATTTCGTTTCCGCGAAATTTCACGGTGCCGGGAGAAATGATTCGCAAGGGCTCGGATCTTATCGTTGACGCGAGTCGATTTTCCAGGATCGTGAAGAAAGTATCTGATCAGCTGAGCGTATAACACGGTTTCTTAGATATGAATTTCTACGAGCGCAACCTAACCTCGACCTATTCCGATTTCAGATAAGATTTCCATCTTCGAGGAGACGCGAACCATGGAAAGAGAGGAGAAAAGTTGTAGGTATCGTTTCTGCCGCGTAGCGCCGGCACTTTCTTTGGAAAAAATTGCCGTTCGGCGAGCGTGTTTAACGTTAATCGCCGATCAACTTAGCCGTCGTCAATCGACCGAATCGAATAATTTCGAGGAATCTTCCACCGACTCTTATCGTCTTGGCCTGTTTCGCGTCTCCGTCGGCCGATTTTCTCGCACCGCGTTCTCCACCGCGGTTTTCTATCCGTATAATAGAATAGTATAGTAGAATAATACGTATAATATAATAGAATAGATACAACGATTATAACGCGTTGGATACCTGGATGTACCGATTGCCCCGGGGCGATCCTCCGTTTCTCCGGTTTTCGTTTCTTTCGTGCCAACCGAACCGAACAAAGGCGACGGATAGTTTCGCGGATAGTGGGCGTGCATCCATACGACGATAATTCTTCCTCATTTGTCGTCGTTTCTATAATTTCATCCGCTGCTGCCCCATCCAGTAGAGACTGGCCTGACCCCGATTTTATTATATTATATCATCCGCCCTTTTCCTACGTTTCCTCTTTCATCCCCCTCTTACCACTTTCCACGCTTTTCCTCCATTCTTCGCCGTTCCAATTGTTCCGTCGTATCTCTACCTCTAGCCTGTTTCTCAGGCTGCCTTCCCCTGTTTCCTGCCCGCTTCCTTTTTCTCCTTCGCTTGTCACGCTTTCTCTTATTTAATCCAGCCTCTCCTCTCTTCTTCGCCGCGTTCTTTCTAGTTTTTCACCGAGGCCTGCCTCGCGCCTCCCGTCTGCCGCCTCCCGCTCCCTCCTCGTCGCTGTCCCTAATTCCCTTCTCAGCCGGTTAAACCCTCCTGCCCCATCGTTCCAAGCTCCAGTCGATCCGTGTCTCCGTTCGATGCCGCCCCATTCCGATAATAACGCGCCAACCCGTCGCCGGAAATAAAGAGCACCTCGCGCTGATCCCTTTTGTTTCATCCCGAGCGATTCACCCCTCTCCTCGTTCGGTCGCCACCTCCCTTTATACCAGGCCGGTAAAAAATAATTGCAGAGCCGAAAGCGACGGAGATTCACGGCCCCCTTTTTCACCGCTGCGCCACGCCGCGCAACACCGCGCCATGTCGTGCCGCTACGAACCGCGTACCGTGTTCCCCTTTTGTCTTCGATTGCCGTCCGGTGACAGCGTTCTTCATCACGGCCTACCGTCGCACGCCCTTTCGTTACCGGGTTGTCGCCACCCCTTGGAAAATACACGACCCGCTGCAAACCCGTTGCTTCCGGACATCCTTTCGTGTAAGAATTCCACCGGTGAATGCCGCACAGAGGATTTAAGATAGAAGGGTTCTCTGGTTTGAGCGAGTGGAGCGAGTGATTAATGCGAGGCTGGATCTGACAAGCAGGGCGTGCAGGGGCAAGAACGCAGCAGACCGAGTATACGAGAACAGCGGATTGCTTCTGAACCGAGATCGAGCGACGGTCAGTCTTTGCCAGGGATATCGAGTAACCGTATTGATGCTGCCGACGATGACTTATAGCCGCTAATTTGCCGGAGTAGAAAATACGACGCGAAATTTCCAATTTGGAGGAAACGGTTGCCGCCACCTTGATTTTCGCTACCGTTTACAAGCTTCTAACGTTAGCACGTTATTTGCGATTCCATGGTAGACGATCCAATTATCTCGGCCAAGTTTTCTTCTTCCACTTTAATTACCACTTCTCAGGCCGTACAGTTGTATTTTCTTTGGCGAATCGGCTCTTACACGCGCTGCGCGAAATTAAACTTTACCGTTAAACTTGGCTTTCTTGTCGATAAAGTTCGATGGACATGGACGTATCGCGCATCGCGGCGATCGCCTTCCAAGCTCAGCGACCAAACGAAGAATCAAAGTCCCGCACCGTGTTTCGTTATTACGAACTTTCCGTTGAACACGCGCGCTTACAGCCCCCTTGCTTCCTTTTGCTGCGTTTCAGCCGCAGTTCCCAAGATATTACGACGTTAACTACGGTAATTAAAGTACGGTTCTACGTAGACCGTGATTAACAGCTGGCCGGTGTACCGAGTCACAGGCCGCCCCACGACACCCGACGTAAATAACAAAATTAACTTCTTCCCTTTCTTAATCGCCAGGCTCCGGACGAAAGCAACGATGACCGATCGTTCGTCGATCCTGCAAATTGTCCCTATAGCGGACTACGTTCGCCTATACCGGAATCGTCACGGCCCGCCATAAAGTTCACTTTGCCTTCAACGCTGTTACGTCCAAGGAATTGAGACGTTTGACATTGATCGGCGAGCAGCCAGCGCAATCAATCGGAATTTTTGCTCGGTCGTCGAGCTCGATCAGCGGCTCGCTTTCAACGCATATCCCAGCATGTTGTTTCGCGACGAAAACGCCACCTCGAGGGAGCGTTTGTGCAAAAAGAGCGGCTAAAAGGTGAGAACGCGACGGCGACAGTTTTATTCGCCCGTCACGACGTCACGACGGTACGACGTTACGACGTTAGGACGTTACGACGTCCGACCGAGCCGCGACGTAACTACCGCGAGACAGCAAGCCGCTTGGAAGGGATGTTTTTAAGGAGAAGAGGCAAGAAGAGAGAAAAAAGACAAAGGCGGTTATAAACGCAAAGAAAATACGAGTTCGCCGCGATGTTTCCGCGTTGATATTACGTTAGAGGCGGAACGCTGACATTCACGGTTGCGGAAGGAATCCATCCGTTAAACGATTTAGAAAGCAACTGGTTTTATTTCGGACAAAAAGATCCGACTCTTGCGCGACGTAGTTTAAAGCCGCCGTTTAATCTTGAGTCAGTTGCCCGACTTTCTGGTCAAGGGCTCTCACACGTATGCGTTCGTTGATGTTTCGCGAACGTTTATCGATAAAGTTAAAAAGTTAATTAAAGCGAAATACCGATGAAACACCTCGTTCGACGAGTTTCTCTCGATAAAGGAGTTGCAAGTCTGAACGTTATTGGAAATTGCGCGAGAAGGTTGGACGGTGGACGAGCTTGATAGTTGGACGAGGTGAGGGCGATCCGCTCCTCATCGCGGAAACTTCCAGCGAAACGTCGGACTTTATTCCTGACCTATCGAAACTTGGCGCGCAAAATTTACAAACTCGGCCGCGTTCGTCGTTGGTTGTCAGAACGTCCAACGATACGGGCATATTCTCGAAAGATTACACCTAATACGGGAGGATCGAAACAGAAAACTCGAACGAAGAATTGAAACGAAGGTGGCTAGACGGGTACATGCTCCGACCTTCTCCGTTTCGTATTCGCTGCACCGTGTACGATAGCTGTGATATACGGAACGCAGTGAAACTGGAACAGCTAAAAGAAAAATCGAAATTGCGAGTTGAGCGTTTTGCGGCGCAATAGAGCGAGATATATTTAACGGCGCTGATCAATTTACCCGGAAGATGGTTGCAAGCCTAAGAATAGCTCCGAGTTCTTCGAGGCAAGCCCATCGCGCAGAGTAATTAATTTTCTTAATCGACTAGCGAACAATAAATTAATCAACGTCGAAAAATCCAAAAATTTAACGTCGATCCAAGGATATTTTCGGCCAAGGCGTCGCAGGTTCCGTTCGCCAGAACGACGATCAAACGTGCTGCTAGACGGATTAACGGTGAATTACGCGAAGCAGCTTTTAATCGACGCTGCTCGAATATCAATTAAGGGCGGGAGTAGCCCGAGTGGCAAAACCGAGGTAATGCCGTATTTCGAAGAGATTGCTTCGCCCCGAGTGATTTAACGTCGTATAATCTGCTACGTGTTTCTTTTTTGCGTCGCTTCTTTCTATTCCTTTTTTTTTAACGGTACCTCGCGCACTTGTCGACGCGTTTGAGTTATTAACT
Organism: Bombus huntii; assembly: GCF_024542735.1. Lineage (NCBI taxonomy): Eukaryota > Metazoa > Arthropoda > Insecta > Hymenoptera > Apidae > Bombus > Bombus huntii. Next base: position 226,534 of record NW_026099328.1, on the reverse strand, counting down.
CTCTTGTCCCCTTCCATCTCCTTCCTTTCTCCTTTTTTCTCTCTTTTTTTAATTTCTTTTTTATTTATTTAGATACCTTTTGTTTTTCAACCAATCTTTTTAAAGCGCTCGCGGAGGTGCTAAATATATCGTTTTATGCTTAATACATGCTCAACAAAGTGGATATAAAAGCGACGTTGAAACATTTTACTCTAAAGTTAGCCGTTACAAAGAAATCTGCGCAACGGCTCCCGCAGGACGTTACAAATTTCGAGGACCAGTTTTACAGCGTTACGAAATATACCGCAACAACATCGGCACGAAACCTCGCACAGTCTGAATTACCGTAGGAAAAAAGAAATTCCACTCGGCAGCAGGCATTCGCGAACGAGTGACGCAAAAATATGTCGGTTTCCACGAGGATGGGGGGCGGGGGGGGGGGATGAAAAAGAAAAGGAAGAAACCGTGGAACACGGGGTGTCGCTGAACCGGACGATAATTTATGTATCCGTTCGCTAAACTTGCGGATGCTCGCTGATCGCGTCGAACGACAAAGGCTTAACGAAACCGTATTATTTCTGCGAGTCCGACGCGGCGTGCCGATAAAAAGAACTAGCAAACGGTTACGAGCTCGACACCCGGAACGTCGCTTGGATCTGGCAGAAGACGGTACGATACGCGGAACATTGGACGGATAAAACGAACACCGTCGTTTATCGATAAACAGAGCCGCTGTCGTAACGCGTTCTGTCGTGACGCGCTCGAGCAAAGTGCTGGAAATTTGTCACGTCGTGCTCGAACGATCGTAGCTAAACTCGGACGAAACGTGGCGGCTTCCAGTTGTTCGTTGTTAGTCGTTTCCAATGGGATACGGCGGCCAAAGGTAAAATAAAAAGCTGTTAACGAGATCGTCTACGGCGATGAGAATCCATCGGCGATAGCCGCAATTCCGTCCGAGTAAACGGCAACCTACTCGCTACAAACCTAATCGTATCCTTGTGCTCGTGATTGGTATATCTTGCCACGTCGATAGACCGCCAGCGACAGGTGCTACGTATCGATCTTATTAGACAGGAGGAACAATGGCAAACAAATCACGATCGCGTCAATGTCTATACGTACAACGACGCAAACGGAAACGTTTGTCCCCCTGATCGTTCGTAGTTAGACCTGTCGGACCAGCGAAATCGAGCGTTCTCGATCGAGCGTTCGCCAGCACAACTTTTCGCTCCTCTTCTTACGCCTCCTACGAGCGTGCAGGTAATCTTATTCCGAAAATGTATATGGAGAGTCGTGAACGCGCGTTATAACATACAGGCTGGAACGAACGAGCGAAGAGACGGTATCGCGATACCGATATCTACTTGAAACGCAAGATAAAGGAACGAGGGAGCAGCTCCTCCCTTTCGGAGCTCGGTATTCGATCGATGACGATCGTTTCGACGTCCAACGGACTAAATACGTGTGACGACGAGAGCTGGAATTACCAATACGAAGGTAAGTAGGTGTCTGTTTTCTTTTGCCCGACGCGTCGAAATCAACGCGCGTGTGTTTTGCAAAGTTTGAGAACAACGACGCGTCGAACGTATTTCAGCGATTCGCAAACTGTAACCGTTTCCTCGATATTGTCCTATAGATCAGCTACTAACTAAATTGTTACGAATTTTCAGTTCGTTCCGTTCTCGTTCTCGTTCTCGTTCCGTTTTCACGCTCTTTTCGCGCACCAACATATGAAACGGACAGAGATTCGATGGTTACACGCACGTCATCGTACTAGGAAACGTATCAAAGTCTCGCACAGAAGGATCAGTCTGGCGGAAGATCACACGGATGTCACAGGTAGCATATTCGAACATCATGCGGGACGTACGTCTCGCAGGCAATCTGTTTATGCGTTATTGTCCCGTCCTTGAACGGAATAATTTTCAAACAGCCGCGGGATATGTGCATCTGTTGCGATACGAGCGTTACAAATACCGCTGACACTTTCTCTCGCCAGCAATATCTCGCTCGGTAGAAACGCTTCGCCGCCTACGTTTGCTGACAACGATGCTGGAAAATCTCGATTCTTTGCCTCGACAACGTCTTACGATCGTCGCCGCTGTAAAAACGAGAAAACGTAAACGGAACGTGTAAACGAATAAACAGGCAAGTTCATCGAAGCAACACGAAAAACTTCTAAAAACTGCGAGAGCCGCGTTTCAAAGCATCAAACACCACCTGTAAATATTCAGCCATCGCGCAGACAGCTTTCAATCGAGTCGTCGTCGATCGGCCGCTTTTTTCTGGCGTTTGCCCGTGAACGCGAGTAACCGTGCCCTGTCGAATCTGTCGATACGCAGAGCGCCGAAAACAAGACGCGACGTTCGGCGGAACGTGCCCGAACGATCGTTCACCCTTAGCCGCGGAATCAACGCGAGAGAATGGACGAAAAGGTTCGATATTGCTGGAACGGCGCCCGTCACGCGGATCGAACGACGCGCCAACGACCGTGCGTTATAAACCGATCTCTCGAAAGCCGTTCTGTGCGTCGCGCGATCGTTTTAATACGTTGGAAGCTCGCTCTCGCGAGAATCACCGCCCATTCTAACTCGCGTCTCCGAACGTCGTGCAAAGCAAATACCTATCTGTTATCCAGCCACCGAAACCTTTCCTCTCTCTCGCCGACGTCACTCCTCTCCTGGTAAACTCGAGTGCATCCGTTTAACGACGGAACCTTTCCGCAACATTAATTCTCTTTTTCCTCGTTCCTTACGCGCTGATTCGCCGATCGAGTCTTCTATTCGCAGAGACAGCGTCGAGACGGTCACCACGGTTTTTACGTTGGTAAAACGCGGCAATACGTTTTACAAAGCCGCTTAAACGCACCGTGACTATTGGCTATTAACGTATCCTATTATCGCAACAATGCGAAACTTTTCGTATGCGTATTTTCGTATATGCGTATATCGGTCGAATATCGAGAAAAGGGCACTTTGGATTTTCACGCTTTTCCGATATATCGCTAAACGCTAAAGACGTTTTAAACAACTTTTTCCTGCGCATACGTACAACCGATGCGGCGTTTGGTCTTAGTGTTGCGGTTATGCGGGAAAGCCTTGGTTTTCGAAGCTCGATGTAGGTAGCAGTATCTAATATTAATCCGTTCACCGCCGTGGCATTTTTTATGTTTACACCGATAAGGGTAAGCCGTGAATATTGCTAAATACTATAACCCGACCCAGCTTGGAAACTCGGGCCGAGCTACGTGTAATATTTTCCCGTGTAATTCGTGATTGAAGGCCGAGCGCCGACCGTGCGTGTAGGACAAAACCGTTCGAAACGTCGAGCTTCGCAACGTATTTCGAAAGCATCGAGATCGAAGGTGGCCTCGTTTTTTCGAATATTTACCGACTCTCGAATCGTTGCGCTTCTTCTAGTATTCTCCGCATTCGTCGTCGAAAACGGCGATCAAACGAGCGATAGAAAATTTTAGATAAATTTCACGTCATTCTGTATTTTCCTTCGCAACTTGCCCTCGATTATCGATTATTTCTTATCGTAGAACAAATTATCCAGGAAAAATCTTACAACGTGCTATCGTCAGCGTGATTTCCTTCTGTGATTCGCTCGTGCCGGGCAGCACCAGCCTCGTTCGAAAAGTTCGAGGGGCAGGGGGCGAGCGAGTCTATTTCCGTGCGCGGAGTTAACCAGCATCTGGAAGGAGTCGCGTAAACGCGTCTACGCCCGGAGAGGATGACGCTCGTTCGCGAAGAACATATACACGAGGGCCAAGAAAGCACGAGCGAGGGTTGTTGAGCGCGTTTTGCGTTCGACGCGCAGCCACCAGCGAACCAGTTAATTCTCCGCCGTTTCGCGTACAATCCCTAAATTACGAGCGAGACGAGACCGCTTTGTCGAATTCCTGGTACTTAAGTCGGACCCGGTGGTTTTCGCATTCGACACTCCGCGTTGGTTATTCGCAAATTTTTCGTCGCGGTATTTGATCGATTTGGCCGACTCGGAAGCGCGGAGAGGGCTCGAGGCTCCTTCGCTTGGTGCAATCAACAATTGCAATTTTGTTAACTGCTCCGCGGGCGATCAGAGACCACGAAAAGTATCCATCAGATGAAAGCAGATCAGAGGCGGAAGATCAAACGACAAGGAACGCGGGCATAATGACCTTAGGTCGTGTTTAGGTAACTCGTGTTTTGTTTTCATCGCCGAATCGTTTGCGATGAGGAAAAAGCCAGATCCTGGAACTTTTGAGTCGCTTACGAGCTTTGTGAATGATTCGTCGCAGTTGCGAGTAAATTTTTTTTTTATATTTTACGTGGAGGAAATCCGCACGGACGCCAGGCCGCTTCTGGGGAAAGCGGCGTGGTAGTGTCGGATTCCAACCGACTAAAACCTCCACGATAACCGTCCCGGCTGCGATCGAGAGAGGCCCGGGAACCGATGTGAGCGTTGCAACGGGGCCTCCCCCGCGCGCTTAATACCACGGCTGATGGAGCGGTGTGTGACCATTGTCACACCGCCTCGTCGCCGGAGCCACCGACCCAGGCAGCCCAATTCCCCTAACGGCCTAATTAAAAAATAATTGTAGGAATTATCAAAAAATATGGACTACGGGGCCCCAGGTGGATGTAAACCTGGAATCTGTAGCTGGACTACTACACTAAGGCAATGGCAGTACGGATATTCACAACACAACTGTTCTTCTGTATACACAACACAATTACTCTTCTTCACTACCACATTTTGATGACAGGTGACGATCGTTTCGTTGTTCGGGGTTAGTATCAATGTTGCTGTGTTACAAGTATTACGAATATCAGGAGGAAGAATTTTTTTTCCTCTTTTCTTTTTTTTTTGTTTTTTCTATGTTGTTTTCATAGGTATTCTTTTTTTTACTTTTTTTATTTTATTTTTTATTTTATTTTTATTTTTCACATCTCGGGAGGTAATTTCTCGTAGAGAGACACCTAAGACGTAGAAGCTGCGTCGCCCAAGTACGGATTCTCACACACATCACATTTCACTTCTGATCCTGAACTCACTTATATCAAAATCCAGGAGGGAATGGATTCGAACCGCCAACCTATGTGTTTGCAGTCTGCTACAGTAACCACATAGCCACCGTCGTCCTGTACAAAGTATAGTTCCATAATTCTTATTTGATGCTAAACATTCTGATCTCGCACTATTAGATATATATTATTCATTATTCTCCCTCCCCCACCCCCTCTCATCCCACCCCAACCCCGCCCCCTCCCTCTCATCCCACCTCTCCCCAAAGTTACACAGCACCCAAAAAGCAGGCTACCGAAGCGTCCTGTTTTGCGACAAAGTTTTCAGGACAGAAAAAAATAAAAAAAATTCATAAAAAAGCTCCGCTCCTCAGCGGCTTAAACCCAAAAATTGTATTATACACGAAAAATATAAAGCGCCGACGCATAATACAGCATGGCTACGCCGTACCGCCACGTATCAGTACCTTTGCCTAACATATCTGTTGGAATACGACGATATCAACCGCATGCAGATAAGGTAATTGATCGTACGGATTCTTCCCTTCGCTGCCCAGCGCCATCCCCACTAGCGTGCGTTCGTGAGATGCACCACGGCGGCTAGCACGTGCAGGCTCTTTCGAAAATTCGCCGGAAGAAGCGTCAGGATATGGATGGAACATTCTAGATGGGCACGTCGAGAAGCTACTAGAAGGTTCTGTGCCACATGTGACGCCACACAGACACCCACACAGGTCACAATCATTACTGCATAGAGAGTGGGGCTCTAAACCTTTTCAAGGGCCATGGGTCACTAAGCCAGTCAGTCTGTGAATAACTAGCCAACTGTCTACATTCCAGAACGCACATTTATAATCCTTGTAATAATTGTCTAATAAATATGTCGGGTTTACATTAGAATTAGGGTTAGGGGCGTGAAACGAATCCTCGTTTGGGTTACACGTTGTCGTTATGCAATAGAGAAGACATTGACTAGCGCAAATACGATTATTATAGAACCGGACAAGTAACCGTGGTAGTTAGGTACTCGAGAAACTAATGACAATGATCCTAGGTTCAATAACGAATCCGCGGTCGACGGGATGATAGATGAACGTACTCACAAAATCCAAGTCGGATGCGTAATATTCACTGGCCGTAAAGGGTTACTCCTTAATCGATGAGATCGCGAGCGAGAATGCCTTTCCCGTCCCGATGATGCCACAGAGGAAAACTATAACGGGGTGTGTCTAAGGATACGAGATCATCGGATTCGTCGAGAAAAGCCTTCGTTCAGAAAGTAAGGGAAATTGACGTTGCTGCTAATTGGTCAATCTCCATATCGGTGGTTAGAGAAGGATGCTAGCCGCCCTCGAGGGAAAGTTGCTAGTGGGAGACGCCGCTCGTTGAAAAATACGTCTCCCCTATCTTCCCGTAGTTGGGACAAAGGCTGTTTGTCTGTTTGAAGGACTTTAGTTAACTAAACCTTAAGATTTATAACGGGCCCTCGGGCTAGCCGAACATGTACTGCGGAGACGCATCGACATCTTAATACCACGGCTGATGGAGCGGTGTGTGACCATTGTTAGACCGCCTCGTCGCCATGCCAGGCAGCCCGGTTCCCCTACCGGACTGCTTGGCGGCCCCGAGGCGCTGAGCCGCCAAGCGCCCAAGGCCCGAACCCCACGGAGGGGGGGCCAGCACGCTTCGCCAACGCCACACGGAGGTCCCAGGCGTTCACCCATCCGAGTACTACCCGTGCCCGGCGCTGCTTAACTTTCGTGATTTGACGGGAACGAGTGCATTCAGCCCGGCCAGGGCGTTGGCGTTGCGAGTAAATGGCTCTTTACCAACGTTCTTCTTCCATCTTTCCGGATTCCAATCCTCCAGCATCGATCTCGTTTTCTTGGTCTACGACGTCGTTCGACGTATCATTAGCAGGATAATTAGTTTCCTCTTTTGACAAATTTTTATCTCTGTTGAGATGCGATTACATCTTTAGACACAACGTTAGGCAATATTCTGAGGGGACAAGAAGTTTTGGAGAGAATGGTAAAGAAAATTTGACTTATGACACATAAGAATTATTTATTTTATTATGTAAATAGACCGCGGTTTTTTACGCATTTGTGGAAAATTTGCACGTAATACGACGAAATATATATGCTTCCTTTAATATTTTTCTATAATACTTAATAGGTAATGCAATTGTCCACCCTTTTGTCTTTTATCGGGATTTTATTTTTTTAAATATATTGTAGGTCTAATTATAAAATATTATTGTAGGAATTATCAAAAAATATGGACTACGGGGCTCCAGGGGGATGTAAACCTGAAAGCGTAGGTTTTGTGCGTGTCTATGGAGAAAAAGGTTTCCCTCGCGCAACTATGATCGAGCATCCAAGCTCGAAGGATACAACGTAAAAGTGGAGAGGAAAAAGCATAATCCCGGCAGAAAGGAAAGATCCAAGTGCTTCTCGCTTGTTCTTAAATCCGCAGAGTAAATGGAACGGCAGTAAGAAAAGCAATGACCGAAAATGGAGCGTTCCACTGAATAATGCAACGTTAGACGGTGAATAAATACAGACGGATAAAGCCGTCGCAGCCTCGGTATCGCCAGCTTATTAACGATAAAATCAACGATGTCGCGATACTTTGTCGATGCGACGAACGCTCGTTCGAGACTTGGCTTCGCGATGAGAAACAGTTTTGGAGGAAACGCGTGTAGATAAGGGAGTGGCGATTCCGTCGAACCGGAATGCGAGGAAAAGAAGCGAACGATTCTGCGAAGCTGACGCAGCGCAAACTTTCCTCACGACGTTAACAAACAGAGAAACGGAAAAGTAATTTCTCCAATCTCGAGAATATTTATAAAACGCGGCAAACAGAGGTACATATCGCGTGTTTACGCTTTATAAATAGGAGGAAAACAGGAAGGATGAAAGAGGACAGGCGGAAAGGAGAGAGAGGCGGGGGGATTGGCGAGGAATATCAGGATAAATTTCCACGACAAACACCGAACGAGGCAGTCGAGTAAGCTGTTTCAAAAATATACGTACGGACAGCTCTGGTTTCCAGCTACTGTTCGCAATTCGTACGCTTTGGAAAGTTTGGGAAAGCCGACGGCGTACATGCACGCCGCTCGCTATTTTCTAACGCTCTCATAAACTTTCGATGCAGTCCAAGTATTAACGTGGCAGGGCAAAAACAAGGAGAAAAACGCGTATTCGTATTCGTCGATGCTGCTCTTGGCGTCGATGAAACCCCCATTGCGATCGAAATAAACGGGCGAATTTTCACCGACCTATGAAACGCCCGACACCGCGTATTTGTTCCCGGCGAAAAATACGAGAAAACCTTTGGTAGGGTCAATTTTTTTAACCGTAATCGCTCACCGGATACGCAATGTTGCAAGTTTGTCGCGATGAAAAAATGCCAGGAAAAAAAGAAATTTCTCTACACGCGGCGTACAGCCCGATGACTCTTGACAACGCAACAAGTTCGGCGATTTGAAATTTCTATTCTTCGAAAGTGAAACAAACGTGGAAAAAGCGCGATTTTGAGTAAATTCCCGGCAATTTCATAATGGAAACGTTTCGATTTAATTTACATGTACTCGTATCGTCATCGATGTTTCGAGTTCGATCTTACGTGGCGCGGAACCTATTAACGCGATGCTTTTCAGAATGAAACGGAAAGAGTATCGGAAAGTTGCTGACGTTCTTGAACGCGTAGACCCGGTATTACCTGGGCACGATTCCAAACGCCGCGAGCTTTTATCTGCATTTTCAATTTACTTTTTCGTATTAAAAGTAACTGGCTGCTGCTAGTTTGTTTACATCTACATATAAACCGAACTGATCGAGGAAAAATTGCGTGGAAAAGAAAATCACGAAAAAAACCGAAAGACGTTGGAACCGCTGGTTCGTGGGAGCCTTCGTATTCGCGAAAGCCATATTTCGTAGAAATATTATTTTTATTCGCTCGTTTGAAAGAAAGCGACGAATCTCGTTGCGTGGGTGACGCTTGCGAAGCATACGAAAGGAGGGAAAAGAGAAGAAAGGAGGAAACACGGTACAAAACAGGGCAGAGCTGGCTGGTTAATTTGCTTGTAACGATGCTCGCTAGTTACAGCTGGTTGACGTTTCCCGGCTCGGTTGCCACGGACCAGAGCGGTCTCCTAGAAAATCGTCGACTCGCGAGGGTGGAGCGTCGCGCAACGGCTTAATTATCACGAGCACGAAATGAAAATTAGCCGACGACGATGCGTTCGTTCGTTTCCGGGTGAAACGTGGTGACACTTTGCACGGCGAAACTGAAAAGCAGACGGTACGCGGCAGCAGAGACATCCGTTAGTCGCGGTTGTATCGCGTGCGAATTATCGACGGGATCGGGATCGCTTTAAAAATGCCTGGCTCGTGTTCGATAAATCCAGCAAACAGGATTATTACAGCAACAGGAAGAGATTATAAGAGATACAAACTCTCCTCTCTTTGCAACTTTGTATTTCGGAAAAACGTTTCGAAACGAACGATCGAGTCACGTTCCGTTCCTCCCCGTACACGCTTTCGCCACCGGATCGGTAAGCAAGTTCAGTTTCAGTTTCGCTTTCGGTTTCGGTTTCGGTTTCCGGTAGAAAGTGGAACTCGCTGTTGAAACGTTATCCTCTTGACGTCTCTTTAAATGGTCGTGATTTTGCTCCGCTTTAACTCCTTTCGAACGACGGAAACCACGCTTGCAGAACCGACGTTAACTTTTCAGCGAACATGGTTACAACGTGTCTCGCGGTGTCGCCAGTCAGATGCGTTTCGAACGCATCGACGTCCACTAGAAAACTAGAAAACGATAATACCTCGTGCCCGAACTGTGAGAAACCAAGGATCGCGCGTCGCGCAAGAAGAATTACTGCTTTCGTTGGTCTATCGAAGAAACGATAAATAGTCCCTCGTAATTCCATCGTGCGAAACACGTGGTCGGCCTATCGAAAAATGGCCACGAAACAAATCGTGCACGAGTTGGAGCGATCCGCGACGGAAACGTCTTACTTAAAGTATCGTTGCCATTTGCTTCGAAGCGACAGGGACACGATACGGAAAGCCTTGGGGATCGAGTCGTTAACCAACAGACCGTATAGGTAGGAGAGTACCAGAAACCGCGAAGAAAGGACGACGAACCGCGACACGGTCGTCGTAGAATCGAAGCACTGCAGCCGTGTCGGCCCAACAGACGTAACAACGGTGACCACCGAGAGAAATAGGAAACGGGATAAAGGAAACCCCTGGGCTATGGTTTGACAGCCGACCCGTGAAACCTGCCGATATGCGCGCTGTATTAGAACCCCGTCGGTCGAATCCGTGTGTTGGCGAGACTTCAAAAAATCCTGACACCGAACGCATCGCAACTCCACTCGTAATCCGATGTAGCTACACGCTAGAAGGACGTTCGTGTGCACTGGGGACCGGATACGCGCAGCTTTACGACTCAGCTAACCCCGCTGCGTCTCCTCTCGTCCTGGTCCACACACACGCGTGGCCATGTTTTCCTCGTCTCCGAGGGACGCGCCGCTTTCACGGAATTACGATCCATCTTGTCCGAGTTAATTCTCTTTGCAGACAGACGTGGCACTCAGTAATCCGATGAATTCGTTTTAATCGGTCGACTTGTCGGAAATTGGCGGATTCTACGCGGAATGCACGGTCGAACAGGCGCCTCGCGTCGTGAAATTTTTACCCGTCCGACGTTTCGATTCGAACGACGATCCTGGAGAAACAGGTAGACGCGGTTAATTGCAGCTTCAGAACTGCGCTGGCTGAAACGAAAGGTAGATTTGGTGTATTCCGTGGAACGAACGAGCTGTTTCACTAACATCGGAACAAAGTAGAAACGAATCGGTACTTATCAAGGAGAAAACATTGTCCAGCGTGGGGAAAAGATTAAGGACCGATATCCCTCGATCCACGCTGGAGAGGGCCGAAGAAACAAGGCGAATTAGCGGGAGATCGGGAGAAGAAGGCAGAACGGGCGGAATAGAAAAGGAATGGATACGGCAAGCATCGGCCGTGCGATTTCGGTTTCGTATCACATAGCGTTATCCCCTCGTAAAGTTGGCCACTCGTGCCACTAGCAGAAACTGTATGGCGGGCTCCGAGAGGGTTTTAATCGCGCGACGGACGAACGTATCGGTGAAATTACTGGAGAGCCCCGTCGACGTGCCTTTCGGTCCTGTCTGCCCCACGGCTCGGCTGCCACGGATCTAACAGATTTACCGGATACAACGTGCCGGGTTACGAAACTTCGAAACTGGCTAAGTTAATTGCCGGTCGCTCCCCCGCACGTACTCGTCTATCAGGCGACTCCAACTAGTAACCAACGAGGAAACCGCTGATTTCAGGCGTAAATTCAGCTGAAAATCCGTAACGTGGAACGATGAAAGAGGCCGCACGGAAGAAAATAGCCTGGCGATCAAAAGGCTGGAACGTGCTTTCAGACCCGGACGCTTAGCTGCGCCGCCCCGCACCGAGATCCACTCTGACTTTCGCCCTTTGCTGCGAATATGACAGCCCGTTCGCGCTTTGCCCTCGACGATCGACGCCGACCACGCTTCTGCCGCCTGTTATTTCCCAACCGTCCACCGTTTTGCTCCCATTCTTTTTCATTTTCTTCTTTCCGCGCTTCTCCTTTTATCCTCTTTTCCCTTCTTCTCTCGCCGAAGCGCCGCGTTTGCTGTCGAGTTCGGCTACGATTGGCAAACACAAATCTTACGTGGACGCGCGATACGCGCGTTCCACGCATTTCAAATTTCACGACGAAACGTACTCGACGACTCAACGTAACGTGGAAAACGCGACAAGATGTTCGAATTTGGAATTATGCGAGCGCGCTGGGTCGATCGGCATGCCATCCGCCAAACGCGCGGCAAATAAATCTGTCGGTGTAATTTTAACGAGCCGCGATACCGCTCGAGGATTATACGGGTAATTTAAATTCCGCTCGCTCGATCGACGCGACCGATGGTAGAGCAAATCGGACGAACGGTTTGTAACACGAGACATTAATAAAGTTGGTGGAGCCGCGGAAAGCGGATGGAAATGGAAATTTTCCGATTTTAATATCGGTGAATGCATCGAGAAGAAAGATCAAAAGGTTGACTGTTGATTAATTTGAGCGGCACGCGAGCCACGAGCCCCGAGCCCCGAGCGTCGCGATGCTCGCGTGCGCCGAAGCTACTGCGATCGAGCGAGCGTCGTAACCTCGGTAAATAACCCGTCGTATAATATTACGTACACTGATCAACGATTCGGAAAGGGAGTATTCGCTAACCGGGGCATCGCCCCACCGTCGTGCGAAAATAAACTAATTAGCCTTTGGGGACGTCGAGGCATGCCCCTCGACGCCCCAGCGGATTTCAAGTCGTCGATTTTACAGCTAGCTGCTGTTACGTTCGAACCGTTTGTAAACCAGTGACGCGCAATTTGGGATAGCGATTGCGATCGAAATCCGACCCCTCTCGAGAATCCTACGGAAAGAGAATTTCTTTCGCAGTGGTTGGTCTGGCCGATCCAAGTTTCGGCGCGCGTTGTCGCGATGCCTAATCGCTGCGTTGCCGATCGTCGTTGCCATTCGAACGCGCGGCGAGCGAACAGCCGTGAGTTTGCTCTGTACACTCGAGGCCTGAACTTAAAGGCTTAAGGACCTGTTTGCCGTTGCAGCTCGGCAGAAACGAATCTTCGGCGTTCGCCAGAGCTAAACCAGCGAATATTCGAGCGGCCTGCCTCGGAACGGTCGCTGAATTTCTGCTGAAAAATTAATCAACGCGGAACGTAGATCGCCAGTGATAAACACGTGAAAAACCATGCGCTGATGATGGGGGGGGGGGAAGAACGGCAACGGCAACGTTGTTGCCAAACGAATGTAATGAACGGGCAAATACGCGTTTGTTTGCAAGTACCCTACGGCGAGCAAATAACGTTACGCGAAATACGCGGCCCAGTTTCATCCTGTGTCTTCCTTTTATACAAACGCGTGAAAAATTTCGCGGAAATTCGCACTGGCGACGCAGAATCGGTGCGCGGAAGAAATCTGGCCGACTCCTGTTAATAAATTTCTTTCTTACAAAATTTTCCCCGTGGTTCGCGCTATCCAGCCTCCCGTGTTTCCATCTCCTCGCCAGGAATTTGGCAACAGAGTTTGCGAAAAGTTACGGGCGCCGACTGGAGAGAACGGCGAGACCGGTTTTTCTAAAATAAAACGATCCTGCGAAATAGACGCGACGAGTGCCACGGTCAGTCTTGGAAACTCGAGTCTCCGCGAAAACTGCTTCCGCTTCTGGCTATACGGACAAGTATATCAACGCGCGCCTTGCAACGCGTCTCGTGCCGTTTTTCTCCTATTCTGCTTGCACGTTTCTCAAAGAGAATACCTAATACCAAGGTGGTCTTCGCTTTACGCGTCTGTGCGATTCCCGCGATGGAAAAAACGTCGCGCTGTTCAGCAAACCAGCGTCCACGCAACGACAATACGTATACGACGATGCATAAATCAACGAATGTTCGCGTATAGAAACTTGTAAAAAAAATCCACTGTCGAAAAATAGAAAAATTCGTACTCGTGCAAAGATCAGCGGGAAACGAAACGATTTTCGACTCGTCACCAAGCGTTATAGTCATAGGAATGTAACGAAACGGCGCGCAAACAACCGACGCGAAACCATCGTGACGTAAAAGCATTTCGCGACAGGGAGCGCGGGTCCGAACGTAGCGAAAAAACAGCAGCCAGCCCGCTGTCGTTTCACCCAATGGGGGTGTTGTATCGATATGTCGAGGCAGCGTCGCTGAAACCTGCTGGTGGCAGAGAGCCAACGATAAGGGCCGCCATCTATCGACCGTAAGAGCCTCCTTTTGTATTAACGACGCTGTTCCGACTGTAATTGAGAGCCTCTGTACTCCGGCCCAACGTCGCCAGGTTATTAAATCCCGGGATATAAATTAGTTAATATTATCCACGCGCCGCTAGCTCTCACTCTTTTCTTCGCCAGAGAAATGGATTTTCCGCTAAACTTAAATTGCTTAGCGATCGCCGGATGTGAAAGTTTTATCGAGTTCGTCGATAAAGAGCTTTCGCGTACAACCGACCCGATCAACGTACCATCGACACGCGACAACTGCCAACGATTTACGACGGTTACGATGGTATTACCTTTTCTTCACGATACTTTTCTTTTTCTTTCTCTTCTTCCGCCGTATTTGAGTTGATCACTATGGTTGGTCGCTTTACGTCATCGTGTACGAGGGACACGCCGAATAAAGTTTGTGGAAAATCATTACTCCACGGATCCTTTTCATCGAGTGTTCCAAGATAGCCGTTAGTGGAATTTTCGACCTCGTTTAAGACCCATCAACGAGCTGAAATCTGCTCGCCAACTTTACTCGGAATTCAATGCTTTTCAATTACAAAGATTTTCCGGTTAACCGTTCCTTAATTAAACATGTAACTATACCGAAACGTTTAAATTACCTTTTGAACCTGGTATACAGGTCAAAGCTACTCCAGTTTACTCTGCTTTTTTCAGATCGTCCCTTTCAATTTCGCTGCGCGGAACGTCGGGAAAGGAACTCGAATACGAACGACACGAATAATTTGATAGAAAATCATCGTCGAAGCGAATTCGAAGCAAATTCGAAGCAAATTCGAAGCAAATTCGGGCCGAACGAATTCTCGCCTCGATTCGAAGCCAATATGCTTGTCCTTAAATTGGCTGTCCTCCTCGGCAGGATACCTACGAAATCGCAAATACGAGACCGACGATTCGTAGGAAAATCTGTGTGACCGCCGGTAATAAAATCTCCTATAATCGACGTTGGCCTGCTTACGTCAATCTGCTCGTGGCAGGTGTCCGACGATACAGGCTCAACGCGACATCAACCTCTTCGTTATAATCCGTACAAGCTTGGTCTCGTGTAACGGTAACGTTAGTCGTGTAATAGATATCGGCGTCGAAATCATTTCCCAATATATTTCCTGCGAAATTGCTTCGTAATTTCGTAGTAACACACCGACTGGCTATGTGCCACGTCACCGACTCGCCTACACCTCGCTATCTCTCCCTTAACGACAATTTTATTGAACCGAGCGATCGACCCAGCTCGCCCGGTAAATACCTTCGCTCCTCTGGACACACCGACGATAATTGACCCAGTTCGATATCCTTGTAAACCGACGCCAGGCGTTTCTTGCCTCGTAAAGACGAATCTTTCGAACGGTGTCATTCGCGTTCAATTCGTTTTTCTAGCGAGGGGTCTCGAATCTTTAAACGACGAGAAACCTAATCACTTTCAGACAACTTTCGTTTAAAGACGAAAGAACGTAAAGAACTGGGTTCGGCCTTCTCCCATCTGCGTATCTTTCGGGGAGTCGATTGCGATGGTCATCTCCTTTGTCGGATACGATTCGAATTGGTCGAATAAGCTGGCAAGTGCTAGATCCGTCTCATCTCCTTCTTCCGTCGAATATTAGCGCCACTACGAACGCATAAGCCGAAAAATCTTGCCACCGTATTACGCCGAAATATTAGACGATGTTCATTCGCAAGCGATAAAGCTTCGCTACTGTTCGCGATCGGCGCTGCTCTACTACGAAATATCAAATTTATCGCGTAGCCGCGTACACGGGAGAAGGAAAGAGATCGCAAGGGCGGTATTTACCCAATGCGAGAGACAGGCTACGAAAGACGAGCACGAGCGACTACAAAGTTCAATCGGGCTCGATGAAGCTTAACTTGCTCCGCGGAGAGCGGCCATTTGGAATTCGAGTGGCGTGTACGGTGTGCTCGGAGCGTTAACGAGTTCGATCGTCATCGTAAATAAGCAACCAGCGGTCCGAAAAGTCTCGCCACGGTCAAGAAGACTTAAGAAGCCGTTCGCGGAAGATGGACGGCGCCACCCGCTACTTCTCGGCCGGAAATTACAGTTGACTTAGCGCGGTCTCTCTGCCCTCGCTTCTCTCGATAGACAGAGAGAAGCGGGCGCGGGCGCATCGTAAAATCCAAGCGAAGAGAAAGAAAGAGAGAGAGAGAGGCGTCGCTCGTCGAAAAACTCAGATGCGATCTTTCGCGAGTTCGTCGACAGTTTCTGCCTCGCTGTTACGTTTCTACCGCCCCCGCTGTATTTCGAAACGGAAGGGGGGCGCGATTCCGTCTGTCGGCTCTCTTCCTGCACGCTTCGTTGTGCACCGTCGCGCGTATCTAGACGCTGGAAACGAGAATTATGAAAATTTCGTGGAGCAGTTGCGCCAACTCTTCTCGTTTCTCGCCATTGAAATCGCAGGTGTCAGGTCGCGCGATCGATACAACCCCCGTTAAAGGATCGAAACGATGTTCGTTTGCGATTCTAGGCAAAATCGTTTCCTATTTAGCGTGAAAGTTCCAATTGTTTCTCTCGTCTAATTAGCGCGCAAGCTTCTTCTCCTTTCCTTTCACTCGTTAGAAGCGAAATAGTTCAGAGATCCTCGCAGCGTTTCAAACATCCCGATGACTCTCTTCGTTCCATTGTCTTCGTCCAGTTGTCTTCGAAACGTTAATTTATTCGTTCGTTCTCCTCGTTGGCGTAAGCGCAAACGCGCTCGATCGGTTACCTCTATTTTCGTTTTTTTTCTCTGGGTAGCGCGTCGAGCGAAAAGCGGGTGTGAGTGGCTTGACGGCTCGAGAGAGTGCGATCGAGGATTCCCGATGTTCTTCTCTGACGGATCGTCGATATACGTAGAACGCGACGAGGTCCAACTCGATTTCGCGTCGCGCGTTTCAGAGGATATCAGCCCTTTTCTCTCGCGATCCAGCAAGAAACGACGAGCCGAGCGAAGGAGGAGGAGTCAACCTCGACTGCGGTATCTGCGCCGACGACGCGATCCGAACGTAGCGATTGGAAGGTCGCTTTAAGCGTTAATTTGGCGATCTCGCGATCGATCGAGATCGGTGTCGGGATCGGCGTAATACGCGCGTACGATCCCATATTACGAGCGAAAGACGATTAAAAGACTTCGCGCTCGTAACCGTAACACTGTCCGGGCATGGTTGTCCTTGGGTTTACGACGCCTGTCGCTCGAGATCCCATTGTCTCGAATCGATTATCCAACACTTTGCACCTGCTCCGATTAGTGCAACGTCGAGGAACAAAACAATGCAAGAACGATAAAACATAGGATATACATTAAATGATAAGGGATCGGGGCTTTGGCGCTACTTTGGCGGGGCTACTTTGGCGGCTTAAAAGAGACGAATACGTGGAATACGTCGATCGATCTCTCGTATCGAGGATACGGACTGGCGAACGTAAGACGGATCAAGTTTCGAGCAACGTTTCGAAAGGGCGAATAAATTGGAATTAACGCGGCTCGCTATAGGGCGAGTATACGGAAACCACGGGCTGCGATAATGTAACCCGCGGGATAAAGGCTTCCGCGTACGACTCGACGTACAATTGCCCTTTACAGTGTTGGCAGTGGAAAACGATCTGCGCACAGATCGGGGTGCGGCTTAATGCCAATTCACGGACAAAGGGTGACCGCGGACGAAAAAGAGAGCCACGGGATTCTTGGAGCGAGCGAGTAAAGTGAGAACGGCCGGCTGCGCCGTTTCTTTCGACGTTGCTCTCTCGATTCGGAGATAACAGCGCTGTGTGCCGCCGGACGATTAATAACCGACTCGAGATCTAGATACGAATAAGTATAAAAAGGTTGGATCTTGGTTTCGTCGTTCTTACGACCATATAACGCTTCGTAGGACGTGACGATGTGAAACGAAGAATCCCTTCAGAATGGAAAATGCCGCGACACGGACCGACGCGAAGGCCGACTTTGATACAAAGCCGAAGGTACTTGACTCCAACGACGTCGAGTATCGCTCAAGGGAGATCGGTCATGAAGTAAGGGAAAGAGGAGCACTCGTACGATCCTCGTCCCCCGTGCGATTAAATATCGCAGGGGTGCGGTCGATGGAGATCGTAAGAAGATTCGCGATAAAGCGATCGAAGCAGGCTTACGCCTGTAATCTTTGGAGGTACGTTAATATCGCGACTAAACGTCGTAACCTACGAAATCCGGAGAAGAGGGTCGCAGTTATTAATCGGGCAGCGATAATCGCCGGCTCCACGATATCCAACGAATTCATCCGCCCCCTCGTCCGTCGATACTCCGTCGTTCTTCGATCGTCGTTCTTAATTGCGCGTCTCAGGGGGACGAGAGCAACGCGTATCGCCACCACGCGTCGATCGACGAGGTATCGATTCGCTTCCGCGACCAGCGTCAAAGGCCGGGCCGACGAAACAACGTTATGCCACGCGTCGAGATTCGCGTTGCTCGGCGTCTTTCTCCGTGGGTCACGAAACCAAAAGGGAGGAAAAACACGAGGGATCCGTGAAAAGGCGTCGTTGTTCGATCAGCGTGTGTCCAACGATAAGCGAAGCGACGAGGACGCGACCTAACACCAACACGGGCAATTCCTTTTCCTCGGGTTTCTCGTTTTCTGGATGGACGATCCGGTCCGTAGTTTTTGATTCTCTACAGAGGAGTATACAAGTACTTGATTTGCAAAATGATTAGTTTAAAAGATATCTTAAATTTAACTTTTTTTTATTTTATTTTATTTTATTTCTTTTATTCCTTTTTTTATTTTATTTTACTTTTTATTCTATTTTTTTTATTATGTACCTTGCAATTCGTACAGCTGAACATTAAATTTAGTATTGTAGGACTTGTGTGAATGAGGAGGAAGGATAAGAGAGAGTTAACAAGTTTTTAAGCTTTCATTAGTTTTTATTCACCTACAGTCTTGACTAAGAATATACAATTCAGTACTAATATATATAGAAAAATACAAATATCCACATAAAACTGTACATACAATCATACATACGAAACCATACATACAAAACCAGACATACAAAACCAAACTTGACTAAGAATATACAATTCAGTAGTAATATATATAAAAAAAATACAAATATCCACATAAAACTGTACATACAACCATACATACAAAACCATACATACAAGAATTATTATACTTAGAAAAAAAGTGTCTGGCAATAGTAGCGATTATTCGGGATCGAGGTATCCCAACTCCAGCCAGTATGCTGCCATATCTCTTGCGGATTCTCCCGGCTCTCGGTCCAGCAGCAACCTTGCAGTTATTGCTTCTCCTGGAGAAGGATCGATGTTGACTAGGCTCCCTGTCCGTCTCAACATGGTGAATTGGGCCACTCGATGTCTCTTCCCTTGGATCGGTTGTTCTCGTACACCTGGCAGAACGATTTTTCTAGCCCACGGTGCCATTTTTGCCAAATTACGGGGCAGCAGCCGTATTGAATCGAGACATTGCTCGCTCTCTAACCCCCAATCGATTAGAAAGACGATGTAGCCAGTCATGGTCCTTTGTAAAAGGATGGCTCTTTCCCAAGCGCTAGATTCCTTAAAATCTACTAGCACGGCGACTAGCATGCCTGTTCTTAAACTTTTCGCCTTCGGCAAGTACTCCACGGGATGTTCCATCATCTTCAAATTGAGTGTTTGGGTTATCTTCGGCCATCCAGCCAAACGAACCCACATGGTGGTAAGTGACTCGACTCGAACCACCCGGACGGGAACTCCTTCTCGGAACCGATCGTTTGTCTTTTGTAAAATCTCCATGGTATACTAGATTTGGAAAAAATTTCGAATGTTAATGTTCGACTATACTGATCTGCCTAGTTTACGTGTCTATGTCGGATGGTGCTGGCTCCGCCGGGAATCGGACCCCCCTTTATATACCAGCAGCACCGACCTTGGAGAGGACCCCCTTTATATATCAGCTGCACCGACCTTAGAGAGGACCCCTTTAAATATCAGCAGCACCGACCTTGGAGAGAACCCCCTTTATATATCAGCTGCACCGACCTTAGAGAGGACCCCTTTAAATATCAGCAGCACCGACCTTGGAGAGGTACTCGGTCACCGTTTAAGCTAAACGCACGTTTTCGTTTGTCTTTTTTCACGCTTTTCTTGTCCTCGCAATATTTTATAACAGTGTTATCAATACATACAGGCAAAATATATAGTCTATTTTTGATACACAAGTGTCAGATATCAATTATTGCTTTCCGTTAAAATAAATATATCATTATTAGATGCTCTTTTTAATATTCCGATCCGCATCCTTACAATATTTTACAATTTTTAACCTAAAAATGTCGCTAGAAAATAGAAAACGAAAAACAATTTGAAAAGCACTAGCTCGCTTGAATGTGAAAATTGTGACGTGGGTGTATGTGCTTTGCCCTGCTTTAAAATATATCACACTCAATTGTATTATTAATAATTAAAGTAAATTATTAAAGTTCACGTATATGTATCGTACCTTTAAGAAAAATTAACATTTAATTATCCAATGTGCTTGCGTAGAGAACAGCATTATCCGCCACATATTGCGGTGCAGTATCGTTTACGCGTAGTTCGCGTCAAACCCTGCCCTACGAAGGAACGTCCCCGCACAAAATTCAATCGTACCTAAGACGTTAAACCGATCCTTTGCAAGTTTTCTTCAAAGAGATACGCTATACGAGTTGTTTGATTGATATCCGAAAAGTTTCTTTCTGTTTATGAGGAAATAATAGACGCACAATGTTATTTGCTTTATATCGTTTTGTCGCATTACGTACGATCCATTTTGTTCTATTGAGATAAACACCGAGACATTTCACAGACTTGGTTTCACGTTTGTACGGAGGTGCTTTATTGTAAAAACGACGTTTGCGAAAAAAGACATTTTTCGGACAACCTAATATATTTCATACGATGCTGTTGCCAAGAAATATTTATTAACGAAATGCTAAAAACTGTTATTTGCAAACAAATACTAGGGGAAATTGTTTTATCCGCTTTTACACGCAGAAGAATTTTACTGCTCAATAATATTGCTATTGGAACGAACGAGCCGTTTCGCTAACATCGGAACGAAGTAGAAACGAATCGGTACTTATCAAGGAGAAAACCTTGTCCAGCGTGGGGAAAAGTTTAAGGACCGATGTCCCTCGATCCACGCTGGAGACGGCCGATGAAACAAGGCGAATTAGCGGGAGATCGGGAGCAGAAGGCAGAACGGGCGGAATAGAAAAGGAATGGATACGGCAAGCTTCGGCCGTGCGATTTCGTATCACGTAGCGTTATCCCCTCGTAAAGTTGGCCACTCGTGCCACTAGCAGAAACTGTATGGCGGGCTCCGAGAGGATTTTAATCGCGCGACGGTCGAACGTATCGGTGAAATTACTGGAGAGCCCCGTCGACGTGCCTTTCGTTCCTGTCTGCCCCACGGCTCGGCTGCCACGGATCTAACAGATTGACCGGATCCAACGTGCCGGGTTACGAAACTTCGAAACTGGCTAGAATCGACTGCTAAGTTAATTGCCGGTCGCTCCCTCGCACCTACTCGTCTATCAGGCGACTCCAACTAGTAACCAACGAGGAAACCGCTGATGTCAGGCGTAAATTCAGCTGAAAATCCGTAGCGTGGAACGATGAAAGAGGCCGCACGGAAGAAAATAGCCTGGCGATCAAAAGGCTGGAACGTGCTTTCAGACCCGAACGCTTAGCTGCGCCGCCCCGCACCGAGATCCACTTTGACTTTCGCCCTTTGTTGCGAATATGACAGCCCGTTCGCGCTTTACCCTCGACGATCGACGCCGACCACGCTTCTGCCGCCTGTTATTTCCCAACCGTCCACCGTTTTGCTCCCCTTCTTTTTCATTTTCTTCTTTCCGCTCTTCTCCTTTTATCCTCTTTTCCCTTCTTCTCTCGCCGAAGCGCCGCGTTTGCTGTCGAGTTCGGCTACGATTGGCAAACACAAATCTTACGTGGACGCGCGATACGCGCGTTCCACGCATTTCAAATTTCACGACGTAACGTACTCGACGACTCAACGTAACGTGGAAAACGCGACAAGATGTTCGAATTTGGAATTATGCGAGCGCGCTGGGTCGATCGGCATGCCATCCGCCAAACGCGCGGCAAATAAATCTGTCGGTGTAATTTTAACGAGCCGCGATACCGCTCGAGGATTATACGGGTAATTTAAATTCCGCTCGCTCGATCGACGCGACTGATGGAACGACGATGAGCCGGCTGAGCCGAGATGAAATGATAAATTAGCGAATGAAACAGCCAAGTATAATGGAATGCCCGGTTAAATATAGAGCGTTTTAAACCGATTAACAGATAACTGCAAATTAGATCGTCCATTAACGCGGTTCGTCCACGTTCGAGCGGCATCGTTCGAGAATTAGTCGGAGAATTAGTCCGAGAATTAGTCAGAATACCCTCCGATCGATCGTTTTTCCCCCCGAAATCTCGCATTCAATCTGTTTCGATTCGCCATTCGCGCGATCCGAATTTAAGTTTCACGAATGTAAATACGAACGAGCCGTACGTACCACTGACTATCGCACGATCGCTGTGGCAAAACGCTGGCGTACAATTAGCGCTATTTGCCGTTACGTGAAATATATTGTAAACGTTATTGCTCGCGCGTGGAAACTCGCTACTTCGCGCAGCCAGTCGAACTGTTCGATATTTATAGTTAGTCGACAAATACCGCGTACCTATCGTCGAGATTCTACGCAAGCATTGCGCGCGATAGAAACCCCTTCTATATCGTGCAATTGTCGTATCGAATAGCCGCTGCTCGAATTTCGCGCTGCGAATCGCATTCAAAAAATTTTATTTTTCTGGAAATCGAACGTGCAGATTTTTTTTTTAATTCAAACGACCTAACCCGAGCAGTTAGATTGGCCGAATTTCGTTCTCTTTGGAAACTTTGAGACCTCCGAACAACCCGTCTCTAGATGTCTACGATAACTTTGAAATTCCTAAATTCCAATTAATAAGTAAAAACCGGAACGACCAAAATTCCCTGGACCGCGTAATCCGCATGAAAATACAAATTCAGCGTCGAATTCGAAGAGATAGATGAAAGAGGGATTCGATGGTAGAGCAAATCGGACGAACGGTTTGTAACACGAGACATTAATAAAGTTGGTGGAGCCGCGGAAAGCGGATGGAAATGGAAATTTTCCGATTTTAATATCGGCGAATGCATCGGGACGCGAGAAGAAAGATCAAAAGGTTGACTGTTGATTAATTTGAGCGGCACGCGAGCCACGAGCCCCGAGCCCCGAGCGTCGCGATGCTCGTGTAACGTCAATTCATATCAGAGACCAGGCCACACACCACGGACAGGATGGCACCCAGATGTCTGCATATCCTTGGCGCGCACCCTCAATAGTCTTAAGTGCCCACCAGGGGTCCTTGGCATTTTTATAGTTAAGGTCCTTCGGACCAAGCGATTATTTCCTGTCTTAAATTTCCCTTTACGTTTATTGTCTACC
Organism: Bombus huntii; assembly: GCF_024542735.1. Lineage (NCBI taxonomy): Eukaryota > Metazoa > Arthropoda > Insecta > Hymenoptera > Apidae > Bombus > Bombus huntii. The sequence goes on along the minus strand of NW_026099328.1, from coordinate 203,163 downwards.
ACGTGTTAGCTTAGAAAGTTGGTTTCCTCCACATCTGGTATGTTCCGTTGGCAACTTTCTCGCGAGGGCGGCTAAAACCCTTCCTGGTCCACCAACCGTCCTATTATCCAATCGGAGATGGTGTCTACTGCCCTCACTTCCTTAACCAAAATTGTCATCAACAAATCCGATAGTCCCGTGTCCTTAGACACACCCACCCCTAGCTTTCCTCAGACACAGTATCGTCAGTAAAACTGCACTTATTCTGTATCCTTAGAATAGTCAACATATCTATGTCGGTCTCTACTCTTATAAGTCGCGTAGTTAATGTATTGTTGTAACTAAGTCTTACATAACGTGGTTGGAGTGAATTGTGATTTATGTTAATTCAGTGCGTGTTACATTGTGATTGCTGAATTCATAATAAAGGTTGATTAAAACCAAGTAAATAGTTGTGTTACGACTCAACTATATTTTATTTTCACCGACCAACCCAAAAATTACGTGACATTTTGGCGATCCGTGCCAGGATCCATCAGCTTCGAGAAAACGAAATTACGCATTTCGGGCTACGGTCAACTTCGAAGATTGAGGATCAACGGACCACTGCAACAGAGCAGACACCTCTGACGTTTCGACAAAGGAACACCGCAACGGCACCTTTCCTACGGGCTAAACGATCAAGGTGAGCGAACGCTGAACTCTTTTGTCAAATAGCACAGACAGCACAAGTAGTATAACAATGACAACGCCACAAGAAAGTAATACCGAAATGGTCGACGCCGCTTCAACTAGTAGTGGGATAGACCCAACGGTTAGGGCTTTGTTAGACGCATGGCAGAAGGAACGCGAGACTTCCACGCAACGATTTAACCGATTCGAAGCAGAGATCGCACGAATAAACGATAAGTTAGCAAGAATACAAACGAGAACTGTATCAAAGGCCACTATTAAAGAAGCGACTAGTGGGAGTTGTCAGGATAGTTTAGTTTCTAATAGTTTGAACAAAAGCTTGGAGACGAAAAACGTTACTGTAGAAAATGATATTGGAGTAACGGGTGTAATAGCAACTGATGAAGCGAAACATAGAGGCAGACCTAGGAGATCGGATATAGTCGAAGTCAAAAAAGATGAAGATACAAGGAAGATCCTACAAAATGAGAAGGGTGGATTAGCAGAACAAAGAAAACTCGAAGAAGATACAAAAGAAGAAACTGCAGAGACAGAAGTCAATTCAAAAGGTATATTAAATAATAAGTGCGATTTACTTGATACCGAAAGAGCTATTGAAATTAATGATACGGTTCAAGATATTAAATTTACTGAAGGTAGAAGCCGCACTCAAAATGATATGGAAGATGTAGTAGAAGATTCACAAGAATTATCTAATAAAAGTAAGTTATCAGAAATAAGGACTGCATTTAACAAAATTGAATATACAAAAACTATTTTACGGAATAAAAAGAATTCATTAGAAAGAGAAAGGGGAGTAAGGGAAAAGAAGAAAATGTACAGACAGAAATTACCGCAAAAAATATACCAGACGATAAATGTGATTTACTTTAGAAAAAAAAGAGAGAAAGAACGAAAGAAAGAAAAAAAAATCAAGTTATAATAGAAGGGTTTGATGACCCAGGAATATTCTTTTTCGATAACTACTCGATAGGTGAATTTAATAAGACGCGAACTAATTTTCAACATTCGAAGAAGAAGTTTATGGAATTTATTACACGATTCCACGAGGGAAACTCCAATTACAAATATAGAGATATTTTAAAACGTAATTATAATTTGGGTCAATCATGGATAGAAATTAATTTGGAAGATCTGACAGCTTTCGATGAATCACTCGCAAAAAAAAAAAAAAAAAGGTTTACAAGCGCCCAATTGAATATTCACCTATTTTGGAAGCAGCGGCAAGAGATTTAGCGGATGAACTTACAGCTCCAACACCACCAGAGGAAGGAAAAATTGAAGACATACAAATTTTATTATCTACAGGAAATGTACGACAGAACAATTGGCGGAAGGAGAGCTTTTTGATAAAATTAAATATTATAAAGAGAAGGATAGCCAGGTACCAAAACTCAAAGAAGAACAGAATAAATGGAGAAGTTTAGGAAAACCGATCACAGGAAAACTTGAAGAAGAAAAATCCCGTCGAAAAACAACCTCAAGATGTAAATCATTCTCAAGACCGTCCATAGAACAATCTTGAAGAAAAACTAAGATTTTGGAGGACCAAAATCAATCTAAGAAGGGGGGTATGTAACGTCAATTCATATCAGAGACCAGGCCACACACCACGGACAGGATGGCACCCAGATGTCTGCATATCCTTGGCGCGCACCCTCAATAGTCTTAAGTGCCCACCAGGGGTCCTTGGCATTTTTATAGTTAAGGTCCTTCGGACCAAGCGATTATTTCCTGTCTTAAATTTCCCTTTACGTTTATTGTCTACCACGTGTTAGCTTAGAAAGTTGGTTTCCTCCACATCTGGTATGTTCCGTTGGCAACTTTCTCGCGAGGGCGGCTAAAACCCTTCCTGGTCCACCAACCGTCCTATTATCCAATCGGAGATGGTGTCTACTGCCCTCACTTCCTTAACCAAAATTGTCATCAACAAATCCGATAGTCCCGTGTCCTTAGACACACCCACCCCTAGCTTTCCTCAGACACAGTATCGTCAGTAAAACTGCACTTATTCTGTATCCTTAGAATAGTCAACATATCTATGTCGGTCTCTACTCTTATAAGTCGCGTAGTTAATGTATTGTTGTAACTAAGTCTTACATAACGTGGTTGGAGTGAATTGTGATTTATGTTAATTCAGTGCGTGTTACATTGTGATTGCTGAATTCATAATAAAGGTTGATTAAAACCAAGTAAATAGTTGTGTTACGACTCAACTATATTTTATTTTCACCGACCAACCCAAAAATTACGTGACATTTTGGCGATCCGTGCCAGGATCCATCAGCTTCGAGAAAACGAAATTACGCATTTCGGGCTACGGTCAACTTCGAAGATTGAGGATCAACGGACCACTGCAACAGAGCAGACACCTCTGACGTTTCGACAAAGGAACACCGCAACGGCACCTTTCCTACGGGCTAAACGATCAAGGTGAGCGAACGCTGAACTCTTTTGTCAAATAGCACAGACAGCACAAGTAGTATAACAATGACAACGCCACAAGAAAGTAATACCGAAATGGTCGACGCCGCTTCAACTAGTAGTGGGATAGACCCAACGGTTAGGGCTTTGTTAGACGCATGGCAGAAGGAACGCGAGACTTCCACGCAACGATTTAACCGATTCGAAGCAGAGATCGCACGAATAAACGATAAGTTAGCAAGAATACAAACGAGAACTGTATCAAAGGCCACTATTAAAGAAGCGACTAGTGGGAGTTGTCAGGATAGTTTAGTTTCTAATAGTTTGAACAAAAGCTTGGAGACGAAAAACGTTACTGTAGAAAATGATATTGGAGTAACGGGTGTAATAGCAACTGATGAAGCGAAACATAGAGGCAGACCTAGGAGATCGGATATAGTCGAAGTCAAAAAAGATGAAGATACAAGGAAGATCCTACAAAATGAGAAGGGTGGATTAGCAGAACAAAGAAAACTCGAAGAAGATACAAAAGAAGAAACTGCAGAGACAGAAGTCAATTCAAAAGGTATATTAAATAATAAGTGCGATTTACTTGATACCGAAAGAGCTATTGAAATTAATGATACGGTTCAAGATATTAAATTTACTGAAGGTAGAAGCCGCACTCAAAATGATATGGAAGATGTAGTAGAAGATTCACAAGAATTATCTAATAAAAGTAAGTTATCAGAAATAAGGACTGCATTTAACAAAATTGAATATACAAAAACTATTTTACGGAATAAAAAGAATTCATTAGAAAGAGAAAGGGGAGTAAGGGAAAAGAAGAAAATGTACAGACAGAAATTACCGCAAAAAATATACCAGACGATAAATGTGATTTACTTTAGAAAAAAAAGAGAGAAAGAACGAAAGAAAGAAAAAAAAATCAAGTTATAATAGAAGGGTTTGATGACCCAGGAATATTCTTTTTCGATAACTACTCGATAGGTGAATTTAATAAGACGCGAACTAATTTTCAACATTCGAAGAAGAAGTTTATGGAATTTATTACACGATTCCACGAGGGAAACTCCAATTACAAATATAGAGATATTTTAAAACGTAATTATAATTTGGGTCAATCATGGATAGAAATTAATTTGGAAGATCTGACAGCTTTCGATGAATCACTCGCAAAAAAAAAAAAAAAAAGGTTTACAAGCGCCCAATTGAATATTCACCTATTTTGGAAGCAGCGGCAAGAGATTTAGCGGATGAACTTACAGCTCCAACACCACCAGAGGAAGGAAAAATTGAAGACATACAAATTTTATTATCTACAGGAAATGTACGACAGAACAATTGGCGGAAGGAGAGCTTTTTGATAAAATTAAATATTATAAAGAGAAGGATAGCCAGGTACCAAAACTCAAAGAAGAACAGAATAAATGGAGAAGTTTAGGAAAACCGATCACAGGAAAACTTGAAGAAGAAAAATCCCGTCGAAAAACAACCTCAAGATGTAAATCATTCTCAAGACCGTCCATAGAACAATCTTGAAGAAAAACTAAGATTTTGGAGGACCAAAATCAATCTAAGAAGGGGGGTATGTAACGTCAATTCATATCAGAGACCAGGCCACACACCACGGACAGGATGGCACCCAGATGTCTGCATATCCTTGGCGCGCACCCTCAATAGTCTTAAGTGCCCACCAGGGGTCCTTGGCATTTTTATAGTTAAGGTCCTTCGGACCAAGCGATTATTTCCTGTCTTAAATTTCCCTTTACGTTTATTGTCTACCACGTGTTAGCTTAGAAAGTTGGTTTCCTCCACATCTGGTATGTTCCGTTGGCAACTTTCTCGCGAGGGCGGCTAAAACCCTTCCTGGTCCACCAACCGTCCTATTATCCAATCGGAGATGGTGTCTACTGCCCTCACTTCCTTAACCAAAATTGTCATCAACAAATCCGATAGTCCCGTGTCCTTAGACACACCCACCCCTAGCTTTCCTCAGACACAGTATCGTCAGTAAAACTGCACTTATTCTGTATCCTTAGAATAGTCAACATATCTATGTCGGTCTCTACTCTTATAAGTCGCGTAGTTAATGTATTGTTGTAACTAAGTCTTACATAACGTGGTTGGAGTGAATTGTGATTTATGTTAATTCAGTGCGTGTTACATTGTGATTGCTGAATTCATAATAAAGGTTGATTAAAACCAAGTAAATAGTTGTGTTACGACTCAACTATATTTTATTTTCACCGACCAACCCAAAAATTACGTGACACTCGCGTGCGCCGAAGCTACTGCGATCGAGCGAGCGTCGTAACCTCGGTAAATAACCCGTCGTATAATATTACGTACACTGATCAACGATTCGGAAAGGGAGTTTCGCTAACCGGGGCATCGCCCCACCGTCGTGCGAAAATAAACTAATTAGCCTTTGGGGACGTCGAGGCATGCCCCTCGACGCCCCAGCGGATTTCAAGTCGTCGATTTTACAGCTAGCTGCTGTTACGTTCGAACCGTTTGTAAACCAGTGACGCGCAATTTGGGATAGCGATTGCGATCGAAATCCGACCCCTCTCGAGAATCCTACGGAAAGAGAATTTCTTTCGCAGTGGTTGGTCTGGCCGATCCAAGTTTCGGCGCGCGTTGTCGCGATGCCTAATCGCTGCGTTGCCGATCGTCGTTGCCATTGGAACGCGCGGCGAGCGAACAGCCGTGAGTTTGTTCTGTACACTCGAGGCCTGAACTTAAAGGCTTAAGGACCTGTTTGCCGTTGCAGCTCGGCAGAAACGAATCTTCGGCGTTCGCCCGAGCTAAACCAGCGAATATTCGAGCGGCCTGCCTCGGAACGGTCGCTGAATTTCTGCTGAAAAATTAATCAACGCGGAACGTAGATCGCCAGTGATAAACACGTGAAAAACCATGCGCTGATGATGGGGGGGGGGGGGGGAAGAACGGCAACGGCAACGTTGTTGCCAAACGAATGTAATGAACGGGCAAATACGCGTTTGTTTGCAAGTACCCTACGGCGAGCAAATAACGTTACGCGAAATACGCGGCCCGGTTTCATCCTGTGTCGTCCTTTTATACACACGCGTGAAAAATTTCGCGGAAATTCGCACTGGCGACGCAGAATCGGTGCGCGGAAGAAATCTGGCCGACTCCTGTTAACAAATTTCTTTCTTACAAAATTTACCCGTGGACCGCGCTATCCAGCCGCCCGTGTTTCCATCTCTTCGCCAGGAATTTGGCAACAGAGTTTGCGAAAAGTTACGGGCGCCGACTGGAGAGAACGGCGAGACCGGTTTTTCCAAAATAAAACGATCCTGCGAAATAGACGCGACGAGTGCCACGGTCAGTCTTGGAAACTCGAGTCTCCGCGAAAACTTCTTCCGCTTCTGGCTATACGTACAAGTATATCAACGCGCGCCTTGCAACGCGTCTCGTGCCGTTTTTCTCCTATTCTGCTTGCACGTTTCTCAAAGAGAATACCTAATACCAAGGTGGCGTTCGCTTTACGCGTCTGTGCGATTCCCGCGATGGAAAAAACGTCGCGCTGTTCAGCAAACCAGCGTGCAAGCAACGACAATACGTATACGACGTTGCATAAATCAACGAATGTTCGCGTATAGAAACTTGTAAAAAAAAATCCACTGTCGAAAAATAGAAAAATTCGTACTCGTGCAAAGATCAGCGGGAAACGAAACGATTTTCGACTCGTAACCAAGCGTTATAGTCATAGGAATGTAACGAAGCGGCGCGCAAACAACCGACGCGAAACCATCGTGACGCAAAAGCATTTCGCGACAGGGAGCGCGGGTCCGGCCGTAGCGAAAAACCAGCAGCCAGCCCGCTGTCGTTTCACCCAATGGGGGATTGTATCGATATGTCGAGGCAGCGTCGCTGAAACCTGCTGGTGGCAGAGAGCCAACGATAAGGGCCGCCATCTATCGACCGTAAGAGCCTCCTTTTGTATTAACGACGCTGTTCCGACTGTAATTGAGAGCCTCTGTACTCCGGCCCAACGTCGCCAGGTTATTAAATCCCGGGATATAAATTAGTTAATATTATCCACGCGCCGCAAGCTCGCACTCTTTTCTTCGCCAGAGAAATGGATTTTCCGCTAAACTTAAATTGCTTAGCGATCGCCGGATGTGAAAGTTTTATCGAGTTCGTCGATAAAGAGATTTCGCGTACAACCGACCCGATCAACGTACCATCGACACGCGACAACTGCCAACGATTTACGACGGTTACGATGGTATTACCTTTTCTTCACGATACTTTTCTTTTTCTTTCTCTTCTTCCGCCGTATTTGAGTTGATCACTATGGTTGGTCGCTTTACGTCATCGTGTACGAGGGACACGCCGAATAAAGTTTGTGGAAAATCATTACTCCACGGATCCTTTTCATCGAGTGTTCCAAGATAGCCGTTAGTGGAATTTTCGACCTCGTTTAAGACCCTTCAACGAGCTGAAATCTGCTCGCCAACTTTACTCGGAATTCAATGCTTTTCAATTACAAAGATTTTCCGGTTAACCGTTCCTTAATTAAACATGTAACTATACCGAAACGTTTAAATTACCTTTTGAACCTGGTATACAGGTCAAAGCTACTCCAGTTTACTCTGCTTTTTTCAGAACGTCCCTTTCAATTTCGCTGCGCGGAACGTCGGGATAGGAACTCGAATACGAACGACACGAATAATTTGATAGAAAATCATCGTCGAAGCGAATTCGAAGCAAATTCGAAGCAAATTCGAAGCAAATTCGGGCCGAACGAATTCTCGCCTCGATTCGAAGCCAATATGCTTGTCCTTAAATTGGCTGTCCTCCTCGGCAGGATACCTACGAAATTGCAAATACGAGACCGACGATTCGTAGGAAAATCTGTGTGACCGCCGGTAATAAAATCTCCTATAATCGACGTTGGCCTGCTTACGTCAATCTGCTCGTGGCAGGTGTCCGACGATACAGGCTCAACGCGACATCAACCTCTTCGTTATAATCCGTACAAGCTTGGTCTCGTGTAACGGTAACGTTAGTCGTGTAATAGATATCGGCGTCGAAATCATTTCCCAATATATTTCCTGCGAAATTGCTTCGTAATTTCGTAGTAACACACCGACTGGCTATGTGCCACGTCACCGACTCGCCTACACCTCGCTATCTCTCCCTTAACGACAATTTTATTGAACCGAGCGATCGATCCGGCTCGCCCGGTAAATACCTTCGCTCCTCTGGACACACCGACGATAATTGACCCAGTTCGATATCCTTGTAAACCGACGCCAGGCGTTTCTTGCCTCGTAAAGACGAATCTTTCGAACGGTGTCACTCGCGTTCAATTCGTTTTTCTAGCGAAGGGTCTCGAATCTTTAAACGACGAGAAACCTAATCACTTTCACACAACTTTCGTTTAAAGACGAAAGAACGTAAAGAACTGGGTTCGGCCTTCTCCCATCTGCGTATCTTTCGGGGAGTCGATTGCGATGGTCATCTCCTTTGTCGGCAAGTGCTAGATCCGTCTCATCTCCTTCTTCCGTCGAATATTAGCGCCGCTACGAACGCATAAGCCGAAAAATCTTGCCACCGTATTACGCCGAAATATTAGACGATGTTCATTCGCAAGCGATAAAGCTTCGCTACTGTTCGCGATCGGCGCTGCTCTACTACGAAATATCAAATTTATCGCGTAGCCGCGTACACGGGAGAAGGAAAGAGATCGCAAGGGCGGTATTTACCCAATGCGAGAGACAGGCTACGAAAGACGAGCACGAGCGACTACAAAGTTCAATCGGGCTCGATGAAGCTTAACTTGCTCCGCGGAGAGCGGCCACTTGGAATTCGAGTGGCGTGTACGGTGTGCTCGGAGCGTTAACGAGTTCGATCGTCATCGTAAATAAGCAACCAGCGGTCCGAAAAATCTCGCCACGGTCAAGAAGGCTTAAGAAGCCGTTCGCGGAAGATGGACGGCGCCACCCGCTACTTCTCGGCCGGAAATTACAGGTGACTTAGCGCGGTCTCTCTGCCCTCGCTTCTCTCGACAGACAGAGAGAAGAGGGCGCGGGCGCATCGTAAAATCCAAGCGAAGAGAAAGAAAGAGAGAGAGAGAGGCGTCGCTCGTCGAAAAACTCAGATGCGATCTTTCGCGAGTTCGTCGACAGTTTCTGCCTCGCTGTTACGTTTCTACCGCCCCCGCTGTATTTCGAAACGGAAGGGGGGCGCGATTCCGTCTGTCGGCTCTCTTCCTGCACGCTTCGTTGTGCACCGTCGCGCGTATCTAGACGCTGGAAACGAGAATTATGAAAATTTCGTGGAGCAGTTGCGCCAACTCTTCTCGTTTCTCGCCATTGAAATCGCAGGTGTCAGGTCGCGCGATCGATACAACCCCCGTTAAAGGATCGAAACGATGTTCGTTTGCGATTCTAGGCAAAATCGTTTCCTATTTAGCGTGAAAGTTCCAATTGTTTCTCTCGTCTAGTTAGCGCGCAAGCTTCTTCTCCTTTCCTTTCACTCGTTAGAAGCGAAATAGTTCAGAGATCCTCGCAGCGTTTCAAACATCCCGATGACTCTCTTCGTTCCATTGTCTTCGTCCAGTTGTCTTCGAAACGTTAATTTATTCGTTCGTTCTCCTCGTTGGCGTAAGCGCAAACGCGCTCGATCGGTTACCTCTATTTTCGTTTTTTTCTCTGGGTAGCGCGTCGAGCGAAAAGCGGGTGTGAGTGGCTTGACGGCTCGAGAGAGTGCGATCGAGGATTCCCGATGTTCTTCTCTGACGGATCGTCGATATACGTAGAACGCGACGAGGTCCAACTCGATTTCGCGTCGCGCGTTTCAGAGGATATCAGCCCTTTTCTCTCGCGATCCAGCAAGAAACGACGAGCCGAGCGAAGGAGGAGGAGTCAACCTCGACTGCGGTATCTGCGCCGACGACGCGATCCGAACGTAGCGATTGGAAGGTCGCTTTAAGCGTTAATTTGGCGATCTCGCGATCGATCGAGATCGGTGTCGGGATCGGCGTAATACGCGCGTACGATCCCATATTACGAGCGAAAGACGATTAAAAGACTTCGCGCTCGTAACCGTAACACTGTCCGGGCATGGTTGTCCTTGGGTTTACGACGCCTGTCGCTCGAGATCCCATTGTCTCGAATCGATTATCCAACACTTTGCACCTGCTCCGATTAGTGCAACGTCGAGGAACAAAACAATGCAAGAACGATAAAACATAGGATATACATTAAATGATAAGGGATCGGGGCTTTGGCGCTACTTTGGCGGGGCTACTTTGGCGGCTTAAAAGAGACGAATACGTGGAATACGTCGATCGATCTCTCGTATCGAGGATACGGACTGGCGAACGTAAGACGGATCAAGTTTCGAGCAACGTTTCGAAAGGGCGAATAAATTGGAATTAACGCGGCTCGCTATAGGGCGAGTATACGGAAACCACGGGCTGCGATAATGTAACCCGCGGGATAAAGGCTTCCGCGTACGACTCGACGTACAATTGCCCTTTACAGTGTTGGCAGTGGAAAACGATCTGCGCACAGATCGGGGTGCGGCTTAATGCCAATTCACGGACAAAGGGTGACCGCGGACGAAAAAGAGAGCCACGGGATTCTTGGAGCGAGCGAGTAAAGTGAGAACGGCCGGCTGCGCCGTTTCTTTCGACGTTGCTCTCTCGATTCGGAGATAACAGCGCTGTGTGCCGCCGGACGATTAATAACCGACTCGAGATCTAGATACGAATAAGTATAAAAAGGTTGGATCTTGGTTTCGTCGTTCTTACGACCATATAACGCTTCGTAGGACGTGACGATGTGAAACGAAGAATCCCTTCAGAATGGAAAATGCCGCGACACGGACCGACGCGAAGGCCGACTTTGATACAAAGCCGAAGGTACTTGACTCCAACGACGTCGAGTATCGCTCAAGGGAGATCGGTCATGAAGTAAGGGAAAGAGGAGCACTCGTACGATCCTCGTCCCCCGTGCGATTAAATATCGCAGGGGTGCGGTCGATGGAGATCGTAAGAAGATTCGCGATAAAGCGATCGAAGCAGGCTTACGCCTGTAATCTTTGGAGGTACGTTAATATCGCGACTAAACGTCGTAACCTACGAAATCCGGAGAAGAGGGTCGCAGTTATTAATCGGGCAGCGATAATCGCCGGCTCCACGATATCCAACGAATTCATCCGCCCCCTCGTCCGTCGATACTCCGTCGTTCTTCGATCGTCGTTCTTAATTGCGCGTCTCAGGGGGACGAGAGCAACGCGTATCGCCACCACGCGTCGATCGACGAGGTATCGATTCGCTTCCGCGACCAGCGTCAAAGGCCGGGCCGACGAAACAACGTTATGCCACGCGTCGAGATTCGCGTTGCTCGGCGTCTTTCTCCGTGGGTCACGAAACCAAAAGGGAGGAAAAACACGAGGGATCCGTGAAAAGGCGTCGTTGTTCGATCAGCGTGTGTCCAACGATAAGCGAAGCGACGAGGACGCGACCTAACACCAACACGGGCAATTCCTTTTCCTCGGGTTTCTCGTTTTCTGGATGGACGATCCGGTCCGTAGTTTTTGATTCTCTACAGAGGAGTATACAAGTACTTGATTTGCAAAATGATTAGTTTAAAAGATATCTTAAATTTAACTTTTTTTTATTTTATTTTATTTTATTTCTTTTATTCCTTTTTTTATTTTATTTTACTTTTTATTCTATTTTTTTTATTATGTACCTTGCAATTCGTACAGCTGAACATTAAATTTAGTATTGTAGGACTTGTGTGAATGAGGAGGAAGGATAAGAGAGAGTTAACAAGTTTTTATGCTTTCATTAGTTTTTATTCACCTACAGTCTTGACTAAGAATATACAATTCAGTACTAATATATATAGAAAAATACAAATATCCACATAAAACTGTACATACAATCATACATACGAAACCATACATACAAAACCAGACATACAAAACCAAACTTGACTAAGAATATACAATTCAGTAGTAATATATATAAAAAAAATACAAATATCCACATAAAACTGTACATACAACCATACATACAAAACCATACATACAAGAATTATTATACTTAGAAAAAAAGTGTCTGGCAATAGTAGCGATTATTCGGGATCGAGGTATCCCAACTCCAGCCAGTATGCTGCCATATCTCTTGCGGATTCTCCCGGCTCTCGGTCCAGCAGCAACCTTGCAGTTATTGCTTCTCCTGGAGAAGGATCGATGTTGACTAGGCTCCCTGTCCGTCTCAACATGGTGAATTGGGCCACTCGATGTCTCTTCCCTTGGATCGGTTGTTCTCGTACACCTGGCAGAACGATTTTTCTAGCCCACGGTGCCATTTTTGCCAAATTACGGGGCAGCAGCCGTATTGAATCGAGACATTGCTCGCTCTCTAACCCCCAATCGATTAGAAAGACGATGTAGCCAGTCATGGTCCTTTGTAAAAGGATGGCTCTTTCCCAAGCGCTAGATTCCTTAAAATCTACTAGCACGGCGACTAGCATGCCTGTTCTTAAACTTTTCGCCTTCGGCAAGTACTCCACGGGATGTTCCATCATCTTCAAATTGAGTGTTTGGGTTATCTTCGGCCATCCAGCCAAACGAACCCACATGGTGGTAAGTGACTCGACTCGAACCACCCGGACGGGAACTCCTTCTCGGAACCGATCGTTTGTCTTTTGTAAAATCTCCATGGTATACTAGATTTGGAAAAAATTTCGAATGTTAATGTTCGACTATACTGATCTGCCTAGTTTACGTGTCTATGTCGGATGGTGCTGGCTCCGCCGGGAATCGGACCCCCCTTTATATACCAGCAGCACCGACCTTGGAGAGGACCCCCTTTATATATCAGCTGCACCGACCTTAGAGAGGACCCCTTTAAATATCAGCAGCACCGACCTTGGAGAGAACCCCCTTTATATATCAGCTGCACCGACCTTAGAGAGGACCCCTTTAAATATCAGCAGCACCGACCTTGGAGAGGTACTCGGTCACCGTTTAAGCTAAACGCACGTTTTCGTTTGTCTTTTTTCACGCTTTTCTTGTCCTCGCAATATTTTATAACAGTGTTATCAATACATACAGGCAAAATATATAGTCTATTTTTGATACACAAGTGTCAGATATCAATTATTGCTTTCCGTTAAAATAAATATATCATTATTAGATGCTCTTTTTAATATTCCGATCCGCATCCTTACAATATTTTACAATTTTTAACCTAAAAATGTCGCTAGAAAATAGAAAACGAAAAACAATTTGAAAAGCACTAGCTCGCTTGAATGTGAAAATTGTGACGTGGGTGTATGTGCTTTGCCCTGCTTTAAAATATATCACACTCAATTGTATTATTAATAATTAAAGTAAATTATTAAAGTTCACGTATATGTATCGTACCTTTAAGAAAAATTAACATTTAATTATCCAATGTGCTTGCGTAGAGAACAGCATTATCCGCCACATATTGCGGTGCAGTATCGTTTACGCGTAGTTCGCGTCAAACCCTGCCCTACGAAGGAACGTCCCCGCACAAAATTCAATCGTACCTAAGACGTTAAACCGATCCTTTGCAAGTTTTCTTCAAAGAGATACGCTATACGAGTTGTTTGATTGATATCCGAAAAGTTTCTTTCTGTTTATGAGGAAATAATAGACGCACAATGTTATTTGCTTTATATCGTTTTGTCGCATTACGTACGATCCATTTTGTTCTATTGAGATAAACACCGAGACATTTCACAGACTTGGTTTCACGTTTGTACGGAGGTGCTTTATTGTAAAAACGACGTTTGCGAAAAAAGACATTTTTCGGACAACCTAATATATTTCATACGATGCTGTTGCCAAGAAATATTTATTAACGAAATGCTAAAAACTGTTATTTGCAAACAAATACTAGGGGAAATTGTTTTATCCGCTTTTACACGCAGAAGAATTTTACTGCTCAATAATATTGCTATTGGAACGAACGAGCCGTTTCGCTAACATCGGAACGAAGTAGAAACGAATCGGTACTTATCAAGGAGAAAACCTTGTCCAGCGTGGGGAAAAGTTTAAGGACCGATGTCCCTCGATCCACGCTGGAGACGGCCGATGAAACAAGGCGAATTAGCGGGAGATCGGGAGCAGAAGGCAGAACGGGCGGAATAGAAAAGGAATGGATACGGCAAGCTTCGGCCGTGCGATTTCGTATCACGTAGCGTTATCCCCTCGTAAAGTTGGCCACTCGTGCCACTAGCAGAAACTGTATGGCGGGCTCCGAGAGGATTTTAATCGCGCGACGGTCGAACGTATCGGTGAAATTACTGGAGAGCCCCGTCGACGTGCCTTTCGTTCCTGTCTGCCCCACGGCTCGGCTGCCACGGATCTAACAGATTGACCGGATCCAACGTGCCGGGTTACGAAACTTCGAAACTGGCTAGAATCGACTGCTAAGTTAATTGCCGGTCGCTCCCTCGCACCTACTCGTCTATCAGGCGACTCCAACTAGTAACCAACGAGGAAACCGCTGATGTCAGGCGTAAATTCAGCTGAAAATCCGTAGCGTGGAACGATGAAAGAGGCCGAACGGAAGAAAATAGCCTGGCGATCAAAAGGCTGGAACGTGCTTTCAGACCCGAACGCTTAGCTGCGCCGCCCCGCACCGAGATCCACTTTGACTTTCGCCCTTTGTTGCGAATATGACAGCCCGTTCGCGCTTTACCCTCGACGATCGACGCCGACCACGCTTCTGCCGCCTGTTATTTCCCAACCGTCCACCGTTTTGCTCCCCTTCTTTTTCATTTTCTTCTTTCCGCTCTTCTCCTTTTATCCTCTTTTCCCTTCTTCTCTCGCCGAAGCGCCGCGTTTGCTGTCGAGTTCGGCTACGATTGGCAAACACAAATCTTACGTGGACGCGCGATACGCGCGTTCCACGCATTTCAAATTTCACGACGTAACGTACTCGACGACTCAACGTAACGTGGAAAACGCGACAAGATGTTCGAATTTGGAATTATGCGAGCGCGCTGGGTCGATCGGCATGCCATCCGCCAAACGCGCGGCAAATAAATCTGTCGGTGTAATTTTAACGAGCCGCGATACCGCTCGAGGATTATACGGGTAATTTAAATTCCGCTCGCTCGATCGACGCGACTGATGGAACGACGATGAGCCGGCTGAGCCGAGATGAAATGATAAATTAGCGAATGAAACAGCCAAGTATAATGGAATGCCCGGTTAAATATAGAGCGTTTTAAACCGATTAACAGATAACTGCAAATTAGATCGTCCATTAACGCGGTTCGTCCACGTTCGAGCGGCATCGTTCGAGAATCAGTCGGAGAATTAGTCCGAGAATTAGTCAGAATACCCTCCGATCGATCGTTTTCCCCCCCGAAATCTGGCATTCAATCTGTTTCGATTCGCCATTCGCGCGATCCGAATTTAAGTTTCACGATTGTGAATACGAACGAGCCGTGCGTACCACTGACTATCGCACGATCGCTGTGGCAAAACGCTGGCGTACAATTAGCGCTATTTGCCGTTACGTGAAATATATTGTAAACGTTATTGCTCGCGCGTGGAAACTCGCTACTTCGCGCAGCCAGTCGAACTGTTCGATATTTATAGTTAGTCGACAAATACCGCGTACCTATCGTCGAGATTCTACGCAAGCATTGCGCGCGATAGAAACCCCTTCTATATCGTGCAATTGTCGTATCGAATAGCCGCTGCTCGAATTTCGCGCTGCGAATCGCATTCAAAAAATTTTATTTATCTGGAAATCGAACGTGCAGATTTTTTTTTTTAATTCAAACGACGTAACCCGAGCAGTTAGATTGACCGAATTTCGTTCTCTTTGGAAACTTTGAGACCTCCGAACAACCCGTCTCTAGATGTCTACGATAACTTTGAAATTCCTTGTAAATTCGACCAATCGCGGGGAGACGTACTCGCGAGGAGAGTCGTCAACGGGGGTCGTAAATCCCCGTTACGATTATAACAATCGACACCACGAATTGATCGATCCCCTGATTTCCTTTGAGAAAATGAGGGGTGATTGAGTTGGTATAACACTGGGATTCACAGTATTATAAAGTATATATTTCCAAGCACTTAGTTACAAAAGATTTGCGTGAAGAATGCGACTCTCGCGCTATGTGCAGACTGCCGCGTTAGGCGTTAGTTGGTAGACCGTCGCGTTAGGCGTTAGTTGGGAGACCGTCGCGTTAGGCGTTAGTTGGGAGACTGTCGCGTTAGGCGTTAGCTGGTAGACCGTTTGTCGCTCTTTTGTTTAATACGGAAGAAAGTTCGGTGTGGGTGTGCCCCTGTGCATAAAGAACGCGGATTCGTTGGTCCCACTTTCGTTAGGAAAAGTGAGGGTAACGAACCGCGGTGTCGATTGGTCATGCTGCACTACTGCTCGAAGGGATGAGTAGGGAGTCTTCTACCATCGTGGTGCGTAAATGACTGTGTGTATGAGAAAACCTAGCCTGTTTTATTACAGGGCTATTCGGGTTTTCCTAATGGGTGCATACCCGCTTTCTCCGCGTTTTAAAGGCGACTAATAAACCCAAGGACACCTCTAAAACCGACTGTGTTTCGAGCATATTTTGGCTTGCAATTCTTCAAGACAATCGGATTGAAGACATATGGCGAAACAATGCAGGGAAATGAAAGTTATGGTGGGTCCTTAGGTTTATTGAGGGTCGAAGTGCCGTTACGCAGGTCGGTTGTTGTCCGGTCGCGCGGGCTGGCGAGCAGATGTTTTAGGCGTCGTAACATCCTCCCCCCGTTGAGAGGGCACCGATCAAATTCTGGCTGTGGAGTCTGGTGTGTCGTTGGTGACCTCCTTCGCTCCGTGTGGGCGTTCGGCCTCGTCTGGATCTGGGTGGATGGGTAAGGGGACCAGTCTTTTGACGCCGCGGTCCAGGATGCTTGTTGCCGTCTGCACGGTAGCGGTCCGGATGATTCCGTCGGCTCCTGGATGGACCTTGATTACGCGGCCCAAAGGCCACTGCATAGAGGGCACGTTGTCCTCCCTGAGGATTACTACGGTGCCTTCATGAATGTTGTGTTTGCCCTTGTCCCATTTGCTGCGGCGGGTTAACTCGTTTAGGTATTCTCGATACCATCGGCTCCAGAAGTGCTGCTTAATCTGGTGAATGCGCTGCCAACTGGATAGCCGTCCTGATGGAACTGTCCTGAAATCACGCTCCCGTAAACTGGTTAGGGTATCACCGATTAGAAAATGACCGGGAGTGAGGACAGGGGGATCTTTCGGATCGGATGAGATGGGAGTCAGTGGGCGTGAATTGAGAATGGCCTCAATTTCGATCACAAGGGTGTTGAGGTGTTCAAAGGTCAGGAGCTCCGTGCCGACCACGCGGATGAGATGGCGTTTGAACGATTTAACTGCGGCTTCCCATAAGCCGCCAAAATGTGGTGAGTTCGGAGGATTAAAACGCCATTGTATTTGTCGGTCGGCGAGAAAATTCTGTACCCTATCCTGGTGGTCGTCGGACTGCAATAGGGTCCGGAGTTCTTGCAGCTCCCGATTAGCCCCGACGAAATTGGTGCCGTTGTCGGTGAGGATCGTTGCGCAGTATCCTCGCCGCGAGATGAAACGGCGTAGCGCGGCCAAGAAGGCGTCGGTGGTTAGGTCGCTGACTAACTCTATGTGGACCGCCTTTGTCGCCAGACAAACGAATATGGCGGCGTACGTCTTGATTTTACGTCGGTTGCGGTCCCTCCTCTCCTTGATGTAGAATGGGCCGCAGTAGTCGATTCCGACGTTCCTGAACGGCCGCGATTCGGTAATACGCGCCTCTGGCAAATCACCCATCAAGTATTCCACTGGTGGAGGGTTGGCTCTGCAGCAGCGGACGCACCTTCTGAGAGTGCGCCATACCTGGCTACGGCCGTCGATCGGTCAATAGCGCAGTCTCATCGCGTATAGGGTAGCTTGGGTCCCTGTGTGATGATTGTTCCGGTGCTCTTGTTCTATAATTAGCTCTGTCACCGGGGATTTCGGTAGGATGATCGGGTGTTTTTGGCTGAAGGGTATGGCGGAGTTGGTTAGTCGCCCTCCTACCCGGAGTAGCCCATCTTCGTCGAGGAAGGGGTTTAATGGCTGTAGTTTCCCTCCAACGTCCTCGCATCGATTTTTTTGGAGGATCCGAATTTCAGGCGCGAAATGCTGGGATTGTAAGATTTTTATTAGCCTGTTGTGCGCTGCGGTCAGTTCGTCTGTGGTGAGATGGGCAGTTCGGTGTTGCTTATGTCTCCATAGAAGACACCGGGCGACGATTCTTATTAGTCTTGGCCAAGACGAGTAGCGATGGAGGAGAGTGTTGTCGTTAACACTCGTCCTCAGACAGATCGTCTTCTTTTGCTCCGGGAGGTCGACTACCGGTATCGGGCTCCAAACCGGCCAATAGCTTTCGCTTTGCAGGAGCCACCTTGGCCCGTTTTTCCAAATGGACGGACATAGGAATTCCTTGGGCGTCTGGCCTCGGGAGATGAGATCCGCTGGATTATCGTCGGTAGGCACATGACGCCAGTCGGAGATATTGGTCTTGGTCTGTATCTCAGCGACTCGATTCGCCACAAATGTTTTCAAGGTGTGCGGCGAAGACCTGATCCAATGGAGTACGATGGTGGAGTCAGTCCAGTAGACTATCCGCGATATCTTGGTCGTCAGGGCCTGTTGTATTGACGAAATCAAGGACGTCAAAATAAGTGCCCCACTTAATTCGAGACGTGGTATGGAGAGCGATTTGAGCGGCGCTACCTTCGACCGCGCCGTGAGGAGTCGAGTCCAAATATTGTTCTTTCGGTCAGTCGTCCGCACGTAGACGCACGCCCCATATGCCCTTTCGCTAGCGTCACAGAATCCGTGGAGCTCAATTTTCGTTGCGGATTCTAGGATGGTCTTCCGAGGGAACCTTACCGCATTTAACAACGGCAATTGGGTGTGGTATTTGATCCATGCTGTGTGTACGTCTGACGGAAGGGATTCGTCCCAATCTACCTTCAATGTCCAGACTTGTTGCAAAATCATTTTTGCTCGAACGATTACCGGCGCGAGCAATCCTAGTGGATCATATATTTGTGCGATGACTGAGCTGATTGATCGCTTTGTGATTCGGGAAGTGTCACTGTTCGTCTTGACCGAATATAGTATGGTATCGTCGGCTGAATCCCAAAAGACGCCGAGTGTTTTTAACGTGGATGACTCACCGAGATGTAATTTCTGCTTGGTGTCTTCCTCAGGTAGCCCTCTCAGCAGATCCCGATCGTTTGAGGCCCATTTGCGGATATTTAGACCGGCTAGCTTAAGTAATCTCGTGAGATCATTCCTGATTGATAGGGCTTCGTCCTTCGTATCGGCTCCGGTCAACGCATCGTCGACATAGAAGTCTCGCCGTAGGATCTGCGCTGCTCTCGGAAATCGAGGTCCCTCGTCCTCTGCCAACTGTTTGAGACATCGGATGGCCAGATACGGGGCTGCGGATAGACCGAACGTTACGGTGTTGAGTCGGTAAGTTTCGATCTCTCCGTTGTCGGCACGCCACAGAATCTTTTGGTAGGGACGATCTTCTGGACGTAGGAGGAATTGGCGGTACATCTTCTCGATGTCGCCGGTAAGGACATATTGAAATGACCGGAATCTCAATAGGATGTTCCTCAGGTCTTCTTGTAATTTCGGACCCGTATGAAGGGCGTCGTTTAGAGACACTCCCGTGGTACTTGAAGCTGAGCCGTCGAACACAACCCGTAGCTTGGTGGTGTCGCTCGATTCCTTGGTCACGCCGTGATGTGGTAAATAATATCCGTGGTCGGTGGCGTGATCCGTGTTGATCTTTGTCATGTGACCCAAGTCTAAATATTCTTGAATCACAGCACTATACGCGGTTTCATATTGTTTGTCGCGTTGGAATCGGCGATGAAGAGAGGCGAGCCTGCTCATTGCAGTGGCCTTCGATGACCCTAGTGAGGAAAGCTTTTCGTTGAACGGTAATGCAACGATGTATCTGCCTTCCTTGGTTCGTCGGACATGGTTTCGGAAATGTTCTTCACATAGTCGTTCCGATTCCGAAAGATGAGTAGTGGCCTGTCCCTCGTCGATCTCCCAAAACCGTGCGAGGTCCTCTTGCAGAGCCGTTGTGGTTGCGTGGAACGTATTTATCGCGGTTTGGGACGTGGGACTCCCCCCGATTACCCAGCCGAAGCGTGTTTTTTGTAGACGTAGTTCAGGTTCGCCTGGTTGTGCCAGATTGACCTGCCCGATACACAGCGACGCGAATGTTGATCCGGTACTAAGTAAAACATCGATCGGGGCTGGGCAATGGAATTGTGGATCGGCTAGATGAATATTTCTGGGTAATCCCAGACTCGAGGGATCGATGGGCTCGCTTGGTACGAGGATCGATATGGCCGGGATAACAAGAAATCTCAATGTCTTCTTGTACTCGCCGTCCGTCGACGTGATGGTGGCCGTGGTGTAACGTTTTGCCGTGGTGCTCAAATTGTCGAGGGCTCCGATCTGGATCGCACATCTCCTTTGCCTTATACCGAGGGAGTTCGCGAGCCTGTCGGTCATGAAGTTCATGCTCGACCCAGTGTCGAGTAAGGCTCGGGCTCGGATTGGTTGTGCCTGTTTGTTCAAAACCTTGATCTGTGCTGTGGCCAACAGATCATAATGCAGAGGGGTGTGGGGAGATGTGTTTGTTAGTCCGATCCCCCTTGCTGTCGTAGTCTCGGACAGTCAGTTTTGCCCCGGTTGGGACTTGGATGAAGAGGTTGGGGTGGTGTTCCGGATCCGGGCTGAGCGTGACTCGTACGAGGAATGCTCTTTCGTACCTCTTGGAACCGAAGATGTATGCTTCCGTGAAGTATCGGATGTTCGCCTCGATTTGTGGGACGACCGCGACTTCGATGATCCCGATGGGGATTGTTCGGTGGAGGCTCGCTTGTGTGATGAACGACTGCCCGACGATCGACCGCTCGGTGCGCGACTGCCCGACGACCGACCGCTCGATGCGCGACTGTCCGACGACCGACTGCTCGGCGACCAACCGCTTGCCGACCGACCGCTCGACGATCGACCGCTCGACGATCGACCGCTCGAAGATCGACCGCTCGACGACCATGAATCTACCTGGGTTTTTTCGCGGTGTAGATACGTATGGTGTCGGTGACCGCAGATACGACACGAACCCGATGTACACTGTGTCGGCGAATGTCCTGTGCCTAGGCAATTTATGCACAACGATGCCTTCTTCACGATTTGAAAACGTTTGGTCGCTGATTTGGCCTTGAATATTTTGCAGTGTCTGATCTCGTGATGTCCGTTGCAGGTCGGACACACCACCGTTCTGCTGGTTGTAGCAAGGGTTCGCCCATGCGGTATGGTTGTTCGCTGACTGCGGTGTTTGTGTGTTGACCCTTTTGATTCCTTCTCTTTAGAGAGGAATTGAGTCCCGTTCGCCCGTGTTTTGAGAAAGTCTATCAGATGCTGATAGGATGGCACCTTTTGGCGGGGCAGTGTGCGTTGCCATTTACGCAGGCTGGACGCGGGCAACTTCGACGCGATCAATTCGATCATCGCTATGTTTGAAGTGACGGGCTCCTTTAGATGTTCGAGCGCCTTTAGATTTACGCTGATGGTTTCCAACAAATCCTCTAGGGCCTCTGGAGTTTCCCTTTTGATTTCCGGATAATTACGCATCAGATTCCAATGGCGCATGCAGATTTGGAGGGGGCAATTGAACTTGTCCTTCAGTGTATCAAGCGCGATGGAATAGTTGGCCTCTGTGAGTTCTAATGACTGGATACTCTGTGCGGCCCGTCCAGTTATAGATGAGCGTAGATGCTGGAACTTTTGGACATTCGTCAAACCTTCGTTAAGGTCCACTATGGATGTGAACGTGTCGTAGAAATAGGTCCAATTCTCGAGGGCACCGTCGAATTGGGGCACGCGGACCTCTGGAACGGTGGTCGGCTCTGGTTTCCGGCACGTCTCACCTCTTGTTGTAGTCGACGGGGTTGTTGCTGATATTTGCTCAAAGAGCTCTCGGAACCGCATGTCAAGCTCCCGATGCTCTTGCGATAACGAATCTACCCGCGCATCTTCCCCCTCATCTACCACACCTAACTCTTCTTGAACCTCGAGTATCCTCCTCCAAAGCTCATCGAACGAGCTGCGGCAAGATGCTAGGAAGATTCTGTTTGCCTTCCCAGACGCTTCGTACTCATCGAGTTCGCGCCTTATGGTTGCAAGTCGACGGGCTAGGACGCCTCGTCTCCGCCGTAACGTGCTGATTGATTCAGCTTGGGCCATGTTTGATTTTGATAATGAACGCCCTTACCTTGATCAAATGGACGTTGATCTGGGATTCTGTTGCTAATCGTTACGATGCGGCGTGGGCTCGTGTAGATGCTGCGCGACGGAGGTGCTTCTCTCCGATGGCGGTTCCCTTGCTCAGTTGACTAAGTGGTTGGAACTTGGATCTCACGCGACACTGTATAGTCACTGGTCAGTGCACTTTTTGGTGGCACGAGATCCGGCTCGAAGGACCATGTAAATTCGACCAATCGCGGGGAGACGTACTCGCGAGGAGAGTCGTCAACGGGGGTCGTAAATCCCCGTTACGATTATAACAATCGACACCACGAATTGATCGACCCCCTGATTTCCTTTGAGATAATGAGGGGTGATTGAGTTGGTATAACACTGGGATTCACAGTATTATAAAGTATATATTTCCAAGCACTTAGTTACAAAAGATTTGCGTGAAGAATGCGACTCTCGCGCTATGTGCAGACTGCCGCGTTAGGCGTTAGTTGGTAGACCGTCGCGTTAGGCGTTAGTTGGGAGACCGTCGCGTTAGGCGTTAGTTGGGAGACTGTCGCGTTAGGCGTTAGCTGGTAGACCGTTTGTCGCTCTTTTGTTTAATACGGAAGAAAGTTCGGTGTGGGTGTGCCCCTGTGCATAAAGAACGCGGATTCGTTGGTCCCACTTTCGTTAGGAAAAGTGAGGGTAACGAACCGCGGTGTCGATTGGTCATGCTGCACTACTGCTCGAAGGGATGAGTAGGGAGTCTTCTACCATCGTGGTGCGTAAATGACTGTGTGTATGAGAAAACCTAGCCTGTTTTATTACAGGGCTATTCGGGTTTTCCTAATGGGTGCATACCCGCTTTCTCCGTGTTTTAAAGGCGACTAATGAACCCAAGGACACCTCTAAAACCGACTGTGTTTCGAGCATATTTTGGCTTGCAATTCTTCAAGACAATCGGATTGAAGACATATGGCGAAACAATGCAGGGAAATGAAAGTTATGGTGGGTCCTTAGGTTTATTGAGGATCGAAGTGCCGTTACGCAGGTCGGTTGTTGTCCGGTCGCGCGGGCTGGCGAGCAGATGCTTTAGGCGTCGTAACATTCCTAAATTCCAATTAATAAGTAAAAACCGGAACGACCAAAATTCCCTGGACCGCGTAATCCGCATGAAAATACAAATTCAGCGTCGAATTCGAAGAGATAGATGAAAGAGGGATTCGATGGTAGAGCAAATCGGACGAACGGTTTGTAACACGAGACATTAATAAAGTTGGTGGAGCCGCGGAAAGCGGATGGAAATGGAAATTTTCCGATTTTAATATCGGCGAATGCATCGGGACGCGAGAAGAAAGATCAAAAGGTTGACTGTTGATTAATTTGAGCGGCACGCGAGCCACGAGCCCCGAGCCCCGAGCGTCGCGATGCTCGCGTGCGCCGAAGCTACTGCGATCGAGCGAGCGTCGTAACCTCGGTAAATAACCCGTCGTATAATATTACGTACACTGATCAACGATTCGGAAAGGGAGTTTCGCTAACCGGGGCATCGCCCCACCGTCGTGCGAAAATAAACTAATTAGCCTTTGGGGACGTCGAGGCATGCCCCTCGACGCCCCAGCGGATTTCAAGTCGTCGATTTTACAGCTAGCTGCTGTTACGTTCGAACCGTTTGTAAACCAGTGACGCGCAATTTGGGATAGCGATTGCGATCGAAATCCGACCCCTCTCGAGAATCCTACGGAAAGAGAATTTCTTTCGCAGTGGTTGGTCTGGCCGATCCAAGTTTCGGCGCGCGTTGTCGCGATGCCTAATCGCTGCGTTGCCGATCGTCGTTGCCATTGGAACGCGCGGCGAGCGAACAGCCGTGAGTTTGCTCTGTACACTCGAGGCCTGAACTTAAAGGCTTAACGACCTGTTTGCCGTTGCAGCTCGGCAGAAACGAATCTTCGGCGTCCGCCCGAGCTAAACCAGCGAATATTCGAGCGGCCTGCCTCGGAACGGTCGCTGAATTTCTGCTGAAAAATTAATCAACGCGGAACGTAAATCGCCAGTGATAAACACGTGAAAAACCATGCGCTGATGATGGGGTGGGGGGGGGGGGGGGTGGAAAGAACGGCAACGGCAACGTTGTTGCCAAACGAATGTAATGAACGGGCAAATACGCGTTTGTTTGCAAGTACCCTACGGCGAGCAAATAACGTTACGCGAAATACGCGGCCCGGTTTCATCCTGTGTCGTCCTTTTATACACACGCGTGAAAAATTTCGCGGAAATTCGCACTGGCGACGCAGAATCGGTGCGCGGAAGAAATCTGGCCGACTCCTGTTAATAAATTTCTTTCTTACAAAATTTACCCGTGGACCGCGCTATCCAGCCGCCCGTGTTTCCATCTCTTCGCCAGCAATTTGGCAACAGAGTTTACGAAAAGTTACGGGCGCCGACTGGAGAGAACGGCGAGACCGGTTTTTCTAAAATAAAACGATCCTGCGAAATATACGCGACGAGTGCCACGGTCAGTCTTGGAAACTCGAGTCTCCGCGAAATCTCCTTCCGCTTCTGGCTATACGTACAAGTATATCAACGCGCGCCTTGCAACGCGTCTCGTGCTGTTTTTCTCCTATTCTGCTTGCACGTTTCTCAAAGAGAATACCTAATACCAAGGTGGCCTTCGCTTTACGCGTCTGTGCGATTCCCGCGATGGAAAAAACGTCGCGCTGTTCAGCAAACCAGCGTCCACGCAACGACAATACGTATACGACGATGCATAAATCAACGAATGTTCGCGTATAGAAATTTGTAAAAAAAATCCACTGTCGAAAAATAGAAAAATTCGTACTCGTGCAAAGATCAGCGGGAAACGAAACGATTTTCGACTCGTAACCAAGCATTATAGTCATAGGAATGTAACGAAACGGCGCGCAAACAACCGACGCGAAACCATCGTGACGCAAAAGCATTTCGCGACAGGGAGCGCGGGTCCGACCGTAGCGAAAAACCAGCAGCCAGCCCGCTGTCGTTTCACCCAATGGGGGATTGTATCGATATGTCGAGGCAGCGTCGCTGAAACCTGCTGATGGCAGAGAGCCAACGATAAGGGCCGCCATCTATCGACCGTAAGAGCCTCCTTTTGTATTAACGACGCTGTTCCGACTGTAATTGAGAGCCTCTGTACTCCGGCCCAACGTCGCCAGGTTATTAAATCCCGGGATATAAATTAGTTAATATTATCCACGCGCCGCTAGCTCGCACTCTTTTCTTCGCCAGAGAAATGGATTTTCCGCTAAACTTAAATTGCTTAGCGATCGCCGGATGTGAAAGTTTTATCGAGTTCGTCGATAAAGAGCTTTCGCGTACAACCGACCCGATCAACGTACCATCGACACGCGACAACTGCCAACGATTTACGACGGTTACGATGGTATTACCTTTTCTTCACGATACTTTTCTTTTTCTTTCTCTTCTTCCGCCGTATTTGAGTTGATCACTATGGTTGGTCGCTTTACGTCATCGTGTACGAGGGACACGCCGAATAAAGTTTGTGGAAAATCATTACTCCACGGATCCTTTTCATCGAGTGTTCCAAGATAGCCGTTAGTGGAATTTTCGACCTCGTTTAAGACCCATCAACGAGCTGAAATCTGCTCGCCAACTTTACTCGGAATTCAATGCTTTTCAATTACAAAGATTTTCCGGTTAACCGTTCCTTAATTAAACATGTAACTATACCGAAACGTTTAAATTACTTTTTGGACCTGGTATACAGGTCAAAGCTACTCCAGTTTACTCTGCTTTTTTCAGATCGTCCCTTTCAATTTCGCTGCGCGGAACGTCGGGAAAGGAACTCGAATACGAACGACACGAATAATTTGATAGAAAATCATCGTCGAAGCGAATTCGAAGCAAATTCGAAGCAAATTCGAAGCAAATTCGGGCCGAACGAATTCTCGCCTCGATTCGAAGCCAATATGCTTGTCCTTAAATTGGCTGTCCTCCTCGGCAGGATACCTACGAAATCGCAAATACGAGACCGACGATTCGTAGGAAAATCTGTGTGACCGCCGATAATAAAATCTCCTATAATCGACGTTGGCCTGCTTACGTCAATCTGCTCGTGGCAGGTGTCCGACGATACAGGCTCAACGCGACATCAACCTCTTCGTTATAATCCGTACAAGCTTGGTCTCGTGTAACGGTAACGTTAGTCGTGTAATAGATACTTTCGATGTCGGCGTCGAAATCATTTCCCAATATATTTCCTGCGAAATTGCTTCGTAATTTCGTAGTAACACACCGACTGGCTATGTGCCACGTCACCGACTCGCCTACACCTTGCTATCTCTCCCTTAACGACAATTTTATTGAACCGAGCGATCGACCCAGCTCGCCCGGTAAATACCTTCGCTCCTCTGGACACACCGACGATAATTGACCCAGTTCGATATCTTTGTAAACCGACGCCAGGCGTTTCTTGCCTCGTAAAGACGAATCTTTCGAACGGTGTCATTCGCGTTCAATTCGTTTTTCTAGCGAGGGGTCTCGAATCTTTAAACGACGAGAAACCTAATCACTTTCAGACAACTTTCGTTTAAAGACGAAAGAACGTAAAGAACTGGGTTCGGCCTTCTCCCATCTGCGTATCTTTCGGGGAGTCGATTGCGATGGTCATCTCCTTTGTCGGATACGATTCGAATTGGTCGAATAAGCTGGCAAGTGCTAGATCCGTCTCATCTCCTTCTTCCGTCGAATATTAGCGCCACTACGAACGCATAAGCCGAAAAATCTTGCCACCGTATTACGCCGAAATATTAGACGATGTTCATTCGCAAGCGATAAAGCTTCGCTACTGTTCGCGATCGGCGCTGCTCTACTACGAAATATCAAATTTATCGCGTAGCCGCGTACACGGGAGAAGGAAAGAGATCGCAAGGGCGGTATTTACCCAATGCGAGAGACAGGCTACGAAAGACGAGCACGAGCGACTACAAAGTTCAATCGGGCTCGATGAAGCTTAACTTGCTCCGCGGAGAGCGGCCATTTGGAATTCGAGTGGCGTGTACGGTGTGCTCGGAGCGTTAACGAGTTCGATAGTCATCGTAAATAAGCAACCAGCGGTCCGAAAAGTCTCGCCACGGTCAAGAAGACTTAAGAAGCCGTTCGCGGAAGATGGACGGCGCCACCCGCTACTTCTCGGCCGGAAATTACAGGTGACTTAGCGCGGTCTCTCTGCCCTCGCTTCTCTCGATAGACAGAGAGAAGCGGGCGCGGGCGCATCGTAAAATCCAAGCGAAGAGAAAGAAAGAGAGAGAGAGAGGCGTCGCTCGTCGAAAAACTCAGATGCGATCTTTCGCGAGTTCGTCGACAGTTTCTGCCTCGCTGTTACGTTTCTACCGCCCCCGCTGTATTTCGAAACGGAAGGGGGGCGCGATTCCGTCTGTCGGCTCTCTTCCTGCACGCTTCGTTGTGCACCGTCGCGCGTATCTAGACGCTGGAAACGAGAATTATGAAAATTTCGTGGAGCAGTTGCGCCAACTCTTCTCGTTTCTCGCCATTGAAATCGCAGGTGTCAGGTCGCGCGATCGATACAACCCCCGTTAAAGGATCGAAACGATGTTCGTTTGCGATTCTAGGCAAAATCGTTTCCTATTTAGCGTGAAAGTTCCAATTGTTTCTCTCGTCTAGTTAGCGCGCAAGCTTCTTCTCCTTTCCTTTCACTCGTTAGAAGCGAAATAGTTCAGAGATCCTCGCAGCGTTTCAAACATCCCGATGACTCTCTTCGTTCCATTGTCTTCGTCCAGTTGTCTTCGAAACGTTAATTTATTCGTTCGTTCTCCTCGTTGGCGTAAGCGCAAACGCGCTCGATCGGTTACCTCTATTTTCGTTTTTTTCTCTGGGTAGCGCGTCGAGCGAAAAGCGGGTGTGAGTGGCTTGACGGCTCGAGAGAGTGCGATCGAGGATTCCCGATGTTCTTCTCTGACGGATCGTCGATATACGTAGAACGCGACGAGGTCCAACTCGATTTCGCGTCGCGCGTTTCAGAGGATATCAGCCCTTTTCTCTCGCGATCCAGCAAGAAACGACGAGCCGAGCGAAGGAGGAGGAGTCAACCTCGACTGCGGTATCTGCGCCGACGACGCGATCCGAACGTAGCGATTGGAAGGTCGCTTTAAGCGTTAATTTGGCGATCTCGCGATCGATCGAGATCGGTGTCGGGATCGGCGTAATACGCGCGTACGATCCCATATTACGAGCGAAAGACGATTAAAAGACTTCGCGCTCGTAACCGTAACACTGTCCGGGCATGGTTGTCCTTGGGTTTACGACGCCTGTCGCTCGAGATCCCATTGTCTCGAATCGATTATCCAACACTTTGCACCTGCTCCGATTAGTGCAACGTCGAGGAACAAAACAATGCAAGAACGATAAAACATAGGATATACATTAAATGATAAGGGATCGGGGCTTTGGCGCTACTTTGGCGGGGCTACTTTGGCGGCTTAAAAGAGACGAATACGTGGAATACGTCGATCGATCTCTCGTATCGAGGATACGGACTGGCGAACGTAAGACGGATCAAGTTTCGAGCAACGTTTCGAAAGGGCGAATAAATTGGAATTAACGCGGCTCGCTATAGGGCGAGTATACGGAAACCACGGGCTGCGATAATGTAACCCGCGGGATAAAGGCTTCCGCGTACGACTCGACGTACAATTGCCCTTTACAGTGTTCGCAGTGGAAAACGATCTGCGCACAGATCGGGGTGCGGCTTAATGCCAATTCACGGACAAAGGGTGACCGCGGACGAAAAAGAGAGCCACGGGATTCTTGGAGCGAGCGAGTAAAGTGAGAACGGCCGGCTGCGCCGTTTCTTTCGACGTTGCTCTCTCGA
Organism: Bombus huntii; assembly: GCF_024542735.1. Taxonomy (NCBI): domain Eukaryota; kingdom Metazoa; phylum Arthropoda; class Insecta; order Hymenoptera; family Apidae; genus Bombus; species Bombus huntii. The sequence continues at coordinate 173,833 of NW_026099328.1, read as the reverse complement.
TTCGGAGATAACAGCGCTGTGTGCCGCCGGACGATTAATAACCGACTCGAGATCTAGATACGAATAAGTATAAAAAGGTTGGATCTTGGTTTCGTCGTTCTTACGACCATATAACGCTTCGTAGGACGTGACGATGTGAAACGAAGAATCCCTTCAGAATGGAAAATGCCGCGACACGGACCGACGCGAAGGCCGACTTTGATACAAAGCCGAAGGTACTTGACTCCAACGACGTCGAGTATCGCTCAAGGGAGATCGGTCATGAAGTAAGGGAAAGAGGAGCACTCGTACGATCCTCGTCCCCCGTGCGATTAAATATCGCAGGGGTGCGGTCGATGGAGATCGTAAGAAGATTCGCGATAAAGCGATCGAAGCAGGCTTACGCCTGTAATCTTTGGAGGTACGTTAATATCGCGACTAAACGTCGTAACCTACGAAATCCGGAGAAGAGGGTCGCAGTTATTAATCGGGCAGCGATAATCGCCGGCTCCACGATATCCAACGAATTCATCCGCCCCCTCGTCCGTCGATACTCCGTCGTTCTTCGATCGTCGTTCTTAATTGCGCGTCTCAGGGGGACGAGAGCAACGCGTATCGCCACCACGCGTCGATCGACGAGGTATCGATTCGCTTCCGCGACCAGCGTCAAAGGCCGGGCCGACGAAACAACGTTATGCCACGCGTCGAGATTCGCGTTGCTCGGCGTCTTTCTCCGTGGGTCACGAAACCAAAAGGGAGGAAAAACACGAGGGATCCGTGAAAAGGCGTCGTTGTTCGATCAGCGTGTGTCCAACGATAAGCGAAGCGACGAGGACGCGACCTAACACCAACACGGGCAATTCCTTTTCCTCGGGTTTCTCGTTTTCTGGATGGACGATCCGGTCCGTAGTTTTTGATTCTCTACAGAGGAGTATACAAGTACTTGATTTGCAAAATGATTAGTTTAAAAGATATCTTAAATTTAACTTTTTTTTATTTTATTTTATTTTATTTCTTTTATTCCTTTTTTTATTTTATTTTACTTTTTATTCTATTTTTTTTATTATGTACCTTGCAATTCGTACAGCTGAACATTAAATTTAGTATTGTAGGACTTGTGTGAATGAGGAGGAAGGATAAGAGAGAGTTAACAAGTTTTTATGCTTTCATTAGTTTTTATTCACCTACAGTCTTGACTAAGAATATACAATTCAGTACTAATATATATAGAAAAATACAAATATCCACATAAAACTGTACATACAATCATACATACGAAACCATACATACAAAACCAGACATACAAAACCAAACTTGACTAAGAATATACAATTCAGTAGTAATATATATAAAAAAAATACAAATATCCACATAAAACTGTACATACAACCATACATACAAAACCATACATACAAGAATTATTATACTTAGAAAAAAAGTGTCTGGCAATAGTAGCGATTATTCGGGATCGAGGTATCCCAACTCCAGCCAGTATGCTGCCATATCTCTTGCGGATTCTCCCGGCTCTCGGTCCAGCAGCAACCTTGCAGTTATTGCTTCTCCTGGAGAAGGATCGATGTTGACTAGGCTCCCTGTCCGTCTCAACATGGTGAATTGGGCCACTCGATGTCTCTTCCCTTGGATCGGTTGTTCTCGTACACCTGGCAGAACGATTTTTCTAGCCCACGGTGCCATTTTTGCCAAATTACGGGGCAGCAGCCGTATTGAATCGAGACATTGCTCGCTCTCTAACCCCCAATCGATTAGAAAGACGATGTAGCCAGTCATGGTCCTTTGTAAAAGGATGGCTCTTTCCCAAGCGCTAGATTCCTTAAAATCTACTAGCACGGCGACTAGCATGCCTGTTCTTAAACTTTTCGCCTTCGGCAAGTACTCCACGGGATGTTCCATCATCTTCAAATTGAGTGTTTGGGTTATCTTCGGCCATCCAGCCAAACGAACCCACATGGTGGTAAGTGACTCGACTCGAACCACCCGGACGGGAACTCCTTCTCGGAACCGATCGTTTGTCTTTTGTAAAATCTCCATGGTATACTAGATTTGGAAAAAATTTCGAATGTTAATGTTCGACTATACTGATCTGCCTAGTTTACGTGTCTATGTCGGATGGTGCTGGCTCCGCCGGGAATCGGACCCCCCTTTATATACCAGCAGCACCGACCTTGGAGAGGACCCCCTTTATATATCAGCTGCACCGACCTTAGAGAGGACCCCTTTAAATATCAGCAGCACCGACCTTGGAGAGAACCCCCTTTATATATCAGCTGCACCGACCTTAGAGAGGACCCCTTTAAATATCAGCAGCACCGACCTTGGAGAGGTACTCGGTCACCGTTTAAGCTAAACGCACGTTTTCGTTTGTCTTTTTTCACGCTTTTCTTGTCCTCGCAATATTTTATAACAGTGTTATCAATACATACAGGCAAAATATATAGTCTATTTTTGATACACAAGTGTCAGATATCAATTATTGCTTTCCGTTAAAATAAATATATCATTATTAGATGCTCTTTTTAATATTCCGATCCGCATCCTTACAATATTTTACAATTTTTAACCTAAAAATGTCGCTAGAAAATAGAAAACGAAAAACAATTTGAAAAGCACTAGCTCGCTTGAATGTGAAAATTGTGACGTGGGTGTATGTGCTTTGCCCTGCTTTAAAATATATCACACTCAATTGTATTATTAATAATTAAAGTAAATTATTAAAGTTCACGTATATGTATCGTACCTTTAAGAAAAATTAACATTTAATTATCCAATGTGCTTGCGTAGAGAACAGCATTATCCGCCACATATTGCGGTGCAGTATCGTTTACGCGTAGTTCGCGTCAAACCCTGCCCTACGAAGGAACGTCCCCGCACAAAATTCAATCGTACCTAAGACGTTAAACCGATCCTTTGCAAGTTTTCTTCAAAGAGATACGCTATACGAGTTGTTTGATTGATATCCGAAAAGTTTCTTTCTGTTTATGAGGAAATAATAGACGCACAATGTTATTTGCTTTATATCGTTTTGTCGCATTACGTACGATCCATTTTGTTCTATTGAGATAAACACCGAGACATTTCACAGATTTGGTTTCACGTTTGTACGGAGGTGCTTTATTGTAAAAACGACGTTTGCGAAAAAAGACATTTTTCGGACAACCTAATATATTTCATACGATGCTGTTGCCAAGAAATATTTATTAACGAAATGCTAAAAACTGTTATTTGCAAACAAATACTAGGGGAAATTGTTTTATCCGCTTTTACACGCAGAAGAATTTTACTGCTCAATAATATTGCTATTGGAACGAACGAGCCGTTTCGCTAACATCGGAACGAAGTAGAAACGAATCGGTACTTATCAAGGAGAAAACCTTGTCCAGCGTGGGGAAAAGTTTAAGGACCGATGTCCCTCGATCCACGCTGGAGACGGCCGATGAAACAAGGCGAATTAGCGGGAGATCGGGAGCAGAAGGCAGAACGGGCGGAATAGAAAAGGAATGGATACGGCAAGCTTCGGCCGTGCGATTTCGTATCACGTAGCGTTATCCCCTCGTAAAGTTGGCCACTCGTGCCACTAGCAGAAACTGTATGGCGGGCTCCGAGAGGATTTTAATCGCGCGACGGTCGAACGTATCGGTGAAATTACTGGAGAGCCCCGTCGACGTGCCTTTCGTTCCTGTCTGCCCCACGGCTCGGCTGCCACGGATCTAACAGATTGACCGGATCCAACGTGCCGGGTTACGAAACTTCGAAACTGGCTAGAATCGACTGCTAAGTTAATTGCCGGTCGCTCCCTCGCACCTACTCGTCTATCAGACGACTCCAACTAGTAACCAACGAGGAAACCGCTGATGTCAGGCGTAAATTCAGCTGAAAATCCGTAGCGTGGAACGATGAAAGAGGCCGCACGGAAGAAAATAGCCTGGCGATCAAAAGGCTGGAACGTGCTTTCAGACCCGAACGCTTAGCTGCGCCGCCCCGCACCGAGATCCACTTTGACTTTCGCCCTTTGTTGCGAATATGACAGCCCGTTCGCGCTTTACCCTCGACGATCGACGCCGACCACGCTTCTGCCGCCTGTTATTTCCCAACCGTCCACCGTTTTGCTCCCCTTCTTTTTCATTTTCTTCTTTCCGCTCTTCTCCTTTTATCCTCTTTTCCCTTCTTCTCTCGCCGAAGCGCCGCGTTTGCTGTCGAGTTCGGCTACGATTGGCAAACACAAATCTTACGTGGACGCGCGATACGCGCGTTCCACGCATTTCAAATTTCACGACGTAACGTACTCGACGACTCAACGTAACGTGGAAAACGCGACAAGATGTTCGAATTTGGAATTATGCGAGCGCGCTGGGTCGATCGGCATGCCATCCGCCAAACGCGCGGCAAATAAATCTGTCGGTGTAATTTTAACGAGCCGCGATACCGCTCGAGGATTATACGGGTAATTTAAATTCCGCTCGCTCGATCGACGCGACTGATGGAACGACGATGAGCCGGCTGAGCCGAGATGAAATGATAAATTAGCGAATGAAACAGCCAAGTATAATGGAATGCCCGGTTAAATATAGAGCGTTTTAAACCGATTAACAGATAACTGCAAATTAGATCGTCCATTAACGCGGTTCGTCCACGTTCGAGCGGCATCGTTCGAGAATCAGTCGGAGAATTAGTCCGAGAATTAGTCAGAATACCCTCCGATCGATCGTTTTCCCCCCCGAAATCTGGCATTCAATCTGTTTCGATTCGCCATTCGCGCGATCCGAATTTAAGTTTCACGATTGTGAATACGAACGAGCCGTGCGTACCACTGACTATCGCACGATCGCTGTGGCAAAACGCTGGCGTACAATTAGCGCTATTTGCCGTTACGTGAAATATATTGTAAACGTTATTGCTCGCGCGTGGAAACTCGCTACTTCGCGCAGCCAGTCGAACTGTTCGATATTTATAGTTAGTCGACAAATACCGCGTACCTATCGTCGAGATTCTACGCAAGCATTGCGCGCGATAGAAACCCCTTCTATATCGTGCAATTGTCGTATCGAATAGCCGCTGCTCGAATTTCGCGCTGCGAATCGCATTCAAAAAATTTTATTTATCTGGAAATCGAACGTGCAGATTTTTTTTTTAATTCAAACGACGTAACCCGAGCAGTTAGATTGGCCGAATTTCGTTCTCTTTGGAAACTTTGAGACCTCCGAACAACCCGTCTCTAGATGTCTACGATAACTTTGAAATTCCTTGTAAATTCGACCAATCGCGGGGAGACGTACTCGCGAGGAGAGTCGTCAACGGGGGTCGTAAATCCCCGTTACGATTATAACAATCGACACCACGAATTGATCGATCCCCTGATTTCCTTTGAGAAAATGAGGGGTGATTGAGTTGGTATAACACTGGGATTCACAGTATTATAAAGTATATATTTCCAAGCACTTAGTTACAAAAGATTTGCGTGAAGAATGCGACTCTCGCGCTATGTGCAGACTGCCGCGTTAGGCGTTAGTTGGTAGACCGTCGCGTTAGGCGTTAGTTGGGAGACCGTCGCGTTAGGCGTTAGTTGGGAGACTGTCGCGTTAGGCGTTAGCTGGTAGACCGTTTGTCGCTCTTTTGTTTAATACGGAAGAAAGTTCGGTGTGGGTGTGCCCCTGTGCATAAAGAACGCGGATTCGTTGGTCCCACTTTCGTTAGGAAAAGTGAGGGTAACGAACCGCGGTGTCGATTGGTCATGCTGCATTACTGCTCGAAGGGATGAGTAGGGAGTCTTCTACCATCGTGGTGCGTAAATGACTGTGTGTATGAGAAAACCTAGCCTGTTTTATTACAGGGCTATTCGGGTTTTCCTAATGGGTGCATACCCGCTTTCTCCGCGTTTTAAAGGCGACTAATAAACCCAAGGACACCTCTAAAACCGACTGTGTTTCGAGCATATTTTGGCTTGCAATTCTTCAAGACAATCGGATTGAAGACATATGGCGAAACAATGCAGGGAAATGAAAGTTATGGTGGGTCCTTAGGTTTATTGAGGGTCGAAGTGCCGTTACGCAGGTCGGTTGTTGTCCGGTCGCGCGGGCTGGCGAGCAGATGTTTTAGGCGTCGTAACATCCTCCCCCCGTTGAGAGGGCACCGATCAAATTCTGGCTGTGGAGTCTGGTGTGTCGTTGGTGACCTCCTTCGCTCCGTGTGGGCGTTCGGCCTCGTCTGGATCTGGGTGGATGGGTAAGGGGACCAGTCTTTTGACGCCGCGGTCCAGGATGCTTGTTGCCGTCTGCACGGTAGCGGTCCGGATGATTCCGTCGGCTCCTGGATGGACCTTGATTACGCGGCCCAAAGGCCACTGCATAGAGGGCACGTTGTCCTCCCTGAGGATTACTACGGTGCCTTCATGAATGTTGTGTTTGCCCTTGTCCCATTTGCTGCGGCGGGTTAACTCGTTTAGGTATTCTCGATACCATCGGCTCCAGAAGTGCTGCTTAATCTGGTGAATGCGCTGCCAACTGGATAGCCGTCCTGATGGAACTGTCCTGAAATCACGCTCCCGTAAACTGGTTAGGGTATCACCGATTAGAAAATGACCGGGAGTGAGGACAGGGGGATCTTTCGGATCGGATGAGATGGGAGTCAGTGGGCGTGAATTGAGAATGGCCTCAATTTCGATCACAAGGGTGTTGAGGTGTTCAAAGGTCAGGAGCTCCGTGCCGACCACGCGGATGAGATGGCGTTTGAACGATTTAACTGCGGCTTCCCATAAGCCGCCAAAATGTGGTGAGTTCGGAGGATTAAAACGCCATTGTATTTGTCGGTCGGCGAGAAAATTCTGTACCCTATCCTGGTGGTCGTCGGACTGCAATAGGGTCCGGAGTTCTTGCAGCTCCCGATTAGCCCCGACGAAATTGGTGCCGTTGTCGGTGAGGATCGTTGCGCAGTATCCTCGCCGCGAGATGAAACGGCGTAGCGCGGCCAAGAAGGCGTCGGTGGTTAGGTCGCTGACTAACTCTATGTGGACCGCCTTTGTCGCCAGACAAACGAATATGGCGGCGTACGTCTTGATTTTACGTCGGTTGCGGTCCCTCCTCTCCTTGATGTAGAATGGGCCGCAGTAGTCGATTCCGACGTTCCTGAACGGCCGCGATTCGGTAATACGCGCCTCTGGCAAATCACCCATCAAGTATTCCACTGGTGGAGGGTTGGCTCTGCAGCAGCGGACGCACCTTCTGAGAGTGCGCCATACCTGGCTACGGCCGTCGATCGGTCAATAGCGCAGTCTCATCGCGTATAGGGTAGCTTGGGTCCCTGTGTGATGATTGTTCCGGTGCTCTTGTTCTATAATTAGCTCTGTCACCGGGGATTTCGGTAGGATGATCGGGTGTTTTTGGCTGAAGGGTATGGCGGAGTTGGTTAGTCGCCCTCCTACCCGGAGTAGCCCATCTTCGTCGAGGAAGGGGTTTAATGGCTGTAGTTTCCCTCCAACGTCCTCGCTTCGATTTTTTTGGAGGATCCGAATTTCAGGCGCGAAATGCTGGGATTGTAAGATTTTTATTAGCCTGTTGTGCGCTGCGGTCAGTTCGTCTGTGGTGAGATGGGCAGTTCGGTGTTGCTTATGTCTCCATCGAAGACACCGGGCGACGATTCTTATTAGTCTTGGCCAAGACGAGTAGCGATGGAGGAGAGTGTTGTCGTTAACACTCGTCCTCAGACAGATCGTCTTCTTTTGCTCCGGGAGGTCGACTACCGGTATCGGGCTCCAAACCGGCCAATAGCTTTCGCTTTGCAGGAGCCACCTTGGCCCGTTTTTCCAAATGGACGGACATAGGAATTCCTTGGGCGTCTGGCCTCGGGAGATGAGATCCGCTGGATTATCGTCGGTAGGCACATGACGCCAGTCGGAGATATTGGTCTTGGTCTGTATCTCAGCGACTCGATTCGCCACAAATGTTTTCAAGGTGTGCGGCGAAGACCTGATCCAATGGAGTACGATGGTGGAGTCAGTCCAGTAGACTATCCGCGATATCTTGGTCGTCAGGGCCTGTTGTATTGACGAAATCAAGGACGTCAAAATAAGTGCCCCACTTAATTCGAGACGTGGTATGGAGAGCGATTTGAGCGGCGCTACCTTCGACCGCGCCGTGAGGAGTCGAGTCCAAATATTGTTCTTTCGGTCAGTCGTCCGCACGTAGACGCACGCCCCATATGCCCTTTCGCTAGCGTCACAGAATCCGTGGAGCTCAATTTTCGTTGCGGATTCTAGGATGGTCTTCCGAGGGAACCTTACCGCATTTAACAACGGCAATTGGGTGTGGTATTTGATCCATGCTGTGTGTACGTCTGACGGAAGGGATTCGTCCCAATCTACCTTCAATGTCCAGACTTGTTGCAAAATCATTTTTGCTCGAACGATTACCGGCGCGAGCAATCCTAGTGGATCATATATTTGTGCGATGACTGAGCTGATTGATCGCTTTGTGATTCGGGAAGTGTCACTGTTCGTCTTGACCGAATATAGTATGGTATCGTCGGCTGAATCCCAAAAGACGCCGAGTGTTTTTAACGTGGATGACTCACCGAGATGTAATTTCTGCTTGGTGTCTTCCTCAGGTAGCCCTCTCAGCAGATCCCGATCGTTTGAGGCCCATTTGCGGATATTTAGACCGGCTAGCTTAAGTAATCTCGTGAGATCATTCCTGATTGATAGGGCTTCGTCCTTCGTATCGGCTCCGGTCAACGCATCGTCGACATAGAAGTCTCGCCGTAGGATCTGCGCTGCTCTCGGAAATCGAGGTCCCTCGTCCTCTGCCAACTGTTTGAGACATCGGATGGCCAGATACGGGGCTGCGGATAGACCGAACGTTACGGTGTTGAGTCGGTAAGTTTCGATCTCTCCGTTGTCGGCACGCCACAGAATCTTTTGGTAGGGACGATCTTCTGGACGTAGGAGGAATTGGCGGTACATCTTCTCGATGTCGCCGGTAAGGACATATTGAAATGACCGGAATCTCAATAGGATGTTCCTCAGGTCTTCTTGTAATTTCGGACCCGTATGAAGGGCGTCGTTTAGAGACACTCCCGTGGTACTTGAAGCTGAGCCGTCGAACACAACCCGTAGCTTGGTGGTGTCGCTCGATTCCTTGGTCACGCCGTGATGTGGTAAATAATATCCGTGGTCGGTGGCGTGATCCGTGTTGATCTTTGTCATGTGACCCAAGTCTAAATATTCTTGAATCACAGCACTATACGCGGTTTCATATTGTTTGTCGCGTTGGAATCGGCGATGAAGAGAGGCGAGCCTGCTCATTGCAGTGGCCTTCGATGACCCTAGTGAGGAAAGCTTTTCGTTGAACGGTAATGCAACGATGTATCTGCCTTCCTTGGTTCGTCGGACATGGTTTCGGAAATGTTCTTCACATAGTCGTTCCGATTCCGAAAGATGAGTAGTGGCCTGTCCCTCGTCGATCTCCCAAAACCGTGCGAGGTCCTCTTGCAGAGCCGTTGTGGTTGCGTGGAACGTATTTATCGCGGTTTGGGACGTGGGACTCCCCCCGATTACCCAGCCGAAGCGTGTTTTTTGTAGACGTAGTTCAGGTTCGCCTGGTTGTGCCAGATTGACCTGCCCGATGCACAGCGACGCGAATGTTGATCCGGTACTAAGTAAAACATCGATCGGGGCTGGGCAATGGAATTGTGGATCGGCTAGATGAATATTTCTGGGTAATCCCAGACTCGAGGGATCGATGGGCTCGCTTGGTACGAGGATCGATATGGCCGGGATAACAAGAAATCTCAATGTCTTCTTGTACTCGCCGTCCGTCGACGTGATGGTGGCCGTGGTGTAACGTTTTGCCGTGGTGCTCAAATTGTCGAGGGCTCCGATCTGGATCGCACATCTCCTTTGCCTTATACCGAGGGAGTTCGCGAGCCTGTCGGTCATGAAGTTCATGCTCGACCCAGTGTCGAGTAAGGCTCGGGCTCGGATTGGTTGTGCCTGTTTGTTCAAAACCTTGATCTGTGCTGTGGCCAACAGATCATGATGCAGAGGGGTGTGGGGAGATGTGTTTGTTAGTCCGATCCCCCTTGCTGTCGTAGTCTCGGACAGTCAGTTTTGCCCCGGTTGGGACTTGGATGAAGAGGTTGGGGTGGTGTTCCGGATCCGGGCTGAGCGTGACTCGTACGAGGAATGCTCTTTCGTACCTCTTGGAACCGAAGATGTATGCTTCCGTGAAGTATCGGATGTTCGCCTCGATTTGTGGGACGACCGCGACTTCGATGATCCCGATGGGGATTGTTCGGTGGAGGCTCGCTTGTGTGATGAACGACTGCCCGACGATCGACCGCTCGGTGCGCGACTGCCCGACGACCGACCGCTCGATGCGCGACTGTCCGACGACCGACTGCTCGGCGACCAACCGCTTGCCGACCGACCGCTCGACGATCGACCGCTCGACGATCGACCGCTCGAAGATCGACCGCTCGACGACCATGAATCTACCTGGGTTTTTTCGCGGTGTAGATACGTATGGTGTCGGTGACCGCAGATACGACACGAACCCGATGTACACTGTGTCGGCGAATGTCCTGTGCCTAGGCAATTTATGCACAACGATGCCTTCTTCACGATTTGAAAACGTTTGGTCGCTGATTTGGCCTTGAATATTTTGCAGTGTCTGATCTCGTGATGTCCGTTGCAGGTCGGACACACCACCGTTCTGCTGGTTGTAGCAAGGGTTCGCCCATGCGGTATGGTTGTTCGCTGACTGCGGTGTTTGTGTGTTGACCCTTTTGATTCCTTCTCTTTAGAGAGGAATTGAGTCCCGTTCGCCCGTGTTTTGAGAAAGTCTATCAGATGCTGATAGGATGGCACCTTTTGGCGGGGCAGTGTGCGTTGCCATTTACGCAGGCTGGACGCGGGCAACTTCGACGCGATCAATTCGATCATCGCTATGTTTGAAGTGACGGGCTCCTTTAGATGTTCGAGCGCCTTTAGATTTACGCTGATGGTTTCCAACAAATCCTCTAGGGCCTCTGGAGTTTCCCTTTTGATTTCCGGATAATTACGCATCAGATTCCAATGGCGCATGCAGATTTGGAGGGGGCAATTGAACTTGTCCTTCAGTGTATCAAGCGCGATGGAATAGTTGGCCTCTGTGAGTTCTAATGACTGGATACTCTGTGCGGCCCGTCCAGTTATAGATGAGCGTAGATGCTGGAACTTTTGGACATTCGTCAAACCTTCGTTAAGGTCCACTATGGATGTGAACGTGTCGTAGAAATAGGTCCAATTCTCGAGGGCACCGTCGAATTGGGGCACGCGGACCTCTGGAACGGTGGTCGGCTCTGGTTTCCGGCACGTCTCACCTCTTGTTGTAGTCGACGGGGTTGTTGCTGATATTTGCTCAAAGAGCTCTCGGAACCGCATGTCAAGCTCCCGATGCTCTTGCGATAACGAATCTACCCGCGCATCTTCCCCCTCATCTACCACACCTAACTCTTCTTGAACCTCGAGTATCCTCCTCCAAAGCTCATCGAACGAGCTGCGGCAAGATGCTAGGAAGATTCTGTTTGCCTTCCCAGACGCTTCGTACTCATCGAGTTCGCGCCTTATGGTTGCAAGTCGACGGGCTAGGACGCCTCGTCTCCGCCGTAACGTGCTGATTGATTCAGCTTGGGCCATGTTTGATTTTGATAATGAACGCCCTTACCTTGATCAAATGGACGTTGATCTGGGATTCTGTTGCTAATCGTTACGATGCGGCGTGGGCTCGTGTAGATGCTGCGCGACGGAGGTGCTTCTCTCCGATGGCGGTTCCCTTGCTCAGTTGACTAAGTGGTTGGAACTTGGATCTCACGCGACACTGTATAGTCACTGGTCAGTGCACTTTTTGGTGGCACGAGATCCGGCTCGAAGGACCATGTAAATTCGACCAATCGCGGGGAGACGTACTCGCGAGGAGAGTCGTCAACGGGGGTCGTAAATCCCCGTTACGATTATAACAATCGACACCACGAATTGATCGACCCCCTGATTTCCTTTGAGATAATGAGGGGTGATTGAGTTGGTATAACACTGGGATTCACAGTATTATAAAGTATATATTTCCAAGCACTTAGTTACAAAAGATTTGCGTGAAGAATGCGACTCTCGCGCTATGTGCAGACTGCCGCGTTAGGCGTTAGTTGGTAGACCGTCGCGTTAGGCGTTAGTTGGGAGACCGTCGCGTTAGGCGTTAGTTGGGAGACTGTCGCGTTAGGCGTTAGCTGGTAGACCGTTTGTCGCTCTTTTGTTTAATACGGAAGAAAGTTCGGTGTGGGTGTGCCCCTGTGCATAAAGAACGCGGATTCGTTGGTCCCACTTTCGTTAGGAAAAGTGAGGGTAACGAACCGCGGTGTCGATTGGTCATGCTGCACTACTGCTCGAAGGGATGAGTAGGGAGTCTTCTACCATCGTGGTGCGTAAATGACTGTGTGTATGAGAAAACCTAGCCTGTTTTATTACAGGGCTATTCGGGTTTTCCTAATGGGTGCATACCCGCTTTCTCCGTGTTTTAAAGGCGACTAATGAACCCAAGGACACCTCTAAAACCGACTGTGTTTCGAGCATATTTTGGCTTGCAATTCTTCAAGACAATCGGATTGAAGACATATGGCGAAACAATGCAGGGAAATGAAAGTTATGGTGGGTCCTTAGGTTTATTGAGGGTCGAAGTGCCGTTACGCAGGTCGGTTGTTGTCCGGTCGCGCGGGCTGGCGAGCAGATGCTTTAGGCGTCGTAACATTCCTAAATTCCAATTAATAAGTAAAAACCGGAACGACCAAAATTCCCTGGACCGCGTAATCCGCATGAAAATACAAATTCAGCGTCGAATTCGAAGAGATAGATGAAAGAGGGATTCGATGGTAGAGCAAATCGGACGAACGGTTTGTAACACGAGACATTAATAAAGTTGGTGGAGCCGCGGAAAGCGGATGGAAATGGAAATTTTCCGATTTTAATATCGGCGAATGCATCGGGACGCGAGAAGAAAGATCAAAAGGTTGACTGTTGATTAATTTGAGCGGCACGCGAGCCACGAGCCCCGAGCCCCGAGCGTCGCGATGCTCGCGTGCGCCGAAGCTACTGCGATCGAGCGAGCGTCGTAACCTCGGTAAATAACCCGTCGTATAATATTACGTACACTGATCAACGATTCGGAAAGGGAGTTTCGCTAACCGGGGCATCGCCCCGCCGTCGTGCGAAAATAAACTAATTAGCCTTTGGGGACGTCGAGGCATGCCCCTCGACGCCCCAGCGGATTTCAAGTCGTCGATTTTACAGCTAGCTGCTGTTACGTTCGAACCGTTTGTAAACCAGTGACGCGCAATTTGGGATAGCGATTGCGATCGAAATCCGACCCCTCTCGAGAATCCTACGGAAAGAGAATTTCTTTCGCAGTGGTTGGTCTGGCCGATCCAAGTTTCGGCGCGCGTTGTCGCGATGCCCAATCGCTGCGTTGCCGATCGTCGTTGCCATTGGAACGCGCGGCGAGCGAACAGCCGTGAGTTTGCTCTGTACACTCAAGGCCTGAACTTAAAGGCTTAACGACCTGTTTGCCGTTGCAGCTCGGCAGAAACGAATCTTCGGCGTTCGCCCGAGCTAAACCAGCGAATATTCGAGCGGCCTGCCTCGGAACGGTCGCTGAATTTCTGCTGAAAAATTAATCAACGCGGAACGTAGATCGCCAGTGATAAACACGTGAAAAACCATGCGCTGATGATGGGGGGGGGGGGGGGGGGAAGAACGGCAACGGCAACGTTGTTGCCAAACGAATGTAATGAACGGGCAAATACGCGTTTGTTTGCAAGTACCCTACGGCGAGCAAATAACGTTACGCGAAACACGCGGCCCGGTTTCATCCTGTGTCGTCCTTTTATACACACGCGTGAAAAATTTCGCGGAAATTCGCACTGGCGACGCGGAATCGGTGCGCGGAAGAAATCTGGCCGACTCCTGTTAATAAATTTATTTCTTACAAAATTTACCCGTGGACCGCGCTATCCTGCCGCCCGTGTTTCCATCTCTTCGCCAGGAATTTGGCAACAGAGTTTGCGAAAAGTTACGGGCGCCGACTGGAGAGAACGGCGAGACCGGTTTTTCTAAAATAAAACGATCCTGCGAAATAGACGCGACGAGTGCCACGGTCAGTCTTGGAAACTCGAGTCTCCGCGAAAACTCCTTCCGCTTCTGGCTATACGTACAAGTATATCAACGCGCGCCTTGCAACGCGTCTCGTGCCGTTTTTCTCCTATTCTGCTTGCACGTTTCTCAAAGAGAATACCTAATACCAAGGTGGCCTTCGCTTTACGCGTCTGTGCGATTCCAGCGATGGAAAAAACGTCACGCTGTTCAGCAAACCAGCGTGCAAGCAACGACAATACGTATACGACGTTGCATAAATCAACGAATGTTCGCGTATAGAAACTTGTAAAAAAAATCCACTGTCGAAAAATAGAAAAATTCGTACTCGTGCAAAGATCAGCGGGAAACGAAACGATTTTCGACTCGTAACCAAGCATTATAGTCATAGGAATGTAACGAAACGGCGCGCAAACAACCGACGCGAAACCATCGTGACGCAAAAGCATTTCGCGACAGGGAGCGCGGGTCCGACCGTAGCGAAAAACCAGCAGCCAGCCCGCTGTCGTTTCACCCAATGGGGGATTGTATCGATATGTCGAGGCAGCGTCGCTGAAACCTGCTGATGGCAGAGAGCCAACGATAAGGGCCGCCATCTATCGACCGTAAGAGCCTCCTTTTGTATTAACGACGCTGTTCCGACTGTAATTGAGAGCCTCTGTACTCCGGCCCAACGTCGCCAGGTTATTAAATCCCGGGATATAAATTAGTTAATATTATCCACGCGCCGCTAGCTCGCACTCTTTTCTTCGCCAGAGAAATGGATTTTCCGCTAAACTTAAATTGCTTAGCGATCGCCGGATGTGAAAGTTTTATCGAGTTCGTCGATAAAGAGCTTTCGCGTACAACCGACCCGATCAACGTACCATCGACACGCGACAACTGCCAACGATTTACGACGGTTACGATGGTATTACCTTTTCTTCACGATACTTTTCTTTTTCTTTCTCTTCTTCCGCCGTATTTGAGTTGATCACTATGGTTGGTCGCTTTACGTCATCGTGTACGAGGGACACGCCGAATAAAGTTTGTGGAAAATCATTACTCCACGGATCCTTTTCATCGAGTGTTCCAAGATAGCCGTTAGTGGAATTTTCGACCTCGTTTAAGACCCATCAACGAGCTGAAATCTGCTCGCCAACTTTACTCGGAATTCAATGCTTTTCAATTACAAAGATTTTCCGGTTAACCGTTCCTTAATTAAACATGTAACTATACCGAAACGTTTAAATTACTTTTTGGACCTGGTATACAGGTCAAAGCTACTCCAGTTTACTCTGCTTTTTTCAGATCGTCCCTTTCAATTTCGCTGCGCGGAACGTCGGGAAAGGAACTCGAATACGAACGACACGAATAATTTGATAGAAAATCATCGTCGAAGCGAATTCGAAGCAAATTCGAAGCAAATTCGAAGCAAATTCGGGCCGAACGAATTCTCGCCTCGATTCGAAGCCAATATGCTTGTCCTTAAATTGGCTGTCCTCCTCGGCAGGATACCTACGAAATCGCAAATACGAGACCGACGATTCGTAGGAAAATCTGTGTGACCGCCGATAATAAAATCTCCTATAATCGACGTTGGCCTGCTTACGTCAATCTGCTCGTGGCAGGTGTCCGACGATACAGGCTCAACGCGACATCAACCTCTTCGTTATAATCCGTACAAGCTTGGTCTCGTGTAACGGTAACGTTAGTCGTGTAATAGATACTTTCGATGTCGGCGTCGAAATCATTTCCCAATATATTTCCTGCGAAATTGCTTCGTAATTTCGTAGTAACACACCGACTGGCTATGTGCCACGTCACCGACTCGCCTACACCTTGCTATCTCTCCCTTAACGACAATTTTATTGAACCGAGCGATCGACCCAGCTCGCCCGGTAAATACCTTCGCTCCTCTGGACACACCGACGATAATTGACCCAGTTCGATATCTTTGTAAACCGACGCCAGGCGTTTCTTGCCTCGTAAAGACGAATCTTTCGAACGGTGTCATTCGCGTTCAATTCGTTTTTCTAGCGAGGGGTCTCGAATCTTTAAACGACGAGAAACCTAATCACTTTCAGACAACTTTCGTTTAAAGACGAAAGAACGTAAAGAACTGGGTTCGGCCTTCTCCCATCTGCGTATCTTTCGGGGAGTCGATTGCGATGGTCATCTCCTTTGTCGGCAAGTGCTAGATCCGTCTCATCTCCTTCTTCCGTCGAATATTAGCGCCGCTACGAACGCATAAGCCGAAAAATCTTGCCACCGTATTACGCCGAAATATTAGACGATGTTCATTCGCAAGCGATAAAGCTTCGCTACTGTTCGCGATCGGCGCTGCTCTACTACGAAATATCAAATTTATCGCGTAGCCGCGTACACGGGAGAAGGAAAGAGATCGCAAGGGCGGTATTTACCCAATGCGAGAGACAGGCTACGAAAGACGAGCACGAGCGACTACAAAGTTCAATCGGGCTCGATGAAGCTTAACTTGCTCCGCGGAGAGCGGCCATTTGGAATTCGAGTGGCGTGTACGGTGTGCTCGGAGCGTTAACGAGTTCGATCGTCATCGTAAATAAGCAACCAGCGGTCCGAAAAATCTCGCCACGGTCAAGAAGACTTAAGAAGCCGTTCGCGGAAGATGGACGGCGCCACCCGCTACTTCTCGGCCGGAAATTACAGGTGACTTAGCGCGGTCTCTCTGCCCTCGCTTCTCTCGACAGACAGAGAGAAGAGGGCGCGGGCGCATCGTAAAATCCAAG
Organism: Bombus huntii; assembly: GCF_024542735.1. Classification (NCBI taxonomy): domain Eukaryota; kingdom Metazoa; phylum Arthropoda; class Insecta; order Hymenoptera; family Apidae; genus Bombus; species Bombus huntii. The sequence goes on along the minus strand of NW_026099328.1, from coordinate 156,925 downwards.
CGAAGAGAAAGAAAGAGAGAGAGAGAGGCGTCGCTCGTCGAAAAACTCAGATGCGATCTTTCGCGAGTTCGTCGACAGTTTCTGCCTCGCTGTTACGTTTCTACCGCCCCCGCTGTATTTCGAAACGGAAGGGGGGCGCGATTCCGTCTGTCGGCTCTCTTCCTGCACGCTTCGTTGTGCACCGTCGCGCGTATCTAGACGCTGGAAACGAGAATTATGAAAATTTCGTGGAGCAGTTGCGCCAACTCTTCTCGTTTCTCGCCATTGAAATCGCAGGTGTCAGGTCGCGCGATCGATACAACCCCCGTTAAAGGATCGAAACGATGTTCGTTTGCGATTCTAGGCAAAATCGTTTCCTATTTAGCGTGAAAGTTCCAATTGTTTCTCTCGTCTAGTTAGCGCGCAAGCTTCTTCTCCTTTCCTTTCACTCGTTAGAAGCGAAATAGTTCAGAGATCCTCGCAGCGTTTCAAACATCCCGATGACTCTCTTCGTTCCATTGTCTTCGTCCAGTTGTCTTCGAAACGTTAATTTATTCGTTCGTTCTCCTCGTTGGCGTAAGCGCAAACGCGCTCGATCGGTTACCTCTATTTTCGTTTTTTTCTCTGGGTAGCGCGTCGAGCGAAAAGCGGGTGTGAGTGGCTTGACGGCTCGAGAGAGTGCGATCGAGGATTCCCGATGTTCTTCTCTGACGGATCGTCGATATACGTAGAACGCGACGAGGTCCAACTCGATTTCGCGTCGCGCGTTTCAGAGGATATCAGCCCTTTTCTCTCGCGATCCAGCAAGAAACGACGAGCCGAGCGAAGGAGGAGGAGTCAACCTCGACTGCGGTATCTGCGCCGACGACGCGATCCGAACGTAGCGATTGGAAGGTCGCTTTAAGCGTTAATTTGGCGATCTCGCGATCGATCGAGATCGGTGTCGGGATCGGCGTAATACGCGCGTACGATCCCATATTACGAGCGAAAGACGATTAAAAGACTTCGCGCTCGTAACCGTAACACTGTCCGGGCATGGTTGTCCTTGGGTTTACGACGCCTGTCGCTCGAGATCCCATTGTCTCGAATCGATTATCCAACACTTTGCACCTGCTCCGATTAGTGCAACGTCGAGGAACAAAACAATGCAAGAACGATAAAACATAGGATATACATTAAATGATAAGGGATCGGGGCTTTGGCGCTACTTTGGCGGGGCTACTTTGGCGGCTTAAAAGAGACGAATACGTGGAATACGTCGATCGATCTCTCGTATCGAGGATACGGACTGGCGAACGTAAGACGGATCAAGTTTCGAGCAACGTTTCGAAAGGGCGAATAAATTGGAATTAACGCGGCTCGCTATAGGGCGAGTATACGGAAACCACGGGCTGCGATAATGTAACCCGCGGGATAAAGGCTTCCGCGTACGACTCGACGTACAATTGCCCTTTACAGTGTTCGCAGTGGAAAACGATCTGCGCACAGATCGGGGTGCGGCTTAATGCCAATTCACGGACAAAGGGTGACCGCGGACGAAAAAGAGAGCCACGGGATTCTTGGAGCGAGCGAGTAAAGTGAGAACGGCCGGCTGCGCCGTTTCTTTCGACGTTGCTCTCTCGATTCGGAGATAACAGCGCTGTGTGCCGCCGGACGATTAATAACCGACTCGAGATCTAGATACGAATAAGTATAAAAAGGTTGGATCTTGGTTTCGTCGTTCTTACGACCATATAACGCTTCGTAGGACGTGACGATGTGAAACGAAGAATCCCTTCAGAATGGAAAATGCCGCGACACGGACCGACGCGAAGGCCGACTTTGATACAAAGCCGAAGGTACTTGACTCCAACGACGTCGAGTATCGCTCAAGGGAGATCGGTCATGAAGTAAGGGAAAGAGGAGCACTCGTACGATCCTCGTCCCCCGTGCGATTAAATATCGCAGGGGTGCGGTCGATGGAGATCGTAAGAAGATTCGCGATAAAGCGATCGAAGCAGGCTTACGCCTGTAATCTTTGGAGGTACGTTAATATCGCGACTAAACGTCGTAACCTACGAAATCCGGAGAAGAGGGTCGCAGTTATTAATCGGGCAGCGATAATCGCCGGCTCCACGATATCCAACGAATTCATCCGCCCCCTCGTCCGTCGATACTCCGTCGTTCTTCGATCGTCGTTCTTAATTGCGCGTCTCAGGGGGACGAGAGCAACGCGTATCGCCACCACGCGTCGATCGACGAGGTATCGATTCGCTTCCGCGACCAGCGTCAAAGGCCGGGCCGACGAAACAACGTTATGCCACGCGTCGAGATTCGCGTTGCTCGGCGTCTTTCTCCGTGGGTCACGAAACCAAAAGGGAGGAAAAACACGAGGGATCCGTGAAAAGGCGTCGTTGTTCGATCAGCGTGTGTCCAACGATAAGCGAAGCGACGAGGACGCGACCTAACACCAACACGGGCAATTCCTTTTCCTCGGGTTTCTCGTTTTCTGGATGGACGATCCGGTCCGTAGTTTTTGATTCTCTACAGAGGAGTATACAAGTACTTGATTTGCAAAATGATTAGTTTAAAAGATATCTTAAATTTAACTTTTTTTTATTTTATTTTATTTTATTTCTTTTATTCCTTTTTTTATTTTATTTTACTTTTTATTCTATTTTTTTTATTATGTACCTTGCAATTCGTACAGCTGAACATTAAATTTAGTATTGTAGGACTTGTGTGAATGAGGAGGAAGGATAAGAGAGAGTTAACAAGTTTTTATGCTTTCATTAGTTTTTATTCACCTACAGTCTTGACTAAGAATATACAATTCAGTACTAATATATATAGAAAAATACAAATATCCACATAAAACTGTACATACAATCATACATACGAAACCATACATACAAAACCAGACATACAAAACCAAACTTGACTAAGAATATACAATTCAGTAGTAATATATATAAAAAAAAATACAAATATCCACATAAAACTGTACATACAACCATACATACAAAACCATACATACAAGAATTATTATACTTAGAAAAAAAGTGTCTGGCAATAGTAGCGATTATTCGGGATCGAGGTATCCCAACTCCAGCCAGTATGCTGCCATATCTCTTGCGGATTCTCCCGGCTCTCGGTCCAGCAGCAACCTTGCAGTTATTGCTTCTCCTGGAGAAGGATCGATGTTGACTAGGCTCCCTGTCCGTCTCAACATGGTGAATTGGGCCACTCGATGTCTCTTCCCTTGGATCGGTTGTTCTCGTACACCTGGCAGAACGATTTTTCTAGCCCACGGTGCCATTTTTGCCAAATTACGGGGCAGCAGCCGTATTGAATCGAGACATTGCTCGCTCTCTAACCCCCAATCGATTAGAAAGACGATGTAGCCAGTCATGGTCCTTTGTAAAAGGATGGCTCTTTCCCAAGCGCTAGATTCCTTAAAATCTACTAGCACGGCGACTAGCATGCCTGTTCTTAAACTTTTCGCCTTCGGCAAGTACTCCACGGGATGTTCCATCATCTTCAAATTGAGTGTTTGGGTTATCTTCGGCCATCCAGCCAAACGAACCCACATGGTGGTAAGTGACTCGACTCGAACCACCCGGACGGGAACTCCTTCTCGGAACCGATCGTTTGTCTTTTGTAAAATCTCCATGGTATACTAGATTTGGAAAAAATTTCGAATGTTAATGTTCGACTATACTGATCTGCCTAGTTTACGTGTCTATGTCGGATGGTGCTGGCTCCGCCGGGAATCGGACCCCCCTTTATATACCAGCAGCACCGACCTTGGAGAGGACCCCCTTTATATATCAGCTGCACCGACCTTAGAGAGGACCCCTTTAAATATCAGCAGCACCGACCTTGGAGAGAACCCCCTTTATATATCAGCTGCACCGACCTTAGAGAGGACCCCTTTAAATATCAGCAGCACCGACCTTGGAGAGGTACTCGGTCACCGTTTAAGCTAAACGCACGTTTTCGTTTGTCTTTTTTCACGCTTTTCTTGTCCTCGCAATATTTTATAACAGTGTTATCAATACATACAGGCAAAATATATAGTCTATTTTTGATACACAAGTGTCAGATATCAATTATTGCTTTCCGTTAAAATAAATATATCATTATTAGATGCTCTTTTTAATATTCCGATCCGCATCCTTACAATATTTTACAATTTTTAACCTAAAAATGTCGCTAGAAAATAGAAAACGAAAAACAATTTGAAAAGCACTAGCTCGCTTGAATGTGAAAATTGTGACGTGGGTGTATGTGCTTTGCCCTGCTTTAAAATATATCACACTCAATTGTATTATTAATAATTAAAGTAAATTATTAAAGTTCACGTATATGTATCGTACCTTTAAGAAAAATTAACATTTAATTATCCAATGTGCTTGCGTAGAGAACAGCATTATCCGCCACATATTGCGGTGCAGTATCGTTTACGCGTAGTTCGCGTCAAACCCTGCCCTACGAAGGAACGTCCCCGCACAAAATTCAATCGTACCTAAGACGTTAAACCGATCCTTTGCAAGTTTTCTTCAAAGAGATACGCTATACGAGTTGTTTGATTGATATCCGAAAAGTTTCTTTCTGTTTATGAGGAAATAATAGACGCACAATGTTATTTGCTTTATATCGTTTTGTCGCATTACGTACGATCCATTTTGTTCTATTGAGATAAACACCGAGACATTTCACAGACTTGGTTTCACGTTTGTACGGAGGTGCTTTATTGTAAAAACGACGTTTGCGAAAAAAGACATTTTTCGGACAACCTAATATATTTCATACGATGCTGTTGCCAAGAAATATTTATTAACGAAATGCTAAAAACTGTTAGTTGCAAACAAATACTAGGGGAAATTGTTTTATCCGCTTTTACACGCAGAAGAATTTTACTGCTCAATAATATTGCTATTGGAACGAACGAGCCGTTTCGCTAACATCGGAACGAAGTAGAAACGAATCGGTACTTATCAAGGAGAAAACCTTGTCCAGCGTGGGGAAAAGTTTAAGGACCGATGTCCCTCGATCCACGCTGGAGACGGCCGATGAAACAAGGCGAATTAGCGGGAGATCGGGAGCAGAAGGCAGAACGGGCGGAATAGAAAAGGAATGGATACGGCAAGCTTCGGCCGTGCGATTTCGTATCACGTAGCGTTATCCCCTCGTAAAGTTGGCCACTCGTGCCACTAGCAGAAACTGTATGGCGGGCTCCGAGAGGATTTTAATCGCGCGACGGTCGAACGTATCGGTGAAATTACTGGAGAGCCCCGTCGACGTGCCTTTCGTTCCTGTCTGCCCCACGGCTCGGCTGCCACGGATCTAACAGATTGACCGGATCCAACGTGCCGGGTTACGAAACTTCGAAACTGGCTAGAATCGACTGCTAAGTTAATTGCCGGTCGCTCCCTCGCACCTACTCGTCTATCAGACGACTCCAACTAGTAACCAACGAGGAAACCGCTGATGTCAGGCGTAAATTCAGCTGAAAATCCGTAGCGTGGAACGATGAAAGAGGCCGCACGGAAGAAAATAGCCTGGCGATCAAAAGGCTGGAACGTGCTTTCAGACCCGAACGCTTAGCTGCGCCGCCCCGCACCGAGATCCACTTTGACTTTCGCCCTTTGTTGCGAATATGACAGCCCGTTCGCGCTTTACCCTCGACGATCGACGCCGACCACGCTTCTGCCGCCTGTTATTTCCCAACCGTCCACCGTTTTGCTCCCCTTCTTTTTCATTTTCTTCTTTCCGCTCTTCTCCTTTTATCCTCTTTTCCCTTCTTCTCTCGCCGAAGCGCCGCGTTTGCTGTCGAGTTCGGCTACGATTGGCAAACACAAATCTTACGTGGACGCGCGATACGCGCGTTCCACGCATTTCAAATTTCACGACGTAACGTACTCGACGACTCAACGTAACGTGGAAAACGCGACAAGATGTTCGAATTTGGAATTATGCGAGCGCGCTGGGTCGATCGGCATGCCATCCGCCAAACGCGCGGCAAATAAATCTGTCGGTGTAATTTTAACGAGCCGCGATACCGCTCGAGGATTATACGGGTAATTTAAATTCCGCTCGCTCGATCGACGCGACTGATGGAACGACGATGAGCCGGCTGAGCCGAGATGAAATGATAAATTAGCGAATGAAACAGCCAAGTATAATGGAATGCCCGGTTAAATATAGAGCGTTTTAAACCGATTAACAGATAACTGCAAATTAGATCGTCCATTAACGCGGTTCGTCCACGTTCGAGCGGCATCGTTCGAGAATCAGTCGGAGAATTAGTCCGAGAATTAGTCAGAATACCCTCCGATCGATCGTTTTCCCCCCCGAAATCTGGCATTCAATCTGTTTCGATTCGCCATTCGCGCGATCCGAATTTAAGTTTCACGAATGTGAATACGAACGAGCCGTACGTACCACTGACTATCGCACGATCGCTGTGGCAAAACGCTGGCGTACAATTAGCGCTATTTGCCGTTACGTGAAATATATTGTAAACGTTATTGCTCGCGCGTGGAAACTCGCTACTTCGCGCAGCCAGTCGAACTGTTCGATATTTATAGTTAGTCGACAAATACCGCGTACCTATCGTCGAGATTCTACGCAAGCATTGCGCGCGATAGAAACCCCTTCTATATCGTGCAATTGTCGTATCGAATAGCCGCTGCTCGAATTTCGCGCTGCGAATCGCATTCAAAAAATTTTATTTATCTGGAAATCGAACGTGCAGATTTTTTTTTTTAATTCAAACGACGTAACCCGAGCAGTTAGATTGACCGAATTTCGTTCTCTTTGGAAACTTTGAGACCTCCGAACAACCCGTCTCTAGATGTCTACGATAACTTTGAAATTCCTTGTAAATTCGACCAATCGCGGGGAGACGTACTCGCGAGGAGAGTCGTCAACGGGGGTCGTAAATCCCCGTTACGATTATAACAATCGACACCACGAATTGATCGATCCCCTGATTTCCTTTGAGAAAATGAGGGGTGATTGAGTTGGTATAACACTGGGATTCACAGTATTATAAAGTATATATTTCCAAGCACTTAGTTACAAAAGATTTGCGTGAAGAATGCGACTCTCGCGCTATGTGCAGACTGCCGCGTTAGGCGTTAGTTGGTAGACCGTCGCGTTAGGCGTTAGTTGGGAGACCGTCGCGTTAGGCGTTAGTTGGGAGACTGTCGCGTTAGGCGTTAGCTGGTAGACCGTTTGTCGCTCTTTTGTTTAATACGGAAGAAAGTTCGGTGTGGGTGTGCCCCTGTGCATAAAGAACGCGGATTCGTTGGTCCCACTTTCGTTAGGAAAAGTGAGGGTAACGAACCGCGGTGTCGATTGGTCATGCTGCACTACTGCTCGAAGGGATGAGTAGGGAGTCTTCTACCATCGTGGTGCGTAAATGACTGTGTGTATGAGAAAACCTAGCCTGTTTTATTACAGGGCTATTCGGGTTTTCCTAATGGGTGCATACCCGCTTTCTCCGCGTTTTAAAGGCGACTAATAAACCCAAGGACACCTCTAAAACCGACTGTGTTTCGAGCATATTTTGGCTTGCAATTCTTCAAGACAATCGGATTGAAGACATATGGCGAAACAATGCAGGGAAATGAAAGTTATGGTGGGTCCTTAGGTTTATTGAGGGTCGAAGTGCCGTTACGCAGGTCGGTTGTTGTCCGGTCGCGCGGGCTGGCGAGCAGATGTTTTAGGCGTCGTAACATCCTCCCCCCGTTGAGAGGGCACCGATCAAATTCTGGCTGTGGAGTCTGGTGTGTCGTTGGTGACCTCCTTCGCTCCGTGTGGGCGTTCGGCCTCGTCTGGATCTGGGTGGATGGGTAAGGGGACCAGTCTTTTGACGCCGCGGTCCAGGATGCTTGTTGCCGTCTGCACGGTAGCGGTCCGGATGATTCCGTCGGCTCCTGGATGGACCTTGATTACGCGGCCCAAAGGCCACTGCATAGAGGGCACGTTGTCCTCCCTGAGGATTACTACGGTGCCTTCATGAATGTTGTGTTTGCCCTTGTCCCATTTGCTGCGGCGGGTTAACTCGTTTAGGTATTCTCGATACCATCGGCTCCAGAAGTGCTGCTTAATCTGGTGAATGCGCTGCCAACTGGATAGCCGTCCTGATGGAACTGTCCTGAAATCACGCTCCCGTAAACTGGTTAGGGTATCACCGATTAGAAAATGACCGGGAGTGAGGACAGGGGGATCTTTCGGATCGGATGAGATGGGAGTCAGTGGGCGTGAATTGAGAATGGCCTCAATTTCGATCACAAGGGTGTTGAGGTGTTCAAAGGTCAGGAGCTCCGTGCCGACCACGCGGATGAGATGGCGTTTGAACGATTTAACTGCGGCTTCCCATAAGCCGCCAAAATGTGGTGAGTTCGGAGGATTAAAACGCCATTGTATTTGTCGGTCGGCGAGAAAATTCTGTACCCTATCCTGGTGGTCGTCGGACTGCAATAGGGTCCGGAGTTCTTGCAGCTGCCGATTAGCCCCGACGAAATTGGTGCCGTTGTCGGTGAGGATCGTTGCGCAGTATCCTCGCCGCGAGATGAAACGGCGTAGCGCGGCCAAGAAGGCGTCGGTGGTTAGGTCGCTGACTAACTCTATGTGGACCGCCTTTGTCGCCAGACAAACGAATATGGCGGCGTACGTCTTGATTTTACGTCGGTTGCGGTCCCTCCTCTCCTTGATGTAGAATGGGCCGCAGTAGTCGATTCCGACGTTCCTGAACGGCCGCGATTCGGTAATACGCGCCTCTGGCAAATCACCCATCAAGTATTCCACTGGTGGAGGGTTGGCTCTGCAGCAGCGGACGCACCTTCTGAGAGTGCGCCATACCTGGCTACGGCCGTCGATCGGTCAATAGCGCAGTCTCATCGCGTATAGGGTAGCTTGGGTCCCTGTGTGATGATTGTTCCGGTGCTCTTGTTCTATAATTAGCTCTGTCACCGGGGATTTCGGTAGGATGATCGGGTGTTTTTGGCTGAAGGGTATGGCGGAGTTGGTTAGTCGCCCTCCTACCCGGAGTAGCCCATCTTCGTCGAGGAAGGGGTTTAATGGCTGTAGTTTCCCTCCAACGTCCTCGCATCGATTTTTTTGGAGGATCCGAATTTCAGGCGCGAAATGCTGGGATTGTAAGATTTTTATTAGCCTGTTGTGCGCTGCGGTCAGTTCGTCTGTGGTGAGATGGGCAGTTCGGTGTTGCTTATGTCTCCATAGAAGACACCGGGCGACGATTCTTATTAGTCTTGGCCAAGACGAGTAGCGATGGAGGAGAGTGTTGTCGTTAACACTCGTCCTCAGACAGATCGTCTTCTTTTGCTCCGGGAGGTCGACTACCGGTATCGGGCTCCAAACCGGCCAATAGCTTTCGCTTTGCAGGAGCCACCTTGGCCCGTTTTTCCAAATGGACGGACATAGGAATTCCTTGGGCGTCTGGCCTCGGGAGATGAGATCCGCTGGATTATCGTCGGTAGGCACATGACGCCAGTCGGAGATATTGGTCTTGGTCTGTATCTCAGCGACTCGATTCGCCACAAATGTTTTCAAGGTGTGCGGCGAAGACCTGATCCAATGGAGTACGATGGTGGAGTCAGTCCAGTAGACTATCCGCGATATCTTGGTCGTCAGGGCCTGTTGTATTGACGAAATCAAGGACGTCAAAATAAGTGCCCCACTTAATTCGAGACGTGGTATGGAGAGCGATTTGAGCGGCGCTACCTTCGACCGCGCCGTGAGGAGTCGAGTCCAAATATTGTTCTTTCGGTCAGTCGTCCGCACGTAGACGCACGCCCCATATGCCCTTTCGCTAGCGTCACAGAATCCGTGGAGCTCAATTTTCGTTGCGGATTCTAGGATGGTCTTCCGAGGGAACCTTACCGCATTTAACAACGGCAATTGGGTGTGGTATTTGATCCATGCTGTGTGTACGTCTGACGGAAGGGATTCGTCCCAATCTACCTTCAATGTCCAGACTTGTTGCAAAATCATTTTTGCTCGAACGATTACCGGCGCGAGCAATCCTAGTGGATCATATATTTGTGCGATGACTGAGCTGATTGATCGCTTTGTGATTCGGGAAGTGTCACTGTTCGTCTTGACCGAATATAGTATGGTATCGTCGGCTGAATCCCAAAAGACGCCGAGTGTTTTTAACGTGGATGACTCACCGAGATGTAATTTCTGCTTGGTGTCTTCCTCAGGTAGCCCTCTCAGCAGATCCCGATCGTTTGAGGCCCATTTGCGGATATTTAGACCGGCTAGCTTAAGTAATCTCGTGAGATCATTCCTGATTGATAGGGCTTCGTCCTTCGTATCGGCTCCGGTCAACGCATCGTCGACATAGAAGTCTCGCCGTAGGATCTGCGCTGCTCTCGGAAATCGAGGTCCCTCGTCCTCTGCCAACTGTTTGAGACATCGGATGGCCAGATACGGGGCTGCGGATAGACCGAACGTTACGGTGTTGAGTCGGTAAGTTTCGATCTCTCCGTTGTCGGCACGCCACAGAATCTTTTGGTAGGGACGATCTTCTGGACGTAGGAGGAATTGGCGGTACATCTTCTCGATGTCGCCGGTAAGGACATATTGAAATGACCGGAATCTCAATAGGATGTTCCTCAGGTCTTCTTGTAATTTCGGACCCGTATGAAGGGCGTCGTTTAGAGACACTCCCGTGGTACTTGAAGCTGAGCCGTCGAACACAACCCGTAGCTTGGTGGTGTCGCTCGATTCCTTGGTCACGCCGTGATGTGGTAAATAATATCCGTGGTCGGTGGCGTGATCCGTGTTGATCTTTGTCATGTGACCCAAGTCTAAATATTCTTGAATCACAGCACTATACGCGGTTTCATATTGTTTGTCGCGTTGGAATCGGCGATGAAGAGAGGCGAGCCTGCTCATTGCAGTGGCCTTCGATGACCCTAGTGAGGAAAGCTTTTCGTTGAACGGTAATGCAACGATGTATCTGCCTTCCTTGGTTCGTCGGACATGGTTTCGGAAATGTTCTTCACATAGTCGTTCCGATTCCGAAAGATGAGTAGTGGCCTGTCCCTCGTCGATCTCCCAAAACCGTGCGAGGTCCTCTTGCAGAGCCGTTGTGGTTGCGTGGAACGTATTTATCGCGGTTTGGGACGTGGGACTCCCCCCGATTACCCAGCCGAAGCGTGTTTTTTGTAGACGTAGTTCAGGTTCGCCTGGTTGTGCCAGATTGACCTGCCCGATGCACAGCGACGCGAATGTTGATCCGGTACTAAGTAAAACATCGATCGGGGCTGGGCAATGGAATTGTGGATCGGCTAGATGAATATTTCTGGGTAATCCCAGACTCGAGGGATCGATGGGCTCGCTTGGTACGAGGATCGATATGGCCGGGATAACAAGAAATCTCAATGTCTTCTTGTACTCGCCGTCCGTCGACGTGATGGTGGCCGTGGTGTAACGTTTTGCCGTGGTGCTCAAATTGTCGAGGGCTCCGATCTGGATCGCACATCTCCTTTGCCTTATACCGAGGGAGTTCGCGAGCCTGTCGGTCATGAAGTTCATGCTCGACCCAGTGTCGAGTAAGGCTCGGGCTCGGATTGGTTGTGCCTGTTTGTTCAAAACCTTGATCTGTGCTGTGGCCAACAGATCATGATGCAGAGGGGTGTGGGGAGATGTGTTTGTTAGTCCGATCCCCCTTGCTGTCGTAGTCTCGGACAGTCAGTTTTGCCCCGGTTGGGACTTGGATGAAGAGGTTGGGGTGGTGTTCCGGATCCGGGCTGAGCGTGACTCGTACGAGGAATGCTCTTTCGTACCTCTTGGAACCGAAGATGTATGCTTCCGTGAAGTATCGGATGTTCGCCTCGATTTGTGGGACGACCGCGACTTCGATGATCCCGATGGGGATTGTTCGGTGGAGGCTCGCTTGTGTGATGAACGACTGCCCGACGATCGACCGCTCGGTGCGCGACTGCCCGACGACCGACCGCTCGATGCGCGACTGTCCGACGACCGACTGCTCGGCGACCAACCGCTTGCCGACCGACCGCTCGACGATCGACCGCTCGACGATCGACCGCTCGAAGATCGACCGCTCGACGACCATGAATCTACCTGGGTTTTTTCGCGGTGTAGATACGTATGGTGTCGGTGACCGCAGATACGACACGAACCCGATGTACACTGTGTCGGCGAATGTCCTGTGCCTAGGCAATTTATGCACAACGATGCCTTCTTCACGATTTGAAAACGTTTGGTCGCTGATTTGGCCTTGAATATTTTGCAGTGTCTGATCTCGTGATGTCCGTTGCAGGTCGGACACACCACCGTTCTGCTGGTTGTAGCAAGGGTTCGCCCATGCGGTATGGTTGTTCGCTGACTGCGGTGTTTGTGTGTTGACCCTTTTGATTCCTTCTCTTTAGAGAGGAATTGAGTCCCGTTCGCCCGTGTTTTGAGAAAGTCTATCAGATGCTGATAGGATGGCACCTTTTGGCGGGGGAATGTGTGCGTTGCCATTTACGCAGGCTGGACGCGGGCAACTTCGACGCGATCAATTCGATCATCGCTATGTTTGAAGTGACGGGCTCCTTTAGATGTTCGAGCGCCTTTAGATTTACGCTGATGGTTTCCAACAAATCCTCTAGGGCCTCTGGAGTTTCCCTTTTGATTTCCGGATAATTACGCATCAGATTCCAATGGCGCATGCAGATTTGGAGGGGGCAATTGAACTTGTCCTTCAGTGTATCAAGCGCGATGGAATAGTTGGCCTCTGTGAGTTCTAATGACTGGATACTCTGTGCGGCCCGTCCAGTTATAGATGAGCGTAGATGCTGGAACTTTTGGACATTCGTCAAACCTTCGTTAAGGTCCACTATGGATGTGAACGTGTCGTAGAAATAGGTCCAATTCTCGAGGGCACCGTCGAATTGGGGCACGCGGACCTCTGGAACGGTGGTCGGCTCTGGTTTCCGGCACGTCTCACCTCTTGTTGTAGTCGACGGGGTTGTTGCTGATATTTGCTCAAAGAGCTCTCGGAACCGCATGTCAAGCTCCCGATGCTCTTGCGATAACGAATCTACCCGCGCATCTTCCCCCTCATCTACCACACCTAACTCTTCTTGAACCTCGAGTATCCTCCTCCAAAGCTCATCGAACGAGCTGCGGCAAGATGCTAGGAAGATTCTGTTTGCCTTCCCAGACGCTTCGTACTCATCGAGTTCGCGCCTTATGGTTGCAAGTCGACGGGCTAGGACGCCTCGTCTCCGCCGTAACGTGCTGATTGATTCAGCTTGGGCCATGTTTGATTTTGATAATGAACGCCCTTACCTTGATCAAATGGACGTTGATCTGGGATTCTGTTGCTAATCGTTACGATGCGGCGTGGGCTCGTGTAGATGCTGCGCGACGGAGGTGCTTCTCTCCGATGGCGGTTCCCTTGCTCAGTTGACTAAGTGGTTGGAACTTGGATCTCACGCGACACTGTATAGTCACTGTTCAGTGCACTTTTTGGTGGCACGAGATCCGGCTCGAAGGACCATGTAAATTCGACCAATCGCGGGGAGACGTACTCGCGAGGAGAGTCGTCAACGGGGGTCGTAAATCCCCGTTACGATTATAACAATCGACACCACGAATTGATCGATCCCCTGATTTCCTTTGAGATAATGAGGGGTGATTGAGTTGGTATAACACTGGGATTCACAGTATTATAAAGTATATATTTCCAAGCACTTAGTTACAAAAGATTTGCGTGAAGAATGCGACTCTCGCGCTATGTGCAGACTGCCGCGTTAGGCGTTAGTTGGTAGACCGTCGCGTTAGGCGTTAGTTGGGAGACCGTCGCGTTAGGCGTTAGTTGGGAGACTGTCGCGTTAGGCGTTAGCTGGTAGACCGTTTGTCGCTCTTTTGTTTAATACGGAAGAAAGTTCGGTGTGGGTGTGCCCCTGTGCATAAAGAACGCGGATTCGTTGGTCCCACTTTCGTTAGGAAAAGTGAGGGTAACGAACCGCGGTGTCGATTGGTCATGCTGCACTACTGCTCGAAGGGATGAGTAGGGAGTCTTCTACCATCGTGGTGCGTAAATGACTGTGTGTATGAGAAAACCAAGCCTGTTTTATTACAGGGCTATTCGGGTTTTCCTAATGGGTGCATACCCGCTTTCTCCGTGTTTTAAAGGCGACTAATAAACCCAAGGACACCTCTAAAACCGACTGTGTTTCGAGCATATTTTGGCTTGCAATTCTTCAAGACAATCGGATTGAAGACATATGGCGAAACAATGCAGGGAAATGAAAGTTATGGTGGGTCCTTAGGTTTATTGAGGGTCGAAGTGCCGTTACGCAGGTCGGTTGTTGTCCGGTCGCGCGGGCTGGCGAGCAGATGCTTTAGGCGTCGTAACATTCCTAAATTCCAATTAATAAGTAAAAACCGGAACGACCAAAATTCCCTGGACCGCGTAATCCGCATGAAAATACAAATTCAGCGTCGAATTCGAAGAGATAGATGAAAGAGGGATTCGATGGTAGAGCAAATCGGACGAACGGTTTGTAACACGAGACATTAATAAAGTTGGTGGAGCCGCGGAAAGCGGATGGAAATGGAAATTTTCCGATTTTAATATCGGCGAATGCATCGGGACGCGAGAAGAAAGATCAAAAGGTTGACTGTTGATTAATTTGAGCGGCACGCGAGCCACGAGCCCCGAGCCCCGAGCGTCGCGATGCTCGCGTGCGCCGAAGCTACTGCGATCGAGCGAGCGTCGTAACCTCGGTAAATAACCCGTCGTATAATATTACGTACACTGATCAACGATTCGGAAAGGGAGTTTCGCTAACCGGGGCATCGCCCCACCGTCGTGCGAAAATAAACTAATTAGCCTTTGGGGACGTCGAGGCATGCCCCTCGACGCCCCAGCGGATTTCAAGTCGTCGATTTTACAGCTAGCTGCTGTTACGTTCGAACCGTTTGTAAACCAGTGACGCGCAATTTGGGATAGCGATTGCGATCGAAATCCGACCCCTCTCGAGAATCCTACGGAAAGAGAATTTCTTTCGCAGTGGTTGGTCTGGCCGATCCAAGTTTCGGCGCGCGTTGTCGCGATGCCTAATCGCTGCGTTGCCGATCGTCGTTGCCATTGGAACGCGCGGCGAGCGAACAGCCGTGAGTTTGCTCTGTACACTCGAGGCCTGAACTTAAAGGCTTAACGACCTGTTTGCCGTTGCAGCTCGGCAGAAACGAATCTTCGGCGTCCGCCCGAGCTAAACCAGCGAATATTCGAGCGGCCTGCCTTGGAACGGTCGCTGAATTTCTGCTGAAAAATTAATCAACGCGGAACGTAAATCGCCAGTGATAAACACGTGAAAAACCATGCGCTGATGATGAGGTGGGGGGGGGGGGGGGGGTGGAAAGAACGGCAACGGCAACGTTGTTGCCAAACGAATGTAATGAACGGGCAAATACGCGTTTGTTTGCAAGTACCCTACGGCGAGCAAATAACGTTACGCGAAATACGCGGCCCGGTTTCATCCTGTGTCGTCCTTTTATACACACGCGTGAAAAATTTCGCGGAAATTCGCACTGGCGACGCAGAATCGGTGCGCGGAAGAAATCTGGCCGACTCCTGTTAATAAATTTCTTTCTTACAAAATTTACCCGTGGACCGCGCTATCCAGCCGCCCGTGTTTCCATCTCTTCGCCAGCAATTTGGCAACAGAGTTTACGAAAAGTTACGGGCGCCGACTGGAGAGAACGGCGAGACCGGTTTTTCTAAAATAAAACGATCCTGCGAAATATACGCGACGAGTGCCACGGTCAGTCTTGGAAACTCGAGTCTCCGCGAAATCTCCTTCCGCTTCTGGCTATACGTACAAGTATATCAACGCGCGCCTTGCAACGCGTCTCGTGCTGTTTTTCTCCTATTCTGCTTGCACGTTTCTCAAAGAGAATACCTAATACCAAGGTGGCCTTCGCTTTACGCGTCTGTGCGATTCCCGCGATGGAAAAAACGTCGCGCTGTTCAGCAAACCAGCGTCCACGCAACGACAATACGTATACGACGATGCATAAATCAACGAATGTTCGCGTATAGAAACTTGTAAAAAAAATCCACTGTCGAAAAATAGAAAAATTCGTACTCGTGCAAAGATCAGCGGGAAACGAAACGTTTTTCGACTCGTAACCAAGCGTTATAGTCACAGGAATGTAACGAAACGGCGCGCAAACAACCGACGCGAAACCATCGTGACGCAAAAGCATTTCGCGACAGGGAGCGCGGGTCCGACCGTAGCGAAAAAACAGCAGCCAGCCCGCTGTCGTTTCACCCAATGGGGGGTTGTATCGATATATCGAGGCAGCGTCGCTGAAACCTGCTGGTGGCAGAGAGACAACGATAAGGGCCGCCATCTATCGACCGTAACAGCCTCCTTTTGTATTAACGACGCTGTTCCGACTGTAATTGAGAGCCTCTGTACTCCGGCCCAACGTCGCCGGGTTATTAAATCCCGGGATATAAATCAGTTAATATTATCCACGCGCCGCTAGCTCGCACTCTTTTCTTCGCCAGAGAAATGGATTTTCCGCTAAACTTTAATTGCTTAGCGATCGCCGGATGTGAAAGTTTTTTCGAGTCCGTCGATAAAGAGCTTCCGCGTACAACCGACCCGATCAACGTACCATCGACACGCGACAACTGCCAACGATTTACGACGGTTACGATGGTATTACCTTTTCTCCACGATACTTTTCTTTTTCTTTCTCTTCTTCCGCCGTATTTGAGTTAATCACGATGGTTGGTCGCTTTACGTCATCGTGTACGAGGGACACGCCGAATAAAGTTTGTGGAAAATCATTACTCCACGGATCCTTTTCATCGAGTGTTCCAAGATAGCCGTTAGTGGAATTTTCGACCTCGTTTAAGACCCATCAACGAGCTGAAATCTGCTCGCCAACTTTACTCGGAATTCAATGCTTTTCAATTACAAAGATTTTCCGGTTAACCGTTCCTTAATTAAACATGTAACTATACCGAAACGTTTAAATTACCTTTTGGACCTGGTATACAGGTCAAAGCTACTCCAGTTTACTCTGCTTTTTTCAGATCGTCCCTTTCAATTTCGCTGCGCGGAACGTCGGGAAAGGAACTCGAATACGAACGACTATTTCTTTTCTTGCCCCTCGATATCCGCACTACGCACGCGTTCGTTACGCGTTCGCGACCGTTGCCACGTATGTCTTCTTCCAAATATTCGACGGAAGGATGTAGGAAGCATGTCGGCCTTACACTTTTATGATATGGCGCTTTGTATCGCGAAGCCATCGAAAAGAGTTCCGTCGTCGAGTCCCGCCACGAATATATGGGCGGTGTAAAGCAGACCAGTAAACAGCTACATACCGTTTTATACGAAAGTCCCAAAAATGGTGGCGAAAATTACTTTTTTGCGGATTGGAAATATCAACAATAAATTCTTACTTATTATATAACGCAAACCAGAAGAAAAAGAATAAAAACAAAATAACGCATTTGCAATTCGTACGTCGCTTGATGGGTCAATTAATTGGGCATTTTCGTGACGCCGACCTCAAGAATACTTCATCAACTTCTGGAACAGCAGAAAGACTAAACGGCCTTTTACATGTCATTCGGCGAGATGACACAGAAGGAAGTAAAGATCGTGTGGTATGTTGTAATCGGAAAATCAAAGGTAGAAGAAGAGAATCGATGTACTATTATGCCACTCGTTTGGTTAAACCGGCCCTGCATACACGCAATTGCTTCGAAAAATACCACACCGTGCAAGTATATGAAAGGAGTCATAAACGTAGCAAAAGTAAGTATCTTTTCCTGGATTTTGACAAAAGAATTCTGTTATATTCAAACAAAGTCCTAGTTTTTATTACGCAAATGTTTTTTCGCATAGAATTAACACCAATGAATAAACGGATAACAGAAGAATTAAACGAAGTGGAACTAGTACAGTGCATAAAAGTACTATTGAAATCAAGCGAAAACATGAAAAGATCGAATTCCGTACCCGGATTACCTATAGAAATCATGTCTATAGAAATCATCTAAAGCACAAAAGATAAAAACAAGAAAAAGGATAGTAACACGGGGAACCAATCATCCTACAAAGAATTAGTACATTAAAATAAAAGATCAAACGCAACGGTGAAAAATTACTAGCGTTGCTGGAGAAGAAAAAGAAGAGCAGAATAACAGAGGAACAAAGAGAGTGAATACGAAATTAGAAAAGCTTTCCACAACTTCATAAGAAACTACTGGAAATGTAGAATGGAAAACATATCCAAATAAAAACCCAAAGAACTTTCACCATCGATTAACTGCGTCTTCCGCCCAAAAAACCACAACATAAGTGATATACTCTGACACAACCAGAACGGATACAAATAGGAATTCATGAAAGCCGACATGTACCGTCACACAATTCGACGAAGACAATAATATAATCATTATCGATAACCATGAGATACTAAACATACTAACATAGAGAAATAACATTTATTGTCTGGATGGTTATAAAGTATAAGGAGAAAGCTTAGGATATTGGCAAAGACGACTGAATTCCAACTGAAACATTCAGCATATACCGAATGGGAAAAACGGTCAGAGTCTACTTGGGGGTACGTGACTGCTGGGCCGCATGGGCACGCTCCGCGTTACATAGACGAAACCTTGAGTATCTCCAAATAAAGGGCCTAAAAAGGCTAATTTGGGAAGTCATAAATTAATCGTCTATACTAAGAGCACGCATTGAAACAGTCCACACACAAAATAGCCACATAAGAATATATCAGCATAACTAAGTTGACTGTTACGTCGCGTAACACTCTACCTAGCCGAGGCCACACACCGAAGGCAATATGGCAACCAGATGTCTTCGGATACTCGCAGCGTATCCTCCATAGTTTCAAGGACCTTCCATAAATTTCACAGATTTCCTAGAAAAGGTCCTTCAAACGAAACAAACATCTGGTTCGGAGGAATTTCTAGAGACTATTGTCTACCACGGCGAAAAAGGGAAAGGTAGTATTTGTCACGTACGCTGCAACTTTCCTCCCACTAACCACTTTCTCTCGAGGGCGGTTAAGACCCTGCGTCTAACCAATTAAAAACGAAGCCTATTCCCTCACTCTCCTAACACAAATCGTCACGAACAAATCCGATGGTCCCGTGCGCTAGACACACCCGATCCTTAGCTTTCCTCCGAGACAGCATCGTCTACCAAGAGTACTGATTTTACATCCTTCGAACGGTCAACATCCTTCCACCCGGTATACACACCCGTAGATCAGTCACTCATCTCGTACATACGCATCAGCGTAACTATCCTCGTTATAAGTTGTGGAATAAACGGTGAAATATAACTTACTACTGTGTCATATTCATTCAACCACCTCTGTTATCCTAACCGAAACAGGGGAACGACTACTTCGCGGCGTCGATTCACCGAATCGTAGCGAGAATTTACGCCTCTCGCTGACGCGTTTTCCTCGCGACCGCGTCTCTCCGCGAACGGTCGTAACATTGACAATCCAGATTTAATTCTATCTGACATTTCCACAAATTAAAATAAGTTAGATCTAACCTTCAAAAATGAACAATAAAAAAAATTATCGAATTTGGTAACATTGATTTAAAAGAACCTACCTAACTATATTTACGCACCTTTCACACATCTACTCCTGCAGCATAATATTTAACAATTGCCTAAATGCCAATTATTTCTCCATTCTGGAAAACAAGAAAGGCAGTAGCATTAAAAAAAGAAGGAAAAGCAACAGTGATTCTGTCAGCTATACCGATGAATTAGACTCTTACTCAACATTTATAAAGTATCCGAATCTATGATAAATAACACTATATACATTGAAAATAACCTAATTCCGGGCACCCAATTTGGCTTCAAATTTAAACATTCAACGATACATGCAATTACAAAATTCATCATATATCTCTTGGGCAAGAGACGAGAGTGATTGCGTCGAAGCGGTGTTCATAGATTTAGAGAGGGCATTCAACACATTCTGGCTGAATTTCTTTCCTTAAGCTCGAAAAAGAGAGCTTCCACACCACGTAATAAAAATAATTTGGAAATCACAAATTAATATAAGCGAATTCAAAACAATTCTATTCGGGCCGTACATTTCCAAAATATCAGATGCAAAAAGCAATTCCGCCTACACGATATCTACGATACAATAGCAACATATCCATTCCTCACAAAAAAGTCGTTTGCTATTTAGATATACATTCGGATTTCAAATCGAACAAACACACGAATCTACTGCAAACAACTAAATAATAAAGTAAAAATATTCTGCTGCAAACTTCTAATAAAGCTGATCCTGATGTACGGTTGCCCGATTTGATTTAAACAGAAAAGCCAAATTGGTTCAAATGTAAGTGTCTGAGATCATACTCAATACATATTTAACCATTATATACCATTTATAGGTTTTAGATATTTTTTGTACAGTAATATCGAATAACAAAACTAGTTACTTCAGCAAACGCTCATACCACATTGAGTACACTCGTTCTCGCATTCTTCTCCTGAAGAAAGGAAAAACAATATTGTAGAAAAGTACCACTTTTGTAGCGACTTAAATTCAATCATTAACTGAAATGTTAAAAATGTAAATCCGACACAAAATATTGTATGGCTACGTCATACCGTCGCGTAACGGTACTTTTGCCAAAACCACATTCCAACTGAAATTCTTTCTTTATTAAGAATATATACGTGTAATATGTATTTTCTCGGGCAATAAATGTTATATATATGTCGGGTTCACATTATGACTAGGGTTAGGGGCGTGAAACGAATCTTCATTTGGATTAGACATTTTTGTTATGCAATATTTACTACTGCAAATAGGATTATTACAGCATTTGACAAGTAACCGTGGTAATTAGATACTCGAGAAGCCAATGACAATGATCCTAGGTTCAATAACGAATCCGCGGTCAGCGGGATAACAAAATGCCCTTTTTTTTCAAAGTCCAAGTTCTACTCAACTTGCTTGTCTACGGTACAAGTATTACTAAACTAACTATTTGTTAAAAAGTAGAATATTCACCGAGCGTAAAGACGCTATGTAACTCGCTGATGTGACCTCACGAGAGAATAACTTTCCGTCGTGATGATGCTGCAGAGGAAATCTATGATGGGGTGTGTCGCAGAACATGAGATCATCGGATTCGCGGAGAGATGCCTTCGTCCGGAAAGTGAGGGAAAGTGACGTTGAGAGAAAGTTGCTAGCAGGAAACGTCGTTCGTGAGAAACATAGATTTCCCCTATCTTTTCGTAGTTGGGACAAAGACTGTTTGTCTGTTTGAAGGACCTTAGTTAACTAAATCTTGAGATTTATAACGGGTCCTCAGGCTAGCTGAACATGTACTGTGGAGATGAAGAGGGTCTGCATGTCGTGATCCACGAACAGCAACTGTTGGAATGTTTACTGTCGAGTGCCACTACAACTATTTTTTTTTTTTTGTTGAGGTTATTTGATGTATAAACAGAGAAAGTCGTGGATAAATTGTAAGGTAGATAATATATTTTCATACAGAAGTGTAATTATAAGTAAGAATACAATTTGAACTGGTCCAAATCCGCACGCTAGCAGTGTTACCCTATAACTGAAAACCCCGAAGCCAACGTCGCCTGTCTACTGTTTAAGGTCTGCCTAATTTATCGCGATGTAAATTGTAGCGCAAATAGCGATAAAAATAATGAAGCAATAACATTCGCAGATGACCTACTAATATGCGCGAGAGACAATAAAGCTTTAAAATCCAAAAGCCATCTACAACAAATATTGGACATAATGTATGGCTATTTATGGACAGTAGAAATTAATATAAACAAGTAAAAGAATTTTATTCTAGCTGTACATCTCCGAAATATCAGGGACAAACTACGATGTACGCAGCTATGTCAAGAAATTTCGTTTATACGACAGCAACAATAACAACCAACCATTGTTTCCTGCAATGGAAACACGAATTGAAGCCTAAATTGAAAAACACGATTTCAAACTACTTGCCCAGGCTGTTGTTTTAGAATCATCTCGTTATCAGTCCAACAATTGCAGAACAATCACTGAGTAGACGTAAATGAAATTGATAAATAACGAATTCTTTGCAATAATAATACTTAATGAACAAAATGGAGACATTTTGCAAATGGGTCCAGTCAATGGACTACTCTTAAAAGATGCAAAAGGTTTCATCTCGATAGCTCGATCCAATCCAGAATAACTGATGAATTTGTATACATAAAAATTGGCTTTTTGTAAAAAAAAAAAAATAGTTTACAAAAAAGAAATGGAAAAATATTTTATATCTGAACCAACGGAAAATTATGTCTTACAAGGAGCAAAAAGTGTCATTCCGATTGATCAAGCCGTTTCCGAAAAATCGGTAAACATAACAAAAAGATAAATATACATGTCGAATTGAGACATTTTCCACCTTTTCCAATGTCGATGTCATGAAATGTAAACCTTTTTTCGCATTTCTAGCAACAACTTCTAAGTCAGTACTGTGTACTAAAATAGCACCTAATATATTTGATAATATAATTGATTAGTTTCAATTCCATTCTTTTTAAACAAAAAATGCTATTGGTTATTTCCAATTACTGAGTAAATCGCTTGTCATGAAAAACTGCGCACTACTTGTTTTCCTGCAAAATTCGAAATCCTCAAAACCTTCAATAATTTGTTCATTTCAGTGGAAACTAAAATATCTCTTTATTGACATTTTTTCGTATAGAAGAACACAGTTCCCGTCAAAATCATTTTTTCGCTACTTTAATTCTTAATGAATCAAACAAATTTCGACATGTACCTAACCAAGTATTAATTACACCGAATCAATGAATGATTATGCCAGGACTTGAAATATTAAACTTGCGAGTATCACGAATTTCTACTCAGAGAAGGTGAAACGTAATATGGCGTTAGAAAAACACTATTCGTCTGCCAGGAAGAGATAACTGCATCGGTATAAACATTAAACTGAAACCACAGATTCTACACGCGTTTGCCTTTTTCAGGCATACATCACTAATGTTACCTGAAGATAAATTCTCGCCTACGCTTTCTAATGCTTTACGCTTCACTCACTCTCTCGTTGTCATTACTTGAATACAAACACAGAATAGTATTCTTCCCTAATCTTCCAGAAGAACAAAAATGATTTTTAATAGCGATACGTTACAATTTATAATCGTACGTCTATTACAACCTGTTGTTTTTATTTTAAAACAAACAGAAATACATACCTTATCCAAACATCAACGATATTTTATCAACAAGTGACGGTTATTATATCAACTGAAATTTTGTGGTATATTTACTTAACACGCAAAATAACAAGTCATCTGGTGGCACCAATTGATATCTACTTTTATTTTATGCATTTCATAGTAAAAGATCATTCGCATTTATATATTAACCCAAATATAATATAATCTTAAACCTAAATTTACTAATTGTGGATATTTATTGACAGATGGTAATTTAAAAATTCATATCCATACTCCTTCCTATTTTGCACATTTTTTTGTTTTGAGAGGAGAGGAGAATGCAGTTACGCATAACTAGGTACGTTAGCGCGCGCCTGGATTATGCGGGACTTGGCAAGATGATAGCACCTCTACCCACCAAAAAACCCCTCCTCTGTCTCTCTCCTCTGTCGGTACAAGAACCAACCCTGGAACCACCTCTCGGCATTACTTCAGGGTTGGTCTTCTTACTGAGTGTACCTCTCATCTTATTATGATCTTCTTCTAGTTAATCCTCTCCTTCTTCTCTCCATGTTCCTCTCCTTATCTTGTCTATCTGATTGAGCTATCATTTTCTTTCGGCAAAGCCCTTGGAATCTAGCCCAGTTCTCCTCGCTATTGACGACCACGTCGATTACGTTATTGGTTGCCAGTATTTCGCCTACGTAATTATCCAACAATGTACTTCCATTGTCCCATCTGGGGCAATTGAACAACGCATGCTCTGCATCTTCACCTTCGACATCACAATCCCAGCATCTTGGGTGTGTCTCTTTCCTAATCGTTCTCTATTAAAAATGCAGGCGTCGTCAATCAGCTTTCTGGTCCAATTATCTTCTCTGCAATAGAGCTACTCTTCCCTTCATCTTTTATTCGATCACTATCGACATCTTCGGAATGTTATTGTTTTTCCGTATTGCTAGGGCTTTGACACATATCGGTGTGGCATAAAGCACCACCGACTCCCGCACTCCGTAATAGTTTCCTAACTGAGTCGGTGGGCCCATTGACGTTCGGCAACGATGTCCTTGTCACAGACGAAATTCGAGCAACTGTATATAACAAACCGAAATTCCGAACGCTTTATCGCGTGTGACCGTCCGGTCAGCACCCGTTCTCAGCCGCCTGAGTGGCATTCGATCACTTCAGCCGTTCTCCGAATTTTACACTAAGTATAAACAAAACCTTCTCCCACTCCAACGATTGGAAGAATATAAATGCTCCCTTCAAAATCATTCAGTCAGTCTAATAAAAAAATTCTTAACTAATCCAAGTATCGAAAGTGTATCATCGCGAACCGAAAAAATTGTATAAATTGAGTAAAAAATAAAAAGAACTTAATCTCCTTTTCGGAAATTAACAAGTTCCTTATTTTTACCTTAATTTTACACGACATTTTTGGCGATCCGTGCCAGGATCTATTCACTTCAGTGCAAACGAAATTACGATTTCGGCGTACGCGCATCATTGAAGATCGAAGGATCAACGGACCCAGTGCGAATCTTTGCTACTACGAAGGCCTGCAGCAACTTTCAACGTTCCACTACGATGAAACTAGACGAGAGGACTACGGTCAGCGCAGAGCAACCCTACGAATAAGATTCGGAATCTAGAACCAACCAGAGAGGAAACATCCCTGAGACTCCTCAACGGTCATAGCTACTACGGTAAGCTGAAAATCTGGATTCATTTTCACGATACCGTGTGAGAAAACCCAGTTTCTCAAGCGCTTCGAGTCCAAATAGCAACAGTAGTTCAGACTCAATAAGCTCAATTAGAATCATGCCCACATCACGAAAAGACAAAGTCGAAACTATTGAAACCGTTTCTACAAACGGAGGTACGGACAATTCGATTCGTGCCATACTCGACGTGATACAAAAACAAATTGAAATTCTTGCGCAACGTGTAGAAGAGACACAACGGACGGCCGACAGTGAAAATAAGAAGCGTGCAGCGGAAATAGAACTATTAGGCAAAAATATCTCTAAAATAAAAATAGGACGCGACGCTACTACAGAACTAGGCTCCCTTATTACTATGGACGAATCTGTTGCCGCGAGAGATAGAACTTCCCCACCATGCGTTCCAATTCGAACAGAAGAAGGCAACCATCCCTCTTACGAAGACCGTCCACCGCAATTCGCCTCTCCGAGCTTACGGACCAAAGACGCGATAGTATGTATTCCGCAATTAAACGGTGAAGACAATATCGGAGTCGAAGAATTCATACGCGAAGTACGCGAATTACGAGCCATGTGTAGCGAACCCACGCTATTATTAAAAACGATCAAAATCGGGAAAATCGCGGGTAAAGCCGCAATGGCCATCTGCAATATACCGATATACGAATACGGACACCTGTACGATGCCCTAAGACGAAACGTAGCCACCCAAGACTCTGTTAGAGAACATCAAGACCAGCTACGCGAAACGAGACAGCGTCACGACGAAAGTGTGCAAAGTTATATCATCAGGTTCCGCAGAGCACTCAATAAGTTACAATACAGTATAACGAACGAATACCGTGACGAAATTACTAGACGAGCTATGAACGACAGGATTTTAAAAGACTCCGTGATCGATTTTATCCGAGGCCTGAAAGGCGAAATAGGACAATTACTACTCGCCAATCCACCATACAATATCCTTGAAGCCGAAAAGAAAGCCACCGACATCGAGCGATTCTTCGGGGAAGATCGAAATCGACGACCAAAACCAATAGAACGATTACGACTCCCTGAGCAGCAACGACTAACAACCAATAATCCTAATCCGATCACTAAAAAACCAACTCCAACACCCAATCCAATGCCAAGAAGCTTCCGACAAACCGAACAAATACCACTTGCCCAAAGGACACAATTAAAATGCTTCAAATGCAACCAGATCGGACATGTCTCCAGTCAATGTAAAAATTTTCGAACACCCAGCCAATTTCCGAGACCACCAGCAGTCCACAATCTCGAGACACACAAGGAAGAAATAGAGAAACCAACAGACCAGACCTACGAATTAACGCCACAACGGGAAGACTACCCACAGTACTTTTACGATCCGACGGACAGCGACATAAATTCCTCATTGACAGCGGAGCAGGAATTAATATACTCAAGCGAAGATGCGTATTACGACCAAGAATAACAAAAGAACGGAAATTCTCGATGGGACACTCTAAATTTGAAACCAACGAACACGCTTTGATAAAACTATTTGGCAAAACTCTAGAATTTTTTGTGGTAGAAGACAACTTTCCAATTATAGAAGACGGCATATTCGGTTTGCCAGCCCTATCTAAATTCAAATTTGAACTCTCGAATCATTATTGCAACAGGAAAACGACGTACCTCCAAAACAAGCAGTGTCAAAAACAGTCTACCTGGAAGGAAAACCGACAACGATATGCTTTATCAATTGTGGTGAGTGCCCAGCCAAAATGACTAATTTTATCGAAAATTCAAATACGTACGATCAAGTCTCCACGTTTAAAGATATAGTTAGACTTTCGCATATAGAGAAAACCCTCCGTGAACCAATCGAAAAGATATTGCTGTTCTACCTCGACGTATTCAATCTAGAGACCGACTTATTACCATGCACTAACCTTGCTAAACACACAATAACGTTAAAAGAAAATAAAATCATTAACACAAAATCTTACCGACCGCCTGAATGCCATAAAGAAGAAATCAAACGACAAATGGACGAAATGCTACAAAAGAACATTATAGAACCATCTGATTCTCCTTACAATTTACCAGTCTGGGTAGTACCAAAAAAGGCAGACGCCTCAGGGAAACAGAAATGGCGAATTGCAATAGACTTCAGAAAAATAAACGAACTAACTGACCAGGACGCATATCCATTACCTGACATAGACGACATACTATCCCAACTAGGCAACGCAAAATTCTTCTCAGCCCTCGATTTATCCTCCGGATTCCACCAAATCCCAATGGACATAGACTCTAAAAAGTACGCAGCATTCTCCACACCACAAGGACACTATCATTACAATAGGATGCCATTCGGTTTAAAGAATACACCTGCAACATTTCAACGCATGATGGATACCGCGCTAAGAGGACTCATAAATAAACATTGCTTCGTATATTTAAACGACATTATAATATTCGGACAGTCGATTGAAGAGCACAATAGCAACCTCGCGATAGTATTGCAACGCCTACGCGAACTCGGACTCAAAATACAGCCGGACAAATGCGAATTTCTCAAACCAGAATTAGAATATCTTGGACATATAGTAACCGCCGAAGGTGTAAAGCCAAATCCCAAAAAATTAGAAGCCGTTAGCAATTTCAAACAGCCACGTAATCCCACAGACATCAAATCGTTCTTAGGACTAGCAGGTTATTACCGTAAGTTCATAAGAAACTTTTCTAAGATCGCGAAACCATTGACCGAACTTACAAGAAAGGAGACATCATTTCATTGGACAGATAAAACCCAGGAAGCATTCCAGACATTAAAAGACAAACTCTGTTCATCACCCGTACTAAAATTCCCAGACTTTGCGAAACCATTCACATTAACGACTGACGCCAGTAACGAAGGTATAGGTGCAATCTTATCACAGGACGGACATACATGTTGTTATATCTCGCGAACTCTAAACCCACCGGAACGAAATTATTCCACTACAGAAAAAGAACTTTTAGTAATAGTATGGGCCGTGAAACGCCTCCGACAATATCTGTTAGGACAGAAATTCCTCATCCGAACCGATCACCAAGCACTAAAATGGTTACAGAATTGCAAAGACCCCTCATCACGCTTGACGAGATGGCGACTAAAACTAGAAGAATACGAATACGACATAGAATACACGAAAGGAAAAGATAATACTGCAGCCGACGCACTATCTAGAATACATGTTCTGACCAGACGACTCGAAAATTTGAACATAGAACTCGATAAAAAATATCACGATTGGGAAAAATCTACCGACGCGTTACCCAAAATTCTCAAAATGACTCCGAACCGTAAATCTTTCTATCAATTATCCAAAACAGAGCTAGGAAATTACGACAGAATCGAATGGTTAACTAAATTAAACGAAATTATTCATATAAACGAAAAGATAGGTATAGGCGACGACAGTTTCACAGAGACCGAAAAGAACGCGATCAAACAAATTTTATTATTCCTGAACGACACTGTAAAAGAATTAAATTTTGCATGGGAACCAATTCAAACATATAGCGACGAAGAAATAGACGAATTATTGAAAGAAAATCACGATTTAGTAGGACACCCCGATATACAAAAGACATACGACCGCATTCGTGAACGGCACAGAGTACCAGATTTGATGAAACGCATACAACAACATATAGAATCATGCGACACCTGCCAAACATCTAAAACTACACGTATCAGACCGCGCGAAGAACCTTGTATCACCGACACACCCCTCGAACCAAACGATAAAATTGCTATGGACTTATTAGGCCCACTGAAAAAGACGAAAAAAGGCAATCAGTACATTCTATCCATACATGACGAATTGACAAAATACTTAATACTCGTACCACTAAAAACTCAGCAAACGGAAACAATTTGGAACGCACTCTTGAATCATTACATTTACATCTTTTCCGCTCCAAAAAAGATATTAACTGACCGCGGACAGAATTTTATATCTAGTTTAATGCAACAGTACGAAGACGCGTTCAAAATCAAACATATCAAAACGACATCCTTCCACCCACAAAATAACGGATCGTTAGAACGGACACACGCAGTAATAACAGACATGTTAAAATCGATGCAGCGAAATTCGGATGAAGAATGGGACGATCAACTTAACTTTGTATGCCTTGCATATAACACAATGATACACGACTCTACTGGTTACACGCCATTCGAACTCACATTCGGACACCAAGCCAATCTTCCCTCCACAATATCCAAGAATCCCCAACGCACATACGCAGACGAAGTCACGTTCCGCAAAAAGGAATGGGACTCTAGACTCCGACACGCTCGCGAAACATTGATCAAAAGTAAACAGCGATATCAGCGCGATCAAAAACGTAAAATTATAAAACCTCAATCAGTTTTCAAAGAAGGAGACTCCGTTTTAATACATAACGATCATAAAAGGCATAAACTTGATGTGGAATGGTTAGGACCGTACACGATTGATAAGGTATGTACTCCATACTATCTGATTCAAGACAAAAAGATACACGGTAATCGTTTAAAACCTTACTTTCCAGGTCGACGCTCCTCTTTGCCGGAATAGTATCCGCGCAAATAAATATTACACCATTAGAAGGAAACTCTGTATTCGTAGAAAACATAGGAAAAGGATATTTATACAGCGACACTGCCAATGTAATAGTAGGATTAGACACTAGCGACATATACGAACAGATAAGCGCAATAGAATCATATAAATTAACAATAGACTCACGTGCAATCAGCAAACAATACGTCGAAGAGTTAGGCGGATTACAAAATCGCATCAATAACCTAAAACAACTCGCAAAACACTTGAAAGCGTTAACACATACCCGGAGCACACGAGATCTGCTTAACATCATAGGTTCCGTATCGAAAAGTCTGTTCGGGACTCTCGACGATGATGATCTTACGCTCATAAACAAAAATATGGACAAACTATTCGATGATAATAATAAAATCAAGACCATAATAGCTAATTAAACAGCACTTATTAGAAAAATTGTAAACTCAGAAAACCTAAACCACTTAGAGAGATCATATAGTGATATATTAAAATTACAACAGCAGGCAAATATCGATAGATCTATGCTTAAGATAATCATGAAAGTCGGCACCGCGATGCAAACTTTACACTTCCAATTAGATGAAATAGTTAACGTCATGATATTAGGCAAACAAGGAATAATTAGTCCACAAATACTTGACCCCAATGAATTCATAGAAAATTACGCCAAGGCAATAGGTAGCCAGATGTACAACACCGCGATTTCTGCCAAAACCGAACATTTTCAATTCATACTCGACATCGGTGATCTTAAAATCTTCACAATAGATGACAAAATATTTTTCAAAATCATAGTACCTTTAGTCTCTAACACAGAATGGAACATATTACAAGTATATCCTATGCCGAGTAAAAGAAATGGAGTATTTTTGGCTCCAGTAGTCGAACATCAGATGTATTTAACTTCAGGTCTTTCATTTATAAACGCTGATATCGAGTATTTCAACAAACTTTGTAAGAATCGAGCCGGAACCACTATATGCAAACAAACACTACCAATCCATGACAGAAATTCAAGAACCGATTGTCGCAGCGAAATAATAAATTTCAAACCACACATTGAACATTGTCAAATAACTGTACTTAAGATTGAAGACATTAGCTTTATACCGCTCAAAACTAGCAACTGTTACATTGCGATACCAGCAAATCCGATAGAAATAGACACAATTTGCCAAACGAAACATACCTTACAAAAACTTGACAAGCCTTCCATCATAAGAGCTAACACTTCTTGCGATTTATTGTACAAAGACGAACACATGCGTATAGGCGAAACAAAAAACGAAGTCATATACGAAATCAAAACAAAAACCCTAGCGCTCAAAACAAACGATAGTTTCACTCATCTATTAGATAAACTCCAGCGAGCACCGAAAATAATAGATAATTTACAAGGCTATAAAACAACGATCGATAAAATAGGCGACGAGATAGAAACTCTTAATTTCGAACACAGAATTAAAAATATACAGTATTGGGGACTAACCACGCTCCAGATATTAGGGTACATAGCATTAGGCATACTAGGTATATATGGATTAAACAAAATAGGGGTATTCAAATGCATCAGGAAATGTATACCGAACAAATAATGTATCAATTTATTTTGCTGCCGAAATGAAACTGTAATCAACAGCCACAATGCGACAGCCCCACCAGTACCACTCACCCTGGGCTCAACACCCAACATCTATATTCCAACCAACACATACCACTCAGATGAAGAGGAGGAATCAGCTGTAATTTTCAAGCCACGTCAAGTCCGATTCCACAAAAGTCTTCTGAAGAAAACTTGAGGGATCAAGTTCAATCTAAGAAGGGGGGAATGTCACAGACGAAATTCGAGCAACTGTATATAACAAACCGAAATTCCGAACGCTTTATCGCGTGTGACCGTCCGGTCAGCACCCGTTCTCAGCCGCCTGAGTGGCATTCGATCACTTCAGCCGTTCTCCGAATTTTACACTAAGTATAAACAAAACCTTCTCCCACTCCAACGATTGGAAGAATATAAATGCTCCCTTCAAAATCATTCAGTCAGTCTAATAAAAAAATTCTTAACTAATCCAAGTATCGAAAGTGTATCATCGCGAACCGAAAAAATTGTATAAATTGAGTAAAAAATAAAAAGAACAATCTCCTTTTCGGAAATTAACAAGTTCCTTATTTTTACCTTAATTTTACACGACATCCTAATCGCTCCTATTAGGGTATCAACCATGACACACACCTTTCCTAGATGTAATGAGAATTTTCTATTATTGTCCTATTGCACCCCAAGATACCTAACCTTCTATTTAGTCATCAACAGGTACTTGCCCATATTGACGTCATTGACCTTGTGATACGATTTCCGGTAAGTAGAATCACCTCCGTCTTGTCTTGAGCTAATTTCAATCCAGTTTCGGTACACCACCGATTCTTCTGCTACTTCAATATCGGGCCTACCACCAATCGTGGGACTCCTCTGAATTTTCCTACTAGGCTTAAAGGGATCACCTTCCTCGTCTCCCCTAGTCTTCGGTGCAACCGATATGGTGACGTTGTCACTTATTCTGATGTCCGACACTATCCTTGGGTTTTCAATACTAACCGCCAACCTCTTGCTATTCGCCTTTGCGCCAGTCGCTGTTACTGTACAAGGGGGTGCCTGGGGTTCCACCTCCTAGCCAAAACCGTTCGAATGTATCCAATCATAACCGAAAGAACTCGCCAAGTCGTCAACAAAAAGCCAGTATAATAGAAATAAAAAATATATAACGAATAAATAAATAAATAAGTATCTAAGAGCAAAACATAGTTATATCCTCATAATTAAATATTATCTTAGAAATTTCTACACAGCTACAATAAACTAAATCTATCAAGCTAAATTTATATAACGCTAAAATAAACTAAATATATCAAGCTAACGCCTGCGCTTCAATAAGAGGCCTGATGATACATACGCAGATCACCGCATGTATAAATAGATAATATAGTAATAAATAAATAAACAACCAGCTAACTAAATAAATAAATAAATGAATAATAACTAAATAACTAAATAATAAATAAACCAACATAACTAATAATCAATATTAATAATAAATAAGTAAATAAATAAATAATATCAAAACAAATAATACATAAATAATCAACCAATAGTTAAATAAATAAATAAATAAATAAACGAGTAAAGTAAATAAATAATATAAATAAGAAACGCATATACCTGCATTCCCCAACCCACACGACGCCGCGTAACTCAAATAAAGCCTCCACGTACGCAGCACCCGTCATACTTATTTATTCTTATTTATTCACCAAGGAAGTTTGACTCGAGTGGCGAAATAAATAAAATAAATAAAATAAACGATATATAACTAGAACTCTGGTCGACCCGACTTTATTTCTTCGTAATAGGAACTTAAGTCGAGCCGGCCGTACATACCCTAGTGTGCTGCCCGTAAGGTGGCGACGCCACACATCGACGCGACAAACCACCTCGCCTGCGCATCGTTCGGCACCACGCGTACGTCCTGCCACTACCATTACAATAATGGCGTCAAATCTATCCACGTGCGCGTCTCGATATTAAAGAAAATCGCGTATTTCTTGTATCTCACGTTGTCGCGCAATGCGAGTGCTACATCACATCCAGTAATACTCAATAACAATTCTTACCCGCTAGTATAAACTCTACGGCGAATACAATCCTCTCCACGCCACGCAGGTGCTCGCCGAGCCCCTGTTTGCCAGCAGGAGCCCGAGACCCGCTGCCCAATCGGTAAGCGTCCGTCCCCGAGAGTTGGTCCTGGGATTTTCCCATTGCATAGAGTGGGCATTGAAGTCCCAGAGGACGAGTACCTTGCGGGGGAGGCATCTCCCGACGCACTCGCCGACCCGTTCCAGGAAGCCCCTGTACGCAGCCAGGTCGATGTTGGGGGAGTCGTATACCGCTACCACCATTACTCCACTCCCGTATGGTCTGGAAGAGCAGATCTTGCGCCCTTCTCGACCTACAGAGATTGCATTGGAGGAGGCGCTTGAACTACTCGGTCACCTCTATGGCCTCCTCCCGACCATCTGCCGCTGCTGCTTTGGCGGTTCTCCCTGGTGTCCTTTCCGCAGCTGCTGGCTCGCGGATTGATCTCCTCCTCTTGACTTTCGGGGGGGGGGGGGGGGGACATTCCGCACCGCCCATCCTGTGATTGGCGGGCGTCCCGAGCGACTCGCACAGGGAGCACTTGGGAGCAGAGGCGGGACAGCCTCTGGCGCGGTGTCCGCTTCCGCCGCACCTGTAACACAGGTGCCCTCGATCCTTGCTGGACACGCATGTTGCGCGTACGTGCCCCACCTCCAGCACCTGAAGCACTGCAGGGGCCGCTTCGGGATGGCTCGAATCCTCGCGGTTGACCAGCCCAGGGCTATTTTCCCTGCCTGGGATACTTTCCGGGCTCCTGCCACCGGGCACTTGATCCAGGCAGACCCTAGGCCACCTCTGCCGCCGTTCTCGCCGACCTGAACCTCCGCGCAGCCGCATCCTGCCGCCGAGGCCAGTGCTTTCCGCAGCTCCTCCTTCTTGACCGAGATGTCTATCCCGGTATCTCGAAGCTCCGCCATCCAGGTAGGCGTGGCGACTCTCACCGCAGTTGCGTCTAGCGCCTCGGCCAGACGCGTCGCCAGCAGCGTCGCCAGCAGCGTCGCCTTTTCCCTGTTCCTGTCTCCAGGGAATCTGATGATGATGGCGCCCGTCATCGCCTTCTTCATCCCCACCTGCTCCACGCCGAGCTCCGAGAGCGGGACCTCCGGCTGCCTCGAGGACGTCGGCGTACGACATCCATGCTCCCTCGTTCAGCGTCAGAGTCACCGCGGATGTTCGCGGTGCGCGAGGGAGCGTGACCGCCTTGGGTGCCTGCGACGGTCCTCTGCTTGTTGCGGCGGCGCTCGCTTTCGCCGCGCCTGTCGTCCTGGGCTGGGATTGCTGCTGGCGTATCCTCGTCGGCGGTGCCACGTTCGCCCCTTTCCTCGCTGTCTCTCCTCCAACGGCGACGGCTGTCTTCCTCTGATTTTTGTTCTTCCGTCTCTTCTTCCTCGCCTCTACCACTCTCCACTCCCCACCCTCCTGCTCCCTCGGGAGTGTAACGTCAATTCACATCAGAGACCAGGCCACACACCACGGATAGGATGGCACCCAGATGTCTGCATATCCTCCCTCAATAGTCTTAGAGTAATGTTGTCTCATCGAAATTTGTTACTTTTCATCCAAACTCTAAGGTAAATATATTAAATTAATATACACAATGTATCCGGTTGATCTCAGACCACACATATATTTCGAAATTTATTTTTTATTTATGCCAAATTTAAATATATATTATTCGTTTTATATGATTAACAAACCATTCCTTATTCAAGTCAACTATATAATATTTTCTCTATTGTTGTGCATCTTAACTCTTATCATTCTAGTTGAAATTATAAATATTCGATTCAATTGCATTTTGTTCATAATCGAAGTGCCCCAGGATCAATGGATATTCGACGTGGAGACCGAATACTAGTTTTCTTGCCATTATTTCACGGTTATGCGTTCGGAATGATGAATACGGCAATAAGTTGCGGTGCAGCTGTGTACATAATGGGAAATTTCGAGTTAGAAACGTTACTCAGTTCCGTAGAAAAATACAGAATTACGCATATACCATTGGTCCCTCCAGTTTTAGTTGGTCTTGCGAAGCATCCAATGGTGCCAAATTACGATTTCAGCAGCGTGAGAGAGATCGTTTCCGGTGCGGCACCGCTTCCGCCGGATGTAAGTTTTTCGTCCAAACTACCCAACGTAATACGTTATAACGTTATTCTATAAAACGTAATACGTTATAACGTTATACCATATAACGTAATACGTTATAACGTCATACCATAAAACATAATACGTTATTACGTTATTCTATCTAACGTAATACGTCATAAAGTTATGCTATATAACGTAATACGTTATTACGTTATACTATATAACGTAATACGTTATAGCTTTATACTATAAAACGTAATACGTTATAAAGTTATACTATATAACGTAATACGTTATAATGCTACACTACCTAACGTAATTCGTTATAACGTTATACTATATAACGGAATACGTTATAACGTTATACTATATAACGTAATACGTCATTACGTTATTCTATATACCGTAATACGTTATAACGTTATACTACCTAACGTAACACGTTATAACGTTATACTATATAACGGAATACGTTATCACGTTATACTATATAACGTAATACGTTATAACGTTATACCATATAATGTAATACGTTATAACGTTATTCTATAAAATACAATACGTTATAACGTTATACCATATGACGTAATACGTTATAACGTTATTCTAAGTAACGTCATACGTTATAAAGTTATACTATATAAAGTAATACATTATAACGTTATGCTATATAACGTAGTACGGTATAACGTTATACTGTATAACGTAATACGTTACAACTTTACACTATAAAACGTAATATGTTATAACGTTATTCCATATAACGTTATACTATATAATGTAATACGTTATACCTTTAAACTTTAAAACGTAATACGTTATAACGTTATACCATATAACGTAATACGTTATAACGTTATAGTATATAACGTAATGGGTTATAACTTTACACTATAAAACGTAATATGTTATAACGTTATACCATATAACGTTATACTATATAACGTAATACGTTATAACGTTATGCCATATAACGTAGTACGTTATAGCGTTATTCTATGTAACGTCATACGTTATAACGTCACGCTATATAATGTAATACGCTAGTACGTTATACTATATAACGTAATACGTTATAACGTTATACTATGTAACGCCATACGTTATAACGTTACACTATATAATGTAATACGTTATAACGTTATATCATATAACGTAATACGTTATAACTTTATACTATAAAACGTAATACGTTATAAAGTTTTACTATATAACGTAATACGTTATAACTTTATACTATAAAACGTAATACGTCATAAAGTTAAAGCATATAACGTTGTAGTATATTACGTAATACGTTATAACGTTATACTATACAATGTAAAACGTTAGAACGTTATTCTATGTAACGTCATCCGTTATAACGTTACACTATATAACGTAATACGGTATAACGTTATACCATATAACGTAATATGTTATAACGTTATACTATAAAACGCAATACGTTATAACGTTATACCATATAACGTAATACGTTATAACGTTATTCTATGTAACGTCATCCGTTATAACGTTACACTATATAACGTAATACGGTATAACGTTATACCATATAACGTAATACGTTATAACGTTATACTATATAACTTAATACGTTATAACGTTATACCATGTAACGTAATACCTTATAACGTTATTCTATGTAACGTCATCCGTTATAACGTTACACTATATAACGTAATACGGTATAACGTTATACCATATAACGTAATACGTTATAACTTTATACTATAAAACGTAATACGTTATAAAGTTTTACTATATAACGTAATACGTTATAACTTTATACTATAAAACGTAATACGTCATAAAGTTAAAGCATATAACGTTATAGTATATTACGTAATACGTTATAACGTTATACTATACAATGTAAAACGTTAGAACGTTATTCTATGTAACGTCATCCGTTATAACGTTACACTATATAACGTAATACGGTATAACGTTTTACTATATAACGTAATACGTTATAACGTTATACCATGTAACGTAATACGTTATAACGTTATTCTATGTAACGTCATACGTTATAACGTTACAGTATATAACGTAATACGGTATAATGTTATACCATATAACGTAATACGTTATAACGTTATACCATATAACGTAATACGTTATTACGTTATTCTATATATCGTAATACGTCGTAACGTTATTCTGCTGAACGTCATGTGTTATAACGTTACTCTATATAATGTAAATCGTTATAACGTTATACTATATAACGTAATACGTTATTACGTTATTCTATCTAACGTAATACGTTATAAAATTATACTTGTCGGAGATAAGATGACACCGGTGCCTTCCCTCTGAAACCTCGGGAAAATCCATAGAAACATTGTAATTAAAATCTACAGTTGTAACTAAACGATTTGCCGTCATTCTAACCAATTGTATTTGTTTAAGTCTTGTGACAATGAGCTTGGGCTCAATTCGACAATTAGTCGGCGAACGTGGCCGCGGTCAACGGGACGAACTCTCCATTTAACAAAGGCATTGAGTAATCCTATAGCTCTCCTTAAAAGAAAGATTCGTAGCGGCACTTGGCAGTAAACATTCCAACGGTTTCTGTCCCGTAGCTTGCCACACGCAGATCCTATTCTCCGGGCAGGATGTTTACCAGATGTCGACGCGTCTCCACAGTACGTGATCGGCTAGCCCGAGGACCGTCATAAACACTAATATCTAGTTACCTAAAATTCTTCAACAGATACACAGTCTTTGTCCCAGTTACGGGAAGACAGGAGAGACCTATTTTTCCACGAACGACGTCTCCCACTAGCAACCCTCCCTCAAGGGCAGCTAGCATCCTTTTCTAACTACCGATATGGAGATTGGCCAATTAGCAGCAATGTCAATTTCTCTTACATTCCGAACGTAGGATGTCCCCGACGAATCCGATGATCTCGTGTCCTTAGACACACCCCGTCTTTGTTTTCCTATGGGGTATCACCGGGGCGGGAAGTCATTCTCTCTTGCGGTCTCATCGACAAAAAGGATTAACTCCTTACGGTCAGCGAATATTAACGCAGAATCCGACTTAGATTTTTGCGAGTGCGTACGACTACCGTCCCGTTGTCCGCGGATTCGTTATTGAACCTAGGATCATTGTCATTAGTCTCTCGAGTATCTAATTACCACGGTTACATGTCCGGTTCTATGGTAATCACATTTGCACCAGTCAATGTCTTCTCTATTGCATAACGACAATGTGTAATCCAAATGAAGATTCGTGTCACGCTCCTAACTGTAATTCTAATGTAAACCCGAAATTTAATCGGGTTAAAATTAGAATTTAAGGAGCGTAACGATTGTTTGTTCGACCAATCGCGGGGAGACGTAGTCGCTAGGAGAGACGTCAACGGGAGTCGTAAATTCCCGTTACGATTATAACAATCGACACCACGACTTGATCGATCCCCTGATTTCCGTTGAGATAATAGGGGTGATTGAGTTTGTATAACACTATGATTCACAGAATAATTAATTATATATTTCCAACACTTAGATTACACTGATGAGCATAGATAGAGAGATAATCACTTATCGCACGAAGATAAGATAGATATGTACGTTAGAGCAGGGCTCTTATAATTGGATTTAATGTATTAGTGGACGTAGCACTATAAGATATTTAGCAGAGGAAATGTATGCTCGACAATACCGAGACCGACTCTCGTGTTATGCTTAGACTGCCCCGATAGGCATTAGCGTTACTACTTAGTAGTTGACTTTTCCAACGATGTAGAAGAAGCGAAGTTGAGTGACGATGCTGTGTCGGAGGAAAGCTAGTGATGGGTGTGTCTAGCGCACGGGATCATCGGATTTGTTCATGACATTTTAGGTCAGGAGGTGAGGCCAGTATACATTGCCTCGGATTGGACAAACGAAGGTTGGAGGACTAGGAAGGGCCTTAACCGCCCTCGATAGAAAGTTGCTGGTAGGAAGCATCGTACGTGAGAAAAGCTAACTTTCCCGTGTCAAGCCGTAGTAAACAATAGTCTTTGGAAACTGATTTAGAAAAGACATTTGTTGGGTCCGAAGGACCTTAGCAGGCAAGTGACTCGAGTGTATGACGGGTGCTTAAGGCTATTGAGGGTACGCCGTACGGTAGAGCGGACATCTGGTGTCCGTCTGACCCGCGGTGTGTGACCTGGGCCAGGCAGAGAGTCGCCCGGCGTAACAACGATTCTTCGATTGAATTGGTCATCGTTTTACACAACAGAGATTATATTTACGCGAATATACAAGATTTTACAAAATATTATGAATATTGAGTTTAATGAATGATAAGATTAACAAACGATAAGTTTAACTAACGATTAGATTAAAGAATAATAAGTTTAACGAATAATAAGAGTAACGAATAATATGTTTTACTAATAATAAATTTAACGAATATTGAGATTAACAATTTATAGGTTTTACGAATAATGAATTTAATTAACACTATTAACAATGTTCCTGGGTTCAAACGAATCCACGGTCAACGGGACAACTCTTTTCTATGCGTAGAATAATTTTTAAACACAAAAATACGATTGCTGAGACACTCGGTAAATTGCTCGATGTATCACTTTCCAAGGCGATCACACGAATGTATATCTGATGAAAATCTTTTTCGCTATACGAATGCATTTGTTTGTTATATGCTCGCTGGAGACATCGAGAAGGTTCCAATCGTTGTTGCTAGGCAATTTCTGTCAAAAGTTTGTTGTATACTCTTTCGAAACATCGAGAAAGATCCAAACGCCGTTACTAGGCAGTTTCTGTTTGGAGATTGATTCCTAATACGTGTGTCCCATTATATCGACATCTTTAAAGTACAATTCTATGTGATTTCTAGGGAGAACAATACAACCGATCCACACCTTCGTCAGGCAAAACGTTTATCCCGTGACCGTGGCTACGTTCGGCGACCAGTTGTTACCTCGAACCCACTTTCGCTATCACAAATATCGAACAATTACAAATGACAACAATTGCTTAATTACAGCTATGATAAAATCTAGGCTAAAGCATTAGAAGATTTTCCCAAAATTGCAAAGGGAAGGCTCTGGTTTTCGTTTCATCTCCGACATATATATATGTCGGGTTTACATTACAATTAGGGTTAGGGGCGTGAAACGAATCTTCGTTTGGATTACACGTCGTCATTATGCAATAGAGAAGACATTGGCTAGTGCAAATACAATTATCATAGAACCGGACAAGTAACCGTGGTAATTAGATACTCGAGAAACTAATGACAATCATCCTAGGTTCAATAACGAATCCGCGGTCGACGGGATGATAGATGAACGTACTCACAAAATCTAAGTCGGACGCGTAATATTCACCGGTCGTAAGGGGTTACTCTTTTTCATCGATGA
The DNA here is from genome assembly GCF_024542735.1 of Bombus huntii. Lineage (NCBI taxonomy): Eukaryota > Metazoa > Arthropoda > Insecta > Hymenoptera > Apidae > Bombus > Bombus huntii. Next base: position 116,206 of record NW_026099328.1, on the reverse strand, counting down.
GATCGCGAACGGGAATGACCTTCCCGTCCCGATGATGCCACAGAGGAAAACTATAATGGGGTGTGTCTAAGGACACGAGATCATCGGATTCGTCGAGAAAAGCCTTCGTTCAGAAAGTAAGGGAAATTGGCGTTGCTGCTAATTGGTCAATCTCCATATCGGTGGTTAGAAAAATATGTTAGCCATCCTCGAGGGAAAGTTGCTAGTGGGAGACGCCGCTCGTTGAAAAATAGGTCTCCCCTATTTTCCCGTAGTTGGGACAAAGACTGTTTGCCTGTTTGAAGGACTTTAGTTGATTAAATCTTAAGATTTATAACGGGCCCTCGAGCTAGCTGAACATGTACTGCGGAGACGCATCGACATCTGGCAATCATCTTACTCGAAGAATAGGGTCTGCGTGTGGCGAGCTACGGGACAGAGACCGTTGGAATGTTTACTGACGAGTGTTACAACTATTTCCTTTTTAAGGAGAGCTACAGAATTATTCCATGCCTTTGTTAGACAAAGCGTTCATCCCGTGACCGCGGCTACGTTCGGCGACTGACTGTCGCCTCGAGCCCAAGCTCATTATCACAACTCTCGAACAATTACAATCGGATTGAATAACTACAATTGTTCAATTACAGCTATAGTAGACTCTAGGTTACAATGTTGCGGGATTATCCAAAATTCCAAAGGCTCCGGTGTTCTTTCATCTCCGACATATATATGGAATGTTGTAATATTTTCGGAAATCAGGCGATCGATTTGTGAAAACTCAACAATCGATTGTCTAAGTCTTCTCTTTCTCCTTCTGGCTCTTAACTTGCTTTTTTCTTTGTTCAATCTTCGCTTCTCCAAGTCCTGTTTTATTTTCTATCCCAAGTCCCCGTCCTCCTCTATTCATATCGTTCGACCGACTCCCAGTAAACACAGTGAAAGTCAAACCGTCGGTTGATATTCTAAATTCTATAGAATTTACATATATATAATGTTTATTGCCTAAGAAAAATATAAATTACATATGTGTATTCACAATAAACAACGAATTTCTATTTGGAAGTTTCTTTTTTATTTATTTATTTGGATTTTACAATTTGTCCAGTAGGACATTTGGTAAAATGTTGTAGCTGTATACTAATATAACATGTGGGTGGCTACCCCCAGCGGGGTACTACCATCGTGTTTGTTGGGTTATGTCCTCTGCGAGATCGGTTGGGTGTTTCCTTTTTAATCTTCTTTTTATGCTTGATGTGTCGACCGTTTCCGCTGCCAGCCGGTTTAGGTGCGTTGCTATTCTTTCTCCGTACCTTCTTGCACTTTTGTTGATCTCCTCCTTGACCGTTGATATTCCCAGGTCTTTCCGAATGTCCTCGTTTCTAACGTACCATGGCGCGTTTACTATTGTTCTGAGTATTTTAGATTGCGATGCCTCTATTTTGATTATATGGCTCATTGCTGCTGTTCCCCATAGTGTTATTCCGTACGTCCAGATTGGTTTTATGACCATTTTATATATTTTTAGTTTGTTTTCTATGCTTAGTTTGGATTTTCGACTTGTTAGCCAGTACATTTGTCTCCTTGCCATCTGTATTTTGTCTATTGTTGCTGTAATATGCTGTTTCCATGTGAGTCGTGTATGTAAGTGGAGTCCTAGGTATTTGACTTGCCTTGTTTGTATTCTGTGTGTGCCGTTTAGTTCAATGTTTGGTGGTTTCTGTTTTCGCAGTGTGAATGTAATATGTTTGCATTTATCGGGGTTTGCTTTGATTTGTTTCGCTTGAAGCCACTTTTCTATTTTTGTGATGTGTTCTTGTAGTAATGTAACTGCTGTTGCAGGGTTAGTGTGCCTGACTAGTACAGCTGTGTCATCCGCGAATGTCAGTATTTTGCTATTGTTAGTTGTTGGTATGTTGGCCGTGTATACGCTTCCTTGCGGAACTCCTGCCTTGATTTCTTTAGCTTCCGAGTGTGTCTTTTTGATTTTTACTATGAAGCTTCTGCTGCTTAGGTATGATTTGATTAGTTGATATATCTGCCCCGAGAACTGTTTCCTGATTGATTGTAGTAGGCTAGTGTGGTTTATTTTATCGAATGCTTTTTCGATGTCCATAAAGAGTGCCGTGCAGTATTGTTTTGTTTCCAGCGCCTGTAGGATTTCATTGACGAGTCTTTGCGTTTGTTTTATTATGGAGTGTTTGTTTCTGAATCCGAATTGGTGATCCGGTATTAGATGGTTCTTCTCTATTATTGGTTTTATCCGGTCGTAGATTATTTTCTCTACTATCTTAGAGAACACCGGAAGTAGTGAGATTGGTCTGTAGGACATGGTTTCGTGTGGGTCCTTGCCTGGTTTGGGTATCATTATGATTTTTGCCAGTTTCCAAGCTTTTGGAAAGTATTGTATTCTTAGTATTGCGTTTACTATTATTGTGGTTTGTCTTATCGCTTTTGGCGGAAGGTTTTTCAAGATTTTGCCGTTAATTAGGTCGATTCCTGGTGCTTTATTGTTTTTTGTTTTCTCAATTATGTTTCTGATTTCTTGTGCTGTTGCTTTGGGTATGGTGATTGTCAGTTGGTGTACTAGTAGTTAGCGCATCCGCGTCCATATGACTATTGTGGTTGCTATTGTTGATGATGTGTGGGGTGAATGTGTTGCCTAGGTGGTTGGAAAATTCTTCAGCTTGCTCTTCGTTGCTTCTTGCCCATGTGTTGTCTGCTCTTCTGATTGTTGGTACCATTTTTGTTGTCTTCTTTATTTTTTGGTGACTTTCCATAGGGAGTAATTGTTGTTTTCGTGAGCAGATAGTGACTCGATGAACTTTGTGAACTCGTTGTTGTTGTGCTCTTTTATTTTGTTCTTTATTTATTTTGTGAGTTTGTTTAGGTGTTTTTTGTTTTCTTTTGTTCTGTGTTTTTGCCATTTTGCTTTCGCTTTTCTTTTTTCTCTAATTTTTTCGAGGATGTCTAGTGGAACTGTTTTTGTTTGTCTGTTGGTTGTTTCAGGTATAGTGGTTGCCCTTGCTGCTTCTTGGATAGTTTCTGTGAGTGTTGTTACTGCTTGATCGATGTGTTCAGGTGTTTTCAGTGGGATGTTGCAGCTGATTTTGCTCTCTATTATTTCTTTGAATATTTGCCATTTGGTGGTTTTATTGCATAGCTTCTCTGTGCTGCTGTAAAGTATTGGTTTGTTTCTGTATGAAATTATTATGGGCGTATGTTCGGAGCTAAGCTCGAGGCTGGATGCTATGCTTAGTTTATTTGCGTTTAGTCCCTTTGTAACTGCAAAGTCTAGCAGGTCAGGTATTTTGCTCAGGTCTGTCGGCCAGTATGTCGGTCTTCCTGTGGATAATATATTGAGGTTATTATTTCTGATGTATTTTTCCAGGGTTCTGCCTCGAGGTGTGGTGATTCTTGATCCCCATAGCGTGTGCTTTGAGTTATAGTCTCCCGCTGCAATATACTTGTCACCTAAGTGTCGGAAGTAGTCTTCCCACATTTGCGTTATGATTTTGTGTCGCGGCGGTACGTATACTGCTGACAACTGCAGTTGGTTGCTGTTAGTCTGTACGGTAACGGTGGTTGCTTGTATATGTTCCTTACTGACCTTGCTGTGTAGGTGATGTTTAATGTCGTTTTTTATTACTACTGCCGTCCCTCCGTGTACTTTCCCTGAGGGATGCTTGGTGTCGTATATGGTGTAGTGCGGTATTTTTATGTAGCTTTTTATTGTGAGGTGTGTTTCTGAGACGAGTAGTATATCGGTGTTACTGCTGGACAGGAATGTTTTAGTTTCTAGGGCCCTTTGTTGTAGGCCGTTAGAGTTCCAGGCTGCTATTTTAAGGCTTCTTGATATAGGACACGGGTTTCCGCCGTTTGGCTATAGGCGTAGCCGTTCGTAGTTTTCTCTTCCCCACTTGCCGCACTTTCTCCGGAGCACTGTTGCACACGCCCGTTTAGCTCGGCTGCTCGGGCAGAACTGTTTGAAAGTGGTTCTGGTAAAAGTGCCGTTACGCGACGGTACGACGTAGCCATACCATATTTTGTGTTGGGTTTACATTTTTAACATTACAGTTTGTAATTTAATTTAAGCCGTTTAAAAACCGTACTTTTACACGATATTGTCTTTTCTTTCTTTTTCCGTCCTGAAAATTTGGTCGCAAAACAGGACAGATCGGTGGCCTATTTTTACTTCTTGTGGGGCTGAGTGAGCGGCGGGCGAAGGAGGGGGAGAGGTGGAGCATGTCATGAAATGGTACTTGCGCAGTAATCGCGTACAGATATCGCCCATAGGCTCAAAGCTTAACCAATTACTGAGCAATATTAATCCGTCCTCGTCACTATCTAAACGGTCGCCGTAGAATTCGATAACGTTCACTCGTCATTCGTATCCGGTACGCAGTAGAGTGCGCGTTGTACATGAATTTACCGAAAGTTTTAATTTTTCTATCTAGAAAATTAACTTTCTATATTAAGTTTCTATAAAAAGGGATTGATTTAACGTGGATAGAGTTTTTATACATAAAGGTTGATAAAATAAAAAGACATTCGCACGCGTAGTAGCTTTGTGTAAATAATTGTAACCTAAAAATTTGTTCAATAATAGATAGGGTAATGCAGTAACCGGACAGGAAACTATTCTTCATATAAAGGTAAGTGAACACAAATATATTTAACCTTCTTATTTTAGGTGGCTTTTCATTTTTATTACATTTTTCGTTTCTATATACATAACATGTAGAAAACCTGTAGAAATCTTGTCGTATTGAACTACATAACTTTTGTATTTTCTCCGGTAACAATTTCGTCTTAATGTCCATAACTATATTCCGAGCTATGAAAAATAAGCGATCGCTAGTTGTTTGCGCTAGTCGTTCGATTTTTGTCAAGCCGACTGGAAGTTAGGCTGTTCGCTTATGTTAATACAGTGCCAAACGGAAATATTGGCATAGTCCGGATCATCGTACAAAATTTTTTGTAAATCTGTAAAGGAAGTAATTCTCTATTTAATCCTTTTGTAAAATATAGCTTTCAACTCCAAAGTTTAAGTATGCCATGAATCATGAAGTTTAAAAATGATTATAACAAAGAAAAAACATAAAAGTACTCCTGTACAATGAGTTTTGGAAAACATTGATCGATGAACCGTTAATCTTATAAAATGGAAAATCATCCAGCAGAGTTTTCTTGTGACAGTTTTCTTTTTTAAATTTTCGTCTCGTTCGCCATTATCGCAATCGAATAAATTTTGCTCATTAGATAAATATTGGAATTCACTAGCAGAAAAAGGGCAATTTCCTGGAAATACGTGTATTTTCATCTTTTTTTGCTTAATTCAGTTAAGCAGTGTGCAATTATTTTTTACATAACAAACGATAATGCTTAGACTTGTCACGACTTCGAAATGATTCTCATTGTTTGTGCTTATGCTCGGAATAATTGTGCTTAGTAATTTCGTGGTTAATACCGTAATCTACTATATATGCATGAAAGTAGCGAGTTAATTGATTTATTAATTAAAATTTTTAAGAATAAATTATTTTTGGAGCTACGTAAGTCCTTTTCAGAGAAAGTAGGATTTACGCTAATTGGCCTCTGAATCTTCCATAGACATATGTAATAGAAATAAATAACATTTTTACTAAATAAATGTAATATCGTGATATAATGTGTTTACAAAGAGTGGACAATAGAGATGTTAATCAGACAGAAAAAGACGATTGTTGTTCAACCTGAACTATTCACGCCAAACGCACAGAAAACAGCGCAATCCACACTCTCTCGGCAACGCCACTCGCAACCTCTGCTTTTCGACTCGCACGCTGCTTTTCGACTCGCACGCTGCTTTTCGACTCGCACGCTGCTTTTCGACTCGCACGCTGCTTTTCGACTAACGCTCTGCCCGTTGCCGCATTCTATTGTCTATTGCTGGGCCCACCGCACACGTGTTCTACAGACGCTCGTAGCCAGGGTCACGTAGGTCCTTTCGACTATTTACCTATTTACCTGAAGGACCCGGTAATACATCGATGGAGCCGACAGCGCCTCGGCTCTCGCGACATTGTCTGTAGTTAGCTCGACGTTTCTTGGGCCCTTCTTCCCGATACTACATAAATAATATACAATTTTCGGGCGATATCTTCTTCCCGCGTTCTAATTATATTTTCAATTATTTTGATTTTTCTAAGTGCACTCTTACGCATCCTTGTATATGCAATCCTTCCCTTATTCCCATTCCTGTTAATATTAGTTGTTTTTCAAAGCTTTTGTTTCATTCATTTTATTGGCTATCATTTTGTATCAAATTCAAGAATTTTCGTTGCCAGAAATTTAAGGTAAATGCATTTTATGATATTTAAGGAAACTTATTCTTGTTATTATTATTATTATTAACAAGTTCCATTTATTCGTTATCTTTCCTAATCATTATTTACTGTTACGATCCGGTTTTGATCTTCGGTATTCGTAACCGTTACTTATTATTCTCGATTTCGGGCCCTAGCTTCCTCAAATTGACGCTTGAATCAAAACTGTAGTTGCTGCCACAAGAAATAGTCGTTAAACTATTTCAATTAGTTCGACTCTCGTTCGTTATTTTCGAACCAAGGCTAACGACTGAATGGAATAGATTGAAAACTTGTCGCGCCTTTCTAAAGTGCAACGCTATTTTTAATTTTCAAACTGTCATATTCTTGATATTCTAATTCGTTGATATGACTGTAGGAGTAGCATTAACTATTGTATTAATACGACTGGTAAATAAACTCCACGTTTCAGCTTAGCTGCTGTGGGTAGGAGAGTACTTGCGCGGGAAGGATTAAAGTTTTCTAGGAATAAATAAATAATTTCAATGTCTCGTAACTGGTAATTTATTCGATTTTATTTACTTATATATTTATTATCAAAATTCTGGTCTTAACTCTCTATGTAGTTTATAAAACGAGAATAATTATCGCTTTCCTAAACTATTGGCAATGCAGCCCTAGATCGCGTTCGGGTATAGGTGAGTTCGATGGATAAAACTAATTTCTGTTTGTTCTGTGGTTTCCTAATTTTAAGGTATTCCTAATTTTTTCTAATTTTTTCTTCTTCTCTTCTAATTTCGGGAAACGTTTAGTCAACGTTTTGCACGTTTCCTGCTGGTATAGCCTCTACCTCTACGATTCCTTCTTGCTTTTGGCATTTCTTTTATGTGTATTGTCGATCGCACTTCAGAAATATTGTTGTAGATGACTTTTGTAGACAATGTTTGATCGTGAAATGTATTAGACGAGATTGCTCGTTGTTGAAATTGTCGAATATATTTAAAATAATTGAATAAATATGTATGCAAACCATAATCGCTAAGACGCCCGTACAGTGTATAAGTCGCAAAGTAAGATCGCTAATAAATATTCGATAGATAACTGGTTGATAACTCTAGATAATTAAATTCTTTTCGGTTGCGTCCGTTTATTTATGCTGATCGGGAGAGAACCGGAAAATCGAATTCTTCTACGTTTGACGGTTGCACGAAGCGGCGACATTGTTTTGCCCGGATATTATTTGTTCTTACATTACTTGGAACCTAACGGTCTTGATACTCCGAGGCAAAACAACAACATCATTTAAATTGTGTTCTGACTCATGTGCCGCTACATCACCCCCTACCAGTGATAACGTTTTTATTAAGTTAAACTTTTGAAATATTTACAGAGTTTCTATTTGTCATCGTTATTTTCTTCTTTTTTTTAATTATCGATACACTCGATCCGACAATTTACGACGTCTAACCGAAACCTGCCGGGAACTGATCGGTAAAGCGGACCCTACGTCCGGACCGCGCAACATACCTATTCCTGGAGTTTTCTTCCGCGATTCGATCGCTGCTTGCGCTGTTTTCGTCGTTCGCGTTCGCCTGATCTACCGGAATTAGTATGTCAAGAGATACGGCGATTTTTCCTTATACTACAAACGCCGGTTTTAGACGGTCTGTGGAAACCGTTACGTCGCGATTATTAATTTCGGCGGTGTAATTTTTTCGCCTCTTTTTATGACTTCAAACGTTCCGTCATACGGCGGCTGGAAAGGGCCCCCTATCGCGTCATGACATAAGAAAACATACGGTTTCTAATTCTAAGAAAACGAAAATTTTCTTTTCGCCATGATGCGTGACCGGATGCGGCCTGACCTTCCCCATCCCTTCTTTAAGCCGGTTCGCGTACTCCGAGTTGGCCTGCTGCTCGGTTGCTATGAAAAATTTCGCCGGCAATCGTATGCCGGTGCCGTAAATCATTTCGGCTGCCGTTGTGTTTAAGTCCTCTTTTATCGCGGTTCGAATGCTTAATAATATAATGGGTAAAATGTCGATCCAGTTGCTCGTGTCGAGACACTTTATCGCCGCTTTCAATTGTCTGTGTAGGCGCTCTACCATCCGAGCTATCCAAGTGGAAAGGAGAGCCGAAGCAACGGTTGGCGCTTCCATATCGACGATGGGAGTGGCTTCGGGCCAACGCGAGAAACGATCGATACACTTTGGACAATATCGATAACCTTGTGAATATGGCATGACGATAATGTCTAGTGTATGTGTTGGAACCGGCCTTCTAACGTTTTGAACGTTCCGACATGCTATGATACGTGCCTGGTGACTTTGCAACGTTGACATGGTATACACTGTCGCGTCCAAGTTCGACAATCTTTATTAATGGACGGCCAGACGAAACGTGTTGTCACCAATTTTTGCGTAGCGCGTATTCCCGGATGGGAAAGTCTATGTAACGACTGAAATACGGCGCGACTTAACGGTTCCGGTACGTACGGTCGCGAGGTTTCGTTCGTGAGATCGCAATAAATTCCGACATCCTGATCGGGAAATCGTATTTTTGTCAATTGCAGCGCGCTAGAGCCGGACTCAGTGATTTCGCGTAGCTCGGTATCGTCTTCTTGCGCTGCGGCTAACGTTTGATGATGGACGGATTTCCCGATCGCTTCTATTCGTGGTAGAGTATCGGCTACGTTATTGTCTACCCCTTTAATGTGTCGGATATCGGTCGTAAATTGTCCTACGTAGTCTAAGTGTCCAAACTGTCTCGGCGAACACTTGTCGGGATTTTGATCAAACGCGTATACGTTTATATACGCGTATACGTACGCGTAGGGGTTTGTGATCAGTATAAATCGCGAAATCTCTCCCTTCGACAGCGTGCCTGAATCGTTTCACCGCGGTGTACATCGCGAGTAATTCTCGATCGTATGCGTTCTACTTTCGTTGCGCGGGGGATAGCGATTTCGTCATGAAACCTAGGGGCTGCCAAGTATCGTTGACGCGCTGTTGAAGTACCGCTCCTATGGCGTAATCGGAAGCGTCGACCTTCTCCTTGCTGGTAAAGGGATCGATATTCCTGGTCTGTAAGGTTGCTCTGTTGGCGAGAGCAGCCACCTCCGTATTGTCACTCAGAGCGGCTCTTAACTTGACCGCCACCTCGTTCACCGCCACCGACCTGTCGAATTCAATGAATATATGGCCGGCTCTCGTTTTACGCACCCCCATAGCTCCTTCCAAGGTGCTCCTAGCTGCCATTATTTTCCTATAAACTTGAAGCCATTCACAGCCTTCTTCAACTTTATCTAGAATGGCTTCCTTCCATCTCCTATTCCTTGGTACGCCTCTCTCTTCGATAACAACCTGCCGGTTGTTACCCGGACGCACCATAGGGATAGCTTGATCTAAGGGAGCCCTCCTCTCCCTTTTCCTTCTTTCTATCCTCATCCAACCTTCAGAATCCTCACTATAATCCTGTTCACTCCTTACCTTCCTGATTTTCCTCCCACACGCCTCGGCGTATGTGGCCTCTCCTCTTCGGGGCCTCTTAAGTTCCACTACTCTCATTGTTTCAGCCGGCGATACCACTTTCCTTTTAGGCTATCCGCCTTTAGTCATCATCGCTTCTTTCATTCTTTCTGTCCTCTCTACCCTTCTTTCTATCTCAATAGGCTCTCTTCTTCTCTTTCTCCTTCTAGCCTTCTGCTCTCCACATTGTTCCAAGGAAGACAGGATGCCTTTAATCAAATTTCCTATCTCCCTAATCCCCTCATCCTTATCTTTATCCAACTGAAATTTTTTGACTGAAACATTTAACATCTGCGCTGCACCCGCCAAGGCTTGTATGAACCCTTTCAGCTCAGCCCTGGAGATCATGTCGACCCGACTTTATTCCTTCATAATAGGAACTTACACCGAGCCGACCGTACATACTCTTAAACGATGCCGCATCGACGAGGCGAACCACCACATATGTTCGTCGCGACCCGCTAGCGCATGCGTCCTAACGTTACCCATCACGTAAATGGTGTCAGTTCTACACACGTGCGCGTCTTAATAGTAAATTTATTACGCGTATTACCGCTTCACAAAATAACGTCATCGCGAGTGTTATAATAACTCCGCTATAATTAAAGAAACGAATCTTGCTCGCATGGCCGCCCGAACCTGCAATATCTACGGCGGATAGTGAAGCGTTCCCAGAAAGTGCACGTGCGTGTTAGTATTTAGTGAATATTAATTAATTGATTATTTCTACAAAGCTCATTATCGCTTATGCATTTCCCGCAACGCGTGAATATCTTTCATTACACGTTCCTCAGTGTGCTGTTTGTTCATAATGACAAGGTGAAATACGACAGCAAAGTCGAACGCTACCGCTAATATCGCTATATACGCTAATATCGTCGCGTCAGTTATGGCGCGTTTCGACTCACGGAATCTCTTTTCATATTTAGCCATCAGATATATCGCGATGAAATAAGGGAATACAGAGGTTAGGACAATTATCTAGTTTACTATTCGATGGAATTTTACTGCAAGTAATTTTTGAGTTACTTGTTTCTTGTTACTTGTTGTTGTTTATTTGTTTCGCTCTTCGTTAATATTCCAAATTCTCTTTTGTCATCGCTTTTTTAGCACTAACAATAAGCGTTGAGAGTAATCTTGATATGAACAGGATGATCAGAATTTTTACACGAAACGCAACAAGGTTGATTTGTGTTATCCTTACTTTCTTCGATACAGAAATCTGGATAAATACTTGCATCTGGATCGTAATTCATCTTTGAATTTAACGCTGCGACAGTCCGTTGCAATTAGAAGCAACATGACCTAAACGTTAGCAGGTCTTACATTGCATTTCGTTTGTCACATCTAATTTTTGGTGAAAAGTGAAGGCAAAATACTGAAAATCAACCGAAGATCAGAAATTAAAGAAAATTTCAGGCTGGCTTTTGACACTAATCTCACCAGGCCCGGTCAAATAACTGGTTTTAAAAGTTGAGAAATCAATTAATCGGAGAATATAAAAATTCACGTAAAGCTAAATGAACAAAAGATAAAACGATAAATGTACAATTTTAAATTAGATATTTAAACCAGTCATTTGACTAGGGGTGGTGAGGTTAGTGTTAATTAAATAGTTTAGTAGTCGTTGAGCGACATTTTGAATATTCATTCGTATAATAATTAGCAAAATAACTTTTCTTCGTTGATTCCTCCACCATAATTAATTTCCATTATTTATATCCTTCATTACACATTTCTTAATTCCCCGTTCATTCAGGATATTTCTAAGAATAAAAATCATTAGATCGGTCAAAACTTCAGGTACTACGTCGTGATAATAAAAATGATATAGAGAAAATATCAATGGACTTCAAACTTTCAACCGTGAAAAAATTATTCTCTTACTACATTTTGGACTTAAAAATAAATATCGTTTCTCTTTTATTATTTTTATATTAGTATTAAAAGCGAATACGCACTCAAAAGGCGCTTAAGACTTCATCTGCATACTGGGTCATTGCGAAACAGTAATTTTAAGTAATTTTTCACTTTCTTCATGCTGTTGCTTCAATCTTGCTTTGTTTAACGAAATTAAGATTATAAAGTAAGGTAACTAAAGTAATAAGTTAGACAAATGTGTCTGTGATGTTGCCAGTAGGGCTACGAATTATTGTACGATATTTGTAAATATCGACGTAGAGAAAGAATTGTGCTGCGCAATTCGAAAGATTCCTGCTGCGTAATTCGAAAGAAAGTGCTTCGTAGAATAGGAATGTTTTTGTTGATGTATACATTTCTTTGTCTAGATCGTTAACTGCGAAGCTGCTTGTGCCATCGGCTCATGCTCCCCCCCCCCTCTTTCCCCCTCCATCACACTTTGTAAGTTACTCGGCGAAACTGACGTACAAGGAGTCATTTAGTCGTCTTATTTCGTACCGATAACATGGATCGTGTTGCGTCAGGTTTGCAACATATTGTAACGTATTGGCGGCGTCGGTCTTTTATTACTCTAATAATTTAATCCAATTAAATAATCACACGCGAAAATAATAAAATTTTATCACATAATTTTGTACGCGACGTTAGAGTTCTTGTTCGCCGATTATAATTTTAACGCTCACGGTAATGTGATCCTATTTCATATTCTTTTGAATATTCTTTTTCGGTATTAGAGTCAGTGCATCTCTCAAGAGGACAAAGCTTCTGCAGGAGCTCAAGAATGTAAGTAGTTTTACATATTGTATTTCAGTTTGTTCCTTTATACAATAAATTTATTATACAATAAAAATGATTGATAATTTAGAAAACTGTAAATGCCCTCTTTAATTGAAATAAAGTCTTAAAATCTTAACATTAAAGTACAATAAAACTGGCTGATACGCATCAAAAATCACTGAATATGTTGTTCTCAAACTTTTATATTAGAGTTCCAATTTACATATTTATTAGAGTTTAGTCTTTATTGTTGCTAAAGTTTCACGTTTGTTATTATGTGTTACCGATTTTAATATCTTATGTTTTGTTATAGACATATCACTACTTCAACTTCGTCATCTTCTTCAGGAGTGTTCTAACAGTGGCACAAAAGCCAAGTATGTAAGTATTTTTACATACTTACTTTCAGTTATGTCTATTCTGTATATTTTTCTTTGATCACTATCAATGAAGAAATTTGACTGAAAATTTAGGAGGATAGCATTTTCTGAGGTTATTTTTTCGTTAAAATAAAATAAGAGTTAAAGTCTTAATACCGAATTATAAAACAAATGACTAACATACTACAGATTATTTTAGATTTTACACATTCATATTAGTGTCTCAGTTTTTATACTTATCAAATTTTATTAGAATTTCAATCTTTATTATTGCTAAAGTTACTAAAGTTAATAAACCTTCATTTTTCATTATCTCCAACTTTTCAAATAGTCAGCGATCACTCATCCTGTTTTGTTTCGTAACAGATTTTTCGCAGTTTGCATTTCTACTATTAGCCTTTCGACGGTTCCTGTCTGATGTTAGTCTCCCGGATGAAATTCGCTGGGATAGCACAGCATCCACGGTAACGTTCTCTGTTTGTCTGCTTCGAACGGTGAGTCGCATGCATTTCTGTTCTTCTGGTCACTCAATTATGCCGTAGGATAAAAGACCCGAATCGGCACGGGTGACTGGTTGTATTACGTAGAATTCTTTGCGAGCATAGTGAACGCGGGTATCTTTTATACCCGTGAGTAGTAACGCTCTTTTTTTCAAATTTATTAGTTTAGGATAGGTCTTCTTGCACAGCGCGATGATAATAATTAGTTTTTTAATAATTAAGTTAAACATATACACTTGAGAATATATTCGCGTTATTTATAAATATGCATGTTAATATTCCGTATGAATATTTGCAAATGGCAAATATCTACACGAGTATACTTGATCTTTAGCAATGAATTAATCGTGACAATATTAACCCCTTAACCTACAACTACGGGCATAGCCCGTAGTACGATGATCGAACCAAACGTAAATATTACGGGCATAGCCCGTAGTACGATGATCGGACCAAACGTAAATATTACGGGCATTCTCAAACATAAATCGTAGGTTAAGGGAATAAGTCGCGTTCGTTTATTTCACTTCTCCTAGAATTTAAAATATCAGTTAATCAAAGCAATAATTTTGAACACTGCTTCTGCATTTTCGATTATGTGCTTTGATAAAGAGATTATCTGAGATTATTTCTTTCTTAGTAATATATTTAGAGTCAGTTATTCCATTTGATCGAGTCTCAGTCTTTTTCGCTACCTTCTTTGCAATATTAAAATTTCGTTCTGGTTTATTAAATTAATACAGCAGTGTTACTTAGTTACTATTAAATTAATAAAGTAGAGTTAATCAGAATCGAAGTAGTAAAATACAAAATGAAAGAGCGTTAGTCCGTTAAATAAAAATTACACAAACTAATCATCTTCTCAGATCAGGATTTTCAAGTTTAATCAGTGGAGGTGGACCTGTGGTCGGGTAGACGCGTTTTCGGGTGACCAATCTATTTCAGAGAATTTCGTTCGAATAATCGTCGGTAAAACTAGCGCGAATGAAACATGTCATCGTCTCTGCCTTTGCCCGTCGATTTTTTCGAATTTCGCGATCGTGATCGCGAGTGGTTTTCGAAACGAACGTTAATATTGCTCGAGCATGCACGTGCGAACAGACAGCGATCGCTATATGATCGTTGTTCATCCATGAGTACTTGGATCAGCTTCCGCGATTTATCTTTTTATTTCACCTTTGTACTTTATTTTTTGGTTTGCTATTTAGAAAGTCTCGAGCTTAGATGTAAGTTTCAGCGGGCATTGCGCCCGAAGGAAGAAGAGGCTATGAGCCGAAGAGACCCGGCAAACTGCCATAGAAGAGGACAACTATCAATGACTCCTCATCCTCTGGATCATCCAGGGCATGGGAAGTCATACTTGTTACTACTTTGTCACTATGCTCGCTTTTAGTATTTGTAGTAGTAGTAGTAGTAGTAGTAGTAGTTCTTTTTTTGGCCGATGAAAGGGAAGGACGTAACGGGCTAGAACACAAACTAACCAGACGAGAATGGGTGGAGACAGCTCGGGGAAACGCCAGTTACTTGAGCGATCACCCCAGTTCAAGTACATAATAGTTATATCGACAGTGAAACTATGTCGTTACCGTAATTTTAAAAAAGTTATTCTGTTTTAAGGCGTGACGGAATATTAATTAGAGTAACCGTACGTAATTACTTTCATTGCTGTAACATTATAATGTAATGGGGAAACCCGATATGTGGAAAAAGAGCGTCCAATATCGCTTTTTTAAAGCATTGTCCGCTTTTAATGGAAATAAAATAATCGTTCTTTTCGGTGTCATTTTATTCTATATTAAAAATGAAGTTTGTGTAGCATCGGTTTTATAGCATACTCATAAATATCGCGATTCTATAAACGAAAAGAAATTCTAACTAACTTTGAATATCTCAAAATGATATTGCAGATAACTATTCGATTGTTGAAAGAAATCATTCTGAATGGCAAGATCGTGGCTTGAAAGTTAACATCTTGTCTTTGAACGTGCGTGTCATAAAACGACCTACGAAAATTCTCACAATTTTTGTTCCTCCCGGCGAAACAGTATTGACGTAAAAGAAATTTATCGTGGTTTACGTTTCATTTTAAACGTTAGGATAATAGTGCAAGGATAATAATATAGTAATCTAAAAACGGAAAGCTGATACCTGGTCGAAACAAAATTGTTTCTCAAAAATAGGATCTACTTATGACACGATGTATTTTGCATGAATTGGGACATAAAGGTCAATAACTGGGTCATTACATAATTTTAATGAGAAAAAGCGTCAGGTTTCAAAGCGAGCGTCTTTATGACTTTCGGTCTATAAAACTAAGCAAATCGCGAGAAGTCGCAGCTGCTTTTAGATTCTATAATTGCAGAAATGTATATTATATTGCATGTAGAAAGAAAAGATTCTTTTTAACATATTCCAAAAAAGTTACGTACCAGCATTCAAAGTATCACAAATTGCACCTGTTATCTAAATAATTAGTCGATTATTTTAATGTGACATTTTCAGTATTTCAAACAACTTGGAACATGATCATTTTGGCGGAAGAGAAGAATGATTATTAAAATTTAAATAAGATCAAATGGAGGAAAACTTATCATTCGTACGCATTACAATGTACACTTTACAAAATAATTTTCTTTCTCATTTTTGTCCTAATTTTCTAAATGACGTCTAGGATTTCGTGTATTTAAGCATTCAGTGTTTCTTAATTTTTTACATATGACACATACAGCATGAAGGGTGGGCGCAATCTGGATAGGGTTCAGCATACAGTGCTTGTGACGTTACTAGATTCTGCTGAGTCTTTTCATACACATGCAGCATATCTACATACTTGCTCAGTAAATGAAAATTCCACTTTCATAGTAAAATGTTTTAGCAATGTCGATCGTTATTTACAGTTTTTACTATGTCTCTTGCCAACACGCGCTACAAGTAACCCAAGGTGATAAAAATATACGGACTTCGGCGACCTGCCGATTCCAACGTTCCATCGATATAAACAGAAACCTATTTCTTCTACTTCGGACACTTATTACGACGTAAAATTTGTTGCCTACATTTTTATTTACCCTCGAACTACCTTGTATTAGGTGTCGTTGAAATCGTCCCAACACGCTCTGATATATTAGACATAAAAAAAAGTAGGGCAAATAATTAGCAAAAATGCAGACGACCTTAAAATCTTTGAAATCTTTTCACCCACGAAAGATTGTTACTACCACATTATGGCATCCTCCACGCTGTACATCTTTTGTACAGTATATACAGGGTGGTTGGTAACTTGGTGGTACAAGCGGAAGGGGGTGATTCTACGCGAAAAAGAAGTCGAAAATACAGAATAATCGTAATTGTATCGTTGGCGTCTGTTAGTCCAAATATCCGGTACATTCTATTAAAGTTATTTATTTAGAACAAATTGTACATATATGACGATAGTGTCGTTTGCAAACAAACTTTTTCCAACTGTTATTTTCTCTTTTATTTACATATGTAACATCTAGTGTATACATCGTGTAATATAATTTTGTATCAACGCGTCCCTAAATTTTGGAATGTAGACCATAAGCATCCACTGCCGATATGCCCAGCATGTTTCAGAAACCTTATTGCCTAATTATTATAATTTCGAACAAGAACAAAGCTGTCATAGCGTAATTTTATATTTATTTATCTTTCTATTCGACTTTGCTGTCAGTCAAGGTTTCGAAATATTTCCCTTCTATGATTGATTTCCATCGTTAACTTGTGTCTTAACATTACTGGATAAAAAAGAACCAAAGACTTTATATGTAAATATTTCGATAGTCTTTTGTCAAAGGTATAATGCTAAGAGAACGCAAACAAGCATATGCGTAACAATGTTGTTAGATACTTTCAAAGCAAGTTAAAGTCAGTAAAGTTGAAAAAAAAAAGGAGTAAGGACAAAAACCTGAAGATCGCAGCAAGGTTAAGCAATAGCATCCAGTTCTAAGTCCTTTCTCTTTACTTTTGTTGCTTCGTTTGATAGTTTTAACGACAGACACTCTTTTAACAAATTACTTGAATCGCTTCTTATTTTTTATTTCTGCAAACAGTTTATGTTAGCTATGCTCATAAAAAATACTAATAATTAATAATTTTAATAGGGGGAGAAAAGTTATTCCACTGAAATATAAAGTTCAATTTACCAATAAGCATTGAATGTTTTTAACTTTGCACTTATATTAATTTAAGACAACTATAGAATGTTATTAATTAAATAAATTTAAATAAATGCAATAAGTATCAATCTTACATGATATACTAAGATTCAAATATTTCCCTTCGTGTTAGAATTTGATTAAGTAGAAAGTTGTATTTTCTAATTTTATTAGATGATCTTTGAATTCTGTTTGTGAGCCGCTTAAACGTAAAATCCATGCTTTTGTGCTCAGAGGCACAGATAAATTAAGGTAAGAACTACTTTTCATAAATTATAATAAACGCATAGTACGTTTAATTATCATAAATACAAGATATGGTATAGTAAAAATCAGTAATTACATAGAGATTATTTCTCAGTAGCTGTAAATTGCTAAAAAGAGAAGACGATCACCTACAGGCGATGCTAGTACTGAAATGTTGAGGTTATTCGGTGTGTAAACAGAGAAAACACGTGGATAAATTGTAAGGTAGAAAATATATTTAAATAGAAGTGTAATAAGTAAAAATACAATTTGAGCTGGTCCAGATCCGCACGCTAGCTGTGTTACCTAATAACTTAAAAACCCCGAAGCCAACGTCGCCTGTCTACTGATTATGGCCTGACTTCGTCGCAGTCTTTTGTCTACGCGCTGTCGATGGCTTCAGTGCTTGAGAAAACTAAAAAAGACCAGATGTAGAGTTTTCTTAGAAGTGGTAACCACTTCAACACCCTCCCTAAAACTCTACATCCCTACAAACAATTATCTCAAATTTACAAATTATCTCTTAATATTTTCTAACTCTTGTCGTAAATATCTGAAAATTAATTTGTCAATGCCTTCTCAAGTACATTTGCCAGCCGCCTTTCTCTTTTCCATACAAATTAATTTATTACACAAAAAAAAAACTAGAAGACTAAACAGATCATGTAGAGTTTTTCCTCTTTTTTTTTTGAGAAGTAATAATCACTTCGACACCCTCCCTAAAAACTCTACATGTTTACAAGCAATTACCTATTAATATCTTTTTTACTTTTGAAACCTAACTTTTTCCTTAAATATTCAAATCTCGGTTTTGGCAACGCCTTTGTACATATATCTGCCAATTGCTCTTCGCTTGTTACATACGTTATATCAATTTCGCCTCTATTGTATAAATCTCGCAAGAAATGATATCTTACGTCAATATGCTTACTTCTTTGATGGAATTCTGGATTCTTAATTAATTTCACGGCACTGGTATTGTCTACACATAGCATATACTTAAGGATCTCTAATTTACATTCAAGAAATATTTTCTTTAGCCACATAATTTCTTTCGCTCCTGAGGCTGCACTGACATATTCAGCTTCGGTCGTAGATAGAGCTACACATTGTTGTCGCTTACATTGCCATGTGATGGCCGCATTCGCATACTTACATACAACGCCTGATGTCGACTTTCTTGTTTCTTTGTCGCCTGCATAGTCAGCGTCGCTAAAGGTTTCGAGACTGCCTGCTTTTGTATATAAGAGTCCCATGTCTGCGGTCCCTTTTATGTAGCGCAAAATTCGTTTGACTAATTTCCATTGATACTGGTTTGGATTCTCTAAGTGTCTCGCCGCTATATTTATTGCAAAACTAATATCTGGCCTACTTACGGTTTGTAAAAACATTAAGTTCCCTACGGCTTCTCTGTATGGTGCGTTACAATCATTATCGCCTATGTTACTTTCGTTCCAATTAGTCTCGATAGGTGTAGAAACACTGTTTGCCTCATTCATATTAAATTTTTGCAATATGTTTTCGATATACCTACTCTGATGAATGAATATTGAACCATCTTCTAATCTATTAATTTCAAGTCCAAGAAAACTCTTTACTTCTTTCGAACTCGTAATTTTGAATTCTTTATTTAAATCATCGAAGAATTTATCAATTAAAGATTCGTCTGAAGCTGCTACCACTCCATCGTCTACGTATATGGTCATCGACATTAATTTGTCGTCTTCTGTATAAATATAAAAACAAGGATCTGCGTTACTCTGATAAAATTTTAAGTTCGAGATAAATTTTGTGAAACGTTCCGTCCAACATCTTGGAGACTGCTTTAAGCCATATAGGCTTTTTAGCAATTTACAAACCCGATTTGTACCATCATCATAACCTTTAGGTTGTTTCATATGAATATCTTCTTCCAGACTTCCATATAAGAATGCGGTTTTAATGTCGAACTGTCCGAGGTGTAAATTATTTTTGGCTGCAATACTAAGCATTAATCTAATTGTGTCAAACCGAGCAACGGGACTATATGTTTCCTTATAATCTATGCCTTCTTTCTGTGAACACCCTTTTATTACAAGTCGCGCTTTGTATCGTTCCGAGTTGTCCGGATTTAGCTTTATCGTTAAAACCCACCTATTGCTAAGTACCTTCTGATCTTTAGGTTTTTCTACAAGTATCCACGTCTTATTTTCATGGTGCGATTTCATTTCATCATTCATAGCTGTTTCCCATAACTCTTTCTTTTCGGATCTCATCGCTTCGTTAAAATCCACCGGTAATTTTTCCGCTACGTACGTTACTGGGTTACCATAAAAATCGGTTCGTTTGATCTTATCTCTATCTCTCAATTGTCTCACATTGTCGCTAGTTCCATGAGGTTGTTTTTCATGTTCACTCTCTGCACTTTCATACGTACATGCTCTATCGCTCTGCGCACTCACATCTTCGCGCTCGACAATTTTCGGTAAACTTAATTTTACGAATTTCGCATTTTCTAGTTCAGGCTTAAATATTACGTCACGGCTTAATATTACATTTTTTACTGTTGGCACGTACACTCGATACCCTCGTCCGTCATCTAAATAGCCTACCAAATATCCCTTGTTAGCCTTTTTGTCACGTTTTGTCCTTTTCTCCGCAGGTATGTGAGCAAAGCACTCAGTACCGAAAACCCTAAACTTTTCTAAATTCGGCGGTTTCCCGTACCACAGTTCATTTGGTGTTTTCTTATCTTGCCTTGTCGGCCCCGTCTTATTTATGACATGTACTGCTGTGTTCATGGCTTCGGCCCATAAGAACAGCGGTAGATTTGGTTTCGAATATAGCATCGACCGACCTGCCTCTACTATTGTTCTATTTTCCCTTTCTGCGACACCATACTGTTCAGGCGTGTATGGGACGTTAATCGTGTGCCTAATTCCCTGACTTCTTAGAAATTCCTTGACTTCTTTATTTTGGAATTCTTTCCCTCCATCACTATGAATTTCTTTAATTTTATCCTTAAATTGATTTTCAACTTCTAGGCAAAAGGTTTTTAGTTTTTCAGTTACTTCTGACTTACGTCGGAAGAAGTAAATCTTTGTGAATTTTGAAAAATCGTCTTTAAATGTCAGAAAATACAGTTTCTTGCCTAATGACTCGACTTCCATAGGTCCACATACATCCGTATAAATAATTTCGCGAGGTTTAGTCGCCCGCTTGATTTTCTCGTGAAAACTCGATCTATGCTGTTTCCCGTACGCGCAACCTTCACAGAAAAAGTTATTATCCTCTACAACTTTCATATTTGAATTCTTTAAGAATTCTTTAACATGTCTGATGTTCTGATGACATAGCCGTTCGTGCCATAACTGCAATGTGTCCGCGTTTGACTCCGCTCTATTGCTAAAATTACAAACTGACGGTATGATAACTCGCATATCTACTTTATACAAATTTCCGATAACAGAACCTCTTGCTATTATTTTCTGATTTTGTAAAAATATGCAATTGGTCCCTTCCTTTGAAATACAAAAATCTATGCCCCTTCTTGCGACAGATCTAATCGAAAACAGATTTCTTTTCATACCTGGTACGTTTAGAACATCGTTCATTGTACATATTACCCATTTGCCGTCCACAAAAGTCTCTACTCTGATTTTTCCTTTGCCGCACGCATCCATGAACGTACCATAGCCGATCTCTATCTTCACCGTGTTATCGAATTCTTCGAAAACGCTGAACCATTCCCGTCGTCCTGTCATGTGATCCGTAGCTCCTGAGTCGATTATCCAAACATCAGGGTTTGCCGTTTGTATCGCTGAGGTACTTCCTAATAGACCAATTCCGCTGTGATCCCGATTTTGGTTTCTAGGTTCCTGGTTGTCTCTACTGTTGCTTCTTTTGTTATTTTTAAAACAGTTTTTGCTGGTGTGGCCTTTCCTTTTGCATATAAAGCATCTAAAGCAATCCTTCTTTAGATGGCCAACTTTTCCACAGTTAAAGCAACTTGGTCCTTGTTTCTCGTATTCACGTTTACTTGACTGCTTCTGCTGTTCCCTTTTATAATTATTACCTTTTGTTACCAGTGCCACCGATGTTTCCTGGTCGTCTTTCTTCCATCTAATTTCTTCCGTCATCAGCCTGGTACTAAGCCTGTCTAAGGTCTTCTTTTCTTCTTCCACGGAATCCCACGCACTGTGAAAATGATCGAATTTGTTTGGTAACACCGATAAAATGCGTGTTATCAGCATTTTCTCGCCAATTTCACTCCCAAGGGCTTTCATCTTCGCCGCTATGAGTTCCAACTTTGATAGGTTGTAAGAGACATTTTCAGATTCTTCCCATTTAAAATCGAAGAACTGCTTCTGGACCATATTTAAATTCTCATCCGACTTCATGTCATATACTGTATTCAGCTTTTTCCACATTTCATGTGCTGTCGTGCAACATAAAAGAAGATCCAACGGTTTCTTTCCTACTGAGGTCACGATTAATTTTCTCGCTAATCGATCTGCTTTCAAAAATCTTCCACGAGCGATTTCTTTCTCCGCGCTGTTACCTGGATGACACAAATTCCCTTCACACACGTTGATCAGGTCGTCATCTTCCTCCAAAAGTGTACGCATAACAAAACGCCACTGGAGCCAATTTTCTTCGCCGCGTAACATCTCGACCTTCGCACTTGCTGATTCCATTTTAGCACTATCCCTTATTTTACTAAGCACAACACTTTAACAATTTATTCATTTCACGTTGCTACCTTGCAATTTACAGCCCTGGGCCCATAACCTGTTGAGGTTATTCGATGTGTAAACAGAGAAAACACGTGGATAAATTGTAAGGTAGAAAATATATTTAAATAGAAGTGTAATAAGTAAAAATACAATTTGAGCTGGTCCAGATCCGCACGCTAGCTGTGTTACCTAATAACTGAAAAACCCCGAAGCCAACGTCGCCTGTCTACTGTTTATGGCCTGACTTCGTCGCTGTCTTTTGTCTACGCGCTGTCGATGGCTTCAGTGCTTGAGAAAACTAAAAAAGACCAGATGTAGAGTTTTCTTAGAAGTGGTAACCACTTCTTCAATTTCCACTTCAATTTCCAAATTTCAGTTTCCTAGCGGGATGGGTAAGTGAGAGTGAAATTTCGCTTGCAAAATTCCACTCGAACAGATAGACGGAAAAGTAATCTAAATAAAAAGCACGAATAAAAAAAGTTTGAGGGAAATCAGATGCGGTCGCGTAAAATTGATCACCGTGAAAAGTTTTGCGGAGTGTATTTGATGACAGTTAATTCCCGACACTATTTTCGTTCGAGGACTATCGAAGGTCGATCGTTTCCACAGATTCCTTCCGTCGTAAACCTCGTTCTTCCTTCTATCACTTTTCAAGGCATAAGGATCGAGAACGGGGTTTGCTGCCATTTCAAGCGCGCCCCTCATTACTCGTTCTCGTAAGTTCAACATTCGTTGAGCGCTTTGCTTCGCGGATGGCGAATCTTCTCAGCTTCTCCTGGTAGATTGTCTTCGTCTTCTTTCGTTTCCAATGGCAGCATCCGCCTTGGATGAACGATGCTGCTTCCTTGGAATCTCCACTATGTCGCCTATCCGCGTATTCCATTAGACCGACCTCAGTCAGAACTTTCTTTGTAAACATGGAACAATTTAAGCTATATCGAGCATGTATCACGCGTTATGTCGTCTGTCTTTGTCTTCCGCCACTATACTCATCGTAATTTTTATTCCAATATGGCTTATCGCGTAAAAGTTTGTTATCACAAACAAGTTGCTTGGTCGAAAACTCGAAACATCAGCAACTATGGTGGAGCTATCGAAAAGCTAGCTTCCTGTTGCCATGACCAAGAAATATGTTGTCAAGATCGTCATTCTGAACAACTTTTTCTTATACATATAATAGGCTCCGTTTTAGTTTTAGAGTTGTACACAAACGTATGTTTGATAGTGTATATGAATTTTCTTTTTATATTTTCTATAAAATTGTACATTAACATAACATAATACATTAATCGTACATTAGATATAACAAATCTACTGATTAAATACTTATTCGTGTAGCTTAGTATTTTTCCTTCTTTTTTAATGTTACTGGATTATAATCGCCTATTTAACTAACCTGGAATTCCTTGGAATTCAGAGATTGTAATTTTTGTTACTTTTTCCAATGTTTATAATGTATGATACTGTAATATCGTAAGGTAGTTTGAACTAGAGATCGGTTGAAAATAGAAAAAAACCGTATACGTCGACTTCCTGTGGTTCGTTTACATTTAAGAGTGCCAACGTGACTAAAGTCACCTAGTTCTTACATAGGTGTGAGGAAAACAATAGACAACGTTAGACGAGAAGCACGGTTTCGTTTTTCAAGGCGTCGAAGAGTAGAGTTGATAGGGGGGGGGGGGGGGTAAGATTAATTCGTACAAAAAAAGGCATGTTTTTGTGAATTTTTTCTGACGATACAGTTAAAATTTCTTTTTTAAAACCAATGGTGCATTAAAGTATGACATTCGAAGAATATTGTATAAAATTTTCACGGAGAAATATTAAAAAATACGGCAATGGCAGCAGTTATTCGGACGTGTCTCGGAAAAAAGTATAATTGCAGTGCCCCTCAGAACTTGGTGCTGTATCATCAGAAATCAAAAAGTTGAAGTTCATTCGTTAGCTAACAGCCTTCCCCAGGTAACGCTGCGAAGGTTTCTTTCGATATTTTAATTGTTAACTTTTTCGGAACACTTTGAAGGGAAAAACGCGATTTTGTGCGAAAATTTTCGGCTAATTTGTTATTTTAAAATAAAAATAATTAACGAATTTGAAAATCTTCTGTAGCGTTTCCTGGAAAATTATGTGCAGAAATAGTCTTCAAAATTTCAAAAGGATGGGTGCAGTAATTTTGAAGTAATTGAGGGCACCGACTTTGAAAACGTGAGTTGTGGGGAAAACGCTTTAAAGTTTTGAACACTAAAAAATCTGGTATAAAACTTTCATAAACGAATTTTATCGGCTTACCTCTTCACTAGCGTAGCAATTGTTGAGAAGACTAATAAAAAATCAATTATCCTATAATATTTTTCACGATCTTTCGTAACTTGATCTTCAACGGTCACTTTTATTTTTTTATCTGACGCGCTACTTGTTAAAGTGCCTTCGTATTATGCGGAGGTACAATTTTTCTAGGTCGATATAATCTCGATCTAGTTGATTGTCTATCAGATCTAGTAACTTTTAGGCATTTTAGTAATAATTTAACACAAAACTTAATGAAAATTGAATATTTACTCCTACACTAAATTTTTTACTCTACACTGACAAAATATACAGTACAGGTATAAGGAGGTTTGTACTTAAGTCGCTAAGTACTATAAATAGATCTGGAGGTAAGATTAGGTATTATATGGAGAAAAAAACGTCTGCGAAGTAACAATAGCACGCTTGGATCGGGTAGGTAATAAAATCCGACATGTACAAAAATACTCGTAACTTCGTCAATTTTGCTCCAATCGACTTGAAATTTTGACACAATATTCTTAAGATGTTATGCATTCAACTAAAAAATGCCAAAAAAAAAATTTTGACACCCTCCCCCCCCCCCCCTAATCGAGACACCGAAGAGTAGAGTCGAGAGAATTGATAGAGTTGTTAGAGAGAGAGAGAGAGAGAGTGTGTGTGTGTGTGTTAGATTCGTTGTGACGAGAGTGCTCAAATAACTGCAAAGTTAAGTAAATATCGTTTTCTGTCCAATTTATATTTGTATATTCAATTTAATATTAATAAATTCTGAGCAATCGGGAAAAAATTTCCATCTTTATTTTCCGATATTACAACACCAAACATAATTTTCAGTTCTTTCTGATTCTTTAATGACAGATGATTGACATTTTTTGTTTCACTGACGTGTGACAATCGCAAAAATTTTCAGGGTCCCATAATTATGTGTTGAAAATGACAACGTATGTTCTCGCTCGCCATCTACATGCTGACGGCTAGTTACAAAAGGGAATAAGTAGAAGATGTTACTAGACACGGCCGATAGACCAGATCGATAGTTTAAGACATCCTTTTCGTTCGTTCGTTCGTGTCCCTTCCAAGTATGTGCAATAAAGGTTTTTCGACTCCGAGACGTGTGGTGTTTTTCATCCGAATAATAAAGTAATAACTAAGGCGATCCTACTTCTAAATATAGATATAACAACATTATGTTACCATAGTTTAGGAAGACCTGCCCTAAACATCTCAACTCAAAAGTTATAACAGTTAAAAGTTAGCTAAATTATTAGGTTGTTCCAAAAGTTACTTTCATTTTATGAGGAAATAGTAGATGCACGACATTTTTTGTTTTACATTATTTTACTGAATTATAATTATTAAATATAATCCAATAAAATAATATAATAATTTTAACAACAATTTTTAATAATTAGTTTTGATAATAATTAATCAATTATAATTCGAAAAGAGTCGAATATAAAACGAAAGGGATCAAGAAATGCTATGGGATACTTACGCTATAACGAATGTTCTAACGATCTTTCATTGTAGTCCAAACGTTTTTCCATTCTTCTCTTTGGGTTACGTAGCTCTTTCGTTATGTCTCTTTCTGTAATTTTTTAATTTTACAGAATACAACGTTAGCACAAACGTTGAAGAAATATGAAGATACACCCAGAGATAACAAAATATAAAGCTTCAAGAGTGGAGATATATACTCCGAGATAACGAGATAAAAAATAAAACGTTGGATGCCTTGAACCCTAGTAACAACGCAAGAACACACACTGTCTTTTAAGTTCCAATAAAAAGTTTGTGAAACTCAGAATGAGTATTATGAGCATGGATGCTATTTAAACGTCGAAATCTATGTAATAATATAAGGCAATTACTTTTTAACTTTTGGGATGCAATGTATAGGAATCGATGTATCTACCTGTTTGATTCGCATTATTAAAAATCTTGGAAGTAACTTTATCAATTCCAAGACAGATTTCCTGATGTACACACATCATCGAGAGATAAATGTCGCCTGTTTTGTATAAACAGTTTTTGTTTCGATAGATAAAGTCTCGAAAGAATTCACGAATTGAATTTCTGAAAATTTATGAATTTATGAAAATTCATATCTCGTGTTAGAATCAACAGATTCATTATCAAGGAGAATATTATAACCTGCATTAAAGAAAATCCTGCATCACAGCGCCAGATGATCACTGTTTTATCTAGAGATACTAGCAAAGCTATTATCTATTAAATCTAAAATATTCATTCTTGAATCGATGATAACAAGATCTATGAATGATGTGGTTTTGGAACAAAATGCGATATAGGATCTATGAAGTTGAAGCTGCAACTGTTTCTGGCTGTCATGCATTCATTCGTTGACTCCTCATTTCTTCCCGTTTGTATCTCTTCAGATATCTTCTTCTTTCGAACAGTTTCACTCATGAAAAGCTAAATATCGTAGGATACGCGAAAGGAACAGAAACTCAATCGGATAGAAAAAGGCAAATATAAAACAATACAAAAACTATGTATATTATATTAATATCTCGAAATATAACATCCGTTTCGGTTCATATAGAACCGAGGAGAACAACAAAATTAAATAAAAAAAACTCTACGATTATTGTTACGCAAATTGCCAAATTCCATATGTTCGAAATTGAGATCTCCTGCAATAAAATAACAATTATTTAAAAAGATATATAATATATATATATATATATATATATATATATATATATATATATATATAATAGAAATAATATCTATAATAATATATATGATATAAATTATACAAGTACGTCTAATTCATTGGTAAACTCGGTCTTTGCTGAACAAGTTGCATAAACAGAAATAATAAAGACTCTAGTATTCTTGGCGATTCTGATTCTAACTATTGCGAACTTTATTTTAGTTCGTTTTACTCCGCTACTAATACTTACGAATCGTATTTATTTGTTTCGCTCTTCGTTAATGTTGAAGTGGTTACCACTTCCATGAAAACTCTACATCTGGTCTTTTTTAGTTTTCTCAAGCACTGAAGCCATCACAGCGCGTAGACAAAAGACAGCGACGAAGTCAGGCCATAAACAGTAGACAGGCGACGTTGGCTTCGGGGGTTTTCAGTTATTAGGTAACACAGCTAGCGTGCGGATCTGGACCAGCTCAAATTGTATTTTTACTTATTACACTTCTATTTAAATATATTTTCTACCTTACAATTTATCCACGTGTTTTCTCTGTTTACACACCGAATAACCTCAACAGGTTATGGGCCCAGGGCTGTAAATTGCAAGGTAGCAACGTG
This sequence comes from Bombus huntii, assembly GCF_024542735.1. NCBI lineage: Eukaryota > Metazoa > Arthropoda > Insecta > Hymenoptera > Apidae > Bombus > Bombus huntii. Next base: position 88,095 of record NW_026099328.1, on the reverse strand, counting down.
AAATGAATAAATTGTTAAAGTGTTGTGCTTAGTAAAATAAGGGATAGTGCTAAAATGGAATCAGCAAGTGCGAAGGTCGAGATGTTACGCGGCGAAGAAAATTGGCTCCAGTGGCGTTTTGTTATGCGTACACTTTTGGAGGAAGATGACGACCTGATCAACGTGTGTGAAGGGAATTTGTGTCATCCAGGTAACAGCGCGGAGAAAGAAATCGCTCGTGGAAGATTTTTGAAAGCAGATCGATTAGCGAGAAAATTAATCGTGACCTCAGCAGGAAAGAAACCGTTGGATCTTCTTTTATGTTTCACGACAGCACATGAAATGTGGAAAAAGCTGAATACAGTATATGACATGAAGTCGGATGAGAATTTAAATATGGTCCAGAAGCAGTTCTTCGATTTTAAATGGGAAGAATCTGAAAATGTCTCTTACAACCTATCAAAGTTGGAACTCATAGCGGCGAAGATGAAAGCCCTTGGGAGTGAAATTGGCGAGAAAATGCTGATAACACGCATTTTATCGGTGTTACCAAACAAATTCGATCATTTTCACAGTGCGTGGGATTCCGTGGAAGAAGAAAAGAAGACCTTAGACAGGCTTAGTACCACGCTGATGACGGAAGAAATTAGATGGAAGAAAGACGACCAGGAAACATCGGTGGCACTGGTAACAAAAGGTAATAATTATAAAAGGGAACAGCAGAAGCAGTCAAGTAAACGTGAATACGAGAAACAAGGACCAAGTTGCTTTAACTGTGGAAAAGTTGGCCATCTAAAGAAGGATTGCTTTAGATGCTTTATATGCAAAAGGAAAGGCCACACCAGCAAAAACTGTTTTAAAAATAACAAAAGAAGCAACAGTAGAGACAACCAGGAACCTAGAAACCAAAATCGGGATCACAGCGGAATTGGTCTATTAGGAAGTACCTCAGCGATACAAACGGCAAACCCTGATGTTTGGATAATCGACTCAGGAGCTACGGATCACATGACAGGACGACGGGAATGGTTCAGCGTTTTCGAAGAATTCGATAACACGGTGAAGATAGAGATCGGCTATGGTACGTTCATGGATGCGTGCGGCAAAGGAAAAATCAGAGTAGAGACTTTTGTGGACGGCAAATGGGTAATATGTACAATGAACGATGTTCTAAACGTACCAGGTATGAAAAGAAATCTGTTTTCGATTAGATCTGTCGCAAGAAGGGGCATAGATTTTTGTATTTCAAAGGAAGGGACCAATTGCATATTTTTACAAAATCAGAAAATAATAGCAAGAGGTTCTGTTATCGGAAATTTGTATAAAGTAGATATGCGAGTTATCATACCGTCAGTTTGTAATTTTAGCAATAGAGCGGAGTCAAACGCGGACACATTGCAGTTATGGCACGAACGGCTATGTCATCAGAACATCAGACATGTTAAAGAATTCTTAAAGAATTCAAATATGAAAGTTGTAGAGGATAATAACTTTTTCTGTGAAGGTTGCGCGTACGGGAAACAGCATAGATCGAGTTTTCACGAGAAAATCAAGCGGGCGACTAAACCTCGCGAAATTATTTATACGGATGTATGTGGACCTATGGAAGTCGAGTCATTAGGCAAGAAACTGTATTTTCTGACATTTAAAGACGATTTTTCAAAATTCACAAAGATTTACTTCTTCCGACGTAAGTCAGAAGTAACTGAAAAACTAAAAACCTTTTGCCTAGAAGTTGAAAATCAATTTAAGGATAAAATTAAAGAAATTCATAGTGATGGAGGGAAAGAATTCCAAAATAAAGAAGTCAAGGAATTTCTAAGAAGTCAGGGAATTAGGCACACGATTAACGTCCCATACACGCCTGAACAGAATGGTGTCGCAGAAAGGGAAAATAGAACAATAGTAGAGGCAGGTCGGTCGATGCTATATTCGAAACCAAATCTACCGCTGTTCTTATGGACCGAAGCCATGAACACAGCAGTACATGTCATAAATAAGACGGGGCCGACAAGACAAGATAAGAAAACACCATATGAACTGTGGTACGGGAAACCGCCGAATTTAGAAAAGTTTAGGGTTTTCGGTACTGAGTGCTTTGCTCACATACCTGCGGAGAAAGGGACAAAACGTGACAAAAAGGCTAACAAGGGATATTTGGTAGGCTATTTAGATGACGGACGAGGGTATCGAGTGTACGTGCCAACAGTAAAAAATGTAATATTAAGCCGTGACGTAATATTTAAGCCTGAACTAGAAAATGCGAAATTCGTAAAATTAAGTTTACCGAAAATTGTCGAGCGCGAAGATGTGAGTGCGCAGAGCGATAGAGCATGTACGTATGAAAGTGCAGAGAGTGAACATGAAAAACAACCTCATGGAACTAGCGACAATGTGAGACAATTGAGAGATAGAGATAAGATCAAACGAACCGATTTTTATGGTAACCCAGTAACGTACGTAGCGGAAAAATTACCGGTGGATTTTAACGAAGCGATGAGATCCGAAAAGAAAGAGTTATGGGAAACAGCTATGAATGATGAAATGAAATCGCACCATGAAAATAAGACGTGGATACTTGTAGAAAAACCTAAAGATCAGAAGGTACTTAGCAATAGGTGGGTTTTAACGATAAAGCTAAATCCGGACAACTCGGAACGATACAAAGCGCGACTTGTAATAAAAGGGTGTTCACAGAAAGAAGGCATAGATTATAAGGAAACATATAGTCCCGTTGCTCGGTTTGACACAATTAGATTAATGCTTAGTATTGCAGCCAAAAATAATTTACACCTCGGACAGTTCGACATTAAAACCGCATTCTTATATGGAAGTCTGGAAGAAGATATTCATATGAAACAACCTAAAGGTTATGATGATGGTACAAATCGGGTTTGTAAATTGCTAAAAAGCCTATATGGCTTAAAGCAGTCTCCAAGATGTTGGACGGAACGTTTCACAAAATTTATCTCGAACTTAAAATTTTATCAGAGTAACGCAGATCCTTGTTTTTATATTTATACAGAAGACGACAAATTAATGTCGATGACCATATACGTAGACGATGGAGTGGTAGCAGCTTCAGACGAATCTTTAATTGATAAATTCTTCGATGATTTAAATAAAGAATTCAAAATTACGAGTTCGAAAGAAGTAAAGAGTTTTCTTGGACTTGAAATTAATAGATTAGAAGATGGTTCAATATTCATTCATCAGAGTAGGTATATCGAAAACATATTGCAAAAATTTAATATGAATGAGGCAAACAGTGTTTCTACACCTATCGAGACTAATTGGAACGAAAGTAACATAGGCGATAATGATTGTAACGCACCATACAGAGAAGCCGTAGGGAACTTAATGTTTTTACAAACCGTAAGTAGGCCAGATATTAGTTTTGCAATAAATATAGCGGCGAGACACTTAGAGAATCCAAACCAGTATCAATGGAAATTAGTCAAACGAATTTTGCGCTACATAAAAGGGACCGCAGACATGGGACTCTTATATACAAAAGCAGGCAGTCTCGAAACCTTTAGCGACGCTGACTATGCAGGCGACAAAGAAACAAGAAAGTCGACATCAGGCGTTGTATGTAAGTATGCGAATGCGGCCATCACATGGCAATGTAAGCGACAACAATGTGTAGCTCTATCTACGACCGAAGCTGAATATGTCAGTGCAGCCTCAGGAGCGAAAGAAATTATGTGGCTAAAGAAAATATTTCTTGAATGTAAATTAGAGATCCATAAGTATATGCTATGTGTAGACAATACCAGTGCCGTGAAATTAATTAAGAATCCAGAATTCCATCAAAGAAGTAAGCATATTGACGTAAGATATCATTTCTTGCGAGATTTATACAATAGAGGCGAAATTGATATAACGTATGTAACAAGCGAAGAGCAATTGGCAGATATATGTACAAAGGCGTTGCCAAAACCGAGATTTGAATATTTAAGGAAAAAGTTAGGTTTCAAAAGTAAAAAAGATATTAATAGGTAATTGCTTGTAAACATGTAGAGTTTTTAGGGAGGGTGTCGAAGTGATTATTACTTCTCAAAAAAAAAAAGAGGAAAAACTCTACATGATCTGTTTAGTCTTCTAGTTTTTTTTTTGTGTAATAAATTAATTTGTATGGAAAAGAGAAAGGCGGCTGGCAAATGTACTTGAGAAGGCATTGACAAATTAATTTTCAGATATTTACGACAAGAGTTAGAAAATATTAAGAGATAATTTGTAAATTTGAGATAATTGTTTGTAGGGATGTAGAGTTTTAGGGAGGGTGTTGAAGTGGTTACCACTTCTAAGAAAACTCTACATCTGGTCTTTTTTAGTTTTGTCAAGCACTGAAGCCATCGACAGCGCGTAGAGAAAAGACTGCGACGAAGTCAGGCCATAAACAGTAGACAGGCGACGTTGGCTTCGGGGTTTTTAAGTTATTAGGTAACACAGCTAGCGTGCGGATCTGGACCAGCTCAAATTGTATTTTTACTTATTACTCTTCTATTTAAATATATTTTCTACCTTACAATTTATCCACGTGTTTTCTCTGTTTACACACCGAGTAACCTCAACAATAGAGACAGACACTAAATGTATCGGTTTTGAGGAAAACTCATTAGAGGCAGATTAGAGAAATGATAGCGAAGATAACTATTCATTGGATGGTATGGATAAGGAAGAGTTAGAAGGTAGGGAAGATGAAAATGATAGTAGTACTGAAAGCTCAAACACTACTAGGAGATCTACACGTATTAAGAAAACTCCAGTAAGGTATCCAGACTATGGATAAGGAAATAGAATGTCTCTATAAGAATAAAACTTGGAAATTGGTAGAAAGGGTAAAAGGCAAAGAAGTATTAGATGTAAAATGGGTTTACACGAAAAAATCAGAGGACAGGTATAAGGCTAGATTAGTGGTAAGGGGATTTCAACAAAGAAACGTAGCCGATGACATATATTCTCCAGTGGCGAGTAATCAGACCTTTAAGATATTGCTATCATATTGTTGTCAAAATGGATTAATAATTGAGCAAATGGATGTAGAAACTGCCTTTTTAAATGGTGAAGTAACCTCGGAGGTATATGTAAATCAACCAAAGGGATATGCGGACGGAACGAATAGAGTTTGTAAATTATCGAAAGCGCTTTATGGGTTAAAAGAAAGTCCGAGGGACTGGTATGAGTGTTTTGATAAGTATGTGACGAGATTAGGTTTTAAGAAGAACAATATAGAGCTGTGCCTATATACTTATGGAGAGGGAGAAAATGTTGTTTATTTGTTAATATACGTAGACGATTTGTTGATTTATAGTGAAAACAAAGGGAAGATACAAAGTGTAAAGAAAATTATTAACTGATAAATTTAAAATGAAAGATTTAGGTGAAGTAAAAGAATATCTTGGAATAAATATAGAGTATGATTATTTAATAAATGAAATGAGATTAAGCCAAAAGAAATACATAGAATCATTAGCAAACAAATATAAATTACATAATAGCAAATTGTACTGTACACCTATGGAGACCAACTTAAAAATTGAAAAAGCTGAGATAAATAGAGAGGACATTGGATACAAGAATTTAATTGGCGCATTGCTGTATATTAGTGTAAATACCAGACCTGATATAAGTTATAGTGTGAATTATCTGAGTAAATTTCAAGATTGTTGTAACGAGACACATTTTAAATATGCCTTGCGAATATTGAAATATTTGTACCGGACTAGAGATTTAGGGCTACATTATAAAAGAAATGCAAAGTGCGAAACGATAGATTGTTATGTGGACGCTGATTGGGCAGGAGATCATATAGATAGGAAATCGACTTCTGGGTATGTAATTAGATTGTATGGAAATGTAATTGGATGGAAGTCTAAAAAACAAAGGTGTGTGAAAAAACCTCGCCGAGTATGTAGCACTATCGGAAGCGGTGAGCGAAGTAATGACTATCAGAGAACTAATGAAAATCTTCGATGTAAATGTAGACGATAACCCTGTAAAAATCTATGAGGATAACTCTGGAGTAATGAGTATAGCAAAATACGGAACTTTTACAAAAAATTCTAAACACATTGAAGTTCATTACCACTACGTTCACGAGTACGTAAAGGAAAATAAGATAAACATAATAAAAGTAAGTACAGAAGAAAACACTGCGGATATTTTTACGAAGACACTGTGTAGAGAGAAATTTGAAAGGTTTAGGTCATGGATGAATGTAAAATAAGAGAAATGTAAATAAAGCGATAAATGGTAAATATTTTGTTAATTCGACAAGTATGTAAATAAAATTAAGTGTACAGTATTGTAATATCGTAGAATAGATTTGAATTAGAGGTCGGTTGAAAATAAGAAAAAACCGTGTACGTCGTCTTTCGTGGTTTGTTTACATCCAAGAGCGCCTAGTAACAGCGACGCGAGAAAGGATAAGCAGCGTCAAAACAGAGGTACGGTTTCATATTTCAAGGAATGGCAATCGAGAGGCCAGAGTATGTGAGCCGAAAAGTGTGTATGTGTGTGAGAGGACGAGTGCAAGAACGAGCACGACCGGGCAGGAGTGTGTTGCGAGAGTCAGAGCGAATTGAGTCGTTGAAGAGTACAGTCGTTAGAGGTTTCGAGTTGTCGAAGAGTAGAGTCGTTAGAGGTTTCGAGTCGTCGAAGCGTAGAGTCGTGAGAATTGATAGAGTTGTTAGAGAGAGAGAGTGTGTGTGTGTTAGATTCGTTGTGACGAGAGTGATCAAATAACTGTAAAGTTATTTGATATAGATACGAGTATTGCATTTAGTTTCCGTTAAATATCGTTCTCTGTCCAATTTATATTTGTATATTCAATTTAATATTAATAAGTTGTAAGTAATCGAAAAAAAAAAATTTCTATCCTTATTTTCCGATATTACAGTATAAATGTAAGGAGGCGTGTTAGGGAAATGATACATTTACACTGTACATGAGAGTGTGTGTGTAAGGGTCAGAGGGCGTCCAGGTCTTAGTTGAGACGTCAGCGCCCGCTGGCAGCGGTGGAGACGTGGACTTCCCACCGATCACATGGGTTAAGCAACGGTCGCCGCGGCACGGACAAGGATGGGTCAACGTTCGGGCGGGCGCTGGCGAAGAGGAAGAAGGCGCACCGCCGCCATTTTTCTGGGATTCTCCAAGGAGCACTAGGCAGGCAGAAGCCCCCGGAGCGCAGGACTACCCCGGGGGTAACCGGCGGAGCTATCCCGGCCGCCACAGGAGCACATGGAAACCAGGAAGAAAGGCGTCAGGGACGGGGTCCCCAGGAAGACGCGCAGGATCGAGGCGCTAGGGGGTGTGGTCCCCCCTAGTGTTCCAAAGAAGAGCAAGGATGCCTCCCTTCGAAAGAAGGAGAGATAGACGCCCGGGGGTGACCGGCAGAATTCGGAAGAGAACCCGGGTGCGTCTCGACTCAGGCGTCAGGATAGGCCACCGTGGAGTTTTAGTCGGTAAGAGTCCGACACTACCCGCCTAGCTGGTGTCCATGAGGATTTCTCCACGATAAAAAAAAAAAAAAAAAAAAGGTCTTAGTTGAGACAAACGACTGCCGTTAGAAGATTCTGGATAGTCGGTTGGCGACAAGCGTGCGTGCAAGACGTTCTTCAGAGTGTAATATAGATGTATAGCTGTTGTGTGTGAAATATAGTCATTTATTTGTATTTCCAAATCCTCGAATTTCCTTAACAGACACAAACCACCTTGAAGGTGACAACCTTCAACGAGCCTTCGGTCCTGAAGAAAGAGAAGGTCTCAACAGGCGACAAATCGATTCAGAAAGTAATCTCCCCCAATCTGTTACAGAACGTTCATGACTCTTTGACCGTAGTTCACAACCTAGGTAATAACGGGTTGAGTCCCATCCAGGACAGCAACAAGGTCAACGTCGAGTCGAAACCTACTGTAAAGGCTTCGAAGTCCACTGTGAACAAACCATCCAGGGGCAGTGTTTCTTCGGGCAATACTTCCACGATGGACGTCCAACACAACGTATCGACGTCCAATCATCTCTCTTACATCACGTCATCTGCAACCACCCCAGATTAGAAACATTCCATCGGACAGTCACACTCCGAGACGTAACGTGAAGACTCCTCCTTCGCCACCTCAGACATGTGCTACGCCTGCAATTGGCCCTACTCAGAATAATTTCAGCATTATTAATACCATGACTAATCACTCAAATGGTGTCGGTAATTTACAGAACATTCAATCTGATCTCAACGATTCTCTACTGAGTTCACAGAGCGCCGTACCGAACTCGTCGCGTATCATAAACATCTCACTGGAGTCACCCGTGGCTCCAAAAACGCCAATATACTCTCCAACACCAAGGCAAGTCACAGTCACGACGTCCAACGGTCACTCTCCACCGAGGATCATCACTAAGAGAATGCGATTCGAGCGAGTCATCGGGGGGAGTCCAGCCTCCCAATGAACCTCAAAACTCCGCACCGCGCTTGATGAATCTTCACCAAGCACCACCGACGTTCCCTTCAACGTTACTTCCTGGACCGAGGTGTTTAACGACACTTCCAGAAGCAAGATCCACGACACTTCCTGGGTCGAGAATTTCACGTGGAAATCGCTCGGCATCGACGAGGAAGACGGCGATCTAGACTACAAGGGAGACAACGTGCCATCCAGGCAACGGCCCTTCGGCCGCATCGCCAAGTTCACCCTGGGGACGACAGCATCATCCGGACGGCTGTTGTTCACACGGCGAGGAGCATCTTGGATCGAGGTGCCACGCAGCTCGTCCTACGCTCCTGTGTGAGTCAGACGCCGGATGCCTACGCAAAATAATAGTGAGTGAACAACTAGACGACGGGACGCATTCTCAATTCTACGGGATCTGAAAAGCCTCACCACTCCGGCAATATCAGACGAATTAATCCGGACTCTCTGGGAAGGCCGACTCCCGGTGTACGTGCAACGCGACCTAGCCGCCGTCCAAGATAAGAGGTCCGAAACTCTGACCGCGATCGCCGACAGCATCCACGAAATACGCACGGAACTAGGACAGGTTGTTGCGGTCAGTACAGACCGAACCACGGCAGGAGGCAATCCAACAAAGTACGGCGGCGGAGTGAACGATGCTACGGCTGCCGCCATCAACGAGCTGAAGGAACAAATAACGCAGATACAGGCGCAGGTAAGCGCGTTGACCATCGGGGGCCGCCGGCGACCATTCTCCTGCGCGAAATACCGTCGCCGTTGGCGATCCCGAAGCCCGTCACGGCAAGGTGGCTTATGCCTTTATCATGCGACGTACGGGGAACGCGCGAGAAATTGCACCTCACCGTGCACATGGAAATCGAGAAACAGAACCGGCCGTCCGTAAACGCGGCGTACGACGACGGTTTGATCTCCCGCTGCATTTTTCTTCTGGATAAAAACACGCGCATCTCGTACTTGGTGGACACCGGCGCAGACTTCAGCGTCTGGCCGCGCAGCAAAATGCAGGGACCTGCGAAGAAGAGCGAGTACGAGTTGTACGCGGCTAATGGGGCACGAATTGCGACGTATGGTACAGTCGCGATCCACCTCAACCTGTCCCTCCGACGCGCCTTGAAGTGGTATTTTACAGTGGCTGACGTCCAGACACCTATCCTCGGCGTGGATTTCCTGAGTCACTACGGGATGCTCGTGGACCCACGGAACAAAAGATTAATCGACACGACGACCCAGTTATCATCAAAGGGGTACGCCGCCATAGACAACACGCCATCGGTGAAAACTATCTGCGGCGATTCGGTGTACCACCAATTACTGGCGGAATTCCCGGCCCTCACGCGTCCTCCGTCTTTCGGGAAGGAAAAGGCCCGACACGGCGTAGTACACCACATCGAAACTACGCCTGGCCCGCCGGTACCGGACCGCCTCAAGCAGGTAAGAGCTGAATTTGAGTTGATGATAGAACAAGGCGTGATGCGCCCATCGAAAAGCCCGTGGGCATCACCCCTTCACGTTCTGTCCAAAAAGGATAGAAATTTGCGACCATGCGGCGACTACCGAACGTTAAACGTTCGCACGATACCCAACTAAGCAGCGTGCCACCACGGAATTTGCAACCCTGCTCAAGGAACAAATGGAGAAAGTCCGGCCTCAGCCTGTGACACAATACAGGAAAAAGAAATTATTCACTTTCCGCGGAATTGGAGTCTTCTCCCTACGTATTTGTGGCGGATCGGTATCAATAGGGCGCCGACAAGTCGAGCCGCGGGTACCAACCGCCAACACTAGAGGGCTACGACGACAACGAGTCTGTCTGTCTAACTCGCTGGCGGTCGAATATACGATCAATTGATATAAATACCGCACCTAGCGAGACTCCCTCTACGTCTATGGCAGGGACTACCGGGCATAGCTTTACTGACGAGTCCACCGGTAGTCCCGGGACGAAACGCACTCTCTCTCTCTTTTCTTCCGTCACATATTCTTGCGACACGACGCAATTAGGGGCCCTTTACAGCCGCCTTACGATGGACCGTTTAGAGTAACGCGAAGAGGCGAGAAAATGTACACCAACAATGTTAACAATCGCGATATAAAGGTTTCCGTCGACCGGCTTAAGTCAGCATTTGTAGTATCAGAGAATCTCGACGCGAGAACCGCCGAAACCCGTGACATACTTATTTCACTAGAACGAATGAACGCTCGCAATGAAAGCGACGTGAAGAGCGACAACGAAGGAAACACTAGTAATAGGTATGTTACACGGTCAGGCCGAAGAGTCCGTTTTCCTGATTGGTTACAGGCTGGTTTCGGCTAGGCATCACAAAAAGATTACCCACGGGGACTTTCTCTGCAAAGGCAATAAAACGTTATCACTGGTAGGGGAGTGATGTAGCGGCACAAGAGTTGGAATTTGCTTCAAACCATGTTGTTGTTTAGCTTCGGAGTATCAAGACCGTTAGGTCAGAGGTATTGTAAGGAATTATAAACTCCGGGGAAAACAATGGTGCCGCTACGTGTAACCGTAAAACAAGACGAATTTGTATCTTTTGACCTTCTTCTGACGATTATGACTAAACGAACGTGATCGCAAACGATTCAGTATAAACTGTGACTAAACGTCTGTATAGATATCGTTTCGCGACAAGATCTGTTTTAAATACACTAACGAGTACACATATTGGTAGTCTCATTATTCGATCCCCTACAGCTCTTATTAAGGAAGATAGAGGCCTGTGACATTATTCAGCTTGGCCAACATTGAACAGGGCATATTGATAAGCCAGAGTAACTAACATACAACCTTTTTTTTTTTTTTTTTTTTTTTACGTGGAGAAATCCTCATGGACACTCCGCTGTTGCAGTAATTGCGTAACAGCAGAGTAGTGTCGGACTCTTACCGACTAAAACTCCACGATGACCACCCGACGCGTATGACAGAGGTGCTCCAGGATTCTCTTATGAATTAACTTCAGTTGCACCCCCTTCACGCGTTCTCTAGTTCTAGCCAGTCCTAATATTTCCTGACTATTGAATTGGCGTTAGGGGGGGCCATTACCCCTAGCGCTGTCTCTCCTTATTGATATTCACCGGAGGCTTGTCTTGTGTGCTTCGACAACTCCCATACAACCTGGTGGTACAAGCTATGAAAAAACTTTCCCGGACATGAGAAAACACATTTGCCCAGATAACGTACGAAAGGTATTAGAGCCCACCAAATAAGATTTGCTACAATTAGCTGTAGTTCGTCACAATAAGCCTATGAGTATCGCGCGTCAGACGATTTTCGAATTAGTTGATGCTTGGATGTTCAAGATACGGAAGTGTGGAGAGATGAGACGTTTATGTACAACTTGATCATGGTGCAACCCATTCGTCAGCCAGAAAACTTCATGCACGATTTTCTAAAAAGAAACACATTTCCCCCCTTCCTTATGCCGTACCAATCCTCTCTCGTCGCTCCTTATCTCATACACAGACAGGCCAAATAATGTTGCCGATGACGGCCAACAGCCTGGGTACATGTACGGGTCTCTTGCCTGCGACAGAATTTTGTTATGTGTAGTATGCGGGGCAGAAAAGCACTTTTGCCATTAATATGAACTAGAAGATTGCAGAAAAATTGTAAACATTTTCCAAATTTTATTAATTTCATTTCATTTCTTAAAGTCTACAAAACTGTTAATCAACATTAAGCAAATATACAAAATCTTGACGTACAGAATAATGGAGCGAATATTAGAAACGATACTACTAAATCTACAAGCTAAAATGTACTATACAAATTTTCTTTAAAATATAAGACATGCAAAGTATATATTTCTGAAATTAAAAAATATCGGATCAAACACTCTTCGAACATACTTCGAACGCTCATTATTACGTATATTACCAAACCAATGCATACAATATAATATATAAACTAAGCCAACGAAAGGCGCAGAGACTGGAGAACATGGGGTCCCCGAGCGTGCAGTACGCTTCAGCATCGTTGCGAACACCAACTCCCTCCGCTTGTCCCAATGCCATCTCGAACGGTGAGACTGCAACCAGAAAATATCCATATATACATCAAGATAGTAATGCAATTTCTATTCTTGCAGCACCGACGTAATACGCGGTGCTCCGTAATCGCTCGAGATTCCATATAGTTGTTGAAATTTCTACGCATTTGGTAGATAAAACGTTGCGAGAAATCCTCTTGTCACAGTTAGGTCTTCCAAACCTGATCGCTTGCATTTTTCCCGCTACTTCAGCGTTGCAACGTTATTTTTATTTCTGCCAACTTAGACACGACATCGTCTGAACTGCCCAATTCAGGACACGATGGCTCCTCCCGGGGATTCTGTTGAGACGATCCCGGATTTTCCGTGTCCTCACCATTGTAGAGCTCATAATTTGTATAATTTACCTTCTTCTTCAAGCATTGTTTTTTAAATTTCTGCCATTTTGAAGCTGCTGATAATCGCCGGATGCGTAAATCATTTTTAGCTTTGGAAAGAGCGCACGTCAGCATTGCTTCAATCCGTAAATCGCGTCTGCGCTTTCGGCGACACTTTGATCTTTTGCGGCGAACTTCGTCAATCCAAGTTAGTAACCGTTCAGTTTCTGGCTTGTCGGCGTTAGTTTTCGAAAGTCCCTTCTTTGTCCTCGCCATGCTTTCTCAATTATTTCACCTAATTATTGAGTAAGTAAAATGTATACCAACCTGTATCCGGCTCCTGTTTGTTGTAGAACAATACAGAAGAGATTCACACAACTGCACACAAAGGATTTGAAACCACCGAGCAAAACACCCTCCTCACAGCACAGTCGTAAGATGACTAAGGGAAGTCTACGCTGCGCGTCTGAAGTCCGCTGTCTATACCCCCTCCTCTGTCTTTATGACGTAGTCTTACGCGCGAAAATGGAAACTAGTTCCGTGTAAAATCTTACGTTGGCCTTACATTCTCAGAAATTTTGAAAAATTCTTTAATCCAATTAATTTTTAAATATATGTGCGACAATTTTAATGCTAAATTTTATATATTTTGTACATTATATTAAAATTCTTCATTTACAGGAAATAATCAATAGCGTATGAAGGTGTACTGCACGTATTATTTGGCACGTACATTAATGTTGATGCAAGAATAATTATTCCAATGATTTTAGGTTACACACATAATAGATAAAGTAGGCTGTAGACTATGAAATTCGTATGAAATAAGCAGAGAATAGTAACTAAATAAATGTATATGTATATCGAACATAAATCTTGTAAAAATAATATATTAAATTACATTCAAATCAAATATATAAACAAGATCTGTTGACTTTTAATTATTTTTTTGAAGCACTAGTATCAAATAAAATTGCGTCATATAAAAATGTCATCCCGAAACACAGTTTAACGTGATACAATTGTATTACTTTAATTTAAGCAGAAAATATCTAATCATATTTAACAATTTTGAAAAACATACCTCTACTAAACTATCATTATCTTTTCCTATACCATCGGCAAGGCCCTGAACAGCAAGCAGTTCAGCGGTTGTTAAATAACTAGCCAATTGTTCTCGAACTACATTTACTTCTCCCTGATACATAAAATCAACCAATGCAGCCTAATCATCGAATTTTACATTATTATTATATATTATAACAGGATGCTGACATGGATTTTCGTAAAATAGAATAAGTATCATTTACAAAATATATGTTAACAGTAACAAATTATTAAATTCTTAATTTCACTTTACCTTAAATAAATCTCTAAAATATGTACTACATGCAGATAATAGCAGTTTGTCTGCTCTTATTCCTTTTTCCTTCGCAGCTTAAATTTACATCAACGAGATCTTCTTCGGTTCTCAGCGTATCAAAAGCACAAGTAATATGTTTTAAGTAATTATTCCACCTAAGAGAAAACTGTTTAATCCGTAAAACAATTATATTAAATTTGCAATTTTCAATCTGAAAAACATTTGACTTCAATGAGTATATTTTGATTTTTACCTGCCGGAAAACTGATGGAACAAAAATTTGTTACAACTATCATGTACTTATGTAATTAAAACAAGACAAAGTTTTTATAAATATAAAAATTGTCATAAATATTTTGACGCAACGCATTTGAACACTTTATGACTCAATGTATTAACACCACATTATTTCTTTTTTTGCGAGTATAATAAAAGCAATAATATTTAAACAATACATACTTGTTTAGATGCCCTTCGCAATATGACTTTCCCATAGAGCAGGTGGCTTATTACAAAATTCACGTCATAAATGTAATTTTCTTCAACTTCCAAAGCAAAAGTTATAAGTGTCCACCCAGGAATACCCAACATTTTGAAACACTTAAATAATACAAATTTCATATTTGGGTATTACATATTTCTAACAATTGAACACTACCATGCTTACCATGCTTTCATTAGCATGCTTAAAATGACTTTATATTGAAATTATTTGTATGGTATGCCCATTTCCTTATCACCCTTTATTTTTCTTTCTCCTTCTGCAGAAGAGTTAAGACTATTTGTATCCTCCCTATATTTGTCTATTATACATCCTACATACTTTCGCAAATAACAAAAAATAGCAAGGTCAGATATAGCTTCAATGTATACGGTCATCACAATGAAATGTGAATTACCTTCGGCAGATCTAAAATATTAAACGTGAAACGATGATCTTAATTTGGAATAGATTATAGATACACAATCTGTTCGTTTTTTCCTTTCTTAGCAATGATCTGTTCCATTGTCAAACAAGTATTTCACTCCGTAGCCGGATGAAATGCAAATTTATATCGTATTATGCTTATCATTATACTGCAAGTACTTTGAATCACTGAAATTGCAGAACCATTTCCTGTTATTGAATGCAAAACATACAGCACGAACACGTTTTCCATTATCAAAAAACGCCATACAAATGTCTCATCCATTGTATTAAAGTGATAAGAGATAGACACAGCACCAAGCCTGCAGCTTATAATACAACAATTTGCACCAGTTTCTCAATTTTCCCCAATTATATTCAATGTTTACAATAATTATCCTTCATATAAAATTGTTACCTTTATCCAGTGCATACCACCTCTCTCCCCCTCTTTAAAAATATGACCTTTTTCAACTTAATGTCTCCCAAAAACGGATTTAGCAGAAAGTATACGACATATATAACGATCCAATTAGAAACTACCAGAGCATGTGTATTTTAAGCGGATCTTTAAACGTCGATTAAACGCGTTCTCTATCCAATCCTGGCTGAAACATAATTACTCGCACCCCCAGTAACCCACCTCTAAGTCATTCCAATCAACGTACCATGCAAACACGAATCCAACGCGTTCCAGGAATACAAACAACTGCCTGTAGCTGTTTAGCTGTACGCGACGAGTATAATTATTTCGGGTACTCCTCCAGTACAAAACAGACACCCAAACGACATTATTTCAACACAAAAATATTTAAAACAATAGTTATAAAAGCATGATACTTAATACCGCGCTTGACATCAGGTATAATAAAAATAAATTTCTTCAAAAAAATTTCAAGTTAAATCTTAAGCTTGTGTAATTATATCAAACTTGTTCAATTGACAATGAGCAATTTCCATCGTGTTTTGACAACTGACTCATCGCTGATGTATTTCCTCGGAATCGAAAAAGGAATGTGCATAATTTTGTCCTCCGTCAACACTCAAAATATTATCTGCATGCTATACTCAGGGATTCAATTTTATATTACGTTGCCTCATGTTCCATCACTGCTTTCCTACTATCAGTCACTTGAACGGTAATATAAACCAGTCTTTTATTTCCTATACTATTCCGCATACCATTTATCAGGAACAATACATTTTATTTGTTAATCTAACTAGATGCGAAGTTCCTCATTTGTCCTAATATCAATCAATGAATAAGTGAATTGAAATCTGTGAAAATAATGTAAAATCGGAAAATAAGGATAGAAATCTTTTCCCGATTACTTACAATTTATTAATATTAAATTGAATATACAAATATAAATTGGACAGGAAACGATATTTATTTAACGGAAACTAAATGCAATACTCGTATCTATATCAAATAACTTTACAGTTATTTGACCACTCTCGTCACAACGAATCTAACACACACACACTCTCTCTCTCTCTCTCTAACAACTCTATCAATTCTCACGACTCTACTCTTCGACGACTCGATACCTCTAACGACTCTACTCTTCGACGACTCAATTAGCTCTGATTCTCGCAACACGCACACTTTTCGACTCGCCTTGCGTAGCGAAACCGTCCTTCTTCTAACGTTGTCTATTGTTTCCCTCATACCTATGTAAGAACTACCAACTACGTGCCTTTATTCACGTAGGCACTCTTGCATGTAAACGAAGTACAGAAACACGACGTACACGGTTTCTCTATTTTCAACTGATTTCTAATTCGAATTACTTTACGATATTACAATAAGTATCTAGTAATACGACTTCCGAACCTACGTAATTATTGCAATGATTGTTAAATTTCAAAGCAATTTCCTATCCATGTTAAACATATTACGTATATGTGCGTGTCTATTATTTCGATTAGTTGCTCTACTTGCGGTAGTTCGCCATTCTGGACCATCTAGACTCAACAAAGATGCATTCAATTTACTCCATACCTCAAAAAGCTCTGTAGCGGCATAAGAGTTAGAATTTGCTTCAAACCATGTTGTTGTTTTGCTTCGGAATATCGAGAGGAATTGTAAGGAATTATAAACTCCGGGGAAAACAATGGTGCCGCTACGTGTAACCGTAAAACAAGACGAATTTGTATCTTTTGACCTTCTTCTGACGATTATGACTAAACGAACGTGATCGCAAACGATTCAGTATAAACTGTGACTAAACGTCTGTATAGATATCGTTTCGCGACAAGATCTGTTTTAAATACACTAACGAGTACACATATTGGTAGTCTCATTATTCGATCCCCTACAGCTCTTATTAAGGAAGATAGAGGCCTGTGACATTATTCAGCTTGGCCAACATTGAACAGGGCATATTGATAAGCCAGAGTAACTAACATACAACCTTTTTTTTTTTTTTTTTTTTTTTACGTGGAGAAATCCTCATGGACACTCCGCTGTTGCAGTAATTGCGTAACAGCAGAGTAGTGTCGGACTCTTACCGACTAAAACTCCACGATGACCACCCGACGCGTATGACAGAGGTGCTCCAGGATTCTCTTATGAATTAACTTCAGTTGCACCCCCTTCACGCGTTCTCTAGTTCTAGCCAGTCCTAATATTTCCTGACTATTGAATTGGCGTTAGGGGGGGCCATTACCCCTAGCGCTGTCTCTCCTTATTGATATTCACCGGAGGCTTGTCTTGTGTGCTTCGACAACTCCCATACAACCTGGTGGTACAAGCTATGAAAAAACTTTCCCGGACATGAGAAAACACATTTGCCCAGATAACGTACGAAAGGTATTAGAGCCCACCAAATAAGATTTGCTACAATTAGCTGTAGTTCGTCACAATAAGCCTATGAGTATCGCGCGTCAGACGATTTTCGAATTAGTTGATGCTTGGATGTTCAAGATACGGAAGTGTGGAGAGATGAGACGTTTATGTACAACTTGATCATGGTGCAACCCATTCGTCAGCCAGAAAACTTCATGCACGATTTTCTAAAAAGAAACACATTTCCCCCCTTCCTTATGCCGTACCAATCCTCTCTCGTCGCTCCTTATCTCATACACAGACAGGCCAAATAATGTTGCCGATGACGGCCAACAGCCTGGGTACATGTACGGGTCTCTTGCCTGCGACAGAATTTTGTTATGTGTAGTATGCGGGGCAGAAAAGCACTTTTGCCATTAATATGAACTAGAAGATTGCAGAAAAATTGTAAACATTTTCCAAATTTTATTAATTTCATTTCATTTCTTAAAGTCTACAAAACTGTTAATCAACATTAAGCAAATATACAAAATCTTGACGTACAGAATAATGGAGCGAATATTAGAAACGATACTACTAAATCTACAAGCTAAAATGTACTATACAAATTTTCTTTAAAATATAAGACATGCAAAGTATATATTTCTGAAATTAAAAAATATCGGATCAAACACTCTTCGAACATACTTCGAACGCTCATTATTACGTATATTACCAAACCAATGCATACAATATAATATATAAACTAAGCCAACGAAAGGCGCAGAGACTGGAGAACATGGGGTCCCCGAGCGTGCAGTACGCTTCAGCATCGTTGCGAACACCAACTCCCTCCGCTTGTCCCAATGCCATCTCGAACGGTGAGACTGCAACCAGAAAATATCCATATATACATCAAGATAGTAATGCAATTTCTATTCTTGCAGCACCGACGTAATACGCGGTGCTCCGTAATCGCTCGAGATTCCATATAGTTGTTGAAATTTCTACGCATTTGGTAGATAAAACGTTGCGAGAAATCCTCTTGTCACAGTTAGGTCTTCCAAACCTGATCGCTTGCATTTTTCCCGCTACTTCAGCGTTGCAACGTTATTTTTATTTCTGCCAACTTAGACACGACATCGTCTGAACTGCCCAATTCAGGACACGATGGCTCCTCCCGGGGATTCTGTTGAGACGATCCCGGATTTTCCGTGTCCTCACCATTGTAGAGCTCATAATTTGTATAATTTACCTTCTTCTTCAAGCATTGTTTTTTAAATTTCTGCCATTTTGAAGCTGCTGATAATCGCCGGATGCGTAAATCATTTTTAGCTTTGGAAAGAGCGCACGTCAGCATTGCTTCAATCCGTAAATCGCGTCTGCGCTTTCGGCGACACTTTGATCTTTTGCGGCGAACTTCGTCAATCCAAGTTAGTAACCGTTCAGTTTCTGGCTTGTCGGCGTTAGTTTTCGAAAGTCCCTTCTTTGTCCTCGCCATGCTTTCTCAATTATTTCACCTAATTATTGAGTAAGTAAAATGTATACCAACCTGTATCCGGCTCCTGTTTGTTGTAGAACAATACAGAAGAGATTCACACAACTGCACACAAAGGATTTGAAACCACCGAGCAAAACACCCTCCTCACAGCACAGTCGTAAGATGACTAAGGGAAGTCTACGCTGCGCGTCTGAAGTCCGCTGTCTATACCCCCTCCTCTGTCTTTATGACGTAGTCTTACGCGCGAAAATGGAAACTAGTTCCGTGTAAAATCTTACGTTGGCCTTACATTCTCAGAAATTTTGAAAAATTCTTTAATCCAATTAATTTTTAAATATATGTGCGACAATTTTAATGCTAAATTTTATATATTTTGTACATTATATTAAAATTCTTCATTTACAGGAAATAATCAATAGCGTATGAAGGTGTACTGCACGTATTATTTGGCACGTACATTAATGTTGATGCAAGAATAATTATTCCAATGATTTTAGGTTACACACATAATAGATAAAGTAGGCTGTAGACTATGAAATTCGTATGAAATAAGCAGAGAATAGTAACTAAATAAATGTATATGTATATCGAACATAAATCTTGTAAAAATAATATATTAAATTACATTCAAATCAAATATATAAACAAGATCTGTTGACTTTTAATTATTTTTTTGAAGCACTAGTATCAAATAAAATTGCGTCATATAAAAATGTCATCCCGAAACACAGTTTAACGTGATACAATTGTATTACTTTAATTTAAGCAGAAAATATCTAATCATATTTAACAATTTTGAAAAACATACCTCTACTAAACTATCATTATCTTTTCCTATACCATCGGCAAGGCCCTGAACAGCAAGCAGTTCAGCGGTTGTTAAATAACTAGCCAATTGTTCTCGAACTACATTTACTTCTCCCTGATACATAAAATCAACCAATGCAGCCTAATCATCGAATTTTACATTATTATTATATATTATAACAGGATGCTGACATGGATTTTCGTAAAATAGAATAAGTATCATTTACAAAATATATGTTAACAGTAACAAATTATTAAATTCTTAATTTCACTTTACCTTAAATAAATCTCTAAAATATGTACTACATGCAGATAATAGCAGTTTGTCTGCTCTTATTCCTTTTTCCTTCGCAGCTTAAATTTACATCAACGAGATCTTCTTCGGTTCTCAGCGTATCAAAAGCACAAGTAATATGTTTTAAGTAATTATTCCACCTAAGAGAAAACTGTTTAATCCGTAAAACAATTATATTAAATTTGCAATTTTCAATCTGAAAAACATTTGACTTCAATGAGTATATTTTGATTTTTACCTGCCGGAAAACTGATGGAACAAAAATTTGTTACAACTATCATGTACTTATGTAATTAAAACAAGACAAAGTTTTTATAAATATAAAAATTGTCATAAATATTTTGACGCAACGCATTTGAACACTTTATGACTCATTGTATTAACACCACATTATTTCTTTTTTTGCGAGTATAATAAAAGCAATAATATTTAAACAATACATACTTGTTTAGATGCCCTTCGCAATATGACTTTCCCATAGAGCAGGTGGCTTATTACAAAATTCACGTCATAAATGTAATTTTCTTCAACTTCCAAAGCAAAAGTTATAAGTGTCCACCCAGGAATACCCAACATTTTGAAACACTTAAATAATACAAATTTCATATTTGGGTATTACATATTTCTAACAATTGAACACTACCATGCTTACCATGCTTTCATTAGCATGCTTAAAATGACTTTATATTGAAATTATTTGTATGGTATGCCCATTTCCTTATCACCCTTTATTTTTCTTTCTCCTTCTGCAGAAGAGTTAAGACTATTTGTATCCTCCCTATATTTGTCTATTATACATCCTACATACTTTCGCAAATAACAAAAAATAGCAAGGTCAGATATAGCTTCAATGTATACGGTCATCACAATGAAATGTGAATTACCTTCGGCAGATCTAAAATATTAAACGTGAAACGATGATCTTAATTTGGAATAGATTATAGATACACAATCTGTTCGTTTTTTCCTTTCTTAGCAATGATCTGTTCCATTGTCAAACAAGTATTTCACTCCGTAGCCGGATGAAATGCAAATTTATATCGTATTATGCTTATCATTATACTGCAAGTACTTTGAATCACTGAAATTGCAGAACCATTTCCTGTTATTGAATGCAAAACATACAGCACGAACACGTTTTCCATTATCAAAAAACGCCATACAAATGTCTCATCCATTGTATTAAAGTGATAAGAGATAGACACAGCACCAAGCCTGCAGCTTATAATACAACAATTTGCACCAGTTTCTCAATTTTCCCCAATTATATTCAATGTTTACAATAATTATCCTTCATATAAAATTGTTACCTTTATCCAGTGCATACCACCTCTCTCCCCCTCTTTAAAAATATGACCTTTTTCAACTTAATGTCTCCCAAAAACGGATTTAGCAGAAAGTATACGACATATATAACGATCCAATTAGAAACTACCAGAGCATGTGTATTTTAAGCGGATCTTTAAACGTCGATTAAACGCGTTCTCTATCCAATCCTGGCTGAAACATAATTACTCGCACCCCCAGTAACCCACCTCTAAGTCATTCCAATCAACGTACCATGCAAACACGAATCCAACGCGTTCCAGGAATACAAACAACTGCCTGTAGCTGTTTAGCTGTACGCGACGAGTATAATTATTTCGGGTACTCCTCCAGTACAAAACAGACACCCAAACGACATTATTTCAACACAAAAATATTTAAAACAATAGTTATAAAAGCATGATACTTAATACCGCGCTTGACATCAGGTATAATAAAAATAAATTTCTTCAAAAAAATTTCAAGTTAAATCTTAAGCTTGTGTAATTATATCAAACTTGTTCAATTGACAATGAGCAATTTCCATCGTGTTTTGACAACTGACTCATCGCTGATGTATTTCCTCGGAATCGAAAAAGGAATGTGCATAATTTTGTCCTCCGTCAACACTCAAAATATTATCTGCATGCTATACTCAGGGATTCAATTTTATATTACGTTGCCTCATGTTCCATCACTGCTTTCCTACTATCAGTCACTTGAACGGTAATATAAACCAGTCTTTTATTTCCTATACTATTCCGCATACCATTTATCAGGAACAATACATTTTATTTGTTAATCTAACTAGATGCGAAGTTCCTCATTTGTCCTAATATCAATCAATGAATAAGTGAATTGAAATCTGTGAAAATAATGTAAAATCGGAAAATAAGGATAGAAATCTTTTCCCGATTACTTACAATTTATTAATATTAAATTGAATATACAAATATAAATTGGACAGGAAACGATATTTATTTAACGGAAACTAAATGCAATACTCGTATCTATATCAAATAACTTTACAGTTATTTGACCACTCTCGTCACAACGAATCTAACACACACACACTCTCTCTCTCTCTAACAACTCTATCAATTCTCACGACTCTACTCTTCGACGACTCGATACCTCTAACGACTCTACTCTTCGACGACTCAATTAGCTCTGATTCTCGCAACACGCACACTTTTCGACTCGCCTTGCGTAGCGAAACCGTCCTTCTTCTAACGTTGTCTATTGTTTCCCTCATACCTATGTAAGAACTACCAACTACGTGCCTTTATTCACGTAGGCACTCTTGCATGTAAACGAAGTACAGAAACACGACGTACACGGTTTCTCTATTTTCAACTGATTTCTAATTCGAATTACTTTACGATATTACAATAAGTATCTAGTAATACGACTTCCGAACCTACGTAATTATTGCAATGATTGTTAAATTTCAAAGCAATTTCCTATCCATGTTAAACATATTACGTATATGTGCGTGTCTATTATTTCGATTAGTTGCTCTACTTGCGGTAGTTCGCCATTCTGGACCATCTAGACTCAACAAAGATGCATTCAATTTACTCCATACCTCAAAAAGCTCTGTAGCGGCATAAGAGTTAGAATTTGCTTCAAACCATGTTGTTGTTTTGCTTCGGAATATCGAGAGGAATTGTAAGGAATTATAAACTCCGGGGAAAACAATGGTGCCGCTACGTGTAACCGTAAAACAAGACGAATTTGTATCTTTTGACCTTCTTCTGACGATTATGACTAAACGAACGTGATCGCAAACGATTCAGTATAAACTGTGACTAAACGTCTGTATAGATATCGTTTCGCGTCAAAATCTGTTTTAAATACACTAACGAGTACACATATTGGTAGTCTCATTATTCGATCCCCTACAGCTCTTATTAAGGAAGATAGAGGCCTGTGACATTATTCAGCTTGGCCAACATTGAACAGGGCATATTGATAAGCCAGAGTAACTAACATACAACCTTTTTTTTTTTTTTTTTTTTTTTTTACGTGGAGAAATCCTCATGGACACTCCGCTGTTGCAGTAATTGCGTAACAGCAGAGTAGTGTCGGACTCTTACCGACTAAAACTCCACGATGACCACCCGACGCGTATGACAGAGGTGCTCCAGGATTCTCTTATGAATTAACTTCAGTTGCACCCCCTTCACGCGTTCTCTAGTTCTAGCCAGTCCTAATATTTCCTGACTATTGAATTGGCGTTAGGGGGGGCCATTACCCCTAGCGCTGTCTCTCCTTATTGATATTCACCGGAGGCTTGTCTTGTGTGCTTCGACAACTCCCATACAACCTGGTGGTACAAGCTATGAAAAAACTTTCCCGGACATGAGAAAACACATTTGCCCAGATAACGTACGAAAGGTATTAGAGCCCACCAAATAAGATTTGCTACAATTAGCTGTAGTTCGTCACAATAAGCCTATGAGTATCGCGCGTCAGACGATTTTCGAATTAGTTGATGCTTGGATGTTCAAGATACGGAAGTGTGGAGAGATGAGACGTTTATGTACAACTTGATCATGGTGCAACCCATTCGTCAGCCAGAAAACTTCATGCACGATTTTCTAAAAAGAAACACATTTCCCCCCTTCCTTATGCCGTACCAATCCTCTCTCGTCGCTCCTTATCTCATACACAGACAGGCCAAATAATGTTGCCGATGACGGCCAACAGCCTGGGTACATGTACGGGTCTCTTGCCTGCGACAGAATTTTGTTATGTGTAGTATGCGGGGCAGAAAAGCACTTTTGCCATTAATATGAACTAGAAGATTGCAGAAAAATTGTAAACATTTTCCAAATTTTATTAATTTCATTTCATTTCTTAAAGTCTACAAAACTGTTAATCAACATTAAGCAAATATACAAAATCTTGACGTACAGAATAATGGAGCGAATATTAGAAACGATACTACTAAATCTACAAGCTAAAATGTACTATACAAATTTTCTTTAAAATATAAGACATGCAAAGTATATATTTCTGAAATTAAAAAATATCGGATCAAACACTCTTCGAACATACTTCGAACGCTCATTATTACGTATATTACCAAACCAATGCATACAATATAATATATAAACTAAGCCAACGAAAGGCGCAGAGACTGGAGAACATGGGGTCCCCGAGCGTGCAGTACGCTTCAGCATCGTTGCGAACACCAACTCCCTCCGCTTGTCCCAATGCCATCTCGAACGGTGAGACTGCAACCAGAAAATATCCATATATACATCAAGATAGTAATGCAATTTCTATTCTTGCAGCACCGACGTAATACGCGGTGCTCCGTAATCGCTCGAGATTCCATATAGTTGTTGAAATTTCTACGCATTTGGTAGATAAAACGTTGCGAGAAATCCTCTTGTCACAGTTAGGTCTTCCAAACCTGATCGCTTGCATTTTTCCCGCTACTTCAGCGTTGCAACGTTATTTTTATTTCTGCCAACTTAGACACGACATCGTCTGAACTGCCCAATTCAGGACACGATGGCTCCTCCCGGGGATTCTGTTGAGACGATCCCGGATTTTCCGTGTCCTCACCATTGTAGAGCTCATAATTTGTATAATTTACCTTCTTCTTCAAGCATTGTTTTTTAAATTTCTGCCATTTTGAAGCTGCTGATAATCGCCGGATGCGTAAATCATTTTTAGCTTTGGAAAGAGCGCACGTCAGCATTGCTTCAATCCGTAAATCGCGTCTGCGCTTTCGGCGACACTTTGATCTTTTGCGGCGAACTTCGTCAATCCAAGTTAGTAACCGTTCAGTTTCTGGCTTGTCGGCGTTAGTTTTCGAAAGTCCCTTCTTTGTCCTCGCCATGCTTTCTCAATTATTTCACCTAATTATTGAGTAAGTAAAAAGTATACCAACCTGTATCCGGCTCCTGTTTGTTGTAGAACAATACAGAAGAGATTCACACAACTGCACACAAAGGATTTGAAACCACCGAGCAAAACACCCTCCTCACAGCACAGTCGTAAGATGACTAAGGGAAGTCTACGCTGCGCGTCTGAAGTCCGCTGTCTATACCCCCTCCTCTGTCTTTATGACGTAGTCTTACGCGCGAAAATGGAAACTAGTTCCGTGTAAAATCTTACGTTGGCCTTACATTCTCAGAAATTTTGAAAAATTCTTTAATCCAATTAATTTTTAAATATATGTGCGACAATTTTAATGCTAAATTTTATATATTTTGTACATTATATTAAAATTCTTCATTTACAGGAAATAATCAATAGCGTATGAAGGTGTACTGCACGTATTATTTGGCACGTACATTAATGTTGATGCAAGAATAATTATTCCAATGATTTTAGGTTACACACATAATAGATAAAGTAGGCTGTAGACTATGAAATTCGTATGAAATAAGCAGAGAATAGTAACTAAATAAATGTATATGTATATCGAACATAAATCTTGTAAAAATAATATATTAAATTACATTCAAATCAAATATATAAACAAGATCTGTTGACTTTTAATTATTTTTTTGAAGCACTAGTATCAAATAAAATTGCGTCATATAAAAATGTCATCCCGAAACACAGTTTAACGTGATACAATTGTATTACTTTAATTTAAGCAGAAAATATCTAATCATATTTAACAATTTTGAAAAACATACCTCTACTAAACTATCATTATCTTTTCCTATACCATCGGCAAGGCCCTGAACAGCAAGCAGTTCAGCGGTTGTTAAATAACTAGCCAATTGTTCTCGAACTACATTTACTTCTCCCTGATACATAAAATCAACCAATGCAGCCTAATCATCGAATTTTACATTATTATTATATATTATAACAGGATGCTGACATGGATTTTCGTAAAATAGAATAAGTATCATTTACAAAATATATGTTAACAGTAACAAATTATTAAATTCTTAATTTCACTTTACCTTAAATAAATCTCTAAAATATGTACTACATGCAGATAATAGCAGTTTGTCTGCTCTTATTCCTTTTTCCTTCGCAGCTTAAATTTACATCAACGAGATCTTCTTCGGTTCTCAGCGTATCAAAAGCACAAGTAATATGTTTTAAGTAATTATTCCACCTAAGAGAAAACTGTTTAATCCGTAAAACAATTATATTAAATTTGCAATTTTCAATCTGAAAAACATTTGACTTCAATGAGTATATTTTGATTTTTACCTGCCGGAAAACTGATGGAACAAAAATTTGTTACAACTATCATGTACTTATGTAATTAAAACAAGACAAAGTTTTTATAAATATAAAAATTGTCATAAATATTTTGACGCAACGCATTTGAACACTTTATGACTCAATGTATTAACACCACATTATTTCTTTTTTTGCGAGTATAATAAAAGCAATAATATTTAAACAATACATACTTGTTTAGATGCCCTTCGCAATATGACTTTCCCATAGAGCAGGTGGCTTATTACAAAATTCACGTCATAAATGTAATTTTCTTCAACTTCCAAAGCAAAAGTTATAAGTGTCCACCCAGGAATACCCAACATTTTGAAACACTTAAATAATACAAATTTCATATTTGGGTATTACATATTTCTAACAATTGAACACTACCATGCTTACCATGCTTTCATTAGCATGCTTAAAATGACTTTATATTGAAATTATTTGTATGGTATGCCCATTTCCTTATCACCCTTTATTTTTCTTTCTCCTTCTGCAGAAGAGTTAAGACTATTTGTATCCTCCCTATATTTGTCTATTATACATCCTACATACTTTCGCAAATAACAAAAAATAGCAAGGTCAGATATAGCTTCAATGTATACGGTCATCACAATGAAATGTGAATTACCTTCGGCAGATCTAAAATATTAAACGTGAAACGATGATCTTAATTTGGAATAGATTATAGATACACAATCTGTTCGTTTTTTCCTTTCTTAGCAATGATCTGTTCCATTGTCAAACAAGTATTTCACTCCGTAGCCGGATGAAATGCAAATTTATATCGTATTATGCTTATCATTATACTGCAAGTACTTTGAATCACTGAAATTGCAGAACCATTTCCTGTTATTGAATGCAAAACATACAGCACGAACACGTTTTCCATTATCAAAAAACGCCATACAAATGTCTCATCCATTGTATTAAAGTGATAAGAGATAGACACAGCACCAAGCCTGCAGCTTATAATACAACAATTTGCACCAGTTTCTCAATTTTCCCCAATTATATTCAATGTTTACAATAATTATCCTTCATATAAAATTGTTACCTTTATCCAGTGCATACCACCTCTCTCCCCCTCTTTAAAAATATGACCTTTTTCAACTTAATGTCTCCCAAAAACGGATTTAGCAGAAAGTATACGACATATATAACGATCCAATTAGAAACTACCAGAGCATGTGTATTTTAAGCGGATCTTTAAACGTCGATTAAACGCGTTCTCTATCCAATCCTGGCTGAAACATAATTACTCGCACCCCCAGTAACCCACCTCTAAGTCATTCCAATCAACGTACCATGCAAACACGAATCCAACGCGTTCCAGGAATACAAACAACTGCCTGTAGCTGTTTAGCTGTACGCGACGAGTATAATTATTTCGGGTACTCCTCCAGTACAAAACAGACACCCAAACGACATTATTTCAACACAAAAATATTTAAAACAATAGTTATAAAAGCATGATACTTAATACCGCGCTTGACATCAGGTATAATAAAAATAAATTTCTTCAAAAAAATTTCAAGTTAAATCTTAAGCTTGTGTAATTATATCAAACTTGTTCAATTGACAATGAGCAATTTCCATCGTGTTTTGACAACTGACTCATCGCTGATGTATTTCCTCGGAATCGAAAAAGGAATGTGCATAATTTTGTCCTCCGTCAACACTCAAAATATTATCTGCATGCTATACTCAGGGATTCAATTTTATATTACGTTGCCTCATGTTCCATCACTGCTTTCCTACTATCAGTCACTTGAACGGTAATATAAACCAGTCTTTTATTTCCTATACTATTCCGCATACCATTTATCAGGAACAATACATTTTATTTGTTAATCTAACTAGATGCGAAGTTCCTCATTTGTCCTAATATCAATCAATGAATAAGTGAATTGAAATCTGTGAAAATAATGTAAAATCGGAAAATAAGGATAGAAATCTTTTCCCGATTACTTACAATTTATTAATATTAAATTGAATATACAAATATAAATTGGACAGGAAACGATATTTATTTAACGGAAACTAAATGCAATACTCGTATCTATATCAAATAACTTTACAGTTATTTGACCACTCTCGTCACAACGAATCTAACACACACACACTCTCTCTCTCTCTCTAACAACTCTATCAATTCTCACGACTCTACTCTTCGACGACTCGATACCTCTAACGACTCTACTCTTCGACGACTCAATTAGCTCTGATTCTCGCAACACGCACACTTTTCGACTCGCCTTGCGTAGCGAAACCGTCCTTCTTCTAACGTTGTCTATTGTTTCCCTCATACCTATGTAAGAACTACCAACTACGTGCCTTTATTCACGTAGGCACTCTTGCATGTAAACGAAGTACAGAAACACGACGTACACGGTTTCTCTATTTTCAACTGATTTCTAATTCGAATTACTTTACGATATTACAATAAGTATCTAGTAATACGACTTCCGAACCTACGTAATTATTGCAATGATTGTTAAATTTCAAAGCAATTTCCTATCCATGTTAAACATATTACGTATATGTGCGTGTCTATTATTTCGATTAGTTGCTCTACTTGCGGTAGTTCGCCATTCTGGACCATCTAGACTCAACAAAGATGCATTCAATTTACTCCATACCTCAAAAAGCTCTGTAGCGGCATAAGAGTTAGAATTTGCTTCAAACCATGTTGTTGTTTTGCTTCGGAATATCGAGAGGAATTGTAAGGAATTATAAACTCCGGGGAAAACAATGGTGCCGCTACGTGTAACCGTAAAACAAGACGAATTTGTATCTTTTGACCTTCTTCTGACGATTATGACTAAACGAACGTGATCGCAAACGATTCAGTATAAACTGTGACTAAACGTCTGTATAGATATCGTTTCGCGACAAGATCTGTTTTAAATACACTAACGAGTACACATATTGGTAGTCTCATTATTCGATCCCCTACAGCTCTTATTAAGG
Source organism: Bombus huntii (assembly GCF_024542735.1). NCBI lineage: Eukaryota > Metazoa > Arthropoda > Insecta > Hymenoptera > Apidae > Bombus > Bombus huntii. The sequence continues at coordinate 58,128 of NW_026099328.1, read as the reverse complement.
AAGATAGAGGCCTGTGACATTATTCAGCTTGGCCAACATTGAACAGGGCATATTGATAAGCCAGAGTAACTAACATACAACCTTTTTTTTTTTTTTTTTTTTTACGTGGAGAAATCCTCATGGACACTCCGCTGTTGCAGTAATTGCGTAACAGCAGAGTAGTGTCGGACTCTTACCGACTAAAACTCCACGATGACCACCCGACGCGTATGACAGAGGTGCTCCAGGATTCTCTTATGAATTAACTTCAGTTGCACCCCCTTCACGCGTTCTCTAGTTCTAGCCAGTCCTAATATTTCCTGACTATTGAATTGGCGTTAGGGGGGGGCCATTACCCCTAGCGCTGTCTCTCCTTATTGATATTCACCGGAGGCTTGTCTTGTGTGCTTCGACAACTCCCATACAACCTGGTGGTACAAGCTATGAAAAAACTTTCCCGGACATGAGAAAACACATTTGCCCAGATAACGTACGAAAGGTATTAGAGCCCACCAAATAAGATTTGCTACAATTAGCTGTAGTTCGTCACAATACGCCTATGAGTATCGCGCGTCAGACGATTTTCGAATTAGTTGATGCTTGGATGTTCAAGATACGGAAGTGTAGAGAGATGAGACGTTTATGTACAACTTGATCATGGTGCAACCCATTCGTCAGCCAGAAAACTTCATGCACGATTTTCTAAAAAGAAACACATTTCCCCCCTTCCTTATGCCGTACCAATCCTCTCTCGTCGCTCCTTATCTCATACACAGACAGGCCAAATAATGTTGCCGATGACGGCCAACAGCCTGGGTACATGTACGGGTCTCTTGCCTGCGACAGAATTTTGTTATGTGTAGTATGCGGGGCAGAAAAGCACTTTTGCCATTAATATGAACTAGAAGATTGCAGAAAAATTGTAAACATTTTCCAAATTTTATTAATTTCATTTCATTTCTTAAAGTCTACAAAACTGTTAATCAACATTAAGCAAATATACAAAATCTTGACGTACAGAATAATGGAGCGAATATTAGAAACGATACTACTAAATCTACAAGCTAAAATGTACTATACAAATTTTCTTTAAAATATAAGACATGCAAAGTATATATTTCTGAAATTAAAAAATATCGGATCAAACACTCTTCGAACATACTTCGAACGCTCATTATTACGTATATTACCAAACCAATGCATACAATATAATATATAAACTAAGCCAACGAAAGGCGCAGAGACTGGAGAACATGGGGTCCCCGAGCGTGCAGTACGCTTCAGCATCGTTGCGAACACCAACTCCCTCCGCTTGTCCCAATGCCATCTCGAACGGTGAGACTGCAACCAGAAAATATCCATATATACATCAAGATAGTAATGCAATTTCTATTCTTGCAGCACCGACGTAATACGCGGTGCTCCGTAATCGCTCGAGATTCCATATAGTTGTTGAAATTTCTACGCATTTGGTAGATAAAACGTTGCGAGAAATCCTCTTGTCACAGTTAGGTCTTCCAAACCTGATCGCTTGCATTTTTCCCGCTACTTCAGCGTTGCAACGTTATTTTTATTTCTGCCAACTTAGACACGACATCGTCTGAACTGCCCAATTCAGGACACGATGGCTCCTCCCGGGGATTCTGTTGAGACGATCCCGGATTTTCCGTGTCCTCACCATTGTAGAGCTCATAATTTGTATAATTTACCTTCTTCTTCAAGCATTGTTTTTTAAATTTCTGCCATTTTGAAGCTGCTGATAATCGCCGGATGCGTAAATCATTTTTAGCTTTGGAAAGAGCGCACGTCAGCATTGCTTCAATCCGTAAATCGCGTCTGCGCTTTCGGCGACACTTTGATCTTTTGCGGCGAACTTCGTCAATCCAAGTTAGTAACCGTTCAGTTTCTGGCTTGTCGGCGTTAGTTTTCGAAAGTCCCTTCTTTGTCCTCGCCATGCTTTCTCAATTATTTCACCTAATTATTGAGTAAGTAAAAAGTATACCAACCTGTATCCGGCTCCTGTTTGTTGTAGAACAATACAGAAGAGATTCACACAACTGCACACAAAGGATTTGAAACCACCGAGCAAAACACCCTCCTCACAGCACAGTCGTAAGATGACTAAGGGAAGTCTACGCTGCGCGTCTGAAGTCCGCTGTCTATACCCCCTCCTCTGTCTTTATGACGTAGTCTTACGCGCGAAAATGGAAACTAGTTCCGTGTAAAATCTTACGTTGGCCTTACATTCTCAGAAATTTTGAAAAATTCTTTAATCCAATTAATTTTTAAATATATGTGCGACAATTTTAATGCTAAATTTTATATATTTTGTACATTATATTAAAATTCTTCATTTACAGGAAATAATCAATAGCGTATGAAGGTGTACTGCACGTATTATTTGGCACGTACATTAATGTTGATGCAAGAATAATTATTCCAATGATTTTAGGTTACACACATAATAGATAAAGTAGGCTGTAGACTATGAAATTCGTATGAAATAAGCAGAGAATAGTAACTAAATAAATGTATATGTATATCGAACATAAATCTTGTAAAAATAATATATTAAATTACATTCAAATCAAATATATAAACAAGATCTGTTGACTTTTAATTATTTTTTTGAAGCACTAGTATCAAATAAAATTGCGTCATATAAAAATGTCATCCCGAAACACAGTTTAACGTGATACAATTGTATTACTTTAATTTAAGCAGAAAATATCTAATCATATTTAACAATTTTGAAAAACATACCTCTACTAAACTATCATTATCTTTTCCTATACCATCGGCAAGGCCCTGAACAGCAAGCAGTTCAGCGGTTGTTAAATAACTAGCCAATTGTTCTCGAACTACATTTACTTCTCCCTGATACATAAAATCAACCAATGCAGCCTAATCATCGAATTTTACATTATTATTATATATTATAACAGGATGCTGACATGGATTTTCGTAAAGTAGAATAAGTATCATTTACAAAATATATGTTAACAGTAACAAATTATTAAATTCTTAATTTCACTTTACCTTAAATAAATCTCTAAAATATGTACTACATGCAGATAATAGCAGTTTGTCTGCTCTTATTCCTTTTTCCTTCGCAGCTTAAATTTACATCAACGAGATCTTCTTCGGTTCTCAGCGTATCAAAAGCACAAGTAATATGTTTTAAGTAATTATTCCACCTAAGAGAAAACTGTTTAATCCGTAAAACAATTATATTAAATTTGCAATTTTCAATCTGAAAAACATTTGACTTCAATGAGTATATTTTGATTTTTACCTGCCGGAAAACTGATGGAACAAAAATTTGTTACAACTATCATGTACTTATGTAATTAAAACAAGACAAAGCTTTTATAAATATAAAAATTGTCATAAATATTTTGACGCAACGCATTTGAACATTTTATGACTCATTGTATTAACACCACATTATTTCTTTTTTTGCGAGTATAATAAAAGCAATAATATTTAAACAATACATACTTGTTTAGATGCCTTTCGCAATACGACTTTCCCATAGAGCAGGTGGCTTATTACAAAATTCACGTCATAAATGTAATTTTCTTCAACTTCCAAAGCAAAAGTTATAAGTGTCCACCCAGGAATACCCAACATTTTGAAACACTTAAATAATACAAATTTCATATTTGGGTATTACATATTTCTAACAATTGAACACTACCATGCTTACCATGCTTTCATTAGCATGCTTAAAATGACTTTATATTGAAATTATTTGTATGGTATGCCCATTTCCTTATCACCCTTTATTTTTCTTTCTCCTTCTGCAGAAGAGTTAAGACTATTTGTATCCTCCCTATATTTGTCTATTATACATCCTACATACTTTCGCAAATAACAAAAAATAGCAAGGTCAGATATAGCTTCAATGTATACGGTCATCACAATGAAATGTGAATTACCTTCGGCAGATCTAAAATATTAAACGTGAAACGATGATCTTAATTTGGAATAGATTATAGATACACAATCTGTTCGTTTTTTCCTTTCTTAGCAATGATCTGTTCCATTGTCAAACAAGTATTTCACTCCGTAGCCGGATGAAATGCAAATTTATATCGTATTATGCTTATCATTATACTGCAAGTACTTTGAATCACTGAAATTGCAGAACCATTTCCTGTTATTGAATGCAAAACATACAGCACGAACACGTTTTCCATTATCAAAAAACGCCATACAAATGTCTCATCCATTGTATTAAAGTGATAAGAGATAGACACAGCACCAAGCCTGCAGCTTATAATACAACAATTTGCACCAGTTTCTCAATTTTCCCCAATTATATTCAATGTTTACAATAATTATCCTTCATATAAAATTGTTACCTTTATCCAGTGCATACCACCTCTCTCCCCCTCTTTAAAAATATGACCTTTTTCAACTTAATGTCTCCCAAAAACGGATTTAGCAGAAAGTATACGACATATATAACGATCCAATTAGAAACTACCAGAGCATGTGTATTTTAAGCGGATCTTTAAACGTCGATTAAACGCGTTCTCTATCCAATCCTGGCTGAAACATAATTACTCGCACCCCCAGTAACCCACCTCTAAGTCATTCCAATCAACGTACCATGCAAACACGAATCCAACGCGTTCCAGGAATACAAACAACTGCCTGTAGCTGTTTAGCTGTACGCGACGAGTATAATTATTTCGGGTACTCCTCCAGTACAAAACAGACACCCAAACGACATTATTTCAACACAAAAATATTTAAAACAATAGTTATAAAAGCATGATACTTAATACCGCGCTTGACATCAGGTATAATAAAAATAAATTTCTTCAAAAAAATTTCAAGTTAAATCTTAAGCTTGTGTAATTATATCAAACTTGTTCAATTGACAATGAGCAATTTCCATCGTGTTTTGACAACTGACTCATCGCTGATGTATTTCCTCGGAATCGAAAAAGGAATGTGCATAATTTTGTCCTCCGTCAACACTCAAAATATTATCTGCATGCTATACTCAGGGATTCAATTTTATATTACGTTGCCTCATGTTCCATCACTGCTTTCCTACTATCAGTCACTTGAACGGTAATATAAACCAGTCTTTTATTTCCTATACTATTCCGCATAACATTTATCAGGAACAATACATTTTATTTGTTAATCTAACTAGATGCGAAGTTCCTCATTTGTCCTAATATCAATCAATGAATAAGTGAATTGAAATCTGTGAAAATAATGTAAAATCGGAAAATAAGGATAGAAATCTTTTCCCGATTACTTACAATTTATTAATATTAAATTGAATATACAAATATAAATTGGACAGGAAACGATATTTATTTAACGGAAACTAAATGCAATACTCGTATCTATATCAAATAACTTTACAGTTATTTGACCACTCTCGTCACAACGAATCTAACACACACACACTCTCTCTCTCTCTAACAACTCTATCAATTCTCACGACTCTACTCTTCGACGACTCGATACCTCTAACGACTCTACTCTTCGACGACTCAATTAGCTCTGATTCTCGCAACACGCACACTTTTCGACTCGCCTTGCGTAGCGAAACCGTCCTTCTTCTAACGTTGTCTATTGTTTCCCTCATACCTATGTAAGAACTACCAACTACGTGCCTTTATTCACGTAGGCACTCTTGCATGTAAACGAAGTACAGAAACACGACGTACACGGTTTCTCTATTTTCAACTGATTTCTAATTCGAATTACTTTACGATATTACAATAAGTATCTAGTAATACGACTTCCGAACCTACGTAATTATTGCAATGATTGTTAAATTTCAAAGCAATTTCCTATCCATGTTAAACATATTACGTATATGTGCGTGTCTATTATTTCGATTAGTTGCTCTACTTGCGGTAGTTCGCCATTCTGGACCATCTAGACTCAACAAAGATGCATTCAATTTACTCCATACCTCAAAAAGCTCTGTAGCGGCATAAGAGTTAGAATTTGCTTCAAACCATGTTGTTGTTTTGCTTCGGAATATCGAGAGGAATTGTAAGGAATTATAAACTCCGGGGAAAACAATGGTGCCGCTACGTGTAACCGTAAAACAAGACGAATTTGTATCTTTTGACCTTCTTCTGACGATTATGACTAAACGAACGTGATCGCAAACGATTCAGTATAAACTGTGACTAAACGTCTGTATAGATATCGTTTCGCGACAAGATCTGTTTTAAATACACTAACGAGTACACATATTGGTAGTCTCATTATTCGATCCCCTACAGCTCTTATTAAGGAAGATAGAGGCCTGTGACATTATTCAGCTTGGCCAACATTGAACAGGGCATATTGATAAGCCAGAGTAACTAACATACAACCTTTTTTTTTTTTTTTTTTTTTTTTACGTGGAGAAATCCTCATGGACACTCCGCTGTTGCAGTAATTGCGTAACAGCAGAGTAGTGTCGGACTCTTACCGACTAAAACTCCACGATGACCACCCGACGCGTATGACAGAGGTGCTCCAGGATTCTCTTATGAATTAACTTCAGTTGCACCCCCTTCACGCGTTCTCTAGTTCTAGCCAGTCCTAATATTTCCTGACTATTGAATTGGCGTTAGGGGGGGCCATTACCCCTAGCGCTGTCTCTCCTTATTGATATTCACCGGAGGCTTGTCTTGTGTGCTTCGACAACTCCCATACAACCTGGTGGTACAAGCTATGAAAAAACTTTCCCGGACATGAGAAAACACATTTGCCCAGATAACGTACGAAAGGTATTAGAGCCCACCAAATAAGATTTGCTACAATTAGCTGTAGTTCGTCACAATAAGCCTATGAGTATCGCGCGTCAGACGATTTTCGAATTAGTTGATGCTTGGATGTTCAAGATACGGAAGTGTGGAGAGATGAGACGTTTATGTACAACTTGATCATGGTGCAACCCATTCGTCAGCCAGAAAACTTCATGCACGATTTTCTAAAAAGAAACACATTTCCCCCCTTCCTTATGCCGTACCAATCCTCTCTCGTCGCTCCTTATCTCATACACAGACAGGCCAAATAATGTTGCCGATGACGGCCAACAGCCTGGGTACATGTACGGGTCTCTTGCCTGCGACAGAATTTTGTTATGTGTAGTATGCGGGGCAGAAAAGCACTTTTGCCATTAATATGAACTAGAAGATTGCCGAAAAATTGTAAACATTTTCCAAATTTTATTAATTTCATTTCATTTCTTAAAGTCTACAAAACTGTTAATCAACATTAAGCAAATATACAAAATCTTGACGTACAGAATAGTGGAGCGAATATTAGAAACGATACTACTAAATCTACAAGCTAAAATGTACTATACAAATTTTCTTTAAAATATAAGACATGCAAAGTATATATTTCTGAAATTAAAAAATATCGGATCAAACACTCTTCGAACATACTTCGAACGCTCATTATTACGTATATTACCAAACCAATGCATACAATATAATATATAAACTAAGCCAACGAAAGGCGCAGAGACTGGAGAACATGGGGTCCCCGAGCGTGCAGTACGCTTCAGCATCGTTGCGAACACCAACTCCCTCCGCTTGTCCCAATGCCATCTCGAACGGTGAGACTGCAACCAGAAAATATCCATATATACATCAAGATAGTAATGCAATTTCTATTCTTGCAGCACCGACGTAATACGCGGTGCTCCGTAATCGCTCGAGATTCCATATAGTTGTTGAAATTTCTACGCATTTGGTAGATAAAACGTTGCGAGAAATCCTCTTGTCACAGTTAGGTCTTCCAAACCTGATCGCTTGCATTTTTCCCGCTACTTCAGCGTTGCAACGTTACTTTTATTTCTGCCAACTTAGACACGACATCGTCTGAACTGCCCAATTCAGGACACGATGGCTCCTCCCGGGGATTCTGTTGAGACGATCCCGGATTTTCCGTGTCCTCACCATTGTAGAGCTCATAATTTGTATAATTTACCTTCTTCTTCAAGCATTGTTTTTTAAATTTCTGCCATTTTGAAGCTGCTGATAATCGCCGGATGCGTAAATCATTTTTAGCTTTGGAAAGAGCGCACGTCAGCATTGCTTCAATCCGTAAATCGCGTCTGCGCTTTCGGCGACACTTTGATCTTTTGCGGCGAACTTCGTCAATCCAAGTTAGTAACCGTTCAGTTTCTGGCTTGTCGGCGTTAGTTTTCGAAAGTCCCTTCTTTGTCCTCGCCATGCTTTCTCAATTATTTCACCTAATTATTGAGTAAGTAAAAAGTATACCAACCTGTATCCGGCTCCTGTTTGTTGTAGAACAATACAGAAGAGATTCACACAACTGCACACAAAGGATTTGAAACCACCGAGCAAAACACCCTCCTCACAGCACAGTCGTAAGATGACTAAGGGAAGTCTACGCTGCGCGTCTGAAGTCCGCTGTCTATACCCCCTCCTCTGTCTTTATGACGTAGTCTTACGCGCGAAAATGGAAACTAGTTCCGTGTAAAATCTTACGTTGGCCTTACATTCTCAGAAATTTTGAAAAATTCTTTAATCCAATTAATTTTTAAATATATGTGCGACAATTTTAATGCTAAATTTTATATATTTTGTACATTATATTAAAATTCTTCATTTACAGGAAATAATCAATAGCGTATGAAGGTGTACTGCACGTATTATTTGGCACGTACATTAATGTTGATGCAAGAATAATTATTCCAATGATTTTAGGTTACACACATAATAGATAAAGTAGGCTGTAGACTATGAAATTCGTATGAAATAAGCAGAGAATAGTAACTAAATAAATGTATATGTATATCGAACATAAATCTTGTAAAAATAATATATTAAATTACATTCAAATCAAATATATAAACAAGATCTGTTGACTTTTAATTATTTTTTTGAAGCACTAGTATCAAATAAAATTGCGTCATATAAAAATGTCATCCCGAAACACAGTTTAACGTGATACAATTGTATTACTTTAATTTAAGCAGAAAATATCTAATCATATTTAACAATTTTGAAAAACATACCTCTACTAAACTATCATTATCTTTTCCTATACCATCGGCAAGGCCCTGAACAGCAAGCAGTTCAGCGGTTGTTAAATAACTAGCCAATTGTTCTCGAACTACATTTACTTCTCCCTGATACATAAAATCAACCAATGCAGCCTAATCATCGAATTTTACATTATTATTATATATTATAACAGGATGCTGACATGGATTTTCGTAAAATAGAATAAGTATCATTTACAAAATATATGTTAACAGTAACAAATTATTAAATTCTTAATTTCACTTTACCTTAAATAAATCTCTAAAATATGTACTACATGCAGATAATAGCAGTTTGTCTGCTCTTATTCCTTTTTCCTTCGCAGCTTAAATTTACATCAACGAGATCTTCTTCGGTTCTCAGCGTATCAAAAGCACAAGTAATATGTTTTAAGTAATTATTCCACCTAAGAGAAAACTGTTTAATCCGTAAAACAATTATATTAAATTTGCAATTTTCAATCTGAAAAACATTTGACTTCAATGAGTATATTTTGATTTTTACCTGCCGGAAAACTGATGGAACAAAAATTTGTTACAACTATCATGTACTTATGTAATTAAAACAAGACAAAGCTTTTATAAATATAAAAATTGTCATAAATATTTTGACGCAACGCATTTGAACATTTTATGACTCATTGTATTAACACCACATTATTTCTTTTTTTGCGAGTATAATAAAAGCAATAATATTTAAACAATACATACTTGTTTAGATGCCTTTCGCAATATGACTTTCCCATAGAGCAGGTGGCTTATTACAAAATTCACGTCATAAATGTAATTTTCTTCAACTTCCAAAGCAAAAGTTATAAGTGTCCACCCAGGAATACCCAACATTTTGAAACACTTAAATAATACAAATTTCATATTTGGGTATTACATATTTCTAACAATTGAACACTACCATGCTTACCATGCTTTCATTAGCATGCTTAAAATGACTTTATATTGAAATTATTTGTATGGTATGCCCATTTCCTTATCACCCTTTATTTTTCTTTCTCCTTCTGCAGAAGAGTTAAGACTATTTGTATCCTCCCTATATTTGTCTATTATACATCCTACATACTTTCGCAAATAACAAAAAATAGCAAGGTCAGATATAGCTTCAATGTATACGGTCATCACAATGAAATGTGAATTACCTTCGGCAGATCTAAAATATTAAACGTGAAACGATGATCTTAATTTGGAATAGATTATAGATACACAATCTGTTCGTTTTTTCCTTTCTTAGCAATGATCTGTTCCATTGTCAAACAAGTATTTCACTCCGTAGCCGGATGAAATGCAAATTTATATCGTATTATGCTTATCATTATACTGCAAGTACTTTGAATCACTGAAATTGCAGAACCATTTCCTGTTATTGAATGCAAAACATACAGCACGAACACGTTTTCCATTATCAAAAAACGCCATACAAATGTCTCATCCATTGTATTAAAGTGATAAGAGATAGACACAGCACCAAGCCTGCAGCTTATAATACAACAATTTGCACCAGTTTCTCAATTTTCCCCAATTATATTCAATGTTTACAATAATTATCCTTCATATAAAATTGTTACCTTTATCCAGTGCATACCACCTCTCTCCCCCTCTTTAAAAATATGACCTTTTTCAACTTAATGTCTCCCAAAAACGGATTTAGCAGAAAGTATACGACATATATAACGATCCAATTAGAAACTACCAGAGCATGTGTATTTTAAGCGGATCTTTAAACGTCGATTAAACGCGTTCTCTATCCAATCCTGGCTGAAACATAATTACTCGCACCCCCAGTAACCCACCTCTAAGTCATTCCAATCAACGTACCATGCAAACACGAATCCAACGCGTTACAGGAATACAAACAACTGCCTGTAGCTGTTTAGCTGTACGCGACGAGTATAATTATTTCGGGTACTCCTCCAGTACAAAACAGACACCCAAACGACATTATTTCAACACAAAAATATTTAAAACAATAGTTATAAAAGCATGATACTTAATACCGCGCTTGACATCAGGTATAATAAAAATAAATTTCTTCAAAAAAATTTCAAGTTAAATCTTAAGCTTGTGTAATTATATCAAACTTGTTCAATTGACAATGAGCAATTTCCATCGTGTTTTGACAACTGACTCATCGCTGATGTATTTCCTCGGAATCGAAAAAGGAATGTGCATAATTTTGTCCTCCGTCAACACTCAAAATATTATCTGCATGCTATACTCAGGGATTCAATTTTATATTACGTTGCCTCATGTTCCATCACTGCTTTCCTACTATCAGTCACTTGAACGGTAATATAAACCAGTCTTTTATTTCCTATACTATTCCGCATACCATTTATCAGGAACAATACATTTTATTTGTTAATCTAACTAGATGCGAAGTTCCTCATTTGTCCTAATATCAATCAATGAATAAGTGAATTGAAATCTGTGAAAATAATGTAAAATCGGAAAATAAGGATAGAAATCTTTTCCCGATTACTTACAATTTATTAATATTAAATTGAATATACAAATATAAATTGGACAGGAAACGATATTTATTTAACGGAAACTAAATGCAATACTCGTATCTATATCAAATAACTTTACAGTTATTTGACCACTCTCGTCACAACGAATCTAACACACACACACACTCTCTCTCTCTAACAACTCTATCAATTCTCACGACTCTACTCTTCGACGACTCGATACCTCTAACGACTCTACTCTTCGACGACTCAATTAGCTCTGATTCTCGCAACACGCACACTTTTCGACTCGCCTTGCGTAGCGAAACCGTCCTTCTTCTAACGTTGTCTATTGTTTCCCTCATACCTATGTAAGAACTACCAACTACGTGCCTTTATTCACGTAGGCACTCTTGCATGTAAACGAAGTACAGAAACACGACGTACACGGTTTCTCTATTTTCAACTGATTTCTAATTCGAATTACTTTACGATATTACAATAAGTATCTAGTAATACGACTTCCGAACCTACGTAATTATTGCAATGATTGTTAAATTTCAAAGCAATTTCCTATCCATGTTAAACATATTACGTATATGTGCGTGTCTATTATTTCGATTAGTTGCTCTACTTGCGGTAGTTCGCCATTCTGGACCATCTAGACTCAACAAAGATGCATTCAATTTACTCCATACCTCAAAAAGCTCTGTAGCGGCATAAGAGTTAGAATTTGCTTCAAACCATGTTGTTGTTTTGCTTCGGAATATCGAGAGGAATTGTAAGGAATTATAAACTCCGGGGAAAACAATGGTGCCGCTACGTGTAACCGTAAAACAAGACGAATTTGTATCTTTTGACCTTCTTCTGACGATTATGACTAAACGAACGTGATCGCAAACGATTCAGTATAAACTGTGACTAAACGTCTGTATAGATATCGTTTCGCGTCAAAATCTGTTTTAAATACACTAACGAGTACACATATTGGTAGTCTCATTATTCGATCCCCTACAGCTCTTATTAAGGAAGATAGAGGCCTGTGACATTATTCAGCTTGGCCAACATTGAACAGGGCATATTGATAAGCCAGAGTAACTAACATACAACCTTTTTTTTTTTTTTTTTTTTTTTTACGTGGAGAAATCCTCATGGACACTCCGCTGTTGCAGTAATTGCGTAACAGCAGAGTAGTGTCGGACTCTTACCGACTAAAACTCCACGATGACCACCCGACGCGTATGACAGAGGTGCTCCAGGATTCTCTTATGAATTAACTTCAGTTGCACCCCCTTCACGCGTTCTCTAGTTCTAGCCAGTCCTAATATTTCCTGACTATTGAATTGGCGTTAGGGGGGGCCATTACCCCTAGCGCTGTCTCTCCTTATTGATATTCACCGGAGGCTTGTCTTGTGTGCTTCGACAACTCCCATACAACCTGGTGGTACAAGCTATGAAAAAACTTTCCCGGACATGAGAAAACACATTTGCCCAGATAACGTACGAAAGGTATTAGAGCCCACCAAATAAGATTTGCTACAATTAGCTGTAGTTCGTCACAATAAGCCTATGAGTATCGCGCGTCAGACGATTTTCGAATTAGTTGATGCTTGGATGTTCAAGATACGGAAGTGTGGAGTGATGAGACGTTTATGTACAACTTGATCATGGTGCAACCCATTCGTCAGCCAGAAAACTTCATGCACGATTTTCTAAAAAGAAACACATTTCCCCCCTTCCTTATGCCGTACCAATCCTCTCTCGTCGCTCCTTATCTCATACACAGACAGGCCAAATAATGTTGCCGATGACGGCCAACAGCCTGGGTACATGTACGGGTCTCTTGCCTGCGACAGAATTTTGTTATGTGTAGTATGCGGGGCAGAAAAGCACTTTTGCCATTAATATGAACTAGAAGATTGCAGAAAAATTGTAAACATTTTCCAAATTTTATTAATTTCATTTCATTTCTTAAAGTCTACAAAACTGTTAATCAACATTAAGCAAATATACAAAATCTTGACGTACAGAATAATGGAGCGAATATTAGAAACGATACTACTAAATCTACAAGCTAAAATGTACTATACAAATTTTCTTTAAAATATAAGACATGCAAAGTATATATTTCTGAAATTAAAAAATATCGGATCAAACACTCTTCGAACATACTTCGAACGCTCATTATTACGTATATTACCAAACCAATGCATACAATATAATATATAAACTAAGCCAACGAAAGGCGCAGAGACTGGAGAACATGGGGTCCCCGAGCGTGCAGTACGCTTCAGCATCGTTGCGAACACCAACTCCCTCCGCTTGTCCCAATGCCATCTCGAACGGTGAGACTGCAACCAGAAAATATCCATATATACATCAAGATAGTAATGCAATTTCTATTCTTGCAGCACCGACGTAATACGCGGTGCTCCGTAATCGCTCGAGATTCCATATAGTTGTTGAAATTTCTACGCATTTGGTAGATAAAACGTTGCGAGAAATCCTCTTGTCACAGTTAGGTCTTCCAAACCTGATCGCTTGCATTTTTCCCGCTACTTCAGCGTTGCAACGTTACTTTTATTTCTGCCAACTTAGACACGACATCGTCTGAACTGCCCAATTCAGGACACGATGGCTCCTCCCGGGGATTCTGTTGAGACGATCCCGGATTTTCCGTGTCCTCACCATTGTAGAGCTCATAATTTGTATAATTTACCTTCTTCTTCAAGCATTGTTTTTTAAATTTCTGCCATTTTGAAGCTGCTGATAATCGCCGGATGCGTAAATCATTTTTAGCTTTGGAAAGAGCGCACGTCAGCATTGCTTCAATCCGTAAATCGCGTCTGCGCTTTCGGCGACACTTTGATCTTTTGCGGCGAACTTCGTCAATCCAAGTTAGTAACCGTTCAGTTTCTGGCTTGTCGGCGTTAGTTTTCGAAAGTCCCTTCTTTGTCCTCGCCATGCTTTCTCAATTATTTCACCTAATTATTGAGTAAGTAAAAAGTATACCAACCTGTATCCGGCTCCTGTTTGTTGTAGAACAATACAGAAGAGATTCACACAACTGCACACAAAGGATTTGAAACCACCGAGCAAAACACCCTCCTCACAGCACAGTCGTAAGATGACTAAGGGAAGTCTACGCTGCGCGTCTGAAGTCCGCTGTCTATACCCCCTCCTCTGTCTTTATGACGTAGTCTTACGCGCGAAAATGGAAACTAGTTCCGTGTAAAATCTTACGTTGGCCTTACATTCTCAGAAATTTTGAAAAATTCTTTAATCCAATTAATTTTTAAATATATGTGCGACAATTTTAATGCTAAATTTTATATATTTTGTACATTATATTAAAATTCTTCATTTACAGGAAATAATCAATAGCGTATGAAGGTGTACTGCACGTATTATTTGGCACGTACATTAATGTTGATGCAAGAATAATTATTCCAATGATTTTAGGTTACACACATAATAGATAAAGTAGGCTGTAGACTATGAAATTCGTATGAAATAAGCAGAGAATAGTAACTAAATAAATGTATATGTATATCGAACATAAATCTTGTAAAAATAATATATTAAATTACATTCAAATCAAATATATAAACAAGATCTGTTGACTTTTAATTATTTTTTTGAAGCACTAGTATCAAATAAAATTGCGTCATATAAAAATGTCATCCCGAAACACAGTTTAACGTGATACAATTGTATTACTTTAATTTAAGCAGAAAATATCTAATCATATTTAACAATTTTGAAAAACATACCTCTACTAAACTATCATTATCTTTTCCTATACCATCGGCAAGGCCCTGAACAGCAAGCAGTTCAGCGGTTGTTAAATAACTAGCCAATTGTTCTCGAACTACATTTACTTCTCCCTGATACATAAAATCAACCAATGCAGCCTAATCATCGAATTTTACATTATTATTATATATTATAACAGGATGCTGACATGGATTTTCGTAAAATAGAATAAGTATCATTTACAAAATATATGTTAACAGTAACAAATTATTAAATTCTTAATTTCACTTTACCTTAAATAAATCTCTAAAATATGTACTACATGCAGATAATAGCAGTTTGTCTGCTCTTATTCCTTTTTCCTTCGCAGCTTAAATTTACATCAACGAGATCTTCTTCGGTTCTCAGCGTATCAAAAGCACAAGTAATATGTTTTAAGTAATTATTCCACCTAAGAGAAAACTGTTTAATCCGTAAAACAATTATATTAAATTTGCAATTTTCAATCTGAAAAACATTTGACTTCAATGAGTATATTTTGATTTTTACCTGCCGGAAAACTGATGGAACAAAAATTTGTTACAACTATCATGTACTTATGTAATTAAAACAAGACAAAGCTTTTATAAATATAAAAATTGTCATAAATATTTTGACGCAACGCATTTGAACATTTTATGACTCATTGTATTAACACCACATTATTTCTTTTTTTGCGAGTATAATAAAAGCAATAATATTTAAACAATACATACTTGTTTAGATGCCTTTCGCAATACGACTTTCCCATAGAGCAGGTGGCTTATTACAAAATTCACGTCATAAATGTAATTTTCTTCAACTTCCAAAGCAAAAGTTATAAGTGTCCACCCAGGAATACCCAACATTTTGAAACACTTAAATAATACAAATTTCATATTTGGGTATTACATATTTCTAACAATTGAACACTACCATGCTTACCATGCTTTCATTAGCATGCTTAAAATGACTTTATATTGAAATTATTTGTATGGTATGCCCATTTCCTTATCACCCTTTATTTTTCTTTCTCCTTCTGCAGAAGAGTTAAGACTATTTGTATCCTCCCTATATTTGTCTATTATACATCCTACATACTTTCGCAAATAACAAAAAATAGCAAGGTCAGATATAGCTTCAATGTATACGGTCATCACAATGAAATGTGAATTACCTTCGGCAGATCTAAAATATTAAACGTGAAACGATGATCTTAATTTGGAATAGATTATAGATACACAATCTGTTCGTTTTTTCCTTTCTTAGCAATGATCTGTTCCATTGTCAAACAAGTATTTCACTCCGTAGCCGGATGAAATGCAAATTTATATCGTATTATGCTTATCATTATACTGCAAGTACTTTGAATCACTGAAATTGCAGAACCATTTCCTGTTATTGAATGCAAAACATACAGCACGAACACGTTTTCCATTATCAAAAAACGCCATACAAATGTCTCATCCATTGTATTAAAGTGATAAGAGATAGACACAGCACCAAGCCTGCAGCTTATAATACAACAATTTGCACCAGTTTCTCAATTTTCCCCAATTATATTCAATGTTTACAATAATTATCCTTCATATAAAATTGTTACCTTTATCCAGTGCATACCACCTCTCTCCCCCTCTTTAAAAATATGACCTTTTTCAACTTAATGTCTCCCAAAAACGGATTTAGCAGAAAGTATACGACATATATAACGATCCAATTAGAAACTACCAGAGCATGTGTATTTTAAGCGGATCTTTAAACGTCGATTAAACGCGTTCTCTATCCAATCCTGGCTGAAACATAATTACTCGCACCCCCAGTAACCCACCTCTAAGTCATTCCAATCAACGTACCATGCAAACACGAATCCAACGCGTTCCAGGAATACAAACAACTGCCTGTAGCTGTTTAGCTGTACGCGACGAGTATAATTATTTCGGGTACTCCTCCAGTACAAAACAGACACCCAAACGACATTATTTCAACACAAAAATATTTAAAACAATAGTTATAAAAGCATGATACTTAATACCGCGCTTGACATCAGGTATAATAAAAATAAATTTCTTCAAAAAAATTTCAAGTTAAATCTTAAGCTTGTGTAATTATATCAAACTTGTTCAATTGACA
Source organism: Bombus huntii (assembly GCF_024542735.1). Lineage (NCBI taxonomy): Eukaryota > Metazoa > Arthropoda > Insecta > Hymenoptera > Apidae > Bombus > Bombus huntii. Next base: position 40,731 of record NW_026099328.1, on the reverse strand, counting down.
ATGAGCAATTTCCATCGTGTTTTGACAACTGACTCATCGCTGATGTATTTCCTCGGAATCGAAAAAGGAATGTGCATAATTTTGTCCTCCGTCAACACTCAAAATATTATCTGCATGCTATACTCAGGGATTCAATTTTATATTACGTTGCCTCATGTTCCATCACTGCTTTCCTACTATCAGTCACTTGAACGGTAATATAAACCAGTCTTTTATTTCCTATACTATTCCGCATACCATTTATCAGGAACAATACATTTTATTTGTTAATCTAACTAGATGCGAAGTTCCTCATTTGTCCTAATATCAATCAATGAATAAGTGAATTGAAATCTGTGAAAATAATGTAAAATCGGAAAATAAGGATAGAAATCTTTTCCCGATTACTTACAATTTATTAATATTAAATAGAATATACAAATATAAATTGGACAGGAAACGATATTTATTTAACGGAAACTAAATGCAATACTCGTATCTATATCAAATAACTTTACAGTTATTTGACCACTCTCGTCACAACGAATCTAACACACACACACTCTCTCTCTCTCTAACAACTCTATCAATTCTCACGACTCTACTCTTCGACGACTCGATACCTCTAACGACTCTACTCTTCGACGACTCAATTAGCTCTGATTCTCGCAACACGCACACTTTTCGACTCGCCTTGCGTAGCGAAACCGTCCTTCTTCTAACGTTGTCTATTGTTTCCCTCATACCTATGTAAGAACTACCAACTACGTGCCTTTATTCACGTAGGCACTCTTGCATGTAAACGAAGTACAGAAACACGACGTACACGGTTTCTCTATTTTCAACTGATTTCTAATTCGAATTACTTTACGATATTACAATAAGTATCTAGTAATACGACTTCCGAACCTACGTAATTATTGCAATGATTGTTAAATTTCAAAGCAATTTCCTATCCATGTTAAACATATTACGTATATGTGCGTGTCTATTATTTCGATTAGTTGCTCTACTTGCGGTAGTTCGCCATTCTGGACCATCTAGACTCAACAAAGATGCATTCAATTTACTCCATACCTCAAAAAGCTCTGTAGCGGCATAAGAGTTAGAATTTGCTTCAAACCATGTTGTTGTTTTGCTTCGGAATATCGAGAGGAATTGTAAGGAATTATAAACTCCGGGGAAAACAATGGTGCCGCTACGTGTAACCGTAAAACAAGACGAATTTGTATCTTTTGACCTTCTTCTGACGATTATGACTAAACGAACGTGATCGCAAACGATTCAGTATAAACTGTGACTAAACGTCTGTATAGATATCGTTTCGCGTCAAAATCTGTTTTAAATACACTAACGAGTACACATATTGGTAGTCTCATTATTCGATCCCCTACAGCTCTTATTAAGGAAGATAGAGGCCTGTGACATTATTCAGCTTGGCCAACATTGAACAGGGCATATTGATAAGCCAGAGTAACTAACATACAACCTTTTTTTTTTTTTTTTTTTTTTTACGTGGAGAAATCCTCATGGACACTCCGCTGTTGCAGTAATTGCGTAACAGCAGAGTAGTGTCGGACTCTTACCGACTAAAACTCCACGATGACCACCCGACGCGTATGACAGAGGTGCTCCAGGATTCTCTTATGAATTAACTTCAGTTGCACCCCCTTCACGCGTTCTCTAGTTCTAGCCAGTCCTAATATTTCCTGACTATTGAATTGGCGTTAGGGGGGGCCATTACCCCTAGCGCTGTCTCTCCTTATTGATATTCACCGGAGGCTTGTCTTGTGTGCTTCGACAACTCCCATACAACCTGGTGGTACAAGCTATGAAAAAACTTTCCCGGACATGAGAAAACACATTTGCCCAGATAACGTACGAAAGGTATTAGAGCCCACCAAATAAGATTTGCTACAATTAGCTGTAGTTCGTCACAATAAGCCTATGAGTATCGCGCGTCAGACGATTTTCGAATTAGTTGATGCTTGGATGTTCAAGATACGGAAGTGTGGAGTGATGAGACGTTTATGTACAACTTGATCATGGTGCAACCCATTCGTCAGCCAGAAAACTTCATGCACGATTTTCTAAAAAGAAACACATTTCCCCCCTTCCTTATGCCGTACCAATCCTCTCTCGTCGCTCCTTATCTCATACACAGACAGGCCAAATAATGTTGCCGATGACGGCCAACAGCCTGGGTACATGTACGGGTCTCTTGCCTGCGACAGAATTTTGTTATGTGTAGTATGCGGGGCAGAAAAGCACTTTTGCCATTAATATGAACTAGAAGATTGCAGAAAAATTGTAAACATTTTCCAAATTTTATTAATTTCATTTCATTTCTTAAAGTCTACAAAACTGTTAATCAACATTAAGCAAATATACAAAATCTTGACGTACAGAATAATGGAGCGAATATTAGAAACGATACTACTAAATCTACAAGCTAAAATGTACTATACAAATTTTCTTTAAAATATAAGACATGCAAAGTATATATTTCTGAAATTAAAAAATATCGGATCAAACACTCTTCGAACATACTTCGAACGCTCATTATTACGTATATTACCAAACCAATGCATACAATATAATATATAAACTAAGCCAACGAAAGGCGCAGAGACTGGAGAACATGGGGTCCCCGAGCGTGCAGTACGCTTCAGCATCGTTGCGAACACCAACTCCCTCCGCTTGTCCCAATGCCATCTCGAACGGTGAGACTGCAACCAGAAAATATCCATATATACATCAAGATAGTAATGCAATTTCTATTCTTGCAGCACCGACGTAATACGCGGTGCTCCGTAATCGCTCGAGATTCCATATAGTTGTTGAAATTTCTACGCATTTGGTAGATAAAACGTTGCGAGAAATCCTCTTGTCACAGTTAGGTCTTCCAAACCTGATCGCTTGCATTTTTCCCGCTACTTCAGCGTTGCAACGTTACTTTTATTTCTGCCAACTTAGACACGACATCGTCTGAACTGCCCAATTCAGGACACGATGGCTCCTCCCGGGGATTCTGTTGAGACGATCCCGGATTTTCCGTGTCCTCACCATTGTAGAGCTCATAATTTGTATAATTTACCTTCTTCTTCAAGCATTGTTTTTTAAATTTCTGCCATTTTGAAGCTGCTGATAATCGCCGGATGCGTAAATCATTTTTAGCTTTGGAAAGAGCGCACGTCAGCATTGCTTCAATCCGTAAATCGCGTCTGCGCTTTCGGCGACACTTTGATCTTTTGCGGCGAACTTCGTCAATCCAAGTTAGTAACCGTTCAGTTTCTGGCTTGTCGGCGTTAGTTTTCGAAAGTCCCTTCTTTGTCCTCGCCATGCTTTCTCAATTATTTCACCTAATTATTGAGTAAGTAAAAAGTATACCAACCTGTATCCGGCTCCTGTTTGTTGTAGAACAATACAGAAGAGATTCACACAACTGCACACAAAGGATTTGAAACCACCGAGCAAAACACCCTCCTCACAGCACAGTCGTAAGATGACTAAGGGAAGTCTACGCTGCGCGTCTGAAGTCCGCTGTCTATACCCCCTCCTCTGTCTTTATGACGTAGTCTTACGCGCGAAAATGGAAACTAGTTCCGTGTAAAATCTTACGTTGGCCTTACATTCTCAGAAATTTTGAAAAATTCTTTAATCCAATTAATTTTTAAATATATGTGCGACAATTTTAATGCTAAATTTTATATATTTTGTACATTATATTAAAATTCTTCATTTACAGGAAATAATCAATAGCGTATGAAGGTGTACTGCACGTATTATTTGGCACGTACATTAATGTTGATGCAAGAATAATTATTCCAATGATTTTAGGTTACACACATAATAGATAAAGTAGGCTGTAGACTATGAAATTCGTATGAAATAAGCAGAGAATAGTAACTAAATAAATGTATATGTATATCGAACATAAATCTTGTAAAAATAATATATTAAATTACATTCAAATCAAATATATAAACAAGATCTGTTGACTTTTAATTATTTTTTTGAAGCACTAGTATCAAATAAAATTGCGTCATATAAAAATGTCATCCCGAAACACAGTTTAACGTGATACAATTGTATTACTTTAATTTAAGCAGAAAATATCTAATCATATTTAACAATTTTGAAAAACATACCTCTACTAAACTATCATTATCTTTTCCTATACCATCGGCAAGGCCCTGAACAGCAAGCAGTTCAGCGGTTGTTAAATAACTAGCCAATTGTTCTCGAACTACATTTACTTCTCCCTGATACATAAAATCAACCAATGCAGCCTAATCATCGAATTTTACATTATTATTATATATTATAACAGGATGCTGACATGGATTTTCGTAAAATAGAATAAGTATCATTTACAAAATATATGTTAACAGTAACAAATTATTAAATTCTTAATTTCACTTTACCTTAAATAAATCTCTAAAATATGTACTACATGCAGATAATAGCAGTTTGTCTGCTCTTATTCCTTTTTCCTTCGCAGCTTAAATTTACATCAACGAGATCTTCTTCGGTTCTCAGCGTATCAAAAGCACAAGTAATATGTTTTAAGTAATTATTCCACCTAAGAGAAAACTGTTTAATCCGTAAAACAATTATATTAAATTTGCAATTTTCAATCTGAAAAACATTTGACTTCAATGAGTATATTTTGATTTTTACCTGCCGGAAAACTGATGGAACAAAAATTTGTTACAACTATCATGTACTTATGTAATTAAAACAAGACAAAGCTTTTATAAATATAAAAATTGTCATAAATATTTTGACGCAACGCATTTGAACATTTTATGACTCATTGTATTAACACCACATTATTTCTTTTTTTGCGAGTATAATAAAAGCAATAATATTTAAACAATACATACTTGTTTAGATGCCTTTCGCAATATGACTTTCCCATAGAGCAGGTGGCTTATTACAAAATTCACGTCATAAATGTAATTTTCTTCAACTTCCAAAGCAAAAGTTATAAGTGTCCACCCAGGAATACCCAACATTTTGAAACACTTAAATAATACAAATTTCATATTTGGGTATTACATATTTCTAACAATTGAACACTACCATGCTTACCATGCTTTCATTAGCATGCTTAAAATGACTTTATATTGAAATTATTTGTATGGTATGCCCATTTCCTTATCACCCTTTATTTTTCTTTCTCCTTCTGCAGAAGAGTTAAGACTATTTGTATCCTCCCTATATTTGTCTATTATACATCCTACATACTTTCGCAAATAACAAAAAATAGCAAGGTCAGATATAGCTTCAATGTATACGGTCATCACAATGAAATGTGAATTACCTTCGGCAGATCTAAAATATTAAACGTGAAACGATGATCTTAATTTGGAATAGATTATAGATACACAATCTGTTCGTTTTTTCCTTTCTTAGCAATGATCTGTTCCATTGTCAAACAAGTATTTCACTCCGTAGCCGGATGAAATGCAAATTTATATCGTATTATGCTTATCATTATACTGCAAGTACTTTGAATCACTGAAATTGCAGAACCATTTCCTGTTATTGAATGCAAAACATACAGCACGAACACGTTTTCCATTATCAAAAAACGCCATACAAATGTCTCATCCATTGTATTAAAGTGATAAGAGATAGACACAGCACCAAGCCTGCAGCTTATAATACAACAATTTGCACCAGTTTCTCAATTTTCCCCAATTATATTCAATGTTTACAATAATTATCCTTCATATAAAATTGTTACCTTTATCCAGTGCATACCACCTCTCTCCCCCTCTTTAAAAATATGACCTTTTTCAACTTAATGTCTCCCAAAAACGGATTTAGCAGAAAGTATACGACATATATAACGATCCAATTAGAAACTACCAGAGCATGTGTATTTTAAGCGGATCTTTAAACGTCGATTAAACGCGTTCTCTATCCAATCCTGGCTGAAACATAATTACTCGCACCCCCAGTAACCCACCTCTAAGTCATTCCAATCAACGTACCATGCAAACACGAATCCAACGCGTTCCAGGAATACAGACAACTGCCTGTAGCTGTTTAGCTGTACGCGACGAGTATAATTATTTCGGGTACTCCTCCAGTACAAAACAGACACCCAAACGACATTATTTCAACACAAAAATATTTAAAACAATAGTTATAAAAGCATGATACTTAATACCGCGCTTGACATCAGGTATAATAAAAATAAATTTCTTCAAAAAAATTTCAAGTTAAATCTTAAGCTTGTGTAATTATATCAAACTTGTTCAATTGACAATGAGCAATTTCCATCGTGTTTTGACAACTGACTCATCGCTGATGTATTTCCTCGGAATCGAAAAAGGAATGTGCATAATTTTGTCCTCCGTCAACACTCAAAATATTATCTGCATGCTATACTCAGGGATTCAATTTTATATTACGTTGCCTCATGTTCCATCACTGCTTTCCTACTATCAGTCACTTGAACGGTAATATAAACCAGTCTTTTATTTCCTATACTATTCCGCATACCATTTATCAGGAACAATACATTTTATTTGTTAATCTAACTAGATGCGAAGTTCCTCATTTGTCCTAATATCAATCAATGAATAAGTGAATTGAAATCTGTGAAAATAATGTAAAATCGGAAAATAAGGATAGAAATCTTTTCCCGATTACTTACAATTTATTAATATTAAATTGAATATACAAATATAAATTGGACAGGAAACGATATTTATTTAACGGAAACTAAATGCAATACTCGTATCTATATCAAATAACTTTACAGTTATTTGACCACTCTCGTCACAACGAATCTAACACACACACACTCTCTCTCTCTCTAACAACTCTATCAATTCTCACGACTCTACTCTTCGACGACTCGATACCTCTAACGACTCTACTCTTCGACGACTCAATTAGCTCTGATTCTCGCAACACGCACACTTTTCGACTCGCCTTGCGTAGCGAAACCGTCCTTCTTCTAACGTTGTCTATTGTTTCCCTCATACCTATGTAAGAACTACCAACTACGTGCCTTTATTCACGTAGGCACTCTTGCATGTAAACGAAGTACAGAAACACGACGTACACGGTTTCTCTATTTTCAACTGATTTCTAATTCGAATTACTTTACGATATTACAATAAGTATCTAGTAATACGACTTCCGAACCTACGTAATTATTGCAATGATTGTTAAATTTCAAAGCAATTTCCTATCCATGTTAAACATATTACGTATATGTGCGTGTCTATTATTTCGATTAGTTGCTCTACTTGCGGTAGTTCGCCATTCTGGACCATCTAGACTCAACAAAGATGCATTCAATTTACTCCATACCTCAAAAAGCTCTGTAGCGGCATAAGAGTTAGAATTTGCTTCAAACCATGTTGTTGTTTTGCTTCGGAATATCGAGAGGAATTGTAAGGAATTATAAACTCCGGGGAAAACAATGGTGCCGCTACGTGTAACCGTAAAACAAGACGAATTTGTATCTTTTGACCTTCTTCTGACGATTATGACTAAACGAACGTGATCGCAAACGATTCAGTATAAACTGTGACTAAACGTCTGTATAGATATCGTTTCGCGACAAGATCTGTTTTAAATACACTAACGAGTACACATATTGGTAGTCTCATTATTCGATCCCCTACAGCTCTTATTAAGGAAGATAGAGGCCTGTGACATTATTCAGCTTGGCCAACATTGAACAGGGCATATTGATAAGCCAGAGTAACTAACATACAACCTTTTTTTTTTTTTTTTTTTTTTTTACGTGGAGAAATCCTCATGGACACTCCGCTGTTGCAGTAATTGCGTAACAGCAGAGTAGTGTCGGACTCTTACCGACTAAAACTCCACGATGACCACCCGACGCGTATGACAGAGGTGCTCCAGGATTCTCTTATGAATTAACTTCAGTTGCACCCCCTTCACGCGTTCTCTAGTTCTAGCCAGTCCTAATATTTCCTGACTATTGAATTGGCGTTAGGGGGGGCCATTACCCCTAGCGCTGTCTCTCCTTATTGATATTCACCGGAGGCTTGTCTTGTGTGCTTCGACAACTCCCATACAACCTGGTGGTACAAGCTATGAAAAAACTTTCCCGGACATGAGAAAACACATTTGCCCAGATAACGTACGAAAGGTATTAGAGCCCACCAAATAAGATTTGCTACAATTAGCTGTAGTTCGTCACAATAAGCCTATGAGTATCGCGCGTCAGACGATTTTCGAATTAGTTGATGCTTGGATGTTCAAGATACGGAAGTGTGGAGAGATGAGACGTTTATGTACAACTTGATCATGGTGCAACCCATTCGTCAGCCAGAAAACTTCATGCACGATTTTCTAAAAAGAAACACATTTCCCCCCTTCCTTATGCCGTACCAATCCTCTCTCGTCGCTCCTTATCTCATACACAGACAGGCCAAATAATGTTGCCGATGACGGCCAACAGCCTGGGTACATGTACGGGTCTCTTGCCTGCGACAGAATTTTGTTATGTGTAGTATGCGGGGCAGAAAAGCACTTTTGCCATTAATATGAACTAGAAGATTGCCGAAAAATTGTAAACATTTTCCAAATTTTATTAATTTCATTTCATTTCTTAAAGTCTACAAAACTGTTAATCAACATTAAGCAAATATACAAAATCTTGACGTACAGAATAGTGGAGCGAATATTAGAAACGATACTACTAAATCTACAAGCTAAAATGTACTATACAAATTTTCTTTAAAATATAAGACATGCAAAGTATATATTTCTGAAATTAAAAAATATCGGATCAAACACTCTTCGAACATACTTCGAACGCTCATTATTACGTATATTACCAAACCAATGCATACAATATAATATATAAACTAAGCCAACGAAAGGCGCAGAGACTGGAGAACATGGGGTCCCCGAGCGTGCAGTACGCTTCAGCATCGTTGCGAACACCAACTCCCTCCGCTTGTCCCAATGCCATCTCGAACGGTGAGACTGCAACCAGAAAATATCCATATATACATCAAGATAGTAATGCAATTTCTATTCTTGCAGCACCGACGTAATACGCGGTGCTCCGTAATCGCTCGAGATTCCATATAGTTGTTCAAATTTCTACGCATTTGGTAGATAAAACGTTGCGAGAAATCCTCTTGTCACAGTTAGGTCTTCCAAACCTGATCGCTTGCATTTTTCCCGCTACTTCAGCGTTGCAACGTTACTTTTATTTCTGCCAACTTAGACACGACATCGTCTGAACTGCCCAATTCAGGACACGATGGCTCCTCCCGGGGATTCTGTTGAGACGATCCCGGATTTTCCGTGTCCTCACCATTGTAGAGCTCATAATTTGTATAATTTACCTTCTTCTTCAAGCATTGTTTTTTAAATTTCTGCCATTTTGAAGCTGCTGATAATCGCCGGATGCGTAAATCATTTTTAGCTTTGGAAAGAGCGCACGTCAGCATTGCTTCAATCCGTAAATCGCGTCTGCGCTTTCGGCGACACTTTGATCTTTTGCGGCGAACTTCGTCAATCCAAGTTAGTAACCGTTCAGTTTCTGGCTTGTCGGCGTTAGTTTTCGAAAGTCCCTTCTTTGTCCTCGCCATGCTTTCTCAATTATTTCACCTAATTATTGAGTAAGTAAAAAGTATACCAACCTGTATCCGGCTCCTGTTTGTTGTAGAACAATACAGAAGAGATTCACACAACTGCACACAAAGGATTTGAAACCACCGAGCAAAACACCCTCCTCACAGCACAGTCGTAAGATGACTAAGGGAAGTCTACGCTGCGCGTCTGAAGTCCGCTGTCTATACCCCCTCCTCTGTCTTTATGACGTAGTCTTACGCGCGAAAATGGAAACTAGTTCCGTGTAAAATCTTACGTTGGCCTTACATTCTCAGAAATTTTGAAAAATTCTTTAATCCAATTAATTTTTAAATATATGTGCGACAATTTTAATGCTAAATTTTATATATTTTGTACATTATATTAAAATTCTTCATTTACAGGAAATAATCAATAGCGTATGAAGGTGTACTGCACGTATTATTTGGCACGTACATTAATGTTGATGCAAGAATAATTATTCCAATGATTTTAGGTTACACACATAATAGATAAAGTAGGCTGTAGACTATGAAATTCGTATGAAATAAGCAGAGAATAGTAACTAAATAAATGTATATGTATATCGAACATAAATCTTGTAAAAATAATATATTAAATTACATTCAAATCAAATATATAAACAAGATCTGTTGACTTTTAATTATTTTTTTGAAGCACTAGTATCAAATAAAATTGCGTCATATAAAAATGTCATCCCGAAACACAGTTTAACGTGATACAATTGTATTACTTTAATTTAAGCAGAAAATATCTAATCATATTTAACAATTTTGAAAAACATACCTCTACTAAACTATCATTATCTTTTCCTATACCATCGGCAAGGCCCTGAACAGCAAGCAGTTCAGCGGTTGTTAAATAACTAGCCAATTGTTCTCGAACTACATTTACTTCTCCCTGATACATAAAATCAACCAATGCAGCCTAATCATCGAATTTTACATTATTATTATATATTATAACAGGATGCTGACATGGATTTTCGTAAAATAGAATAAGTATCATTTACAAAATATATGTTAACAGTAACAAATTATTAAATTCTTAATTTCACTTTACCTTAAATAAATCTCTAAAATATGTACTACATGCAGATAATAGCAGTTTGTCTGCTCTTATTCCTTTTTCCTTCGCAGCTTAAATTTACATCAACGAGATCTTCTTCGGTTCTCAGCGTATCAAAAGCACAAGTAATATGTTTTAAGTAATTATTCCACCTAAGAGAAAACTGTTTAATCCGTAAAACAATTATATTAAATTTGCAATTTTCAATCTGAAAAACATTTGACTTCAATGAGTATATTTTGATTTTTACCTGCCGGAAAACTGATGGAACAAAAATTTGTTACAACTATCATGTACTTATGTAATTAAAACAAGACAAAGCTTTTATAAATATAAAAATTGTCATAAATATTTTGACGCAACGCATTTGAACATTTTATGACTCATTGTATTAACACCACATTATTTCTTTTTTTGCGAGTATAATAAAAGCAATAATATTTAAACAATACATACTTGTTTAGATGCCTTTCGCAATATGACTTTCCCATAGAGCAGGTGGCTTATTACAAAATTCACGTCATAAATGTAATTTTCTTCAACTTCCAAAGCAAAAGTTATAAGTGTCCACCCAGGAATACCCAACATTTTGAAACACTTAAATAATACAAATTTCATATTTGGGTATTACATATTTCTAACAATTGAACACTACCATGCTTACCATGCTTTCATTAGCATGCTTAAAATGACTTTATATTGAAATTATTTGTATGGTATGCCCATTTCCTTATCACCCTTTATTTTTCTTTCTCCTTCTGCAGAAGAGTTAAGACTATTTGTATCCTCCCTATATTTGTCTATTATACATCCTACATACTTTCGCAAATAACAAAAAATAGCAAGGTCAGATATAGCTTCAATGTATACGGTCATCACAATGAAATGTGAATTACCTTCGGCAGATCTAAAATATTAAACGTGAAACGATGATCTTAATTTGGAATAGATTATAGATACACAATCTGTTCGTTTTTTCCTTTCTTAGCAATGATCTGTTCCATTGTCAAACAAGTATTTCACTCCGTAGCCGGATGAAATGCAAATTTATATCGTATTATGCTTATCATTATACTGCAAGTACTTTGAATCACTGAAATTGCAGAACCATTTCCTGTTATTGAATGCAAAACATACAGCACGAACACGTTTTCCATTATCAAAAAACGCCATACAAATGTCTCATCCATTGTATTAAAGTGATAAGAGATAGACACAGCACCAAGCCTGCAGCTTATAATACAACAATTTGCACCAGTTTCTCAATTTTCCCCAATTATATTCAATGTTTACAATAATTATCCTTCATATAAAATTGTTACCTTTATCCAGTGCATACCACCTCTCTCCCCCTCTTTAAAAATATGACCTTTTTCAACTTAATGTCTCCCAAAAACGGATTTAGCAGAAAGTATACGACATATATAACGATCCAATTAGAAACTACCAGAGCATGTGTATTTTAAGCGGATCTTTAAACGTCGATTAAACGCGTTCTCTATCCAATCCTGGCTGAAACATAATTACTCGCACCCCCAGTAACCCACCTCTAAGTCATTCCAATCAACGTACCATGCAAACACGAATCCAACGCGTTCCAGGAATACAAACAACTGCCTGTAGCTGTTTAGCTGTACGCGACGAGTATAATTATTTCGGGTACTCCTCCAGTACAAAACAGACACCCAAACGACATTATTTCAACACAAAAATATTTAAAACAATAGTTATAAAAGCATGATACTTAATACCGCGCTTGACATCAGGTATAATAAAAATAAATTTCTTCAAAAAAATTTCAAGTTAAATCTTAAGCTTGTGTAATTATATCAAACTTGTTCAATTGACAATGAGCAATTTCCATCGTGTTTTGACAACTGACTCATCGCTGATGTATTTCCTCGGAATCGAAAAAGGAATGTGCATAATTTTGTCCTCCGTCAACACTCAAAATATTATCTGCATGCTATACTCAGGGATTCAATTTTATATTACGTTGCCTCATGTTCCATCACTGCTTTCCTACTATCAGTCACTTGAACGGTAATATAAACCAGTCTTTTATTTCCTATACTATTCCGCATACCATTTATCAGGAACAATACATTTTATTTGTTAATCTAACTAGATGCGAAGTTCCTCATTTGTCCTAATATCAATCAATGAATAAGTGAATTGAAATCTGTGAAAATAATGTAAAATCGGAAAATAAGGATAGAAATCTTTTCCCGATTACTTACAATTTATTAATATTAAATAGAATATACAAATATAAATTGGACAGGAAACGATATTTATTTAACGGAAACTAAATGCAATACTCGTATCTATATCAAATAACTTTACAGTTATTTGACCACTCTCGTCACAACGAATCTAACACACACACACTCTCTCTCTCTCTAACAACTCTATCAATTCTCACGACTCTACTCTTCGACGACTCGATACCTCTAACGACTCTACTCTTCGACGACTCAATTAGCTCTGATTCTCGCAACACGCACACTTTTCGACTCGCCTTGCGTAGCGAAACCGTCCTTCTTCTAACGTTGTCTATTGTTTCCCTCATACCTATGTAAGAACTACCAACTACGTGCCTTTATTCACGTAGGCACTCTTGCATGTAAACGAAGTACAGAAACACGACGTACACGGTTTCTCTATTTTCAACTGATTTCTAATTCGAATTACTTTACGATATTACAATAAGTATCTAGTAATACGACTTCCGAACCTACGTAATTATTGCAATGATTGTTAAATTTCAAAGCAATTTCCTATCCATGTTAAACATATTACGTATATGTGCGTGTCTATTATTTCGATTAGTTGCTCTACTTGCGGTAGTTCGCCATTCTGGACCATCTAGACTCAACAAAGATGCATTCAATTTACTCCATACCTCAAAAAGCTCTGTAGCGGCATAAGAGTTAGAATTTGCTTCAAACCATGTTGTTGTTTTGCTTCGGAATATCGAGAGGAATTGTAAGGAATTATAAACTCCGGGGAAAACAATGGTGCCGCTACGTGTAACCGTAAAACAAGACGAATTTGTATCTTTTGACCTTCTTCTGACGATTATGACTAAACGAACGTGATCGCAAACGATTCAGTATAAACTGTGACTAAACGTCTGTATAGATATCGTTTCGCGTCAAAATCTGTTTTAAATACACTAACGAGTACACATATTGGTAGTCTCATTATTCGATCCCCTACAGCTCTTATTAAGGAAGATAGAGGCCTGTGACATTATTCAGCTTGGCCAACATTGAACAGGGCATATTGATAAGCCAGAGTAACTAACATACAACCTTTTTTTTTTTTTTTTTTTTTTTACGTGGAGAAATCCTCATGGACACTCCGCTGTTGCAGTAATTGCGTAACAGCAGAGTAGTGTCGGACTCTTACCGACTAAAACTCCACGATGACCACCCGACGCGTATGACAGAGGTGCTCCAGGATTCTCTTATGAATTAACTTCAGTTGCACCCCCTTCACGCGTTCTCTAGTTCTAGCCAGTCCTAATATTTCCTGACTATTGAATTGGCGTTAGGGGGGGCCATTACCCCTAGCGCTGTCTCTCCTTATTGATATTCACCGGGTTCATGGGTTCATATTCATGGGAGTTGTCTTGTGTGCTTCGACAACTCCCATACAACCTGGTGGTACAAGCTATGAAAAAACTTTCCCGGACATGAGAAAACACATTTGCCCAGATAACGTACGAAAGGTATTAGAGCCCACCAAATAAGATTTGCTACAATTAGCTGTAGTTCGTCACAATAAGCCTATGAGTATCGCGCGTCAGACGATTTTCGAATTAGTTGATGCTTGGATGTTCAAGATACGGAAGTGTGGAGAGATGAGACGTTTATGTACAACTTGATCATGGTGCAACCCATTCGTCAGCCAGAAAACTTCATGCACGATTTTCTAAAAAGAAACACATTTCCCCCCTTCCTTATGCCGTACCAATCCTCTCTCGTCGCTCCTTATCTCATACACAGACAGGCCAAATAATGTTGCCGATGACGGCCAACAGCCTGGGTACATGTACGGGTCTCTTGCCTGCGACAGAATTTTGTTATGTGTAGTATGCGGGGCAGAAAAGCACTTTTGCCATTAATATGAACTAGAAGATTGCAGAAAAATTGTAAACATTTTCCAAATTTTATTAATTTCATTTCATTTCTTAAAGTCTACAAAACTGTTAATCAACATTAAGCAAATATACAAAATCTTGACGTACAGAATAATGGAGCGAATATTAGAAACGATACTACTAAATCTACAAGCTAAAATGTACTATACAAATTTTCTTTAAAATATAAGACATGCAAAGTATATATTTCTGAAATTAAAAAATATCGGATCAAACACTCTTCGAACATACTTCGAACGCTCATTATTACGTATATTACCAAACCAATGCATACAATATAATATATAAACTAAGCCAACGAAAGGCGCAGAGACTGGAGAACATGGGGTCCCCGAGCGTGCAGTACGCTTCAGCATCGTTGCGAACACCAACTCCCTCCGCTTGTCCCAATGCCATCTCGAACGGTGAGACTGCAACCAGAAAATATCCATATATACATCAAGATAGTAATGCAATTTCTATTCTTGCAGCACCGACGTAATACGCGGTGCTCCGTAATCGCTCGAGATTCCATATAGTTGTTGAAATTTCTACGCATTTGGTAGATAAAACGTTGCGAGAAATCCTCTTGTCACAGTTAGGTCTTCCAAACCTGATCGCTTGCATTTTTCCCGCTACTTCAGCGTTGCAACGTTACTTTTATTTCTGCCAACTTAGACACGACATCGTCTGAACTGCCCAATTCAGGACACGATGGCTCCTCCCGGGGATTCTGTTGAGACGATCCCGGATTTTCCGTGTCCTCACCATTGTAGAGCTCATAATTTGTATAATTTACCTTCTTCTTCAAGCATTGTTTTTTAAATTTCTGCCATTTTGAAGCTGCTGATAATCGCCGGATGCGTAAATCATTTTTAGCTTTGGAAAGAGCGCACGTCAGCATTGCTTCAATCCGTAAATCGCGTCTGCGCTTTCGGCGACACTTTGATCTTTTGCGGCGAACTTCGTCAATCCAAGTTAGTAACCGTTCAGTTTCTGGCTTGTCGGCGTTAGTTTTCGAAAGTCCCTTCTTTGTCCTCGCCATGCTTTCTCAATTATTTCACCTAATTATTGAGTAAGTAAAAAGTATACCAACCTGTATCCGGCTCCTGTTTGTTGTAGAACAATACAGAAGAGATTCACACAACTGCACACAAAGGATTTGAAACCACCGAGCAAAACACCCTCCTCACAGCACAGTCGTAAGATGACTAAGGGAAGTCTACGCTGCGCGTCTGAAGTCCGCTGTCTATACCCCCTCCTCTGTCTTTATGACGTAGTCTTACGCGCGAAAATGGAAACTAGTTCCGTGTAAAATCTTACGTTGGCCTTACATTCTCAGAAATTTTGAAAAATTCTTTAATCCAATTAATTTTTAAATATATGTGCGACAATTTTAATGCTAAATTTTATATATTTTGTACATTATATTAAAATTCTTCATTTACAGGAAATAATCAATAGCGTATGAAGGTGTACTGCACGTATTATTTGGCACGTACATTAATGTTGATGCAAGAATAATTATTCCAATGATTTTAGGTTACACACATAATAGATAAAGTAGGCTGTAGACTATGAAATTCGTATGAAATAAGCAGAGAATAGTAACTAAATAAATGTATATGTATATCGAACATAAATCTTGTAAAAATAATATATTAAATTACATTCAAATCAAATATATAAACAAGATCTGTTGACTTTTAATTATTTTTTTGAAGCACTAGTATCAAATAAAATTGCGTCATATAAAAATGTCATCCCGAAACACAGTTTAACGTGATACAATTGTATTACTTTAATTTAAGCAGAAAATATCTAATCATATTTAACAATTTTGAAAAACATACCTCTACTAAACTATCATTATCTTTTCCTATACCATCGGCAAGGCCCTGAACAGCAAGCAGTTCAGCGGTTGTTAAATAACTAGCCAATTGTTCTCGAACTACATTTACTTCTCCCTGATACATAAAATCAACCAATGCAGCCTAATCATCGAATTTTACATTATTATTATATATTATAACAGGATGCTGACATGGATTTTCGTAAAATAGAATAAGTATCATTTACAAAATATATGTTAACAGTAACAAATTATTAAATTCTTAATTTCACTTTACCTTAAATAAATCTCTAAAATATGTACTACATGCAGATAATAGCAGTTTGTCTGCTCTTATTCCTTTTTCCTTCGCAGCTTAAATTTACATCAACGAGATCTTCTTCGGTTCTCAGCGTATCAAAAGCACAAGTAATATGTTTTAAGTAATTATTCCACCTAAGAGAAAACTGTTTAATCCGTAAAACAATTATATTAAATTTGCAATTTTCAATCTGAAAAACATTTGACTTCAATGAGTATATTTTGATTTTTACCTGCCGGAAAACTGATGGAACAAAAATTTGTTACAACTATCATGTACTTATGTAATTAAAACAAGACAAAGCTTTTATAAATATAAAAATTGTCATAAATATTTTGACGCAACGCATTTGAACATTTTATGACTCATTGTATTAACACCACATTATTTCTTTTTTTGCGAGTATAATAAAAGCAATAATATTTAAACAATACATACTTGTTTAGATGCCTTTCGCAATATGACTTTCCCATAGAGCAGGTGGCTTATTACAAAATTCACGTCATAAATGTAATTTTCTTCAACTTCCAAAGCAAAAGTTATAAGTGTCCACCCAGGAATACCCAACATTTTGAAACACTTAAATAATACAAATTTCATATTTGGGTATTACATATTTCTAACAATTGAACACTACCATGCTTACCATGCTTTCATTAGCATGCTTAAAATGACTTTATATTGAAATTATTTGTATGGTATGCCCATTTCCTTATCACCCTTTATTTTTCTTTCTCCTTCTGCAGAAGAGTTAAGACTATTTGTATCCTCCCTATATTTGTCTATTATACATCCTACATACTTTCGCAAATAACAAAAAATAGCAAGGTCAGATATAGCTTCAATGTATACGGTCATCACAATGAAATGTGAATTACCTTCGGCAGATCTAAAATATTAAACGTGAAACGATGATCTTAATTTGGAATAGATTATAGATACACAATCTGTTCGTTTTTTCCTTTCTTAGCAATGATCTGTTCCATTGTCAAACAAGTATTTCACTCCGTAGCCGGATGAAATGCAAATTTATATCGTATTATGCTTATCATTATACTGCAAGTACTTTGAATCACTGAAATTGCAGAACCATTTCCTGTTATTGAATGCAAAACATACAGCACGAACACGTTTTCCATTATCAAAAAACGCCATACAAATGTCTCATCCATTGTATTAAAGTGATAAGAGATAGACACAGCACCAAGCCTGCAGCTTATAATACAACAATTTGCACCAGTTTCTCAATTTTCCCCAATTATATTCAATGTTTACAATAATTATCCTTCATATAAAATTGTTACCTTTATCCAGTGCATACCACCTCTCTCCCCCTCTTTAAAAATATGACCTTTTTCAACTTAATGTCTCCCAAAAACGGATTTAGCAGAAAGTATACGACATATATAACGATCCAATTAGAAACTACCAGAGCATGTGTATTTTAAGCGGATCTTTAAACGTCGATTAAACGCGTTCTCTATCCAATCCTGGCTGAAACATAATTACTCGCACCCCCAGTAACCCACCTCTAAGTCATTCCAATCAACGTACCATGCAAACACGAATCCAACGCGTTCCAGGAATACAAACAACTGCCTGTAGCTGTTTAGCTGTACGCGACGAGTATAATTATTTCGGGTACTCCTCCAGTACAAAACAGACACCCAAACGACATTATTTCAACACAAAAATATTTAAAACAATAGTTATAAAAGCATGATACTTAATACCGCGCTTGACATCAGGTATAATAAAAATAAATTTCTTCAAAAAAATTTCAAGTTAAATCTTAAGCTTGTGTAATTATATCAAACTTGTTCAATTGACAATGAGCAATTTCCATCGTGTTTTGACAACTGACTCATCGCTGATGTATTTCCTCGGAATCGAAAAAGGAATGTGCATAATTTTGTCCTCCGTCAACACTCAAAATATTATCTGCATGCTATACTCAGGGATTCAATTTTATATTACGTTGCCTCATGTTCCATCACTGCTTTCCTACTATCAGTCACTTGAACGGTAATATAAACCAGTCTTTTATTTCCTATACTATTCCGCATACCATTTATCAGGAACAATACATTTTATTTGTTAATCTAACTAGATGCGAAGTTCCTCATTTGTCCTAATATCAATCAATGAATAAGTGAATTGAAATCTGTGAAAATAATGTAAAATCGGAAAATAAGGATAGAAATCTTTTCCCGATTACTTACAATTTATTAATATTAAATTGAATATACAAATATAAATTGGACAGGAAACGATATTTATTTAACGGAAACTAAATGCAATACTCGTATCTATATCAAATAACTTTACAGTTATTTGACCACTCTCGTCACAACGAATCTAACACACACACACTCTCTCTCTCTCTAACAACTCTATCAATTCTCACGACTCTGCTCTTCGACGACTCGATACCTCTAACGACTCTACTCTTCGACGACTCAATTAGCTCTGATTCTCGCAACACGCACACTTTTCGACTCGCCTTGCGTAGCGAAACCGTCCTTCTTCTAACGTTGTCTATTGTTTCCCTCATACCTATGTAAGAACTACCAACTACGTGCCTTTATTCACGTAGGCACTCTTGCATGTAAACGAAGTACAGAAACACGACGTACACGGTTTCTCTATTTTCAACTGATTTCTAATTCGAATTACTTTACGATATTACAATAAGTATCTAGTAATACGACTTCCGAACCTACGTAATTATTGCAATGATTGTTAAATTTCAAAGCAATTTCCTATCCATGTTAAACATATTACGTATATGTGCGTGTCTATTATTTCGATTAGTTGCTCTACTTGCGGTAGTTCGCCATTCTGGACCATCTAGACTCAACAAAGATGCATTCAATTTACTCCATACCTCAAAAAGCTCTGTAGCGGCATAAGAGTTAGAATTTGCTTCAAACCATGTTGTTGTTTTGCTTCGGAATATCGAGAGGAATTGTAAGGAATTATAAACTCCGGGGAAAACAATGGCGCCGCTACGTGTAACCGTAAAACAAGACGAATTTGTATCTTTTGACCTTCTTCTGACGATTATGACTAAACGAACGTGATCGCAAACGATTCAGTATAAACTGTGACTAAACGTCTGTATAGATATCGTTTCGCGACAAGATCTGTTTTAAATACACTAACGAGTACACATATTGGTAGTCTCATTATTCGATCCCCTACAGCTCTTATTAAGGAAGATAGAGGCCTGTGACATTATTCAGCTTGGCCAACATTGAACAGGGCATATTGATAAGCCAGAGTAACTAACATACAACCTTTTTTTTTTTTTTTTTTTTTTTTACGTGGAGAAATCCTCATGGACACTCCGCTGTTGCAGTAATTGCGTAACAGCAGAGTAGTGTCGGACTCTTACCGACTAAAACTCCACGATGACCACCCGACGCGTATGACAGAGGTGCTCCAGGATTCTCTTATGAATTAACTTCAGTTGCACCCCCTTCACGCGTTCTCTAGTTCTAGCCAGTCCTAATATTTCCTGACTATTGAATTGGCGTTAGGGGGGGCCATTACCCCTAGCGCTGTCTCTCCTTATTGATATTCACCGGAGGCTTGTCTTGTGTGCTTCGACAACTCCCATACAACCTGGTGGTACAAGCTATGAAAAAACTTTCCCGGACATGAGAAAACACATTTGCCCAGATAACGTACGAAAGGTATTAGAGCCCACCAAATAAGATTTGCTACAATTAGCTGTAGTTCGTCACAATACGCCTATGAGTATCGCGCGTCAGACGATTTTCGAATTAGTTGATGCTTGGATGTTCAAGATACGGAAGTGTGGAGAGATGAGACGTTTATGTACAACTTGATCATGGTGCAACCCATTCGTCAGCCAGAAAACTTCATGCACGATTTTCTAAAAAGAAACACATTTCCCCCCTTCCTTATGCCGTACCAATCCTCTCTCGTCGCTCCTTATCTCATACACAGACAGGCCAAATAATGTTGCCGATGACGGCCAACAGCCTGGGTACATGTACGGGTCTCTTGCCTGCGACAGAATTTTGTTATGTGTAGTATGCGGGGCAGAAAAGCACTTTTGCCATTAATATGAACTAGAAGATTGCAGAAAAATTGTAAACATTTTCCAAATTTTATTAATTCCATTTCATTTCTTAAAGTCTACAAAACTGTTAATCAACATTAAGCAAATATACAAAATCTTGACGTACAGAATAGTGGAGCGAATATTAGAAACGATACTACTAAATCTACAAGCTAAAATGTACTATACAAATTTTCTTTAAAATATAAGACATGCAAAGTATATATTTCTGAAATTAAAAAATATCGGATCAAACACTCTTCGAACATACTTCGAACGCTCATTATTACGTATATTACCAAACCAATGCATACAATATAATATATAAACTAAGCCAACGAAAGGCGCAGAGACTGGAGAACATGGGGTCCCCGAGCGTGCAGTACGCTTCAGCATCGTTGCGAACACCAACTCCCTCCGCTTGTCCCAATGCCATCTCGAACGGTGAGACTGCAAACAGAAAATATCCATATATACATCAAGATAGTAATGCAATTTCTATTCTTGCATCACCGACGTAATACGCGGTGCTCCGTAATCGCTCGAGATTCCATATAGTTGTTGAAATTTCTACGCATTTGGTAGATAAAACGTTGCGAGAAATCCTCTTGTCACAGTTAGGTCTTCCAAACCTGATCGCTTGCATTTTTCCCGCTACTTCAGCGTTGCAACGTTATTTTTATTTCTGCCAACTTAGACACGACATCGTCTGAACTGCCCAATTCAGGACACGATGGCTCCTCCCGGGGATTCTGTTGAGGCGATCCCGGATTTTCCGTGTCCTCACCATTGTAGAGCTCATAATTTGTATAATTTACCTTCTTCTTCAAGCATTGTTTTTTAAATTTCTGCCATTTTGAAGCTGCTGATAATCGCCGGATGCGTAAATCATTTTTAGCTTTGGAAAGAGCGCACGTCAGCATTGCTTCAATCCGTAAATCGCGTCTGCGCTTTCGGCGACACTTTGATCTTTTGCGGCGAACTTCGTCAATCCAAGTTAGTAACCGTTCAGTTTCTGGCTTGTCGGCGTTAGTTTTCGAAAGTCCCTTCTTTGTCCTCGCCATGCTTTCTCAATTATTTCACCTAATTATTGAGTAAGTAAAAAGTATACCAACCTGTATCCGGCTCCTGTTTGTTGTAGAACAATACAGAAGAGATTCACACAACTGCACACAAAGGATTTGAAACCACCGAGCAAAACACCCTCCTCACAGCACAGTCGTAAGATGACTAAGGGAAGTCTACGCTGCGCGTCTGAAGTCCGCTGTCTATACCCCCTCCTCTGTCTTTATGACGTAGTCTTACGCGCGAAAATGGAAACTAGTTCCGTGTAAAATCTTACGTTGGCCTTACATTCTCAGAAATTTTGAAAAATTCTTTAATCCAATTAATTTTTAAATATATGTGCGACAATTTTAATGCTAAATTTTATATATTTTGTACATTATATTAAAATTCTTCATTTACAGGAAATAATCAATAGCGTATGAAGGTGTACTGCACGTATTATTTGGCACGTACATTAATGTTGATGCAAGAATAATTATTCCAATGATTTTAGGTTACACACATAATAGATAAAGTAGGCTGTAGACTATGAAATTCGTATGAAATAAGCAGAGAATAGTAACTAAATAAATGTATATGTATATCGAACATAAATCTTGTAAAAATAATATATTAAATTACATTCAAATCAAATATATAAACAAGATCTGTTGACTTTTAATTATTTTTTTGAAGCACTAGTATCAAATAAAATTGCGTCATATAAAAATGTCATCCCGAAACACAGTTTAACGTGATACAATTGTATTACTTTAATTTAAGCAGAAAATATCTAATCATATTTAACAATTTTGAAAAACATACCTCTACTAAACTATCATTATCTTTTCCTATACCATCGGCAAGGCCCTGAACAGCAAGCAGTTCAGCGGTTGTTAAATAACTAGCCAATTGTTCTCGAACTACATTTACTTCTCCCTGATACATAAAATCAACCAATGCAGCCTAATCATCGAATTTTACATTATTATTATATATTATAACAGGATGCTGACATGGATTTTCGTAAAATAGAATAAGTATCATTTACAAAATATATGTTAACAGTAACAAATTATTAAATTCTTAATTTCACTTTACCTTAAATAAATCTCTAAAATATGTACTACATGCAGATAATAGCAGTTTGTCTGCTCTTATTCCTTTTTCCTTCGCAGCTTAAATTTACATCAACGAGATCTTCTTCGGTTCTCAGCGTATCAAAAGCACAAGTAATATGTTTTAAGTAATTATTCCACCTAAGAGAAAACTGTTTAATCCGTAAAACAATTATATTAAATTTGCAATTTTCAATCTGAAAAACATTTGACTTCAATGAGTATATTTTGATTTTTACCTGCCGGAAAACTGATGGAACAAAAATTTGTTACAACTATCATGTACTTATGTAATTAAAACAAGACAAAGCTTTTATAAATATAAAAATTGTCATAAATATTTTGACGCAACGCATTTGAACATTTTATGACTCATTGTATTAACACCACATTATTTCTTTTTTTGCGAGTATAATAAAAGCAATAATATTTAAACAATACATACTTGTTTAGATGCCTTTCGCAATATGACTTTCCCATAGAGCAGGTGGCTTATTACAAAATTCACGTCATAAATGTAATTTTCTTCAACTTCCAAAGCAAAAGTTATAAGTGTCCACCCAGGAATACCCAACATTTTGAAACACTTAAATAATACAAATTTCATATTTGGGTATTACATATTTCTAACAATTGAACACTACCATGCTTACCATGCTTTCATTAGCATGCTTAAAATGACTTTATATTGAAATTATTTGTATGGTATGCCCATTTCCTTATCACCCTTTATTTTTCTTTCTCCTTCTGCAGAAGAGTTAAGACTATTTGTATCCTCCCTATATTTGTCTATTATACATCCTACATACTTTCGCAAATAACAAAAAATAGCAAGGTCAGATATAGCTTCAATGTATACGGTCATCACAATGAAATGTGAATTACCTTCGGCAGATCTAAAATATTAAACGTGAAACGATGATCTTAATTTGGAATAGATTATAGATACACAATCTGTTCGTTTTTTCCTTTCTTAGCAATGATCTGTTCCATTGTCAAACAAGTATTTCACTCCGTAGCCGGATGAAATGCAAATTTATATCGTATTATGCTTATCATTATACTGCAAGTACTTTGAATCACTGAAATTGCAGAACCATTTCCTGTTATTGAATGCAAAACATACAGCACGAACACGTTTTCCATTATCAAAAAACGCCATACAAATGTCTCATCCATTGTATTAAAGTGATAAGAGATAGACACAGCACCAAGCCTGCAGCTTATAATACAACAATTTGCACCAGTTTCTCAATTTTCCCCAATTATATTCAATGTTTACAATAATTATCCTTCATATAAAATTGTTACCTTTATCCAGTGCATACCACCTCTCTCCCCCTCTTTAAAAATATGACCTTTTTCAACTTAATGTCTCCCAAAAACGGATTTAGCAGAAAGTATACGACATATATAACGATCCAATTAGAAACTACCAGAGCATGTGTATTTTAAGCGGATCTTTAAACGTCGATTAAACGCGTTCTCTATCCAATCCTGGCTGAAACATAATTACTCGCACCCCCAGTAACCCACCTCTAAGTCATTCCAATCAACGTACCATGCAAACACGAATCCAACGCGTTCCAGGAATACAAACAACTGCCTGTAGCTGTTTAGCTGTACGCGACGAGTATAATTATTTCGGGTACTCCTCCAGTACAAAACAGACACCCAAACGACATTATTTCAACACAAAAATATTTAAAACAATAGTTATAAAAGCATGATACTTAATACCGCGCTTGACATCAGGTATAATAAAAATAAATTTCTTCAAAAAAATTTCAAGTTAAATCTTAAGCTTGTGTAATTATATCAAACTTGTTCAATTGACAATGAGCAATTTCCATCGTGTTTTGACAACTGACTCATCGCTGATGTATTTCCTCGGAATCGAAAAAGGAATGTGCATAATTTTGTCCTCCGTCAACACTCAAAATATTATCTGCATGCTATACTCAGGGATTCAATTTTATATTACGTTGCCTCATGTTCCATCACTGCTTTCCTACTATCAGTCACTTGAACGGTAATATAAACCAGTCTTTTATTTCCTATACTATTCCGCATACCATTTATCAGGAACAATACATTTTATTTGTTAATCTAACTAGATGCGAAGTTCCTCATTTGTCCTAATATCAATCAATGAATAAGTGAATTGAAATCTGTGAAAATAATGTAAAATCGGAAAATAAGGATAGAAATCTTTTCCCGATTACTTACAATTTATTAATATTAAATTGAATATACAAATATAAATTGGACAGGAAACGATATTTATTTAACGGAAACTAAATGCAATACTCGTATCTATATCAAATAACTTTACAGTTATTTGACCACTCTCGTCACAACGAATCTAACACACACACACTCTCTCTCTCTCTAACAACTCTATCAATTCTCACGACTCTGCTCTTCGACGACTCGATACCTCTAACGACTCTACTCTTCGACGACTCAATTAGCTCTGATTCTCGCAACACGCACACTTTTCGACTCGCCTTGCGTAGCGAAACCGTCCTTCTTCTAACGTTGTCTATTGTTTCCCTCATACCTATGTAAGAACTACCAACTACGTGCCTTTATTCACGTAGGCACTCTTGCATGTAAACGAAGTACAGAAACACGACGTACACGGTTTCTCTATTTTCAACTGATTTCTAATTCGAATTACTTTACGATATTACAATAAGTATCTAGTAATACGACTTCCGAACCTACGTAATTATTGCAATGATTGTTAAATTTCAAAGCAATTTCCTATCCATGTTAAACATATTACGTATATGTGCGTGTCTATTATTTCGATTAGTTGCTCTACTTGCGGTAGTTCGCCATTCTGGACCATCTAGACTCAACAAAGATGCATTCAATTTACTCCATACCTCAAAAAGCTCTGTAGCGGCATAAGAGTTAGAATTTGCTTCAAACCATGTTGTTGTTTTGCTTCGGAATATCGAGAGGAATTGTAAGGAATTATAAACTCCGGGGAAAACAATGGCGCCGCTACGTGTAACCGTAAAACAAGACGAATTTGTATCTTTTGACCTTCTTCTGACGATTATGACTAAACGAACGTGATCGCAAACGATTCAGTATAAACTGTGACTAAACGTCTGTATAGATATCGTTTCGCGACAAGATCTGTTTTAAATACACTAACGAGTACACATATTGGTAGTCTCATTATTCGATCCCCTACAGCTCTTATTAAGGAAGATAGAGGCCTGTGACATTATTCAGCTTGGCCAACATTGAACAGGGCATATTGATAAGCCAGAGTAACTAACATACAACCTTTTTTTTTTTTTTTTTTTTTTTTTACGTGGAGAAATCCTCATGGACACTCCGCTGTTGCAGTAATTGCGTAACAGCAGAGTAGTGTCGGACTCTTACCGACTAAAACTCCACGATGACCACCCGACGCGTATGACAGAGGTGCTCCAGGATTCTCTTATGAATTAACTTCAGTTGCACCCCCTTCACGCGTTCTCTAGTTCTAGCCAGTCCTAATATTTCCTGACTATTGAATTGGCGTTAGGGGGGGCCATTACCCCTAGCGCTGTCTCTCCTTATTGATATTCACCGGAGGCTTGTCTTGTGTGCTTCGACAACTCCCATACAACCTGGTGGTACAAGCTATGAAAAAACTTTCCCGGACATGAGAAAACACATTTGCCCAGATAACGTACGAAAGGTATTAGAGCCCACCAAATAAGATTTGCTACAATTAGCTGTAGTTCGTCACAATACGCCTATGAGTATCGCGCGTCAGACGATTTTCGAATTAGTTGATGCTTGGATGTTCAAGATACGGAAGTGTGGAGAGATGAGACGTTTATGTACAACTTGATCATGGTGCAACCCATTCGTCAGCCAGAAAACTTCATGCACGATTTTCTAAAAAGAAACACATTTCCCCCCTTCCTTATGCCGTACCAATCCTCTCTCGTCGCTCCTTATCTCATACACAGACAGGCCAAATAATGTTGCCGATGACGGCCAACAGCCTGGGTACATGTACGGGTCTCTTGCCTGCGACAGAATTTTGTTATGTGTAGTATGCGGGGCAGAAAAGCACTTTTGCCATTAATATGAACTAGAAGATTGCAGAAAAATTGTAAACATTTTCCAAATTTTATTAATTTCATTTCATTTCTTAAAGTCTACAAAACTGTTAATCAACATTAAGCAAATATACAAAATCTTGACGTACAGAATAATGGAGCGAATATTAGAAACGATACTACTAAATCTACAAGCTAAAATGTACTATACAAATTTTCTTTAAAATATAAGACATGCAAAGTATATATTTCTGAAATTAAAAAATATCGGATCAAACACTCTTCGAACATACTTCGAACGCTCATTATTACGTATATTACCAAACCAATGCATACAATATAATATATAAACTAAGCCAACGAAAGGCGCAGAGACTGGAGAACATGGGGTCCCCGAGCGTGCAGTACGCTTCAGCATCGTTGCGAACACCAACTCCCTCCGCTTGTCCCAATGCCATCTCGAACGGTGAGACTGCAACCAGAAAATATCCATATATACATCAAGATAGTAATGCAATTTCTATTCTTGCAGCACCGACGTAATACGCGGTGCTCCGTAATCGCTCGAGATTCCATATAGTTGTTGAAATTTCTACGCATTTGGTAGATAAAACGTTGCGAGAAATCCTCTTGTCACAGTTAGGTCTTCCAAACCTGATCGCTTGCATTTTTCCCGCTACTTCAGCGTTGCAACGTTACTTTTATTTCTGCCAACTTAGACACGACATCGTCTGAACTGCCCAATTCAGGACACGATGGCTCCTCCCGGGGATTCTGTTGAGACGATCCCGGATTTTCCGTGTCCTCACCATTGTAGAGCTCATAATTTGTATAATTTACCTTCTTCTTCAAGCATTGTTTTTTAAATTTCTGCCATTTTGAAGCTGCTGATAATCGCCGGATGCGTAAATCATTTTTAGCTTTGGAAAGAGCGCACGTCAGCATTGCTTCAATCCGTAAATCGCGTCTGCGCTTTCGGCGACACTTTGATCTTTTGCGGCGAACTTCGTCAATCCAAGTTAGTAACCGTTCAGTTTCTGGCTTGTCGGCGTTAGTTTTCGAAAGTCCCTTCTTTGTCCTCGCCATGCTTTCTCAATTATTTCACCTAATTATTGAGTAAGTAAAAAGTATACCAACCTGTATCCGGCTCCTGTTTGTTGTAGAACAATACAGAAGAGATTCACACAACTGCACACAAAGGATTTGAAACCACCGAGCAAAACACCCTCCTCACAGCACAGTCGTAAGATGACTAAGGGAAGTCTACGCTGCGCGTCTGAAGTCCGCTGTCTATACCCCCTCCTCTGTCTTTATGACGTAGTCTTACGCGCGAAAATGGAAACTAGTTCCGTGTAAAATCTTACGTTGGCCTTACATTCTCAGAAATTTTGAAAAATTCTTTAATCCAATTAATTTTTAAATATATGTGCGACAATTTTAATGCTAAATTTTATATATTTTGTACATTATATTAAAATTCTTCATTTACAGGAAATAATCAATAGCGTATGAAGGTGTACTGCACGTATTATTTGGCACGTACATTAATGTTGATGCAAGAATAATTATTCCAATGATTTTAGGTTACACACATAATAGATAAAGTAGGCTGTAGACTATGAAATTCGTATGAAATAAGCAGAGAATAGTAACTAAATAAATGTATATGTATATCGAACATAAATCTTGTAAAAATAATATATTAAATTACATTCAAATCAAATATATAAACAAGATCTGTTGACTTTTAATTATTTTTTTGAAGCACTAGTATCAAATAAAATTGCGTCATATAAAAATGTCATCCCGAAACACAGTTTAACGTGATACAATTGTATTACTTTAATTTAAGCAGAAAATATCTAATCATATTTAACAATTTTGAAAAACATACCTCTACTAAACTATCATTATCTTTTCCTATACCATCGGCAAGGCCCTGAACAGCAAGCAGTTCAGCGGTTGTTAAATAACTAGCCAATTGTTCTCGAACTACATTTACTTCTCCCTGATACATAAAATCAACCAATGCAGCCTAATCATCGAATTTTACATTATTATTATATATTATAACAGGATGCTGACATGGATTTTCGTAAAATAGAATAAGTATCATTTACAAAATATATGTTAACAGTAACAAATTATTAAATTCTTAATTTCACTTTACCTTAAATAAATCTCTAAAATATGTACTACATGCAGATAATAGCAGTTTGTCTGCTCTTATTCCTTTTTCCTTCGCAGCTTAAATTTACATCAACGAGATCTTCTTCGGTTCTCAGCGTATCAAAAGCACAAGTAATATGTTTTAAGTAATTATTCCACCTAAGAGAAAACTGTTTAATCCGTAAAACAATTATATTAAATTTGCAATTTTCAATCTGAAAAACATTTGACTTCAATGAGTATATTTTGATTTTTACCTGCCGGAAAACTGATGGAACAAAAATTTGTTACAACTATCATGTACTTATGTAATTAAAACAAGACAAAGCTTTTATAAATATAAAAATTGTCATAAATATTTTGACGCAACGCATTTGAACATTTTATGACTCATTGTATTAACACCACATTATTTCTTTTTTTGCGAGTATAATAAAAGCAATAATATTTAAACAATACATACTTGTTTAGATGCCTTTCGCAATATGACTTTCCCATAGAGCAGGTGGCTTATTACAAAATTCACGTCATAAATGTAATTTTCTTCAACTTCCAAAGCAAAAGTTATAAGTGTCCACCCAGGAATACCCAACATTTTGAAACACTTAAATAATACAAATTTCATATTTGGGTATTACATATTTCTAACAATTGAACACTACCATGCTTACCATGCTTTCATTAGCATGCTTAAAATGACTTTATATTGAAATTATTTGTATGGTATGCCCATTTCCTTATCACCCTTTATTTTTCTTTCTCCTTCTGCAGAAGAGTTAAGACTATTTGTATCCTCCCTATATTTGTCTATTATACATCCTACATACTTTCGCAAATAACAAAAAATAGCAAGGTCAGATATAGCTTCAATGTATACGGTCATCACAATGAAATGTGAATTACCTTCGGCAGATCTAAAATATTAAACGTGAAACGATGATCTTAATTTGGAATAGATTATAGATACACAATCTGTTCGTTTTTTCCTTTCTTAGCAATGATCTGTTCCATTGTCAAACAAGTATTTCACTCCGTAGCCGGATGAAATGCAAATTTATATCGTATTATGCTTATCATTATACTGCAAGTACTTTGAATCACTGAAATTGCAGAACCATTTCCTGTTATTGAATGCAAAACATACAGCACGAACACGTTTTCCATTATCAAAAAACGCCATACAAATGTCTCATCCATTGTATTAAAGTGATAAGAGATAGACACAGCACCAAGCCTGCAGCTTATAATACAACAATTTGCACCAGTTTCTCAATTTTCCCCAATTATATTCAATGTTTACAATAATTATCCTTCATATAAAATTGTTACCTTTATCCAGTGCATACCACCTCTCTCCCCCTCTTTAAAAATATGACCTTTTTCAACTTAATGTCTCCCAAAAACGGATTTAGCAGAAAGTATACGACATATATAACGATCCAATTAGAAACTACCAGAGCATGTGTATTTTAAGCGGATCTTTAAACGTCGATTAAACGCGTTCTCTATCCAATCCTGGCTGAAACATAATTACTCGCACCCCCAGTAACCCACCTCTAAGTCATTCCAATCAACGTACCATGCAAACACGAATCCAACGCGTTCCAGGAATACAAACAACTGCCTGTAGCTGTTTAGCTGTACGCGACGAGTATAATTATTTCGGGTACTCCTCCAGTACAAAACAGACACCCAAACGACATTATTTCAACACAAAAATATTTAAAACAATAGTTATAAAAGCATGATACTTAATACCGCGCTTGACATCAGGTATAATAAAAATAAATTTCTTCAAAAAAATTTCAAGTTAAATCTTAAGCTTGTGTAATTATATCAAACTTGTTCAATTGACAATGAGCAATTTCCATCGTGTTTTGACAACTGACTCATCGCTGATGTATTTCCTCGGAATCGAAAAAGGAATGTGCATAATTTTGTCCTCCGTCAACACTCAAAATATTATCTGCATGCTATACTCAGGGATTCAATTTTATATTACGTTGCCTCATGTTCCATCACTGCTTTCCTACTATCAGTCACTTGAACGGTAATATAAACCAGTCTTTTATTTCCTATACTATTCCGCATACCATTTATCAGGAACAATACATTTTATTTGTTAATCTAACTAGATGCGAAGTTCCTCATTTGTCCTAATATCAATCAATGAATAAGTGAATTGAAATCTGTGAAAATAATGTAAAATCGGAAAATAAGGATAGAAATCTTTTCCCGATTACTTACAATTTATTAATATTAAATTGAATATACAAATATAAATTGGACAGGAAACGATATTTATTTAACGGAAACTAAATGCAATACTCGTATCTATATCAAATAACTTTACAGTTATTTGACCACTCTCGTCACAACGAATCTAACACACACACACTCTCTCTCTCTCTAACAACTCTATCAATTCTCACGACTCTGCTCTTCGACGACTCGATACCTCTAACGACTCTACTCTTCGACGACTCAATTAGCTCTGATTCTCGCAACACGCACACTTTTCGACTCGCCTTGCGTAGCGAAACCGTCCTTCTTCTAACGTTGTCTATTGTTTCCCTCATACCTATGTAAGAACTACCAACTACGTGCCTTTATTCACGTAGGCACTCTTGCATGTAAACGAAGTACAGAAACACGACGTACACGGTTTCTCTATTTTCAACTGATTTCTAATTCGAATTACTTTACGATATTACAATAAGTATCTAGTAATACGACTTCCGAACCTACGTAATTATTGCAATGATTGTTAAATTTCAAAGCAATTTCCTATCCATGTTAAACATATTACGTATATGTGCGTGTCTATTATTTCGATTAGTTGCTCTACTTGCGGTAGTTCGCCATTCTGGACCATCTAGACTCAACAAAGATGCATTCAATTTACTCCATACCTCAAAAAGCTCTGTAGCGGCATAAGAGTTAGAATTTGCTTCAAACCATGTTGTTGTTTTGCTTCGGAATATCGAGAGGAATTGTAAGGAATTATAAACTCCGGGGAAAACAATGGCGCCGCTACGTGTAACCGTAAAACAAGACGAATTTGTATCTTTTGACCTTCTTCTGACGATTATGACTAAACGAACGTGATCGCAAACGATTCAGTATAAACTGTGACTAAACGTCTGTATAGATATCGTTTCGCGACAAGATCTGTTTTAAATACACTAACGAGTACACATATTGGTAGTCTCATTATTCGATCCCCTACAGCTCTTATTAAGGAAGATAGAGGCCTGTGACATTATTCAGCTTGGCCAACATTGAACAGGGCATATTGATAAGCCAGAGTAACTAACATACAACCTTTTTTTTTTTTTTTTTTTTTTTTTTACGTGGAGAAATCCTCATGGACACTCCGCTGTTGCAGTAATTGCGTAACAGCAGAGTAGTGTCGGACTCTTACCGACTAAAACTCCACGATGACCACCCGACGCGTATGACAGAGGTGCTCCAGGATTCTCTTATGAATTAACTTCAGTTGCACCCCCTTCACGCGTTCTCTAGTTCTAGCCAGTCCTAATATTTCCTGACTATTGAATTGGCGTTAGGGGGGGCCATTACCCCTAGCGCTGTCTCTCCTTATTGATATTCACCGGAGGCTTGTCTTGTGTGCTTCGACAACTCCCATACAACCTGGTGGTACAAGCTATGAAAAAACTTTCCCGGACATGAGAAAACACATTTGCCCAGATAACGTACGAAAGGTATTAGAGCCCACCAAATAAGATTTGCTACAATTAGCTGTAGTTCGTCACAATACGCCTATGAGTATCGCGCGTCAGACGATTTTCGAATTAGTTGATGCTTGGATGTTCAAGATACGGAAGTGTGGAGAGATGAGACGTTTATGTACAACTTGATCATGGTGCAACCCATTCGTCAGCCAGAAAACTTCATGCACGATTTTCTAAAAAGAAACACATTTCCCCCCTTCCTTATGCCGTACCAATCCTCTCTCGTCGCTCCTTATCTCATACACAGACAGGCCAAATAATGTTGCCGATGACGGCCAACAGCCTGGGTACATGTACGGGTCTCTTGCCTGCGACAGAATTTTGTTATGTGTAGTATGCGGGGCAGAAAAGCACTTTTGCCATTAATATGAACTAGAAGATTGCAGAAAAATTGTAAACATTTTCCAAATTTTATTAATTTCATTTCATTTCTTAAAGTCTACAAAACTGTTAATCAACATTAAGCAAATATACAAAATCTTGACGTACAGAATAGTGGAGCGAATATTAGAAACGATACTACTAAATCTACAAGCTAAAATGTACTATACAAATTTTCTTTAAAATATAAGACATGCAAAGTATATATTTCTGAAATTAAAAAATATCGGATCAAACACTCTTCGAACATACTTCGAACGCTCATTATTACGTATATTACCAAACCAATGCATACAATATAATATATAAACTAAGCCAACGAAAGGCGCAGAGACTGGAGAACATGGGGTCCCCGAGCGTGCAGTACGCTTCAGCATCGTTGCGAACACCAACTCCCTCCGCTTGTCCCAATGCCATCTCGAACGGTGAGACTGCAACCAGAAAATATCCATATATACATCAAGATAGTAATGCAATTTCTATTCTTGCAGCACCGACGTAATACGCGGTGCTCCGTAATCGCTCGAGATTCCATATAGTTGTTGAAATTTCTACGCATTTGGTAGATAAAACGTTGCGAGAAATCCTCTTGTCACAGTTAGGTCTTCCAAACCTGATCGCTTGCATTTTTCCCGCTACTTCAGCGTTGCAACGTTACTTTTATTTCTGCCAACTTAGACACGACATCGTCTGAACTGCCCAATTCAGGACACGATGGCTCCTCCCGGGGATTCTGTTGAGACGATCCCGGATTTTCCGTGTCCTCACCATTGTAGAGCTCATAATTTGTATAATTTACCTTCTTCTTCAAGCATTGTTTTTTAAATTTCTGCCATTTTGAAGCTGCTGATAATCGCCGGATGCGTAAATCATTTTTAGCTTTGGAAAGAGCGCACGTCAGCATTGCTTCAATCCGTAAATCGCGTCTGCGCTTTCGGCGACACTTTGATCTTTTGCGGCGAACTTCGTCAATCCAAGTTAGTAACCGTTCAGTTTCTGGCTTGTCGGCGTTAGTTTTCGAAAGTCCCTTCTTTGTCCTCGCCATGCTTTCTCAATTATTTCACCTAATTATTGAGTAAGTAAAAAGTATACCAACCTGTATCCGGCTCCTGTTTGTTGTAGAACAATACAGAAGAGATTCACACAACTGCACACAAAGGATTTGAAACCACCGAGCAAAACACCCTCCTCACAGCACAGTCGTAAGATGACTAAGGGAAGTCTACGCTGCGCGTCTGAAGTCCGCTGTCTATACCCCCTCCTCTGTCTTTATGACGTAGTCTTACGCGCGAAAATGGAAACTAGTTCCGTGTAAAATCTTACGTTGGCCTTACATTCTCAGAAATTTTGAAAAAATTCTTTAATCCAATTAATTTTTAAATATATGTGCGACAATTTTAATGCTAAATTTTATATATTTTGTACATTATATTAAAATTCTTCATTTACAGGAAATAATCAATAGCGTATGAAGTGTACTGCACGTATTATTTGGCACGTACATTAATGTTGATGCAAGAATAATTATTCCAATGATTTTAGGTTACACACATAATAGATAAAGTAGGCTGTAGACTATGAAATTCGTATGAAATAAGCAGAGAATAGTAACTAAATAAATGTATATGTATATCGAACATAAATCTTGTAAAAAATAATATATTAAATTACATTCAAATCAAATATATAAACAAGATCTGTTGACTTTTAATTATTTTTTTGAAGCACTAGTATCAAATAAAATTGCGTCATATAAAAATGTCATCCCGAAACACAGTTTAACGTGATACAATTGTATTACTTTAATTTAAGCAGAAAATATCTAATCATATTTAACAATTTTGAAAAACATACCTCTACTAAACTATCATTATCTTTTCCTATACCATCGGCAAGGCCCTGAACAGCAAGCAGTTCAGCGGTTGTTAAATAACTAGCCAATTGTTCTCGAACTACATTTACTTCTCCCTGATACATAAAATCAACCAATGCAGCCTAATCATCGAATTTTACATTATTATTATATATTATAACAGGATGCTGACATGGATTTTCGTAAAATAGAATAAGTATCATTTACAAAATATATGTTAACAGTAACAAATTATTAAATTCTTAATTTCACTTTACCTTAAATAAATCTCTAAAATATGTACTACATGCAGATAATAGCAGTTTGTCTGCTCTTATTCCTTTTTCCTTCGCAGCTTAAATTTACATCAACGAGATCTTCTTCGGTTCTCAGCGTATCAAAAGCACAAGTAATATGTTTTAAGTAATTATTCCACCTAAGAGAAAACTGTTTAATCCGTAAAACAATTATATTAAATTTGCAATTTTCAATCTGAAAAACATTTGACTTCAATGAGTATATTTTGATTTTTACCTGCCGGAAAACTGATGGAACAAAAATTTGTTACAACTATCATGTACTTATGTAATTAAAACAAGACAAAGCTTTTATAAATATAAAAATTGTCATAAATATTTTGACGCAACGCATTTGAACATTTTATGACTCATTGTATTAACACCACATTATTTCTTTTTTTGCGAGTATAATAAAAGCAATAATATTTAAACAATACATACTTGTTTAGATGCCTTTCGCAATATGACTTTCCCATAGAGCAGGTGGCTTATTACAAAATTCACGTCATAAATGTAATTTTCTTCAACTTCCAAAGCAAAAGTTATAAGTGTCCACCCAGGAATACCCAACATTTTGAAACACTTAAATAATACAAATTTCATATTTGGGTATTACATATTTCTAACAATTGAACACTACCATGCTTACCATGCTTTCATTAGCATGCTTAAAATGACTTTATATTGAAATTATTTGTATGGTATGCCCATTTCCTTATCACCCTTTATTTTTCTTTCTCCTTCTGCAGAAGAGTTAAGACTATTTGTATCCTCCCTATATTTGTCTATTATACATCCTACATACTTTCGCAAATAACAAAAAATAGCAAGGTCAGATATAGCTTCAATGTATACGGTCATCACAATGAAATGTGAATTACCTTCGGCAGATCTAAAATATTAAACGTGAAACGATGATCTTAATTTGGAATAGATTATAGATACACAATCTGTTCGTTTTTTCCTTTCTTAGCAATGATCTGTTCCATTGTCAAACAAGTATTTCACTCCGTAGCCGGATGAAATGCAAATTTATATCGTATTATGCTTATCATTATACTGCAAGTACTTTGAATCACTGAAATTGCAGAACCATTTCCTGTTATTGAATGCAAAACATACAGCACGAACACGTTTTCCATTATCAAAAAACGCCATACAAATGTCTCATCCATTGTATTAAAGTGATAAGAGATAGACACAGCACCAAGCCTGCAGCTTATAATACAACAATTTGCACCAGTTTCTCAATTTTCCCCAATTATATTCAATGTTTACAATAATTATCCTTCATATAAAATTGTTACCTTTATCCAGTGCATACCACCTCTCTCCCCCTCTTTAAAAATATGACCTTTTTCAACTTAATGTCTCCCAAAAACGGATTTAGCAGAAAGTATACGACATATATAACGATCCAATTAGAAAACTACCAGAGCATGTGTATTTTAAGCGGATCTTTAAACGTCGATTAAACGCGTTCTCTATCCAATCCTGGCTGAAACATAATTACTCGCACCCCCAGTAACCCACCTCTAAGTCATTCCAATCAACGTACCATGCAAACACGAATCCAACGCGTTCCAGGAATACAAACAACTGCCTGTAGCTGTTTAGCTGTACGCGACGAGTATAATTATTTCGGGTACTCCTCCAGTACAAAACAGACACCCAAACGACATTATTTCAACACAAAAATATTTAAAACAATAGTTATAAAAGCATGATACTTAATACCGCGCTTGACATCAGGTATAATAAAAATAAATTTCTTCAAAAAAATTTCAAGTTAAATCTTAAGCTTGTGTAATTATATCAAACTTGTTCAATTGACAATGAGCAATTTCCATCGTGTTTTGACAACTGACTCATCGCTGATGTATTTCCTCGGAATCGAAAAAGGAATGTGCATAATTTTGTCCTCCGTCAACACTCAAAATATTATCTGCATGCTATACTCAGGGATTCAATTTTATATTACGTTGCCTCATGTTCCATCACTGCTTTCCTACTATCAGTCACTTGAACGGTAATATAAACCAGTCTTTTATTTCCTATACTATTCCGCATACCATTTATCAGGAACAATACATTTTATTTGTTAATCTAACTAGATGCGAAGTTCCTCATTTGTCCTAATATCAATCAATGAATAAGTGAATTGAAATCTGTGAAAATAATGTAAAATCGGAAAATAAGGATAGAAATCTTTTCCCGATTACTTACAATTTATTAATATTAAATTGAATATACAAATATAAATTGGACAGGAAACGATATTTATTTAACGGAAACTAAATGCAATACTCGTATCTATATCAAATAACTTTACAGTTATTTGACCACTCTCGTCACAACGAATCTAACACACACACACTCTCTCTCTCTCTAACAACTCTATCAATTCTCACGACTCTGCTCTTCGACGACTCGATACCTCTAACGACTCTACTCTTCGACGACTCAATTAGCTCTGATTCTCGCAACACGCACACTTTTCGACTCGCCTTGCGTAGCGAAACCGTCCTTCTTCTAACGTTGTCTATTGTTTCCCTCATACCTATGTAAGAACTACCAACTACGTGCCTTTATTCACGTAGGCACTCTTGCATGTAAACGAAGTACAGAAACACGACGTACACGGTTTCTCTATTTTCAACTGATTTCTAATTCGAATTACTTTACGATATTACAATAAGTATCTAGTAATACGACTTCCGAACCTACGTAATTATTGCAATGATTGTTAAATTTCAAAGCAATTTCCTATCCATGTTAAACATATTACGTATATGTGCGTGTCTATTATTTCGATTAGTTGCTCTACTTGCGGTAGTTCGCCATTCTGGACCATCTAGACTCAACAAAGATGCATTCAATTTACTCCATACCTCAAAAAGCTCTGTAGCGGCATAAGAGTTAGAATTTGCTTCAAACCATGTTGTTGTTTTGCTTCGGAATATCGAGAGGAATTGTAAGGAATTATAAACTCCGGGGAAAACAATGGCGCCGCTACGTGTAACCGTAAAACAAGACGAATTTGTATCTTTTGACCTTCTTCTGACGATTATGACTAAACGAACGTGATCGCAAACGATTCAGTATAAACTGTGACTAACGTCTGTATAGATATCGTTTCGCGACAAGATCTGTTTTAAATACACTAACGAGTACACATATTGGTAGTCTCATTATTCGATCCCCTACAGCTCTTATTAAGGAAGATAGAGGCCTGTGACATTATTCAGCTTGGCCAACATTGAACAGGGCATATTGATAAGCCAGAGTAACTAACATACAACCTTTTTTTTTTTTTTTTTTTTTTTTACGTGGAGAAATCCTCATGGACACTCCGCTGTTGCAGTAATTGCGTAACAGCAGAGTAGTGTCGGACTCTTACCGACTAAAACTCCACGATGACCACCCGACGCGTATGACAGAGGTGCTCCAGGATTCTCTTATGAATTAACTTCAGTTGCACCCCTTCACGCGTTCTCTAGTTCTAGCCCAGTCCTAATATTTCCTGACTATTGAATTGGCGTTAGGGGGGGCCATTACCCCTAGCGCTGTCTCTCCTTATTGATATTCACCGGAGGCTTGTCTTGTGTGCTTCGACAACTCCCATACAACCTGGTGGTACAAGCTATGAAAAAACTTTCCCGGACATGAGAAAACACATTTGCCCAGATAACGTACGAAAGGTATTAGAGCCCACCAAATAAGATTTGCTACAATTAGCTGTAGTTCGTCACAATACGCCTATGAGTATCGCGCGTCAGACGATTTTCGAATTAGTTGATGCTTGGATGTTCAAGATACGGAAGTGTGGAGAGATGAGACGTTTATGTACAACTTGATCATGGTGCAACCCATTCGTCAGCCAGAAAACTTCATGCACGATTTTCTAAAAAGAAACACATTTCCCCCCTTCCTTATGCCGTACCAATCCTCTCTCGTCGCTCCTTATCTCATACACAGACAGGCCAAATAATGTTGCCGATGACGGCCAACAGCCTGGGTACATGTACGGGTCTCTTGCCTGCGACAGAATTTTGTTATGTGTAGTATGCGGGGCAGAAAAGCACTTTTGCCATTAATATGAACTAGAAGATTGCAGAAAAATTGTAAACATTTTCCAAATTTTATTAATTTCATTTCATTTCTTAAAGTCTACAAAACTGTTAATCAACATTAAGCAAATATACAAAATCTTGACGTACAGAATAATGGAGCGAATATTAGAAACGATACTACTAAATCTACAAGCTAAAATGTACTATACAAATTTTCTTTAAAATATAAGACATGCAAAGTATATATTTCTGAAATTAAAAAAATATCGGATCAAACACTCTTCGAACATACTTCGAACGCTCATTATTACGTATA
The DNA here is from genome assembly GCF_024542735.1 of Bombus huntii. Lineage (NCBI taxonomy): Eukaryota > Metazoa > Arthropoda > Insecta > Hymenoptera > Apidae > Bombus > Bombus huntii. The sequence continues at coordinate 581 of NW_026099328.1, read as the reverse complement.
TTACCAAACCAATGCATACAATATAATATATAAACTAAGCCAACGAAAGGCGCAGAGACTGGAGAACATGGGTCCCCGAGCGTGCAGTACGCTTCAGCATCGTTGCGAACACCAACTCCCTCCGCTTGTCCCAATGCCATCTCGAACGGTGAGACTGCAACCAGAAAATATCCATATATACATCAAGATAGTAATGCAATTTCTATTCTTGCAGCACCGACGTAATACGCGGTGCTCCGTAATCGCTCGAGATTCCATATAGTTGTTGAAATTTCTACGCATTTGGTAGATAAAACGTTGCGAGAAATCCTCTTGTCACAGTTAGGTCTTCCAAACCTGATCGCTTGCATTTTTCCCGCTACTTCAGCGTTGCAACGTTACTTTTATTTCTGCCAACTTAGACACGACATCGTCTGAACTGCCCAATTCAGGACACGATGGCTCCTCCCGGGGATTCTGTTGAGACGATCCCGGATTTTCCGTGTCCCTCACCATTGTAGAGCTCATAATTTGTATAATTTACCTTCTTCTTCAAGCATTGTTTTTTAAATTTCTGCCATTTTGAAGCTGCTGATAATCGC